>NW_020837965.1:16722117-16765209 GCF_003676395.1 Aethalodelphis obliquidens
GCCACCAGGGAAGCCCCCATGACTCTTTTTGAATTATGGTTTTCTCAGGGTATATTCCCAGTAGCGGGATTGCTGGGTCATATGGTAGTTCTATTTGTAGTTTTTTAAGGAACCTCCATACTGTTCTCCATAGTGGCTATATCAATTTACATTCCCACCAGCAGTGCAAGAAAGTTCTCTTCTCTCCACACCCTCTCCAGCATTTATTGTTTGTAGATGTTTTTAACGATGACCATTCTGACCGGTGTGAGGGGATACCTCATTGTAGTTTTGATTTGCTTTTCTCTAATGATTAGTGATGTTGAGTATCTTTTCATGTGTTTGTTGGCAATCTGTATATCTTCTTTGGAGAAATGTCTATTTAGGTCTTCTGCCCATTTTTGGATTGGGTTGTTTGTTTTTTTGTTATTGAGCTGCATGAGCTGCTTGTAAATTTTGGAGATGAATCCTTTGTCAGTTGCTTCATTTGCAAATATTTTCTCCATTCTGAAGGGTGTCTTTTGGTCTTGTTTATGGTATCCTTTGCTGTGCAAAAGCTTTGAAGTTTCGTTAGGTCCCATTTGTTTATTTTTGTTTTTATTTCCATTTCTCCAGGAGGTGGGTCATAAAGGATCTTGCTGTGATTTATGTCATAGAGTGTTCTGCCTCGAAGAGTTTTCCCCTAAGAGTTTTATAGTTTATATGGCCTTACATTTAGGTCTTTAACCCCCAAAATTCACCAATTTTGATAAGTCTTTTTTTAAATGCACGCTGATTTGACAGCTGTCACATATAACCTAACAAAATTGTTTTGAATGAAGTTAAAGACAAGTAAGTGCTGCTAGAACCATCTTATGGAAAAAAGCAAACGAAACTTTTGGCTACTTAATATTTGTCTTTCTCTGTCTGACTTATTTCACTAAGAATAATAGTCTCTAGATCCATCCAGGTTGCCACAAATGGCAATATTTCATTCTTTTTTATGGCTGAGTAATATTCCATTGTATATATATACCACATCTTCTTAAGCCAGGCATCTGCTTGGGTTGTTGCCATGTCTTAGCTATTGTAAATAGTGCTTTTCTCTTAGCATTTTTCAATCAAAGCCTTGAGATCCACTTTGGTTGGACCAGTCCAGGCTGCCTGCCTGTGCCTGAACCATTCACTGTGGCCAGGGACATGGTAAGGATTGGCTGGCTTAGTCCCATGGTGAATCTCTCGTTACAGAATCACTTGGAATAAGCTTTTCCTGATGCACAGGTGTCCTCAGACAGAAATTGGGAGCTGCAGGGGAGACAGAAGGGAAACATGGGTGCTGAGGTGGTACCCACGGATGTCTGATAGGAGGGGATGGCATGATTTGACAATGAGATTGATAAGTGGAGTTTACATTCCATTTCCTTTACGTTCGAGTTTTACAATCAGAACCTGGGTACTTTGGGTTGAACTTGAAGAAAGGCAAGCAGCAGCTGCAGCAGGATCATGCTTCTTTCATGTAACCCGCTATCAGCTCCGAGCAGGACAGGGCTCCTTCCATCCCATGTATCTCCTAAGGAAAGCTTTTGCTTCTCAGCCCCAGAAATGATGGAGTTTTCTGGGGGGGTCCAGAAAATGAGGTTATTTTTTTAAAGCCCAAAGTAGAGTGGGGAAAATGTGTATTTTCCATTTACTGTGATATATTCTTCCTCAAATTGGGGAAAGAAATGCAAAGAATCAGGGGAGGGGAAGAAAGCAGGAAGAAATAATGTAAGTGAACACAGTACCATACTTCCTGGTTCAGACTGGCAGAAAGTAAAAGTGCTTCTACGATGGCACAGGAAATTGTGATAGATGCCGAAACTATCAGAACAGAAAGCTTTTCTATAATCTTTATGCTGCTTTATTTTATTTGTTTGCCAGTAATCCATATCACCTGTAAGAAAAGCACCATCTTCTTAAAAGTTCTGGCAAAAATTCACTGCATATCATGGGATAGAAGTTAGTAAAGCCACGTCTTTTCAGCAAGTATGCATTAGGACAAGTATTCAAATGGATCAGACCAAAGCTGCTTTCTCTCTACGTACAATGAGCATCTTAAGGGAGGAGTGAGAGCGGCCTCACAAACTCCATTAACAAATACTTTATTCAGAGAGCCTTATAAACCCCATTTAGCTTTAAGTATTTGTCACATCTAGAGGGTCTCCGAGGGAGGGGCTTCAATTTTCTTTAAGTTATACGGTGCTCGGGAAAATTGGCTAGAGCGTGTTGAAATTCTCTTCTTGCACAACTGCAGAAAAATATTTTTCTCTGAAGTTGCTTAAGATGATTGTTTTCAAAAAACCAAAGCATTGGAAATGTGTCTGCAGAGCCCCCCTGACAGTTATTTATGAAGAGCTGAGAAGTGGTGGAATAGAAGGCAGCCAGTGTTCTGGGTTACATTGTATTCCCCCGAAATATACGTTGAAGTCCAAACCTCTAGTACTCCTAAATGAGATTTTATTCGCAAATAAGGTCTCTGCAGATGTAATCAAGTTAAGATGAGGTCATACCAAATTGGGGTGGACCTCAAACCAAAGACTGGTGTCCTTTGGACACAGAAACAGAGGCAGAGAGAAGAACTACACGTGAGGACAAAGGCTGAGATGGGATTGGTTCAGTTGCCAGCAAAGAACACCAAGGATCGTTTGCAATCACCTAGAAGCTAGGAAGAGGCAACGTAGAACTCTTCCCCAGACCCTCAGATGACACATGGCCCTGTCAGCGCATTCATCTTGGACTTCTGGCTTCCAGAAGCATGAGAGAAGAAATTTCTGTTGTTTTAAGTCCTCCAATGTGTGGTATGCCGTTGAGGCAGCCTGAGCAAACTCGTAGAGCCACTGTGGGTCTTCTCCCAGATAGAACAAGATTCACTCTCTTCCGTCCTTGGATCTTCAGAGAAACACAGGTCCTAAATTGTCAGACTGACTCAAAGTGACCTTGCAAATATCCCACTCTGCTGCTACGGCCACCTACCAGTCTCTGTGTCACTTCCTAATCTTGAAGAACCTCCCCCCCCCCAACCTTCTGAGTTAAGTCTCAACAACCAGACAACACAGTTTAGTTAGAACAGGGGAGACCTGGAGAGAGCAACAATACAGGATCTGGTTTCCTGGGTATGAATTGACTCTGAGCCCAAGAAAATTTTGCATGTTCTGGTAGAAGGGCAATGATTACAAGATCTACTTCTGAAATTTAATGACTGGAGCCTTGGATAAGACACTTAAGCTCTGTGAACCTCAGGCTCCTCATATGTAAAATGGGTCCATAATTCCTGCCCTGCCAACTTCTCAGGGTTGTTTGGGGATCAGCTGAGAGCGAATATGAGTGAACCAGTTTGAAATGGAAGTCACATACAAATCTGAGCCATCGATTTTATCAGGGTGGTCACAAAACCCAGTTTCTTAGGGAGGGACGGAGAAAGCGTGAGAGTAGGAGACTGTAGCCATACCAGGGTGTTTCTAAAGGAGAGCTCAGAATGAAGAGATCTGCCCAAGGCCAACCAACAGCACCAGAGATCTACAACTAGAATTTGGCTCTCTAAAATTCACCACTCTTCCCCATTCCTGTCTCTCTCTCCAACAGACTCTACATATTTGGTTTTGGTTTGGGTTTGGGTTTGGATTTTGTTTTATTTTTTAAATTTATTTATAATTTAATTTTTATTTTATATTGGGGGTATAGTTGATATACAGTGTTGTGTTACTTTCAGGTGTGGTCACTTTCAGCAAAGTGATTCAGTTATACATATACATATATCCATTCTTTTTCAGATGCTTTACCCATATACGTTATTACAGAATACTGAGTAGAGTTCCCTGTGCTATACAGTAGGTCCTTGTTGTTCATCTATTTCATATATAGTAGTATGTATATGTTAATCCCAAACTCCTAATTTATCCCTTCTACCCACCTTTCCCCTTTGGTAACCATAAATTTATTTTCAAAGTCTGTGAGTCTGTTTTGTAAATAAGTTTATTTGTATCATCATTTTAGATTCCACATATTAGTGATATCCTATGATATTTGTCTTTCTCTGTCTGACTTACTTCACTTAGTATGATAAAGACTATACTTTCAGGGATCATTTCCATTAGTTTGTTACATATTTTCTTCTTTAAATTATATTTTATAATTTAGGAAATTTCTGCCTCTGCTTCTCCCCGTCTCAATTCCTATCCTCTCTCTGTCCTTCTCTATTCCTCATCCTCTTTCTCTCCTTCTCAAACCCCATTTTTCTTTGGAAAAGTTTCAAGTAGAATGAATTCAGGGTTCTCAGCCAAGTCTCTGTATAAAGAGTTCACTATGTACTTTAACAGAAATTATCTCCTCTGCAGAATCCCTACTTTAATCTCCCCCAAGGCAGGTTTTTGTAGTGTTAGAACAAAATGACACGATTCTCTTCAAACTAAAAGCCTTATTAAATAGCATTCAGAAAATCTTGCCACTTCCTCTTCTTACCTTTCTTGTAATTGGAGGCTTAATTGATTGGATGAGTTTCAATGATTTTTTAATAGCATGTGGTTATTAGGACCAATCAAATACTCCAGAATAATTGTCTTAACTTTTGAGGGGGGTTGGGGGCGGCAATAATCATCTCTAACATTGCTGGGATTTAAAGAATACATCTTAGCTGAGTTAAAACTTCTTTCTGTGTAACGTATGTCTCAGTGGGGCTGGAACCAACATACACCTGAGCCAATAGGCTTTCATGGCAGATGTGTTCACAGCAGGTGACCCCAACCCGGGGAAGCATCTCTTTCATGTGAGGTCTCTTGTGGCTCAATGAAAAGCTTGATTGTTTCAGGGATACCTGACTTAAGATCTCATTACGGGTATGGGGGAGAGACAATTGGCTTATATCATGTTGAGTCATCTCACCCGGGAGATAATTGCCACTCTCCCAGGCTGGAAACCCCTCCATCGCTTACTAACTGTGGGACTTCAGAACAGTGTAGGGGTCATGGGGTTCTCAGCAGAGGAAAGGAGCTTAATGAGTCCAGCCCTTACCTGCCTCGTCCACAGAAGAGAATGAATGTCAACAGCCCTGAAATCAAATTGCAAAACTATACAAGTGCGAAGTGCTATTCTCCATGCAGTAAATGAGCTGAATGGTCATAGAGAGACCTGAATGGGGTTGGAGGACATCCCCTGACCTATTACTTTCTTTGACTTAAATTTCAAATGAGCTTCCAGCCCAGTCTCTTCTTGGGAGCTGGTCTTGACATTCCAATTCAAAGGTGACCCTTCAGTCCTCCTGACATGCCCTTCCTAATCGATTTTGCACCACCCGCAAAGAAAGTGCTGTACCCAGCAGTCTCCCTCAGCAAACCTAGTCCTTCAGTCCCTGTGGTCCTGCTGCTTCTGTGGCGGGTCTTGCTTGATGAAGGCGAAGCCTTAGAGCACCAGTGAGGGGAAGACTGCCCTCACCTTGGCACCTCAGGCACCCTACTGCCACTCCAGCCATAAGTGGTGGCATACTTGCAGCCCAGACACTGCCGCCTGCCACTTTGATTTTTTTTTTTGTAACATCTTTATTGGAGTCTAATTGCTTTACAATGGTGTGTTAGTTTCTACTTTATAACAAACTGAATCACTTATACATATACATATGCTCCCATATCTCTTCCCTCTTGCGTCTCCCTCCCTCCCACCCTCCCTATCCCACCCCTCTAGGTGGTCACAAAGCACCGAGCTGATCTCCCTGTGCTATGCGGCTGCTTCCCACTAGCTATCTATTTTACATTTGGTAGTGTATATATGTCCATGCCACTCTCTCACTTTGTCACAGCTTACCCTTCCCCCTCCCCATATCCTCAAGTCCATTCTCTAGTAGGTCTGTGTCTTTATTCCCGTCTTGCCCCTAGGTTCTTCATGACCGTTTTTTGTTTGTTTGTTTCTTAGATTCCATATATATGTGTTAGCATACGGTATTTGATGTTCTTTTTCTGACTTACTTCACTCTGTATGACAGACTCTAGATCCATCCACCTCACTACAAAGAACTCAATTTCGTTTCTTTTTATGGCTGAGTAATAGTCCATTGTATGGGACTGTGGACACCATGCCTCCATTTCCACCTGTGATCAGAAAGCTCAGAACAAAACAAAGCCCAGCCCCAGGACACATACCTTACTCCTGTCCAATTGCCCCTCTTTTCTAAAGGGCCCAGGGAACAAGGGGCGGCTGTGCCTATCTCTTGGAGGAAGGATGCTCTGAGAGGTCTCAGAGCATTTGTCCCCAGCAACGGTGAGGTCTCTGCTCTGGGGCTTTGATGCAAACTTCCCTGCCGGGGAGGGGGATGGCGAGGCCATTCCTCAAAGGTGCTCGACCGCAGGCTGGAGCCCTGATCCCTGGAGTGGGTGGGGGAAAAGCGGCAGGGACACAGAGGCCCTAGGAAGATTGGGGGTGACCATTCTGCCTTGAGAAGGAGAATGAGGCATCTTCTCTCCTGCCAACGCCTGCCTTACCTGTATCCCTCAGTGCAATCTTCCAGCAAAAAGGAGAACCACCTTCCCCTCCGTGGGCAGCTCTGGCCCTGCCTCCAAGGGCACATGAAGGTCATCTGTGGCCATCCCCTTCTTCCCCGCAGTTCTAGATTGTGGATTCTATTACTAAATTCATAAAATCAAGACAAGACTTAGCGGTCACATTGGAACCTGTTCAAGGTGACAAGCATTGAACCTGCGCTTAAAGATCCAGGGAATACAACGTTTCCTGTGAACTCCTCAGTCCAAGCATATATCTGGTTCTTCCAGATTCCCAGGACAGAAGCCTGGGAGTCATCCCGACTCCTCTGCCCACCCCCCCGCCCCCCACCCCGCCCCCACTGTCCTAGGCCTCTTCAGTCAGCCAGTAACTGCAGTCCATTTATCTCCTAACTTTCTTCCAGGTCCATGCCCTGGAGTCTGGTCCCCCTGTCA
Source organism: Aethalodelphis obliquidens (assembly GCF_003676395.1). Classification (NCBI taxonomy): domain Eukaryota; kingdom Metazoa; phylum Chordata; class Mammalia; order Artiodactyla; family Delphinidae; genus Aethalodelphis; species Aethalodelphis obliquidens. The sequence continues at coordinate 16,729,035 of NW_020837965.1, forward strand.
GGTTTAGTCCACACCTGGCTTCCTCCATTGGATTTCCTTTCTGTAATCTGCCCCGCTTCATCCCGTATTTTCACACAGGCTGCCCAGTGGTCTCTTTGAAAGCCGAATCTGACCACGTCACTCACTGACTCGTGCAGAATCCCTGCGGAGTCCGTTATTGTCTCCAGGACAATAGCCGAACCCCGGAGCCTGACACCCGAGGTCCTTGAGGACGTGGCTGGCTTCCCCGGGAGCCCTTCAGCCATTGCCCGGCACATTCTCATTCTCCCTGTTACTGTCGTTCCTCGACTCAGGGGTGCACCTGAGTTTTCCTCTGTGTTACATTTCTGAAATTCAGACGTGTCTGAAATTGACATACACACTTCAATCCCCCACCCTCACCCCCGCCCCGAGGAACTGTTAATAGATCAATGGTGCATCATATAATCACTAGCGTTTTGGATCGGAGGAGCCAGCATGGCAAGCGGCAGAAGTGACAGTCAGTTCGGCAAGTGAGGCAGGAAATGGAGGGAGATGTTGTACGCTGGACTTTATCTGGTGGAGCCGCCTGAAAGGGGCTGGAGAGGGTCAAACCGATCTCTTGGCAAGATCTGTCTAGAAGTCCTGTGAAAAATGGATTGGAAAATGATGACAATGGAAGGGGGATGGGAGAGAGAACCAGACCTTAGAAGCGGAAATGTCTAGAGGACACTTTGCAGACAGACCTTAAAGTATGGCCCATTAATGTACAGTTAGTGCAGATCAAGTGCGGGCAAACTTTTTCTGCAAAGCGCCAGTTGGTGTCTCAGACTAATGAGGGTCTTTAAGATATTCCAAAAAGCCTGTTCCATAATCCTGCTTTAGTAATCGGGTGCACTGCCCAGTCCTTTCTAGCCAGCAAGCATCTTCCTTAACCTGAACCTCACGTTTAATTGGTATTTGTATCCTCTTTGCTTTAACATTCATGGATGCCAGGCGCAGCTTTAAGTACCGTAGATAATTCAAAAGTAATTAAGACTCCAGGAACTCGAAATCTAGTAGAAGAGAGAGACCTGCTAAACAACCGGAAGAGGGATTCAAACACGCTGTACAAGAGGTATGAACCAAGGGCCGTGAGAATGCAGAGGAAGGAGGGGGCTTCGTTCTTCCTGGTCCAAGGGAAGGCTTTGCCGAGGGATAACATTGGAATTGGTCCTTGAAAGATGGAGTAAGGTTTGTCCAGGAAGAGGAGACAGCTTGAGCAGAGACACAAAGGTGAAAGTGGTGTGTTCTGGAACAGCAAGGGGGCTGGGGGGAGAGAGCTGGGGCCGAATGAGTGAGTGCAGAGCCTAGAGGAGAGATTAGAGAGGCAGGTGGGGGGCTAGACCGTGAAGGGCTTTGCACACCCTGCAAAAACTATGGAGTCTGATCCTGAAAGCACAGCAGGCTGAACAGAGACAAATAACGATTGCTCCCCAAACCTTGAATATTAAACTTCCACACTGAAATTTAAAAAAATAATTCTCTCTAAAACTCGGTTCTCTTGCCTTCTCTGCTCTGACATCTACTTCAGCGCAGCTCCAGTCACGTCTCAGGAACACCCACACCACCACCAAGCCCCTGTTCTGTTCAACCACTCTTTGCAATGAAAACGCCTCTTCCAAAGAGTTAAATGTGAATTTGGGATCTCATTGATCTATTTCCACTTATTACCAACAGCGGTTGGAAGATTTGCATGATGAAAAGTGGGAAGATGAAATTGTCTTCTCCTTGGAGAAATCATCTGTGCACCTGCCATTTAGAAATTATTCCAAGTTCACGCTTCGTGAGAAAAGTTACAAATTGTTCCCTGGCATGGAGCTAATGCACCCATCCACAAGCGACCTCGCTCACGTCTAGCTGTTATTAGCTGCAACACCCTCTTGGTGTGGCCTTGGGGAAGCAAATGAAGAGTCATGGCTCAAGGTCACTGCCAGGCATTCATTCATTCACTTATCAAATATTTATTAACACCTGCTTAGGTGCCCGGCACCAGGCAAATTGTACTGGGAGGTACACACACGTGAATCGAAAAGCACAAGTCTTCCCCCCCTAGAATATAAGGTCCGTGGAGCAGGGACTCGGCTTGTCTCATTCACTGCTTTCTTGCCGGTCCCTATAATGGTGCCCAGCACGTAGTAGGGGATGTCAGTCAGTATTTACCAAATGAATGAATAAAGGAATGAAAGCGTTTATATTGTAATGGAAAGAATACTGGAAACCTGGGTTTGGATCCTAGAATCTGTGCATGAGCAAGCCATACTCGTACATATTTTTATCTATAAAAATGACTTCCTTCACCAATTAAAAGTTGAAGCTTTGATCCTAATAATATTGAATACCCGTAGTTCCATATCATGTCTCCATATATCTTTATCTTCCTGAATGGGAGAAACCAATCTAACAAAATACCATAAACGTCATGGTTTCTGAAACGTCATCGTCTACTACTCTCCAGGTCCCAGATAATACCAACTGATACTAGGAACAGGGAAAATTGAGACTCCAGCAGAACAGAGAATGAGTAACTGTTTTTTTTCCTTTGTTGGCGTGGTGTTCAAGAGCCAGAGGAAGGACAGAAGTCCGACAAATTCCTGCTCTGCCACAGCTGTGCGGTGCCAGTCGATGGAATTTTGTCTAGCCCCCTCATTACACAGTCAGCAAAGAGACATGATCAGCAGAGAGCTGGGCGCGCCACCCCCGCTCCCCTTTGCTTTTTGGTCAAGTGAGTCGTGGTAGTCAGCAAGCCTGCCCTTCCTGGGCAGTTGTAACAGTTCAGATAATAGGCCCACAGACGTCAGCCCTGCATTTATCCGCTCACAATGGCTCAGTTCTGCACTGCAGCATTATTGCAAGCCCACTTTGAAACAAACACGCCTTGAAACACACACAAATGTGTCCCCGTGCCCCCGCCTCTGCTGGAAGGTTTGAAAGACACCTCAGCGAAACCAAGCTGGGCTGTAATGAGAAGGGGCCGTTCCTGAACACGAGGCAGAGGCCGGCAGATACTTAATCAGTAAACTGAAATGCCAGGTGAGTTTGAGATGCAGGGGCAGACCATGGATGCCTGGTCCTGCCAGGCTTGCAGAGTGCCAGCTGATCTGGCTTCGCCCAGACTTGGTCACAAACGTAGGCGGAGGGCGTGTGCGACCTGAGGTGTTTCACGATGCCCTGTTTAGATGAAAATGTCATATCCTCCTCCCTGACAATTGCCTTTCATGCCTGAAGAGTCCAATTTCAGGCCAGTCTTTTAGATTATTAGAGGCACTGGGTCCCTAAAGCTTCTCTCTAAATAATGGAAGGAGGGATGTGCTTATTGTCATTAGCAGCAGCAGCTGTGTTCTGACACGTAGTCACAGTTACCAGGGGCCTTTGCGAGTTTGTCAGTTAACCCTCACAATACCCCGATTGAGGTATGTGAGGCAGAGACTCCCACATTTATAGATAAGGAAATGAGACTCATACGGGTTCAATGACTTGCTCAGGGTCACCAGCAAATACACATTAGAACCAAGAACTCTCATGGTTGGGATTGACTCAAAGCTCATCTAGTCCCGGGTGTCTCTTCTCAGATGCCTCTTAATATCCTAGACAGGCCGTCACCTCACTTCTACGTGGATCCTTCAAGGACTGAGTTTACTTCCTCACAAGACAAGTGCTCCGTTCCACTGTTGGTTAAGCCTCATTGTCATTCTGTTCTCCTTTATATCATGGAGCCCACATCTGTCTGCCTTTATCTTACAACCCTCTTTGGCCACATGGAATAGGTTGAGTTCTTCTCCCTGACAATCTTTTCTGTTTGAGGATCATTCCTATGTCTTCCACTCCGAGGTCTTCTTTAAGCCAAAAAATTCCCCAGAGTTCTGAGATACCCTCACTATCATTGTCACCCTCCTTTGATTGTTTTTTTTTTTTTTTTGGCGGTACGCGGGCCTCTCACTGTTGTGGCCTCTCCCGTTGTGGAGCACAGGCTCTGGACGCGCAGGCTCAGCGGCCATGGCTCACGGGCCCAGCCGCTCCGCGGCATGTGGGATCTTCCCAGACTGGGGCACGAAGCCGTGTCCCCTGCATCAGCAGGCAGACCCTCAACCACTGCGCCACCAGGGAAGCCCTCCTTTGATTGTCTTAAACTGTTAATATTCCTTTAAAAAAGGGACCCATCAGAACTTGACATGATAGTCTACCTGTGGCCTGAGAAACAGAGTAGAACTGTTACTATCGCCTCCTCGGATTAGGACCCTGTGCTTGTTTTAACGCTACCAGAGCCTGCATAAAATCTGCCCTTCACCTAGAATAGTGAGATGTAGGGAAGGTAAGATTTGATAAAAGACTCATAGAATAATGGGACACAGGAAGGGTAAAATTTGCCGAGAAGATCCTGGAACAGTGAGACATGGGAAAGGTGAGATTTGATGGGAGGAAAGCAAGAAAGCATGGGATGCTGCAGTGGAGAGGTTACACTTGGGGGCAGGATGGTGGGGACCTTGTGGGTGCTGGAGCTGCTAGAAAGGGCAGTCACAGAGGCTAAGAAAAGAGGCCCTGGGGTCAGCCATACACCCACCTTCTTTGCCCTCTCCTGCAAGGCCCCAAATTCAAGAACTGCAATTCCTGACTAAGCTGCTTCAATCCCCCATCTTGTGACTGCCAGGGTGACCGAGGACGCATACAGCAGAAACGACTAGTGGTCCACAAAGTCTGTCCTCTCCTGCCATTAGTTAGAGATTAATAGAGTTATAGGTGAACACGTGGCCGCATAACTAGAGATATTTCCCAGCCCTCCTTGTAGGTAGGTATGGCCATGTGACATTCCCACCAGTGGATCGTGAGCTACTTGCTGGTCTAGGCCTTAGAAAACTGGGTGGGGCTCCTCCATGACCTTCTCTCCCTCCCTCCAACCCCACCAGCTGGAATACAGGATGTGGCAGGGACCCAACTTCAACCGTGCCCAAGAGGATAAAACCTGCAGCAGTGGTTCTCAAACTTGATCTCATTGGAATCACCAGGTGGGCTTGTTAAAACACAGGTTGCTGGGCCCACCCCCAGGGTTTCTGGGGGGGGGGGTTCTAATAATTGCATTTCTAACAAGTGATTTCTAACAGGAGATACTGCTGCTGCCCATGGGGGGTCTGCAAATGACACCTTAACTTCTGTCTCAAGGAACTGCCTGAGTTTATAGACACAGTGAAGACATCCAGGACTGGACATCAGACCTGGGTACAAAGAGGTACCTCTGAAGGATTCCTGAACCATACAGGGCAGAGGACCCAGGAGAAAAGCCTGGGCATTTGGTCAAGCTGGCGTGGAGAAGGATGAGCTGTGCTTTGGCCCCTGCTGGCCGGTGATACAGTTTGCATCTCTGAGTGCATGAAGCAGGACGTACCAATGACTCAAGATTTCGCTCCTTTCAATTCTTTGAGGCTGTGCTCTGCTCATCGGATGGGATCTTGGAGAGTGTCACCTTGGACTTGGGGTGCTGGCCACCCCTGACCTGGGAGGGGCAGCTGCATTTCCTCTGTCCACCAAGCAGAACCCCAGCTGTCAGCTCTGATTCTGCCCTCCTGGGGTGTCTGCTGCTCGTCTGGCTGCAAGTCCCCCAGGCTGGCTCACTGGGGGGGCCCTGTCAGGAGCAGGCAGGAGCAGCCCATTGAACGCCCCCTCTGCCCCCAGGCACTGTGCCAGCTGTTCTCTGCGCTTTCTCCCATTTTGATCTAGTCATTTGTTTTATTCATATACTCATATCTGGATTCGTCTCAAAAGGATTTTAAGGTAAATTTGTTTTCCAACCCTCACAAAAGCCTGTGAAGTAAGGATTATTATTTCCATTTTAAAGTCCATGAACTGCTGCTTGGAGAGGGGATATAACACAGCTAGTGGGCACAGTTAATGGCAGAACTGGGATGGAACACTGGTCTTTTTGACTCCAAATTATATTCTCTTTTTTTCCCCCAATAGGCCTTTTTTAAAAGCTATGAAAAATGGATACATATAAAAGAACATATGTAAAGTATATGTAGGTTATAACCCATAACAAAAAAATGCCCCCTGTGAATCGGCCCCTTGGGTTCTCCATGGGCCATGCTGCTTCCAAACGAATATTGCCAGGGACCCTCCAGGAACCAAGGTGAGCTGAGGGCGTTGTAGTGTTTTGTCCTGTAACTCTCACCTCCCCCGGGAGGCAGGCATGCCATGCTCAGAATGCAGACGGAGAAACCAAGGTGCTGGGGCTCTCCCAACCAGGCCAAGGTCCCAGGTGGGGTCCCAAGGTGACCTGAGGCTCACAGAGTCCAGGGCTTCCTCATCTGGCTGCTTGTCACACCCTCTGGGCCCATTTTGGAACATGTAGATCCCTGATCTCCAACCCTGACCTTGTAGATCAGAATCTCCAGAGCTGTGGCCCAGGAAGGTATTTTTTTTCAAAACTCTGGTGCAGCTGCCCACAGACTGGGATGGGGGACTCAGTTCTCTAGCCCTGGGCTACACGGAGTGAGGGGAGAGCTGGGGATGGAGCCGCAGAGCCGCAGGCACACCGACCTCCGTGACTTTGCCACCTCCCGATTCAGTGACTTGCAGCCACGGGAGGGCCTCAGGGTAGGATATGGGGCCCTCCTGATACAAACCTGTAAACCCTTTCCCACGCAAAGGGCACTCCACCCCGAAGGCTGTCATTGCCGCCTAAGGCCAAAGTTAACGAACGAGTAGTGAGGGTTTCTAATATTTGTTGTTTATAAGGTAAAATGAGCCTATTGCTAGAGCTGACTGAGGACTCTTAATTCGGCATTCTACTGAGAAGTCTGGCTGTCATCCAGCTCTTGGCATCAGAGATGGCTGGGAATCCTGCAACCCTGGGAAGAATACACGCTGCCAGAGTCCCATTGGTGTCGCCTTGTGCTTTTCAGCTTTACCAGCGTCCGTGGTGTTGGCGGCGAGCTGTCTGGTTAACACTGTGGTATGCAGTGGTGCCTATTTGCATCAGCTGTTGGAGGAGTTTATAAGTTTCCAATAACTCCATGCTAATGTTATATTCACATGCAAACTCTCCACACCCCTGTTGCAAAGGCAGCTGTGAATGTGCACCTCGGCTCCCTTGAATTTGCTTGGATGGTAGCATCGCATGTTACCGTGCAGTTCCTTTTTCCATTAAAACTCGGGACGGGTGGGGGCAAGGGGTCCATGGGGCATCTTCTATCCAAGTAGGTCACCAGTCGACAAAGTTTGAGAGCCATCGGCCTAGAGGCGTCAACTCTTAGAGCTGGGAGGGACCTCGGCCCCAAAGTCGGGGAACCTCACAGCCCACTATGGTTTCTTTAACAAAGTAGACTCGAGAGGTAGTTTCTCTTCTAAGACGAAGGCCAGGCACACGTACAGTGGCCGCCTGCCCAATAACATGCTATTTCATTTACAGCAGCCCAAGAGCGTAGCTTGTGTGTGTTAATATTAGATTATTTCTCTTCATAGTTAGCTGCCTCCTCACTTCCCGGTTTCCATGGCAACACTTCTCAAACACCACTTGCACTCTGAATACACAATGTAAACAACCTTCATTTGAACATTTCCCAATTTAGGGGTTTGGAGCCACAGCCAGCAGGCCTGCCATTAGGAATAAAGTTGAGACCCCAATCCTGGGAAGCTGTTCAGAAGCGGCATGCTGGGGGGTGCTGGGGGGGGACACGCAGCAAAGGATTCCTGAGCCAGGTCTTTGATGGACAAGGGGCCCAAAGGTCATTCACTCATACTCTGTTCTTTCTTAGTATGTGAGGGGTTCCGGGTTACTCAACTGGCAGGGACTCCTCTGTCACTTAGAGATGAGGAAACTGAGGCTTGGAGAAGGGAAGTGATTTTCTTATTGTCACACACTTTGTGATGGAGACGAGACCAGAGCTAGGGTGTGTCCAGGAACTGCACGTGTTCACCCAGCATTCGGTTCCCCAGCACCCTGGTGCTCACGGCAGACATTGTCGGTCCATCCTGGACGTCCTTCCCACTGAGCCCAGACGCGTACTTCGCAACTTTAGCACAGTGCTCTGGGAAGCCATGGCCAGTTGATTGGAAATGGCACGTGAGATGATGTTCAGTTGCCATTCCAGCATGACCAGTACTAGATCCAGTACTGCAAAGAGAATGGCATTAGTGTAGGTCACTCATAGGCTTCAGAAGCCTGGAGATCCAAGAAATAGGAAGATAAAGCAGGAAGGAAGTGACCCAGTTGAGCATCTTCTGTGAGCCAGACGCTGACGGAGGTTGGTGCTTCCATATGCATGCTCTTGGCTCACCTCTGAAACTCACCAGATCCCCATTCAAGGGGAGTCAAGGGTTGGTCAGTCCAGACAACAATCAACAAGGGGGGCAGAGAAAAACTAATTGTGGACCTAGCCAGAGACATAAGACAAAGCAAGTCCATGATGGGCTCCAAGGACTGGATGGGGGAAACCAAGATCAAAGGACAAACCCAACGGGCAACAGCGGGGCCAAAAATGGGAGACGAAGCCCAGTGCTGGTGGGTGTGGAGTCTGGGGGGCAGCACAGCCGACGGGCAGAAGTGGGGAGGGATGGGGCGGAGTGGAGGGACCTTAGAGAGGCAGGTGCCCGGTGAGGGTGCTCCCTTTTTCCAGGGATCTGGTACAGGGGTACTGCTGGCTGTCCAGAGCTGCCTGACATGGGGCTTCCTCGGCAGATGGTGGTGACATCGTCTGTGCCTCTTGTCTTGAGAATTGCCTCCTCTGGGCTTGGTGGCTGCAGGAATGTTCCCCGAGGCAGCCCAAACTGGCACCCCACCTCTTCCTGAGGGAAAGGCACTGATCCATCCAGACAGGGGTGTCCGGAGGAAAGCCCCGTGTCCTTTTCCCCAGTGCATCCTGTGAGCCCAGAGGTGCTGTGAGGGCCTCAGCAGGCTCCGGGCTCAGGTGGCTCCACTATCGGAACTCCCTCCACTAAAGAGAATAGGGACTCAGCCCGCTATCCGGGGAATGGCTCAGGACCCCACTAAAGGCATTGCTTTCTTCCTTTCATCGAAGGAGATATTTTTCTTTCCAGTTTCTACCCACACATAGTAATGCACACATTTTCCGCATAGTTATAAGCGTGATAAGGAGAATGGTTGTTTTTTTTTTTAAATAGAAAAACCTCAAACCTTTTCCATTCAACGTCTTAGCAACCCTTAGCATCCTTCGATTTCTGAGCAAATGATCACATGATTGCTGTGTCTTTAGCAAAGAACCAAAGGACACTCCTGGCCTTAGGAAGTTGAGGAGAGGCTCAGATAGCGGGGCCAGGAAAGTGTCATCAGTGGTGTCCTATGGGAGTAGGTTGCCCTTCCTAAGAGTCAAGATTTTGGGAAGTGGGCAGGGAGCGGGGTTTCCCGCATTTAGTCACAAACCAGGATTTGGAGCAGTGGGAGGATGGAGTCCATCATTTGCAGGTTTTAAACAAGCAAACGGAAGGGGAGGTTCAGCCCTAATATAGTTGGTGCGCGGTTTCCCAGGGGCCCTGAGCCTGCTCCTCTCAACCATCAGAGTGGATCTGGTTTTGCTGATTACAAACGTGTGCACTGGGGATGGGGTTTTGCCAGTTGTCTGTACTCCCAGGGATGGCACATTGGGTTTCCCCAGTGATGCTGCAAATGTCCCTGAGAGCCAGGCCTAGGCTTCAGGTCCCCATCCCATAACCTGTGCTGGGCTGGTCTCAGCTCTCCTCGAAATGAGCACGCCACGCCCTCAGGGTATCACCCTGGAAGGAAATCCACACGCCCGTTGGGGCTCTGGTCTGTGATGACCTGGTGAGCGCGTCTGAGCATTAAACCTGCGGCACTGACGATGCCCTCTGTCCTCAGTACCTTGGATATTGTTTCTGCTTTCTGTTCTCCTGCCTCCTTTGAGAGGAAAGACAAGGTTGAGAACAGTGTTGCCCCTCCTGTCCTCAGAGAAGACTCTGTGCTGGGGCAGTTTGCCAAATGGAAAGAGCTACGAGCCAGGGAACCAAAGCCTGGCTTCACTGTCACCCTGGGAGAGGCATGCCCCTTTTCTGGGCCTCAGTTTCCCCGTCTGTAAAGTATAGGGATTGGGCTATAGCAGGATTCCTCAAAGTGCCAGTTCTACGGGGTTATTAACTGGTGATAGGAGCAGAAAGGAAAGCGGGGCCAAATCAGTCTGGGAAATGTAGAATTTAGCAAAATAAAAATGCTCCATTGCTGCGGACCTTCTCAGAGCCTTTAATACACTTTGTGGATTTCCAAAAGGGATTATAGCATAAGGTATTTCCAAAATTTATTTAGATATAGACCCTCTAAACTCTTTCAGTGTCAGTATTAGAATTCTCTTCCTCTCCTTAGAGGGCCAGCAGAGTCACTGATCTTCACTTCTTAGAGTGTCTAAAGCTGTTTGGTTTTTCAGTTTGTTTCTAAAATATAAATAGTCCTTGGTGAGGTCTTGGGGGTGGGTGAGGATCCACCTTCAACTAGAGGTTCTTGGAAGTCTTTAGAAGATGGCTTTGGGGGAAGGGTTCCACTCTTGCAGAAACTGTATGCAAAAGCTGATGTGTCTGGTTTGTACACTTTCCTGGGGTGGGGGGCTCAGAGTCTATAGCATTCATCACATTTTCTAAGGCATCTGTACCCCAACGGTGGTGATGCATTGCACTCCAATTCTTGGTAGAAATCATCTGATTTTGTAGGAATTTGGACAAGACTTTGATATCTTGATTGGAATCAGGGCAGCTGGGAACAGGGAACAGAAGTGACAGGAAAGTGGACAGAAGATGGGGAAAACTAGAGGGACCAGCAGTGGCTCCATCCCGGGCAGGGCATGGCCTCCCAAATTTCTTCCCTGGTCCTACCATGAGTGCCTCTAAAAATCATCACGTGGTTCTTGGCTATGGAACTCAGCTACTGAATACTAATGCTCTGTGGCGGGGAGAAAATTACCGCTGTCTCAGAAACGCTCCATCTCTTACAGGTCACCGGGGCTCCATTTATTAAATTGTTGCTCAAGGGCACAAATGTCCTGCAAGTATGTGTCTCCTCAAAGTCAGATACTTTCTCTTCCTCAAAGACACAGGGGCCTCCAGCTCGGACTCCCTCCTTGCAAACCGGAGAGGTTGCTGAAAAGGTGAGAAGTGGTGGCAGGAAACTTCCGTCTTTACAGAGAAGAGCCTGCCCACAAATGTGTCCGAAGGCGGTGGGACATCCGTGGGGTGGCTGAGAGAAGGTTCTGTTGGAACCAAAACCGAAGGAGCAGATCCACAGAGGGAGACTCTGACGTGTTAATTCAAAAGCAGAGATCTCAAGCTCACCATTCTGACGGACTACCAGCCGTCCTTGTATCACCGGCCTTTGCAACAGAATACTAAGCATGAGTTTACACATTATTACTTACCAGCGGCCTGAGGGATTAGAATTCTTGGCTTGAACGGCCTCATGACTGTTCACACACATGACCCCACGGAGCACAGGGTTAGCAGTCGAAGGGGAGAAGGTTACTTGTGTAACCTTTGTGTTCTCACAAAAGCTCTTTCTTTCTCTCCTTGGATATCTTCTGAAATATCTCCACACCGCAGGCAAGAATTTGCTTTCAGAACCTGGTTAAAAAGGGGGAAGAGAGAAAGGACAGGCCTCAGAGCTAACTGACAACATTCATCCGAAATCCTTTAAATTAATTGAAACCGCTGAGTCACACCCACCCATTGTATAACAGCCATTTACCCACATTGTGTAACAGCCATTAAAGTATTAGTGTTACTTTGGGGGGCACTTTATCATGCCACCCAGTGGTAAATCTCCTCTGGGACCCCCCCTTTTTTTTCATTCCCCAAAAGAGTCTCAGTTTGCTAATTTATTTTCAAATGGGCTGAGTCTGGGTTGATCCCAGCCTCCTATTCAGCTTTTTGCCTCAGCGTAAGGATGGTGGGCTATGTGAAAGTTGGTGTCCAGCCTGAAAGCCGTGCTTGATATTTTAAAAACACTTTGAATTATCTACAAAGGCAGAACCACCAATCCATCACCTAGCAGGCGTTAAAGGATGACTTACACGTGCAGGCGGGTGAGCTCTGAGCTTCCGTCTCTCTGTGTCTTTTCTGGGTCTCAGTTTCCCCCTCTGTCAAAGGAGAGCTTGGACAGGAAGGTGCATTCTTTTCTTTTTTGCAGTACGCGGGCCTCTCACTGTTGTGGCTCTCCTGCCGCAGAGCACAGGCTCCAGACACGCAGGCTCAGCGGCCATGGCTCACGGGCCCAGCCGCTCCGCGGCATGTGGGATCTTCCCGGATCGGGGCACGAACCTGCGTCCCCTGCATCGGCAGGCGGACTGTCAACCACTGCGCCACCAGGGAAGCCCAGGAAGGTGCATTCTTGAGGCAGGATGATGAAAAGCAGAGATCCTGAACCCAGACTGCCTGGCTTTGAATCCCCGCTTTGTCACTTACCAGCTGTGTGACTTTGAGCAAGTTACTTAACCACTCAGAGCCTTGGGCTCCTTCATCTGTAAACTGATGATTACAGAATTGTTGGGAGGATTAAAAGTGTTGCTAGATATAAAGTGCTCTGAGCACCGCTTGGCCCCGAGCGAGGATAGGTAAATGTGATATACTGTTGTGACTGTTCTTGTTGGGGCCCTGGGGAGACGACTCTTTGTGCATGGCACTCATCACCCACCACTCACCATGTCCTCAGCTCCCTGGGCACACTGCTGGACTGTATTTCCCACCTCCCTTGCGGCCCTGGCCACTTGGCAGAGTTCTAACCCCAGAATGTGGGTGGAAGTGAAATCTGCACGTCCAGGTCTGACTCATAAAAACCTTCCCTGGGGGATGGATTTTCCATGTCTCTCCTGCTCTGCCATTTCAGTGCAGATGAGTTTGGCTCCCCTGGAGGCCCAGTGCTGAAGATGGTGTGGCCACGAGAGGGAAGGGACCAGGAACTCTGACTAACCGCTTGGAGAAGAGCTGCCTGCCTCTACGCCCAATTCGGACTTCGTTTGCGTGAAGAATAAACTTCAGCGGTGACGAGCCAGTGAGGTCTGGGGGCCGCTAGAGTTGCTGTAGCCAGGCGCTGGGCTCCTGTGGACATTTATGGAGACTCAGACATCCTTCCCGAGGGGTCGAAACTGCTTGTGGTTGTTCAATTTCCTGTCTCCAAGTTTCTGATGTTATCTGGGTAACTGAGCCAAAGGACACCCAGTTCTCTGGCTGGGGACAAGAGTTTGTATGTCCAGCAAGCCCTGGCCTGGGCTCTGGCCAGCTCCCCACAGACAGCTGCCTGAGCTGACTGCCCACACTTTCTGGACAATGGGGCCGAATTTCTGCCCAGATGCCATGGGGAGCTACTCAGGTTCCCCGGGCAGTAGCCCATGTTCAAAGTATTCCATTTCAGTTCTTAGACCTTGGTCCTCCCCTGTCTTCCCCATGGCTCTCCCTTGAGTGGGAATTAGCAGGAGCGTTTGTACAGAAGCCTCTGAAGTGGGCAAAGTGAAACTTCCTCATTAAAACTCAAAATGTAACGCCCTCCCCAACAAAGCCAGGCCTAGAAGGATGCTCGCTGTGTTAAATTGTCTACTGGTGGGGAGTGACTTGCCGACAGTGCTCCTGAGCTGGAGACACGTGTGTCCCGACAGTCCCAGAGGCATTTACTAATTCCCCTTGTGGCGGAATCCCGCTCCCTTTGATGACAATCTCCTCCAATGCGTTCTCTGTCTCTCTCTCCCCGCCCTTGTCATTTTTCTCCTGGCATGACGGTCATTTCTACGCATGTATTCAGGCCCCTCCAGAGATGCAGAGAGGCCAGGGCTTTTTTTTTTTTTTAACATCTTTATTGGAGTATAATTGCTTTACAATGGTGTGTTAGTTTCTGCTTTATAACAAAGTGAATCAGTTATACATATACATATGTTCCCATATCTCCTCCCTTTTGCGTCTCCCTCCCTCCCACCCTCCTTATCCCACCCCTCTAGGTGGTCACAAAGCACCGAGCTGATCTCCCTGTGCTATGCGGCTGCTTCCCACTAGCTATCTACCTTACGTTTGGTAGTGTATATATGTCTATGCCTCTCTCTCGCTTTGTCACAGCTTCCCCTTCCCCCTCCCCATATCCTCAAGTCCATTCTCTAGTAGGTCTGCGTCTTTATTCCCGTCTTGCCCCTAGGTTCTTCATGACCTTTTTTCTTTTTTTTTTTAGATTCCATATATATGGGTTAGCATACGGTATTTGTCTTTCTCTTTCTGACTTACTTCACTCTGTATGACAGACTCTAGGTCCATCCACCTCACTACCTGAGCCATTAGAAAGAAACAAAGAAATGTGAAAACAAAGTAGAGCCCTTTCACGGAAAAACAAAGCCCAAGCTGCCGTAGCCTTTGGCTGCTCATACACCAATGATAAAGGAAAATCGGGCTTTTGTGCAATGTCATGTTTCATAGTAAGCGTGGAGAGGCCAATCCAACAGCAGAACGTTAGCAAGGGTCTAAAGTGGAGACACCTATGAGCCATGTCCCTCGCCAAAGAGCCCTTCCTACTGTCCCTTGTGGTAAGCCCTAGCTGCCTTACTTCTACTCTCAGACTGACAAGCTCCAAGCGATCAGAGGGGCAGTGGGTGCCCTCGGGGGTCTGCACCTTGGAGTGGAGGCTTGGACTGTGACTTATTACCCTGGGGATCTTGGCCAAGCCACTTAGTCTCCTTAAGTCACAGTTTCACATCTGTGGTGGAGGCTGATAGTTGCCCATCCAAATCCCTCCTCCTCTGCTTCCACGGTAACAGGATTCTCCAGGGCACAGTATGCTCAGGTAGGCATTTTCAACCTTTCTTGGGTAGGCGTGGTCATGTGACTAAGTTTCCACCAATGGACTGTGAGAAGTGACACAGGCTGGGGCTGGGACTTCTGACATTGGGTGTTCCTGCCTTGTGCTCTCCTCCTCTGTCCTGTGGGCTGAAACCCAGGCGTGCTGGTGAATCAGCTTTTTTTTTTCTTTTTTGCGATACACAGGCCTCTCACTGCTGTGGCCTCTTCCGTTGCGGAGCACAGGCTCCGGATGCGCAGGCTCAGCAGCCATGGCTCACAGGCCCAGCCGCTCCGTGGCACGCGGGATCCTCCCAGACCGGGGCATGAACCCGTGTCCCCTGCATCGGCAGGTGGACTCCCAACCACTGCGCCACCAGGGAAGCCCAGGTGAATCAGCTTTGACCGTGAAGATGATGAGAATGCCCTAGATGATGGCAGAGCCACCACATGGCAGGAGCCTGGGTCTCTGAGTGATGAGTAGTAGAGCTACCTTACAAACCTGGATGGCTCTATGGGGACTCTTGCATAAAAGAAACTGCTTGTTCTCTATGACATTCTAGTGCTGGATTTCTTTTCCACAGTAGGTTAGTCTTTAATTGATAACATTCTTCATAGGCTTATGGTGTGGTAAGTTATATAAGGGTAAAATGCTCTACAGTTAGGTGTTCAATACATGGTGAGCAAAGGGATTGGTCATTCCCTTGTTTAAATCCAAGAAATCTGAGAATCAGATTTACAAAACATAGAGCAGCTGCATAACTTGATGTCAGGGAAGCCCCAGGCTCAGCCTGTTTGAGCATCTTTCCTCTGCTAGTTGGCCTTGGCCGAGAGTTCCCACCATCAGTCAGTAACCAGGAGATGACCAGGAAGGAAACAGGGATATCATATATAGCCTTCTATCTCTACCCAAAGAGCTAGTTAGCACACCTGTCAGAACGAGTAGCTGTAGCGTGGTGTGGCTGGTGAAGGGTATGGCTAAGGGGCAGAAGACCAGGTTCAAATGCTAGCTGTACCTCTAACTCCTTTGCAAACTCAAGTGGGCCACGTAACTGTCAGGAGCCTCAGCTTCCTGAAGCAACCATAAAATGCAGATGCTAATTCTGGCTCTGCCTGTTCCGCAGGGCTACTATGGGGACCAAAAGACACAAGATGGTGAACACACTGCGTATGGCAGATGCCAGTGGGAGAAACATAACAGATCAAGTCCTATTTGCTGAATGTGGAACAGGTATGCTTGTCCCTTCCTTCCATAAGTATTTGCTGAGGACCTGCTAAGTCCAGTGAGGGGAGATGTGGGCAGGGGAGACATGGTTCCTGTCCCCACAGAGCTTAGAGTCTGCTGGAAACTATACACAAGGAAATAGGCAATTACAATACAGCATGATGAATTATTTGATAGAAGTACAAGCCACCATGAAAATATAGAAGAGGGGGCTCTTAACTCAGACTTCTGTGGTCCTGGAAGGCCTCCCAGAGGAAATGATATCTCCTTTAATATTGGAAGCAACAGAAAGAGTTAGCCAGGTGTCTTAGTTCAGGCTGCTATAACACAAATACCCAGACTGGGTGACTTACAAACAACGGAAATTTATTTCTCAGAGTTCTGAAGGCTGGAAAGTCCAAGATCATGGTGCCACCAGATTCAGCGTCTGATGGGATCCACTTCCTGGTTCATAGATGGCTGTCTTCTTGCTGTGTCTTCACAAGGGGAGATAGAGCTCTCTGGGGGGGTCCCTTTTATAAGGGTGCTAATCCCATCCATGAGGGCCCCACCCTCATGACCTAATCACCTCCCAAAGGCCCCACCTCCTAACACCATCACATTTGACAGTAGGTTTCAACATGTGAATTCTGTAGGGACACAAACATTCAGTCCATACCACCAGGCAAAGGGGGCTTTGGAGGTGGGAAGACTGTTCAAGGAAAATGAAGCAAGGGTCACCTCTGAAGAGCAAGAAAGAGCCTGAAAGAGATTCTGAGTGGCTGGAGCCTGGAGTGAAAGGAAGGGAATAACGAAAGATTGGGCTGGAGGAGCTGGGAGGGTCGGGAGCAGGGTAGAGAGGACACACTTGGCTGCAGCTTGGATAAAATACCAACGCCCAGTTCCTGCCCCCAGGTGGTTTAAAAGCTCCCCAGGCGACTTGAATGTGCAGCCAATGTTGAAAGTACTGATTAGATCACGCAGGATCTTATATGTCAAGCTCGGGAGCTGGAAGTCTAGCTTGAGAGCAGCAGGGAGTCTCTGAAGCTTTTATGGGAGGAAGGGACATGACCGGATTTTCCCTTTTACCCTAGCTGCTGGTTGGAGGAAGGAATGTGATGGAAAGACTGGGGTTAGAGACACTAGTTAAGAAGGCTGCCGAAGGGTGCAGGTGAGGCATGGAGCCAGAGGTGATAATGAGGATGGCAATAAGGGGACAAACCTGAGGCCTGAGTGACGATAGACTGGAAGGAAGTGGGGGAGAGGCAGGAAGACGAGGATCAGCCTCAGCTTCCTGACGTGGGGTCAGAATTCCTGAAAAGACTCCATTTCCAGATACACACTTACGAGTCAGCAGCGGAGAGCAAATAACTCCAGCCAGAGAATTGATGAGCTCTCCTGGGAAGAGAGGTGTAAAGAGAGAAGAAAAGAGGGCCTAGAATAGAGGCACAGAGGGCCGAGGGAAGAGCCGGTTGGAGAAGGAAGGGAAAAACCATAAGCACGCACTGTTAAAAAAGTTAAGGATGTGACTGTTTTAAGAAGGGTGTGTTTAGGCGCAGTTGTGCGCCGGGTCGCCAAGATGTCGTTCCCCAAGTACAAGCCGTCGCACCTGGCAACCCTGCCCACTACCCTCGACCCAGCTGAATACGACATATCTCTGGAAACTCGGAAGGCACAAGCCGAGCGTTTGGCCATAAGATCCCGGCTTAAATGCGAGTACCTGCTTCAGTACAACGACCCCAGCCGTCATGGGGTCATCGAAGATCCTGCATTGATTCGTTGGACCTATGCAAGACCAGCAAATATCTATCCCAATTTCAGACCCACTCCCAAGACCTCACTATTAGGAGCTCTGTTTGGAATTGGGGCCCTCCTCTTCTGGTATTATGTTTTCAAAACCGACAGAGATAGGAAAGAAAAACTTACCCGGGAAGGAAAATTGGATCAAACATTTAACATCTCATATTAAGTCTGGCAATGATGACTATATGTACTGTTGTTTAAATGAATCTATTAATCATTACAAAGTTTGTCTTTCTTAATATTAAAAAAAAAAAAGAAGGGTATGTTCAAGAGTGTCCAGTTCTGCTGAGATGTCTCCACAGGTCACTGGTAACCTTGACAGTGAAGATGAATGGGACCTTGGGGTGGTGCTGAAGTGATGGTGAGAGGGGGCACCTCCTAACAGGGACAAGTATTTTTTACCTTCTTCACATTGTAACCAAAATGTGTTTATTCATTTATTCTATATATACGTCATTTATTAAGCACCTAATGTGCTGGGCACTGTGTTTCAGAGCTGCAGAAAAGACAGCAGGTCCTTGAGGTCCTCACTGGCCAGGAGGAGACAGATACTCTCTCCCATTTCACAAGACCACGTGATGTAATTGCTATAACGGAGATGCACGTCAAGGGCTTTGGAACAAGCTGGACCAACTCTACCAGGGAGGGGGAAGGGGTGGCCAAGAAAGGTCCCAGAAAGCAAGGAAGTGGGATGAGGTTTGCCCTGGTGTGGTTGTCATGGGGGTTGCCCACTGCAGAGTGCAGAGTTCAGCCTGCAGTGGAAGAAGCGCACTTCCAGACCTGCCCATGTTGTTGGGGCCACGTGCCTGGCTTTGGCCAGTGAGTGGTGAGCAGCGGTGCACAGAGCCCAGGGTCCTCAGCTGCCAGCTCAAGACCCTCCAGTGGGCTCTCCTCCCTCTTGCATGGCGAGCAGCAATATCTGAGACTGTGGCTGTTCCTAAGCACGTGAGTAACTTCCCTCAAGACACACCTCTTGATAGACAAGAAATGGAGGGGAAGAAAACTATTTTCCCTCCATCTATCTTAGGTTCATTGGCTGGGGCCTTGTAAATTAGACCAACAAAGGACAGATTAACAAGAGAAAACCAAACAGACGTTTATTCACCTGTGCACTGTGCATACACGTGGGATTACCCAGTAATGAATAATTCAAAGGGGTGGTAAGAATTTGGGCTTATATAGCATTTTAACAAAGTAAAAGTACATCTTTAGAGATGTGAGAAGACGAAGGAAAAAGACTTTGCGCTTCCACGGGTGGCAAATTGTGAGAAGGCAAATATAAAGGGAGATCAATGGCGGATAAGGGTGAGTTTTAGCAAAGTTTGTAGATAGATTCCTCTGGTGCTGTCCCTGATAAGGATCTAGAGTTGTCACCAGTGATTAACTTCTGTCCTTCCTGGCAGATTAATTTCCTCTACAGATTTATTTCCTGCATTTAGGCAAATAGGGGATGTTTTTCTTGTATTTGCTTCCTCTTATTTGCCTTCAGCTCAAAATAATCCTTATGCCAAAGTAGCACGTTTTGGAGTCGAATATTCTGCTACCCTGAAGCAAACTTTTGTTGTTTTACTGTTTTTTTGTGGTTACCACAGCATAACCTAGCCCAGTGGTTCTCAAAATGTGGCTCCTGGACCAGTAGTATCAGCTTCACTTGGGAACTTGTTAGAAATACAAATTCTCAGGCCCCACCCCGGACTTACTGAAGCTGAAACCCTGGGGTGGGGCTTAGCAATCTGAGTTTTAAGAAGCCCTCCAGGGGATTCTAAAGCATGGTCAAGTTTGAGAACTGCTGCCCTAGGTGGTGCCAACTGATACAGCTATCTGGAAGACACAGCAGGAGGAATTACAATTCATGGAGAAGGTCGTTTAAGTAAACTCGAAAAAAACCGAGTAAGAAGATGAATTAAATGGTGAGGCTCTTCATGTCATAGGAATGAATACTTAAGAAAACATGTAGTGTACCTATCTCCACAGACTGAGCCTTCCTATCAAAATATTGAAAACTGGTCATGTGGACAGTCTCCTACTATGTCACATCACAGAAAATACTCAGAATCCAATGTCAATGAAGCCACAACTAGGCTAAGATAAACCCCGAAATGCGCTTTCCACTCGTCTCCATGGCCTTGCTTAGGAAATGCTCCTGGATGCTTTGAATCTGAAAGGTACATAAAATCCAATTCTCTCTTCTGCCGGGTGAGTCATTAGAGCTGCAGCAAAGGCTATTTGGTAACGGGCAGTATTTAAATGAAGCAAAAAGTACAATTTCAAATGAATTGCTTTTTAAACTGTCAGATAAAAGGAATCCATTTGTGCATGTGAAATTATTCCAAGGTTCTAACTATTAACTGAGAGCAGGTGAAAGATGTCAAAGAAACGTTCTAGTAAAGAGCTGGCTAAATGTTTCAAGACAGACACTTGATGACTCCTTTGGCCGGTTTTGGATTCAGAAATGTCTATTTTTGCCAGCCCTACATGAGCTCCATGGACAAAAGTTTTAGGAAAATACTAAATCCTAGTAATAAGATGCCATTTTTTAAGCTTCGATAAGTTTTTTAAATTAAAGTATAGTTGATTTATAATGTTGTATTAGTTTCAGGTGTACAGCAAAGTGATTCAGTTATACATATATGCATATATATACATATATACACACACATATATATGTATATATATATTGATATATATTCTTTTTCAGATTCTTTTCCCTTACAGGTTATTGCAATATATTGAGTATAGTTCACTGTGCTATACAGTAGGTCCTTGTTGGTTATCTATTTTATATATAGTGGTATGCATATGTTTATCCCAAACTCCTAATTTATCCTCCCCCCACCCCACTTTCCCCTTTGGTAACCATAATTTTGTTTTCTATGTCTCTGGGTCTAATTCTGTCTTGTAGATAAGTTCATTTGTATTATTTTTTTAGATTCCACATATAAGTGATATCATAAAATATTTGTCTTTCTCTGCCTGGCTTTCTTCACTTAGTATGATAATCTCCAGGTCCATCTGTGTTGCTGCAAATGGCATTATTTCATTTTTTATGGCTGCGTAATATTCCATTGTATAAATATACTACATCTTTTTTATACATTCATTTATCAATGGGCATTTAGGTTGCTTCTATGTCTTGGCTATGGTAAATGTGCTGCAATGAACATTAGGGTGCATGTATAATAAGATGCCATTTTGTTCATTAGAGACGCTTTAACCAATGTGACCCAAATGCTGTCTTACGGCGGGACAATAGTATATTATTGCTTTAACTTTTTCCTTTGGTGAAAATACAATGCCAAGGGCTCTTGGCTAGCTTTCCAAATGCCCATTTAACACTGTTCTGTGGTCTTTTATTTGTTATTGATAAATAGCAATCCTTGTACAGCCTGGTCAATAAGAAGAAAATTCTTCAAACATATGAAAAGTGCCCTTTTTGTCACCAGCAGGTAGGCTTGGTAGAGGTCACCCATATAGAGGGAGAAACTCGATGGTAAGGCTGCTCCACAGACAAAACAGAATCCTGAGCTGTTCTACACAAGGGCAACCCCGGCCTTTTCCATTTCATTTCCTCTAGGGGTTTCTACTGCAATTAGTCTTGTGTTCATGCCTTCAGTATCCGTGGGACTACTGAAACAGGACTACTGAAAATAATTAGTGAATCTTCTTCCCCTGGTCCTCCGGGTACCTCTCACCTGTGTCACTATGCCAGGCTAGCACAAGCAAAATTCTCCCTGCTTGGTCAGTCCAAGAGGAACTGTGAAGATGGTGCCCCACTAGAAGCATTGGGACAGATTTGAAAGGGCCGTGCTTCTGATACTTGAACGTGCACACAAATCTCCAGGGGGTCTTGTTAAAAATGCATGTTCTGACTCAGTAGGTCTGGGCTGGAAACTTAGAGCCTGAATTTTTTGCAAGCTCCCAGGCAATGCTTATGCTGCTGTGGACCACATTTTGAGTAGTGATGGAATAACACACATTCTGCAAAAACAGTGACTTTTAGAACTGACCCTATTAAACAGGCATTTATCTAAGGGTCTGGCTCCCCTTTGCTTTGGGGTTCCTTGAAGCCAGGAACTGGATCTTACACATTTTTTGGTTGTTTTGTTCTCTGGCTGGCACTTGGCATTAATCCCGCACACAGTGGGTGTGTATTTATTTAATTAAACAGAGCTGGCCTTGTTCCAAAAAGGATTTTAAGCGGACTAAACCCTAGCAGGCCCTAACTAGGGGCTTGATGAGTTGGCCAGGGAAGGAAATCATTCCCAGGGTAGTCACACACCCTCTGGGCTGAGGCCCTTCCGCTAAAGGTCCCCACCACCTGCTTGCACCTGGATTACAACTCAGCTGCTGCTCTTCTGAAATTCTCCCTCCTGCCCCATTTTTAAAGTGGTTTTACACTAGAGAGCCGATCAGAGAAAAGGAGGAAAAACAAAACAAAACAAAACCCAGAAAGCCCCGTGGGGCGCAGAACTCTCGGGTTTCTCTCTGCCGGGTCTCCAGCTTTGTGCAGGTCGCTGTAGCGCCCCGCCGCCGGCTCCCCAGCCCGCCCCGAGAGCCCCGGAGGAGCCGGCCCTGGGGGCGCGGGCGCTCGT
This sequence comes from Aethalodelphis obliquidens, assembly GCF_003676395.1. Taxonomy (NCBI): domain Eukaryota; kingdom Metazoa; phylum Chordata; class Mammalia; order Artiodactyla; family Delphinidae; genus Aethalodelphis; species Aethalodelphis obliquidens. The sequence continues at coordinate 16,751,385 of NW_020837965.1, forward strand.
CGGCTTGGTGCAAGCCTGTTTGTTAGCTCTGCTCGAACAATTAATCTTCTCGTGCATCTCCCGCCCCGGGGGCGGGGGTCGTGGGGGCCTCGGGTGGCCTCGGGGGTCGTGCAGAGCCCGGACTAGAGCGATCGCTCTACAGAAACCCTTGTTCCCAGAGTCCCTGCGGTGCCATAACCCGTTCCTCTCTGCAGCAGCCTCGGAGGGTTAGAGAAGGGCTTGTTTCGGCTCCATAGGGGCGGTGGGGAGAGAAAAAGGGAGAAGGAGGGTGATTGTGTGGGTCAGTGGTTGAGCCTCACGGGGGAAGGGAGGAGCGCCCGGGCGAGTGCGCCCTAGGGGAGGAGTACACGTGCTGGGGAGGCGGGGGGTGGGGGGTGAGAGGCGGGCAGGAGGGGAGGCGAGAGCTGTGGGGGGGGGGGGAGGCGCCACGGCCTCGCAGACGCAGGCGCTGGCAGCCGGAGAGAAAGTTCCCGGGGAGAGCTCGCCCCCGGAGGGCCGTCGTCGAGGCTGCTCGAGGCGAGGGTTGCAGGTCCCGCGCGTCCCGCCTGCCTCCCCATCTGAGCGCACTGGGCCGCCGGGGCTCGGCTCGCCGGGAAGCAGGGAAACATCGCTGGCCGGCGGCCGCCGCCAAACTTGGAGGGGGAGGATGCTGCGAGTGCGAGCGGCGGCGCAGGGCGCGGGGGCACACTGAGTGCTACCGGGGCTGCGGCCGGGCGAGGGCGCCGAGGCTGAGCGGGCAGGTAAGGGGCGCCAGCGCCAGGACTGCGCCAGCCCTGCGAGCCAGGGCCGCCAGCGCCACCGTGCCGGCGTCGCCTCCTCGCCACGGAGCCACGGTGAGCGGAGCGCGCACGCCGCGCGCGGGACTCTGAGCTCCGGCCGCGCCGCGCGCCTGCACCTCCTCTCTCCCCTCTGGGCTTCCCCGCCGAGCTCGCCCGCGGGCCATGAAGCTTTGGCCCGTAGCCCCTCGCCTCTGAGCCTCGCGTCGCCCGCTCCAGTCCACGCCGCTCCGCCACAGATAGCACTCCGGCCAGTGGGGCTCCCCATCCTCTGCCAGAGACTGCATCCAGGCGCTCCGGGATGGCGCTCCGCGGCCCCCCGCGGCCGCGCAAAGTTCGCAGGAGACGAGAGATGCTGTGGCAGCAAGTTGGCTTCGTGTGCGCGATTTTGGCGCTGGTGTGCTGTGCGTCTGGTCTCTTTGGCAGCTGGGGTAGGTACTGGTGCGGGCCTGCCCCGGGAGTTGGGGGGCTTGGGCTGGAAAGCCGCGGGGCAGCTCCGAGAGGTCTTCCTTTCCTTCCCAGTCAGGTTGGCCCCAAGGGCTCATCCAGTCCCTTACCCACCAGGCAGGTAGAGCGCACCCAGGAGAGCTGATATCGACTCTCTGAGCTGTGGTGCCTGTTCCCCTGAGCTGCGCGCGGCCCCTGGGGCCTCAGAACGCGGCTGCAGGTCTGTGTTACTAAGGCGAAAGCCTGAACCATTGGCCCCCTCGGCGCCAGAGGTCTGTCCCTGGGGTGCCCAGGGAGTGTGGGCAGCGCAGCGGCGGGATCCAGGTGTGGATTCTCTTGGACTGGGGCGGACGAGACTAGGTGGACCAATTTCCATTTTGCAGAGCAGAGAAGGTTGTTCTCCGCGTCCCTCGAAAACCCAGATTCTGAGGCTGGAAACTGAGCCTCAGCTCTCCCCTCGCCCCTGCCGAAGGGGCGCCCTGGGTGTCCTGACGCGTCCTCTCCAAACCCTAAAAATGTGGGCAGTCTGTCCCCTCGGGAGGTTGCTGCTATGTTTCAGCATCGCTTCTCAACTCCTCAATCTCTGCGGGACCAGCTTGTGCCTGGAACCACTATCCACACTCCTTCATCCAAGGAGAGACTGAGGGATTTGGGAGTTGCTTAGGATATACAAATTTAAGATGGAGAGAAAAAGAAACTTACGAAAAACATGTTTAGGGAAGGGAGTGGCAGATGTGAGCCTAGGTGGAAGCTTCAGAAGACATTCAGGTGGCTAACATTCCCATTTTTAGTTGGATGCTGTGGACCTTCTAGTATTGTTTTTTTAGTATTCTATTTTAATTTTGAATGTCCTCTAGAAACTATTTAAAAAAATTTTAATTGAAGTATAGTTGATTTATAATGTGTTAGTTTCAGCTGCACAGCAAAGTGATTCGGTTATACATATGTGTGTGTATGTACATATGTATATATGCTTTTTTTCCCAATTACTGTCTAACATTTAAAAAAATGAAAGAAATGGCATGATTTAGCAACCTGGACGTGGGGAATAAAGCAGATGGTACCTTCTTGAGCAGTTAGGGACAATTTAGAGAGGTTCCTATTGATAAAAATCAGGTGGAACTTGACTTAACTCTAATACTGGCTTTCAAAACCCAAACTATGTGATTTGAGGATAAAAGGTCAAAAACTGGCCCTTCCCAACAGAAATCCAGAAAGGTTATTTGAACACCTTAGTACCTGGTGCTTTGCAATTGGGCAAGTTGGTGGGTGTTCTCCCTCAATTACAAGAAATAACAAAATACCTAGAGGCTCCTAGATGTCGGCATTGTAGAAGAGGTATTATTATCCAGCTGAAGTAGTGTGCACGTCAGGAGAGGTAAATGAATACTTTAAAGGTCTTAAAGTGAGAATCATTTTTATTTGCTGGATCAGGAAGGCCTTTAGGAGAAGGCCTTTAGGATCTCCCTTGTTACTCAATATGGCCCTTGGACCAACAGAATCAGTGTCACCTGGGAGCTTGTTAGTGTAGAATCTTGGGTTGTGGGCCAGACCTACTGAATCAGAATCTGCGTTTTAACAAGGTTCCCAGGTGATGTGTGTGCACATTCAAGGGTGAGAAGCTGCGGGCCAGCCCCCATCAACTTTCTCCACCTGTTTGCTGACTTTATCCTTCAGGGCAGGAACGCCTGCGCATGTTTACTGGCTAAGAACTTCATGGTCACCTATCTAAACCCTTTGTTGCACCTGTGAAGGGCTGAGACTGGAGCAATCTTGGCCAAGGTCAGATCACATGCTGACCACTCTGGGACTAGAAACAATGAACTAGATCTAGGAAGCAGATTACTGTAGGTGAGCAGGTGATACTGTGCTTCCAGTCATTGTATCACTCCCTACAGATGGCTCTAAATAATCAAACAGGGCTGTTGCTGACATAGCTGGATACAGGCGTGTAAGGCCATTGGGAGGATGCAGGCGCCATGTTGATCTAATGGTGTTTGTGACTTATTTTCCAATGCAGGGCACAAAACAGCTTCTGCCAGCAAACATGTTTTACCAGACACATGGAGAAGTAGAAGGCTGATGGCACCAGTGAATGGGACTCAGACAGCTAAGAACTGCACAGATCCGGGTAAGAGAGAGATTCTTCCCTAAGGCACTTGGCAGGGTCTGGAGATGGCGCGTACGTGGACAATTATAGCCAGAGCTGAGAAAAGGTGGTTTTGTGACCCTGAGTAGGAAAGGGTAGCTATAAGGTGTTGAAAGGTAACGTACAGACGTTAATCAGTCGTGCTGCTAAGCAACTCCAGTACTTTCTTTATCCAACAACTGAAAAGATCACATTTCAGAGTTTGAAATTCTCATTTTTTGTTCTCACGATGCTCCTAAAGGCTCAGTGTTCCGCCCCAGCTCCCGCAGTTTTGTTTGCCTGGGTGTCTTCGTTTTCTTTCCCTTTTGCCTTCTGTGTCCATCTGATGGAGCTTCAGGGACACAAACCCTGCTGCTCTGGCAGAGGGCACTTTGGGATGTCTCACCAGGGTCGTACCGCCCAGGGTCGCTGCAGGGGTGGGACACGCTGGGTTGCTGGGGTCCCTTCTCTGGAAGAGGAGTTCCAGGTAGCATTGCAGCCTGGTAGATGGGTTCTGCTCACCCTGGGAGGTGGTTCGATGGGCCTCTTCAGACTTCTCCAGGCGGTCAGAGGCTTGTAGGGACCCAGTGATGACATCTCGTCTGTTCTCCTGCCAGATGCAGGCTTTGCTTAAATGGGTGGAGGTTTCTTCTCAGAACCTGTACGGGCCTCACACAGGCCAGTCCTAGGTTTTAGCTGTGGTTCCCTAACTTGGGGGTCTTTGTGAGAAGGACTCAGTGGGATGATGCATTCAAAAGCTCTTTGGGAACTATGAGGTTTTCTTATTTTTTTAAATTTAAGTGTAGTTAATTTACAGTGTTGTGTTTCAAGTGTATAGCAGAGTGATTCAGTTATACATATATATCTATTCTTTTTCAGATTCTTTTCCATTATAGTTATTACAAGATATTGAGTATAGTTCCCTGTGCTGTACAGTACGTCCTTGTTCTTTACCTATTTTATGTACAGTAATGTATGTATCTGTTAATTCCAGACTCCTAATTTACTCCCACCCGCTATCCCCTTTGGTAACCATAAATTTGTTTTCTGTGTCTGTGAGTCTATTTCTGTTTTGTAAGTAAGTTCATTTGTAGCATTTTTTAAGATTCCACATATAAGTGATACCACATGATATTTGACTGACTTCACTTAATATGATAATCTCTAGGTCCATCCATGTTGCTGCAAATGGCATTATTTGATTCTTTTTTATGGCTGAGTAATACTCCATTGTGTATATATACCACATCTTCTTTATCCATTTACCTGTTGGTAGACCTTTAGGCTGCTTCCATGTCTTGGCTCTTGTAAATAGTGCTGCTATGAACACTGGGGTGCATGTATCATTTCAATTTATGGTTTTCTCCAGATCAGTGCCCAGGAGTGGGATTACAGGATCATATGGTAGCTCTATTTTTAGCTTTTTAAGGAACCTCCATATTGTTCTCCATAGTGGCTGCACCAGTTTACATTCCCACCAACACTGTAGGAGGTGGGAATGTAAATTCCCTCCTAAAAATTCCTTTTCCTGCAGACCCTATGAGGTTTTACTGTAGATGGGTACCACTTGGCTTTTCTATGAAGTTGCCAGGCAAGTCAATCTTTTTAGGTGTCTGTTTTCTCACCTGTAATATGGGCAGAATAGTACTTGGCCTCCTACTGCAGGGTTGTTGGAAGAACCTGGTAAGGCTCTGTATGGGGCTGTGTGCAAAAGGAACTAGAAACCCAGGCCAAGGGACCAGGTTAGGATGGCAGTCTTCCCATGTCTTATTTTCATAGGCAGGTCTTATCTGCATTTTACAGGTTGGAAAACATCTAGGGAGGAGACACGAGTCACTCAAAGTCATGAACCTTACAAGCGGGGAAGCTGGCACTGGAACCTAGGCCTGTGGGTATGAAATGTTTGGTTAGTTCCATGCACTGAAGAAGGCCAGGGCCTTCCCTCAGAGCCTGTCTTCTATACCATCAACTTCCCTTCCCTCAAGGTGCCGTCTGAGAAGTCCATTTGGGACACGGAGGTTTTGGTAAACCTCTAAACGGTTCATCCTCTGCTTGATGGAGATGGGACCGGGTGAACTTGCAGAGAAGCATCTGGGATTCCCATTAAACTCCCATCTGTCTTGGTGACCCAGTGGACAGTGGTGCCCGTCCTGTCTTTTCACCTCCTCCAGCATATGCTTCCATCAGCCAGAAGTGGCCGGTGCATGTGCAGGACTATGCCATGAACATGTGTAAGGCCAGGAACTATGGGTCCATCCTCTCTAGGCACTTGAGAGGCTAAAATTAGCACCATGCATGAAAGGAAGACTTAGCTACTCTGGGTAAAGAATCAGGGTGAGTGCATTTTTGACTGGTTTCTAGCTCATTGATGGCCTCATCGTGGGCCGGCTGTGTCCTCCTCCTGTGGCTCCTGTCCCACCTAGTCTGGGCACATCAGCTTAGACGGGGCCCCGTTCTTAGAATAGAGTCTTCTATGCCCCATTGTTGCCCTTGTCTCTTCAGTGTACAGTCTGATCAGAAATTATTCCGCTAACTATGGAGCAGTCAGTCCTATTTGGCAGGAAGGACTGGTCTTGTCCCCCTTGTGGAGAGGGAAGCAGGGAAACCGCAAAATGTTTAACAGTAAGTAATACTTGGATTATCCTTTGTGTTGACTGTTTCTGGGATAGGGTCCTACACATAGAAAGGACTCAGTAAATATTGGTCAAGTGATGGAATGAAAGGGCATTTTTGAATATTAAACACTTTAATTCTTAGTGTTTATGCAAAGATGAGGAACACGATGCTCCAAAGTTTAGTGACTTCCCAAGATCTCTTGGCTGGCAGGAGCATCCCTTGGTCATCTGACTCTGGATCTCATGACCTCCCTGCTCCAGTGCACCTGCCCCCGCTGTCCTCCCAGCCCAGGTGGGACTGAAGCCTGACTCCCCTTCCAGCCTCCTTGTCCCCGGACCACGAGACTCTCCAGTCTCCTTTCCATTTCACGGGTGTGTAGCGCACACCTGCTGTTGTGTGTCCAGCCCTGCAGTGGGCACTTGGTGGGGAGCAGAAGCAAGTGTAAGAGGCCGTCCTTGTCATCAAGCAGCTCACAGTCAAGTAGAGAGGACAGAGTCCTGACACAGGAGGACGGCAGAGGTCCCCCAGGCAGCAGCCCCACGGGGCTCGGAGGACAGTAAGTGACTCCGATGCAGTTCTTTGGAGTCTTAGCGTCTAGGTGAGGCAGGCCTCTGCTGCAGTGACAGAAAACCTCCCCAAATTGGGTTCAGCAAAAAAGGGAATTTATTGGCTTAGTCACTGAAAGCGTGAGGTCAAAGGTGAAGTGTTGAGACTCAGTTTCTGTCTCTGGGCTCAGATGTCAGCCGGTGTGGGGAGGTGGTGACCACACTCTGGCTTTATGTCCTCCCAGACCCAAAAATGCTGGGGGAGAGTGCTGGTGGCTGAGGCAGTTCTGCAGAAGCCCTGAGGTTCTGGGGGCGTGGCTTGGGTCACATGACTTCCCTAAGCCAATTGCTTGGCCAGGGGAGTGTTGGGTCTGGACTGGCTTAGACGTGAGTCACAGGCTCTGCCTCTGGAGGGAGGGGACAGAAGCATCCTCCTCCAGCCCAGAACTCTGCCTGGGAGTCAGCTGGGGATGGGCAGTTTCAGGAGGTGGCCCTCAATGCTTTATAACCGTCCTGTTCTGGGGCTGCTGCTGTGACAATGGTGGACCAGAGCTCCCTTCCCGTTAGAGTGTCAGGGGGGTGACAGGGTGGCAGCCAATGGCTGCTGTCTTTTCTACAGTTACAGGAGTCACCCATAAAGAACCCCAAGGTTCTTACATCCCCTGAAGCTTCTGCTCTGTGTCGCTCTCCTCCAGCTAGAGGGCCCCCATCCTGATCTACCAGATGAGGTCTTTCAGGGATGTGGGAAGATGAAGCTTGAAGAATTTCCTGCTGTGTCAGCTCCCAGAGCTGAAGCATCGCCCACAGTAGGTGTTCAACAAACGTTAGTTCATGTTTCCATAAGAACCTCCAGGGAGGGACCATGTCTTATTTTCTGCTCTTATTCGCCTGTCAGAGAAGTATTTAGCTTCGTTTCCTAAAAACACAAATGGGACCCTGCTCTAGTCATCCCTTAAGACTTGAGGTAGAAGGTGGGCTCTTTGCTCAGCCTGGGGTCATTTCTCCAGATCTTGGTGGTGTTTCCATCTCATTATTTGTGCTTCAGTGTAAGTGCCCCCCGACCGCATCACGTTACCCTATGTTATTTTTATGACGTGTATCTCCATCTAAAATAATTTACTTATTCATCATCTGTCTCCCCTTGAGGGCTACCTTGCTCACTGCTCTATGCCCAGAAGAGTGATTCTTAATCCTGGCCACACATTCAAATCACTGAAGCACTTTAGCAATGCCCAGGACCCAACCCTGGAGTGTCTGATTGCCTTCGTCTGGGGCTGGGGCCTGGAAATCAGTACTTGTTCAGAGCTCCCCAGCTGCTTCCAGGTTGAAGCCAGGGTTGATGCTTGCTGGACTGGAGCCGGGCTGCTCAGCGTGGTTGGCATCACCTGGGAGCTTGTTAGGAATGCAGAGTCTCAGGCCCCAGACCTACCACAGAATCAGAATCCTAATGAGATCCCCGGGACGGCTTCCATGCCCACCAAAGGCTGGGAGGCACTGGGCTAGGACACTGCCTGACACTTTGTAGGCTTTCAGCAAGTATTTGAATGTTGAACGAAGGCTAACACTTGGTTTAACATAGTGATTTTCTTGAAAACCGGTTTGGTTTCTTTTTTTAAATGTAGGGAAGCTAAAAAAAAAAAAAAAAATGACTTTTCCATACCCTTCAGTGGTCAAAATTGGAGTTTGGTTTTTGTTTTATTTTTCTATTTTTATCTTCCTCCAGAGGCAGTGGGTCCTTCCCTACAAAATGCATGAAATAGGAATGAGGGGCAGTGACTTTGAACCCCGTGGGAACTGTCTTAGTTCAGGCTGCCAGAACAAGAAATTACAGACTGGGTGGCTTAAACAGCAGACATTTATCTCTCACAGTTCTGGGGGCTGGGAAGCCCAAGATCAAGGTGTTGGCTAGTTCCATTCCTGGCTTGCAGACGGCTGCCTTCTTGCTGTGTGCCCACGTGGTGGCAAGAGAACTGGAGCTCTGGTTTCTCTCCCTCTTCTTATAAGGGTGCTAATCCTGTCTTAGGGACTCCACCCTCATAACCTCAAATAAACCTAAAGACCCCACCTCCAAACACCATCACATTAAGGGGTTAGGGCTTCAACATAGGAATTTCAGAGAGACACAAACCTTCAGTCCATATCAGGACCCAAAGGGTTTCCACACATTTCTCGGTGGTGACACTGGAGTGTTTGAAGACAGTTGAGGGTGGAACCGGTGATTCTCACCCCTAGCCCGCAGGTGAGAAGCACCTGTGGGCTCTGAAAGATACAGATGGCTGAGCCTGGCTCTGACCTGTGAGGTCCGAACCAGTGATGGACACCTTCAGTGGCTGACCTTTGGAGCTTCTGGGAACCATGCTCTCCCCCTGCCCCCACCCCCAGTCTTCTAAGATGGGCCCCTTCTTGTGACTGTCACCTCCCACTGGCCTTTCCTGATCACCCAACCCAAAGTGGCCTCTTCTATGTCACTGGTTTAGGTTTTAACAGGCACTAAACCTATCCATTGTTATATTGTTTGTTTGCCTCCCTCAACTAGGATATAAAAGGCGAGCCTCGTTTGCTTTTTAAAACCATAATAGTGCTTCAGTGTTTCCTTTTGTAAAGTGAGGGTGGCAAGCGGGGTGATAATTGCATTTATTTCATAGGGTGGTTAGAATTAAATGAGTTTATACCCATCAAGCACTTACACGCATACATGTTCACACATTCGCTCCCATTTTCATTATTATTTTTTTATCTGCTTAGCCCAGAGATGACACAGTGCCCATGTATTGTAGGTACTAGATAACTACTTGTCAATTGAATTTTATGAGGACAAGTAAACATCTTGACACACATTGTTTGTTTTCTGTGAATACATTTTTTTTTTTTAATCTTTTTGGAGATTTGGGATGCTGGAGGATGGCATACCTTGCAGAATTTGCCTCTGAATAGAAAAACTGGTTCTTGTCTCTTGACAGTTAGGTGGTGGTTTACGTTTTGGCTTCCTAGCTGGGATGGGAATGCCTTCCCCCATTCTTACACTGTCTTTTCCTACGCGTTTGAGATTGAGCCAGTGGTCCTGCCTCTACCATGTCACCCCATTCATTTAGGTGCCCAACATCCTGTGCCTCATGTTTGAAAAGGGAGAGAGGAGCTTGGTTCCCTCCATTGATATTGGAGGAATTTGCTTTGTCATGTTTGGTTTTGCTGCTTTTCAAATATGTCTTTTGAAAGGCCTGGTGGCTGTGTGTCTTCGCTTGAGCTGCCATAACAAAGCACCGTAGACTGGGTGGCATAAAACAGAAATGTATTTTCTCACAGTTCTGGAGGCTGGAAGTCTGAGATCAGGGTGCCGGTAGCATCGGGCTCTGGTGAGGACTCTCTTACTGGCTTGTGTGTGTCCTTACGTGGCAGGAGAGAGTGAGTGAGAACGAGCCTCTGCTGGCCCTTCTTATAAGGCCACTAACTCCAACAGGCCCAAAGCTCACCTTCACGACCCCATCTAACCCGAGTGACTTCCCAGAGGCCCCGTCTCCAACAGCATTACTTTGAGGGGTTAGTGCTTCAACATAGGAATTTTGCGGGGATGCATTCAGTCCATAATAGTGTCCACAGAGGGAAGGCTGGGGCGAGGAGGGCTGGCAGAGAGGTGCTTGAGAAGCATCTGAAGTTGAAGGTGGTTGCTAGATTTTTCAGGAGAGCAGAGCTGTGAGATCACGTGCTAGGTGGAGGATCTTCTGTGGTCAGCCTGGCTCTGATCTATTCTTCCTTTTTGTTGCATGCCAAGGCTGAGGTACAGACCACAGGGAGAGGGGACGGGGTGGTGGAGGCTGGTGTAGGAGCCTGCACACAGGAGCCAGAGTTGAGGCTGGGCCGGGAAGACGTGAGATCCCTGAGCGGGTGCCTGCTGCAGTGGGTCTCTGTAGGCGCCCCTGTGTGGGGAGCAGAGGTGCAGAAAGTGCATCAGCCTGGGTGGGTGTGGAGGTGAGCTGGTCCCGGCGATGACGCGACGTGTCTGCATTCTGAACGAACGTCTGTTCAGAGGCTGCTTCAAGGCACACATCCCAAGTTTGAAGGTTGTTATGTGAAACCAAGCGCTGCGTTGGAAAAGCAAGAATTGAACTTACCCCTGTGGGCGGGGAGATCACAGATGAGTTACTGTCCCAGACGACAGCTGGAGTTCCAGAGGGGAGGGGCTTTCCTGGGCAGGGCAACCTCCAAAGCAGCCGGGTGGCTCCTTGGGGCAAGTGTCACCGTCCACCTTGGAACAGCGACAGGCTGGCAGAGCCACGAACCTGATCACAAGTGCAGGCTGAGGAAGACGGCACCCTGGCATCAGTGCGACCACTCCTGGCTTTTTTGGGGTGGTGGGAGTTGGGGATGTTAATACAGTGGATCAGGTGGCTTGGGGACCAAAGGTCTGGGTTCTAGTATTGGCTCTGCCAACATCCTGCTTGGCATTTGGGGTCGATCTTTCCCCCCCATCCCCCCTCCCTCCCTTCCCTGCAGCCCCTCTCCCTCCCCACTCTCTGTCTCTCTCACACAAATACCTCCCCAAACGAGATTACATAGGATAAGTACAAAGACTTCCGGCAGCCATGCAATACCCTGTCTCAGTGCGCACCAGCTCTTTCCTTCTTGGCGATGACGGCTTGTCATGGGGAAGGCAGATGTGTGGAACTGTGTCCCAGCTCATCGTTACTGGCCAGCCACATGACCTGTAGCGAGTTATATAATCTCTCTAAGCCTCAGGTTTTCTCTTTTGTAAAATGAGGATAGCAGCATTTCCTACCTGTCTCATAGGGCTGCTGCAAGCCTTAAATCCCATGATGAATTGAAGTATTTAAGGGTACCTGGCACACCACTGTAACCATGGCTAACACCAGTGTACTGTAGGCAGGCGCTGTTCTAGGTGCTTTCTGTGTATTAACTTACTTGCTCCTCATAACAACCCTTTGGGTAGGTGCTCTTAGTGTCCTCATGTTACAGATAAGGAAAAGGAGACTCAGGTTAAGTAACCAGTCCAAGGTCACCTAGCCGGCAAGAAGAGACAGGTGTATGGTGGGGGCAGGGAGAGAGAGAAGTAACAGACTTTATTTTTAGAGTAGTTTTAGGTTTACAGAAAAATTGAGGGGAAAATTGATTTCCTATATTACTTCCCCTCTTCCCAGCTTCCCCTGTTAATACCTTGCATTCCTGTGGTAACTTTTTTGCGGTTGATGAGCCAATACTGACACATGCTTATTAACCAAAGTCCATAGTTTACATCAGGAGTCACTCCTCGTGTTGTACATTCTGAGTTTTGATAGACGTATAGTGACATGGATCCACCGTAACAATATCACACAGAACAGTTTCACTGCCCTAAACATCATCTGTGGAAGCAAGGTTTTTAACTTGGACGGTGTGAATTGTGCGCCTATACCCTTATCCATAATTATGAATAAACAGGGTGGAAACAGACAGTTTAGAGATGAGGACTTCCGTTGTAGTTCCATCACTGTCTGGGTGCCCCCTGAGGAACAGGGAGTGCCTATCCATTGTAACAGCAGACACCTGTGTGGGCTCCACTTCTTGGTATGTTTCTAATACCAATTTGTTTGTAATCAAAAGTTTTGTTGTTGTTGTTTTGCTTTATCCAAACTATCGGGGCCATTTGCTAGCAATCTCGCCTCCTTGCCGGGCCATCTGACTTCCAGATTCTCTACTCTTGACGCCATGCGGGCCTCCCGCAATCCAGAGAGCACCCGCTCGGCTTCCTCCTGAACTCTGAGAATCGTTCCTCCTGAGTTAAAAATGGAAATCATTAAGCATTGCCATGTGTTGCCTTGCGTGGAAGAGATCCAGCCGTGCAACTCCACAGCAAAGTCAAATGCTTGAAAAGGGTGGGTTTTTTAAATTATTATTAAACATTGTCCATTATGAAGAGGCCATTGGAGCATAGCATTTTACTAAAAAAGAAGAAAAATAAGTGTGCTGGAATAATTTACAGTTTCTCCTGAAAGGACAGTGGATGTCCCCCTTGGGAAGGGAACAGAAGGTCACTGTGTGGCCAAGAAGCAAAGGAGCTCTCTGCCCAGTGGCTTGTCCCCTTGCATATGGGAAAGTACCACCAGTTTCTGGGTCCACAGCTCCCTTTGGTAGGTCAGCACGGGGCGGGGCTTCAGCTCTGGGTCTCATGTAATTGCGTGAGAAATGAATTGCAATGTGCATTTCTCGACTGTCTACACAGCCTGTACTGTACTAGGCTCTGAAGCTGGAAGGGACCCAGTCTCTGCTGTCAGGGCGTGTGCACTGCGCAGGGGAGACGGGAGCTTAAGTAACAGACAGAGTCGCCTATGGCAGATACCTCCAGAGGAAAGAGCGACGTGGTTCAGGGCAAGGGTGCCCTCCCGGGAGGAGGTGACATCTGAGCTCACCCTGCAAGGGTGGGAAGTGGCAGTGGAAGGACATTCTAAAGCAGAGGGCTCAGTGCATAGAAAAGTGCTGCCTGAGAAATCGCAGCGGCATCTCCTACCTGAGCAGTGCCTACTAGCAACCACGCATCGTGCTCATTGGCTGTCCGAGGGGAGAGAGAAAACAAACACTTCCTAAGATTACCATGCACAAAAGTTAAGTAATTAGGCTTTGGGGATTTAGCATGGAGTCAGTGCTCAACCAGGGCTAGGTTGAATCAGATTACTTTTTTTTTTAAAGCAGACGGAGGTAGGCCTGGGCAGTATGCTGGGGCTGTCCAGGATGAAGTTGGTAGACTGGCTCACATCGCCCCTGCCCCAAGCCACAATTAAGGCAGTCACCCCAATTCACAGGCTGTGCTGGGCCCAGAGCAGGTTGTAGTTAAGCTAATAGAAATATTTGCTAGTCTTTCTGCACTAGGCTGTGAGCTCCTTGAGAACACAGCTGTGTCCCCTGCATCTTTGGCTCTAGGACTGAGGCCGGAGTCAGGCATAAACTCAGCTTGCAGCAAATAGTGACTGGATGGACAGAGGCCCTCGTTCTACCCGTCAGGGAGCTGCAGCCCCCGAAAGCAGCTGCTGTCTGCCTGGCTGTCCCCCCTAGCCTCTTGATGCTTGGGGGCAGATCCAGACACCCAGCCAGGAGGAATTAAGAGTTAAGAGCTCAAGGGTTAAGAACATGGACTCTGGAGTCAAACTGCCTGGTTTCCGATCCTGCCTCTGTCCTTAGTAGTTACGTGACCTTGAACTAGTTACTTTATCTTCTAACCTCAGGGAAGGGGCAGGGTTTGTTTTGTTCACTGATATATCCCAAACTCTGGAACGGCACTGTGTGTGTGTGTGTGTGTGTGTGTGTGTGTGTGTGTGTGTGTGTGT
>NW_020837965.1:16765219-16952002 GCF_003676395.1 Aethalodelphis obliquidens
GTGTGTGTGTGTGTGTGTGTGTGTGTGTGTGTGTGTGTGTGTGTGTGGTAGGTGTATAGAAGCCCATACAGCACCTTCCTCATGGGGTTGTATGTGCTAAGTGTGTTAATCTATATAATGGGCTTACAAGAGGGCCTGGCACAGAGCAAGCACTATACAAATATTTGCTGCTGAAATTACTTCCAAAAGATAACTCGAACATAATTTTATAGGATAAATTTTTAGAACTGAAAGATTGAGGGTGAATTTTGTAAAGGCAGCATTTGCTTTATTTCAAGTAAAAAAGTTAAATTGATATCTGGACTTATGTTTGCTTGTTACTCTTTGAGGACAAGAAGCTGTTGATTTTTTGAAGGGCTGATGCTGAGACGGTGCAGACCACGCAGGCTGCAGTGGACCTCTGTGTGTGTGCCACATCTGGTCCTTTCTGTTGGTGAAGGGGGACCTGATGATTGAAATCTGGAATTTGGAGACCAGAGTTTGCATTCTGGCCCTGACACAACCTGTGCATGAGTCACTTTGACTATTACAGCCTTAGTTTCCTGCCTGTGAAATGGGCATAATGATGATGCTATTTATCCTAAGGCTTTTTAGGATCAAGTGCTGTGCAAATATTGTTACTGTTGTTTGCATAACTGTAGTAGATGCTTAACCCTTTGAAGAACATTCCTTCCTTGTGAAATAGAGAAAATCAGTTATTTGGGGCTTTTCAGAATTGACTCGTAAAACCACAAATAGGATTTGGTGCAAGCGTTGCGCGTGGCCTGCTTGCAGCAAACCCCCATGGGTGGAGTGTCTGGCTAGAAAAGAAAGACACAGGAGGTCTTTTAGAACATCCTTTCAGATATCAGCTTTTATGACCCCCTCATCAGTTGATCTCATTTCACACTATAAATGTCTGACATTTGATTCCATTATACATTCCAAGTTCAGGGACCAGCCTTTTAGCTGGGCTGATCCCACACCAGCTGGTTCAGCTCTGTGCCTAAGATTTGTGTTTATTAAAATAGTCACATGGGGCTTCCCTGGTGGCGCAGTGGTTGAGAGTCCGCCTGCCGATGCAGGGGACACGGGTTTGTGCCCCGGTCCTGGAAGATCCCACATGCCGCGGAGCGGCTGGGCCCGTGAGCCATGGCCGCTGGGCGTGCGCGTCCGGAGCCTGTGCTTCGTGACGGGAGAGGCCACAACAGTGAGAGGCCCGCGTACCGCAAAAAAAACCCCAAAAAAACCCCACATGGATGAAAAAAATTACTTAGGAGGCCTTCTGTGGGCAGTTTCTCAGAGCTCAGGTAGGAAACCGTTCTTGGGTTTGATATTTGGCTGGACGACCATTCGTAGAGCAACATTGTCTGCTGAGCCCCTGGGGAAATGAAAACTGACCTAGATGTGGACGCTGCCTCCAGGGAGCTTCCATTCCAGTTGAAAGGAACAAAATACAAACCTGGCCTGTAATACGAGGGGGAATATGAAGTATTCCAATCCTGGGGGTAAGGACAGAGGAAGGACAGCTCAGTCCTAAATGTCAGAATCAAGAGCATCACATCAAAGGGGGCTCTGGGGATGGGCCCTTGCTGAGCCTTGCAGCAATCCTGTGAGGGTGGGCGGTAGGTATTATTGTTATTATATCCAGTTTACAAAAGATACAGGGAAGGCACAGAGAGCTTAAATAGTTTGCCTAAGTTCTCCTAGCTCGGAATTGGCAGAGTGGGGATTGGAACTCAGGCCACCTGTCCCCATAGCCTGTGTTCTTTGGGGAAGATGATGAAGGGTCCCCTGGCTAAGGGACAGTTAGATCCTGGATAAGCTTAGGGCATAAGGTGTGTGGGCGGGTGTGGGAGGCTAGTCACCCTGTAACAAGCATGTTGGACTAAGAGCCTTAGACCCCCCGAAGGCCCTTTGTACCCTGTAAGCAGTGGGGGCCACGGACAGTTTCTGAGCAGCTCTGTGTTTTAGGAAGCTGACTCTGCTGGCAACATGGGGGATAACTTCAATTAAGGTAATATGTGAACGTTCTTAGCGTCAAGCCTTAGGAGCTTTCTAGGGGGAAAAACAGTGAAGGCAGGGAGAACAGTTAGGAACTATTGCAAAGAGATTTAGGCAGAAGTGATGGTCTTGGGCAGGTTGTGGAGGAATAGATGGAGAGAGGCAGCTTCTGCAGGTCTTGGTAGGTGTTGGAGGTCGGAGTTGTCAGTTCTGATCACAGGTGCAGATAAATGCTCCCAACACCACCATTTTCCAAGATGGGGGTGTGGGAAGCACTCCTTCCTTCTTTGGACTTGGACCCCTCTGCAGGGACCCTTGCCCAGAACCTTGTACTGAGCACAGTAGCTGGTTTCTATCCTCTCTTTCATACTCTGAAGTACGCATCTGACCGACACTCATTGGCCCTCTGTGGGTGGGGCCCTGGTCGGTGCTGGGATACAGAGAGAAGTCCCTGTTCCCAGTGAGCCCACGGGTATAATCGCCTCTTGTGACCTGGAATGACACTCTAATGCCCAGCGTGGCTGGAAGACATCACACACTGTGCAGCGTTTGAGATGTGCTTTGACGCAAGTGGGTATTTGCTGGACAGATGGGAGTGTGCGACATTCCTCGTGCAGGGCACGGTGATTGCAGAGATGGGGTGGTAAGAGAGGACCCGGCCGGATCAGGGAGGAGAGTGGTTTTCAGCTGGCTTTGGGTTCAAGTCCTCGGGTGGGCGTGGTAGGCCCTGTGGCTGCACCGCACCAAGCCCGAGGGGCGCTGCCTCTCCATCTGGCTCGTGTAGGGCGGCAGATGCAGTTTCTGGCCTCAGGGAGCACAGCCGAGAGGCAAGGGAGCACAGATCACCGCCATCCTCGTGCTGCTTCTCCACGTTGCCTCTGTGTCGGGACGCCCAGTTTATAACACGTTTTCTATCAGCAGAGCTTAAGCCCCATGGGATTTCGCAGAGGCTTTTGCTGTAAGTGACACGTAGGCATTTAAACAAAACCCATAGGGAAGAGTTTTTAAAACGTAGAGCATTGTACAGACTTAGCAAAGGGAAGGCTGTGGCCCTTTTTCTGGGGGACAGCCAATACTCAGAGCCTCACCTGTCCCTCTTCTGCTTCGCCCACTCTGAGTATACAAAGGGGCAGCTGAGTGCTCGTCCTGAAAGGATTCGTGTCATCACGTGGGCGCTTGGCAGAGTGGCAGCAGCCCAGCCTCCCTTGGTCGCTTGGTGGCCTTTGTGTCTTACCTTATTTGGAGATGAACATCCAGGACAGGGACCATTAATGTGCCATGTGAAATGCCCTCTGTGCTGAATGAGCTGCCTCAGGGTGGCTGATGACCTTGCCTGACCCGCACTGTGAGGACAGCGCACTGGGTGGGGCCCGGGATGCAGGACCGAACTTGCGGGACGTGGATTGGAGCCAGAGACGGGAGTCCCACTGTCGAAAGGCTGGCCTGCAGTCTGGAGGAAACCCATTACCAGAAAGAAGTGGAGCCTCGTTGGAGACCCGCAGGAGTGTCGATAAAGGTGATTAATGGAGTAGATAGAATGACTTAGAAGCGGAGATTAGAGCAGCTAAGTAGCTCTGGTTTATTAAGCCTCTGTCAAAGCGGGCCGTGTGGGGAAGGGGCACTTGACATTGTTTTGCAGTGATTCACCTGCTGACAGGAGGCCGCACCTGGGGAATCCTCAGACCAGGAGGGGAAGAGCCAGGGGCAGCTCCCCTCCCCTAAGTGCCTCTTAAAGGAAACCTTGGCTTCTCAAACAGCCTCCCCAGGAAGGTGGAGGGAAGCCCCATCACCTGGGCTATTTAAATTAGATGGGGCAGCGCGCTGGCGGGTTTCTAAGAGAACTGGCTGCGGAACGGTGCTATCGCATCTTTTCTCTAATTTCTGGGTAATTCTTCTGTGGGCCTCGGAGGGGGAGTCCTTGAAAGAATTGCTTTGAAATCTCTTTGATCGTTTAAACCTTGCTTGTTTTCCCTTAGCTGGCGAAAATTCCAGTGTAGCATGGTGTGACAAGTATCTAAATGACTTGTGGGTTTTGGGTGACCCATATGCATTCAGAGGAAGAAAGAAAGAAGAGGGGGATTGGTATCTACTTTGCAGACCACAGGCACTGGGCAGGCGTTGCTGCTGCTTCCACTGCCCCCAAGCTCACAATCAACACTTAGATTCGCACAGTGAAGTCAGAGGGTCCCCAAGAGATCACGGGGTGGGGGTGGGGGAGGAGGCGCGTGTTGAAGCTCGGAGCCGTGCCTCTCCATCTTTAATGTGCCCACAGTCACCTGGGGACTTGGTTAACATGCAGACGCAGGAGTTCTGGAGGAGGCCTGAGGCTCTGGGTATGCGGGCCTCTCACTGTTGCGGCCTCTCCCGTTGCGGAGCACAGGCTCCGGACGCGCAGGCTCAGTGGCCATGGCTCACGGGCCTAGCCGCTCCGCGGCATGTGGGATCTTCCCGGACCGGGGCACGAACCCGTGTCCCCTGCATCGGCAGGTGGACTCTCAACCACTGCGCCACCAGGGAAGCCCGGCGCCGCTTCTTTGGAGTAGGGAGAGTAGAGTCTGCCTGTTCTATGTTTGGGTCCCAGCTCTGCCAGTGACCTGAGCAGCCTTGGGCAAGTTACTTGGTCTCTCTGAGCCTCAGTTTCGCCATCAGTGAAATGGGGGCTATATTGCTTACCCAGCAGGGGTCTTAGTAGAATTCAACGAGATCATGGCTGTCAGCTGCTTTGCTTAGCACTGTGACCACTACATAGCCAGAGTTTGGATGTGGAAAGCTTGTGCTTAGAGCTTGGTCCGACATTCTCCAAACTGCTTTGAGGAGCCCCGGTCCCTCAAGGTGGTCTGCCCCTCTCCCCATCTCTTGCTCAAAACAGCGTTCATGATTGGATAACTTTGGGGAAGACTTGAAAAGTCTGCCTCTAGTGGAGACTGATTGGGTCACAACAGCATATTCAAGGTTCTGAGATATTCTGCAGTAAAGAAGTATTTAAACTTAAAAATTTGTTTCATGGAAAAAGACATAATGTAAAAGTTACCATTTTAACCATTTTAAAGTGCAAGGTTTAGTGGCATTAGGTGCAATCCACATTCTTGTGCAACTGTCACCGCTGTCCCCCTCCAGAGCTTTCTGATCATCCCCAGCTGAAACTCCACACCCGTTAACCAGTGATGTCTCGTTCCCCTCCCCCAGCCCCTGGCGACCTCCATTCTACTTTCTGAGTTTGACTACTGTAGATACCTCATATAAGTGGAATCATACAGTATTTTCATTTTGTGTCTGGCTTATTTCACTTAGCATAATGTCCTCAAGTTTCATCCATATTGTAGTGTGTGTCAGAATCCTTCCTTTTCAAGACTGAGTAATATTCCACTGTGTGTATAAACCACATTTTGTTTATTCATCCATCATTGGGCACTTGGTTGTTTCCACCTTAGACTATGGTGAATAATGTTGCTATGAACACGGGTATACAAGTATCTGAGTTTTACACTTTTTTCAACCTAGTATTTCCCCAATATTGGTGGGGAGGCGTGTGGGTGGAAAAATGCTGAACGGTCCAACCCACTCTCCCCAGCCCCGGTGGGACTCCCAGGACTGTCCCTGAGGTCCTCAACCCTGACTGTGTTTTAGACTCACCCAGGGAGCTTTAAAAAAAAAAATACCCATGCCTGGGCTCTACCCTGGACCAATTAAATGAGGATCTTTAAGTTTGGGACCTGGCCAGAGGTATTCTCAAAGCTCCCAGGTGACATTAATGAGTAGCCGGGGGTGGAGGGACTTGCAGAGGTTGACACCCAGTGGTGGTGCAGGGCAGGGGTGAGAACTGAGGCGCATCGAGTCCCAGGATGTCACGGGCTGTAGCCGCTCCACGAGTCCCCATCACCCAGATCGAGCTCCTGCCCTGGAGCTCCTGTCATGGGTGCCTGAGAACAAGGGCAGCCCTTGTGTTTGGCAGCCCCTTGGGCTCCCATAAGTCCAGACCATATTGAAAAACATCTGTTGTCCGTCTCCGCTAGGGAGGCTCCGTCCTCAGTGGGAGAACCCAGATGGAGGCAGGGCCACGCCTGCATGAGATCACCGAGGCTGCCACTTAGTGCCGCAGTGTGGACCTGCCTCAGCGTGGTGTGCAGACCCGAATGCAGATGAGGCGAAGCATTTCTGATTTTGAGGACACTTTTTGTTTACAGAGGGCAGTAGGAACACCACAGGTCAAATATTTCTCAACTGGGAAGATCACTGTTGATCCTTCTTGTCACTTTGAGATTGAGAGATTGAGTTTCTGGCCTTCATGCTGTCAGCCAGATGGTCTGGGCTGGGACACACCACCCCTGCCTGAGACACGGATTTGCCTCAGCAGGACTTGACCTTGGGAGCTACGGTGTAGTGGTCTGCCGTCCCTGTTTAATTTCCAGGAACTGGCAGTCTTGACTGCCCAATCTCACTTTGGTCTGATGTGTCATCGTGTGGGGGAAAGACTTAAAGGCATTTAAATTATTTTTTTATAGCATCCCATGGGCCCAGGAGAATAAGCCAAAAGCCTGTTTTTATTCCAAGTTAAGCCTTCCAGCTCGGTCCTCTCTTTCCGGGAGTGTATGATCCTGGGGTCTTTTGTAAGGAGATCCTCAACCCCAGAGAGATCACAGCAGCGTTTTGCCAGGTCCTGCCGGGCAATACACCTGGGAGGCTGGGGCGAGATGAGCTCCAGGGGGTCCGCTCCTTTCCTGGGCCCGGAAGCACAGTTTGCAGGAGCAGAGCTGGTGAACCCATGGTAACCAAGCCCACACATTCACTTCAAACCTAATAACCAGTCCCCAGCCAAGCTGCAGAGCCTGGGGACAAGAAAATCCCCTTCTGATTCGGCACACCTGACCATGGTGTCATGGGGCGGTGGGCCGTCCCCCTCACTCTTTCCAGGTGGGGAGCGTGGCACACTTGGTTTGAACAAACTGGCAGAGATATCCTCAAGCTGTTTTACTCTATAGAGACATATGATATGAAAGAAATGATTAAAAAAAAAAACCCTCACAACAATAAGGAGTGATTTTGATTCTTGACCCTATCCTCCTCTTAGGGAGTCCTTACGGCTTTTTAATGACCCGGGTCTCCATCCACTGTGCAGGCGGAGGATAAAGGCTGTTTCTCCCTTTCTGTGTAATCAGGCCCATCCTCGTACAGGCGTTCCTTTGAATTGGCTGTGAAAATCCATCGCGAAGGCTAGACCACGAAGCGGGGGTATTTGCCATTCTGGGGTTGAGAGGCAGCCTAGGATCCTGGGAGGGTGAGTTGGTCTGGGACTTCTGTGAGTTGCAGGCATTAGAGATTGATCATCTAGCAACTGGCTTTGCTAGCTGTTGAACGCACGTCAGCTCACCCCATTCATGGCGCAGCTGCCTGTCTGGTTCATCTGTCTTAGAAGTCCGCGATTTCCCTTTCTGCTGCTTCCCTTTTCATATAACCCAGTGTCAATATAGCAACAAGTGGCGGGGGCAACCCTGAAACTGCTTAGTAGACCCGATCCCTCATGGTTTGCTTGATATGAGTTGTTATGGCCCATCTGTTCGTTCACCTCTTTTCTCTCCCTTAACTGCATCTTGGGAGTTGTCTTTTGGATGCAATCTGTGTCTTAAATTGTAGTACCCTGTCGTCTCTTTCCAGGAGTAGTTGGCTCCTGGAAAGAAGTCAGTTTGCAAACTTATCAGAAATTCACCATCACTCTCCATTTGATTGAATAATCTTTGAGTTGAGCTAGTCTCTGAGGCCAGATTTTAACTGCTAGCTTCTCAGACCGACTGGGTTCCCCACTCACACCTCTCCTGCTGCCTCTGGACTTGAAGTGTGCTCAGGCGATGTGCTCACTCATTTATTTACTCATTTACCCAAGAAATTCAAGAGCCGCTGATGTGGGAATCACTTTGCCATGTGTAGATGAATCGACAGGACTCACCCTAACATACAGTGCGAAAGGGAAGAGGAATCATGAATCCAAATATTAGTACGTCACGATGAGGAAATGAACTGCTTCTGCAAAAAAAAAAAAAAAAAAAAAAACCCCAAAGTCAAATGGAAATCTAGCTCTTTATTCCAAAAACTCATTCTCACATGAAATAAGCATTGCTTAAATGCCCACCCTATGGTGCAGAATACCATAGGCAGATAACTAAATACCAATACCAACAACTAAGATACTCTCTGGGGATAGAGGGACATTCAGATCTACATACCTTCAGAGGCAGACGAAGCCATGTGAAGGGCCAGGAAGCAAGAGATTTTTCCTTGTGGGCCTTCATGGAGGGGCTGGCCTTAAAGGTGGCGTGGACAACTTTTGACCCCGCGGATGGAGGGAACTACATGGACCCGGGCCCTGAGGTAGGACTTTCTGTGATGATTTGTGTTATTGTCTGCATCTACTTACTTCCGGACCTTCCCGCATGGGGGTGGTGGGGAATGTGACTTGTGTTATAGGGTATTTAATCCATTGACATTGGACATGGACATGAAGCTTGCTTTGGCCAGTGGCACATGAGCAGATATGACTTATACTGTCTGAACAGAAGCATTAGAAGCCGTGGTGTGTTTCTGCCAGCTTTTGCTCTTTTCCCTTTCCCACGAAGATGGCACGTCCTGGATGGGGCTTATCCTTCTGCCTGGATTCTAGAATGGCAAGACAGGAGAAGCCAACCCACGACTGCCAGTATATGATGCAAATAAGAAATAAATGTGTGTCGTACGCCACTGGTATTTGGGGGTTGTTCCCAAATTGTTGCATCGTAACAGTCATCTAATGAAAGTTGACTGATACAGTCTCAGTCATAGAGTGGTGTGGTTTGCTCACATGTAGTAGAAAACGAGGGGGAGATTTGGGGAAGAGAGATTGTCCTAGAATCAGATGACAGCAGGTTTCTGTTGTCCAGCTAAGGAGTTTGGATTTCTTACAGAGGCAGTGGGAGTTGGGAAAGGCTTCTGAGCCCAGGATTGATGTGATGAGGAATGTGCTTTGGGAAGATGACTCCAATCTCAGGACAGAGGATGGAACTGGTTCTGGGGAGATGTTTGAGGTTGTTTGTGGTCCAGGCAGAAGGAGAAGAGGGCAGGGACAGTGGAGTAGAGACAGGATCCAATTTCAGAGACTAGGTCATTGTCAGATTAACATAGACCTGGCAGCTGCCTGAAGGTGAGGGAGGCAGAGAGGCGCAGGGGCCAGGTTCTTGCTGGTGGGGGGGCTTTGTCTTGGTGGCCCCTCCACAAGCTGGGGGAAGAGCTGACCTCATGTGCGCCATCTGGCCAGCTCACCAGGCGTCTGAGCACTGCCTGTTTCCAAGATGAAGCATTTTGCTGTGTCAAGACGAGAGGTCTGGGGAGACATGCCAGGCACTGGGTGGACTTCCAAGTTCACTCCCGGCTTTAGAACTTCCTAAAATTCTGCTGCTGCACAAACCATTGTGCAAACAGGGTAGAGGTGTGATGGGGCCTGACTAAGGAGACAGATGGAATGCCTGGGGGGATGGGGTCCAGTCGGGGTGCACTGTATCCCAGAGCAGAATGCAGGGTGACCCCATGAGGGACTCAGGGATTTGGCCTGCCCCACTCATTGATCAGTGTGTAGTTGTCCCTTGCATCCACGGGGGATTGGTTCCAGGACCTTCAGGGATACCAGAATCCCAGGATGCTCAACTCCCTTAGGTAAAATGGAGCAGTAGTCAGCCCTCCTTCTCCACAGGCTGTGCATCTGTGGATCCAGCCAACTGTGGTTCGAATCTTGATTGGTGGTTGGTTGAATCTGGGAATTCGGAGCCCACAGACATGGTGTGCCGATCGTAGTAGCATCACTCCTTCATTAATCACTCATTCAGCAAAGTGGTTGAAGTACCAACTCTGACGCTGGACTGTGTAGGTTTGAGTCCTGGCTCTGCCATTTACTAGCAGTGATGTTGGGCAGGTTACTTATTAACCCTTCTGTGCCTCAGTTTCCCCATCTGCAGAATGGTGATGACACCCCTGAGGTCAGTTGTCTTAGTGAGGGTTCAATAGCGCTTAGAGTAGGATTTGATGATACACAGTAAGGGCTGTTGCAGTTGGGGTGGGGGCAGTATTTATTGAGCACCTACTAGGTGCCAGGTACTGTTCTAGGCACTGGGGATACAGCAATAAACAGAGTCCCTGCCCTCGTGGAGTTTATTTTAGTGGAGAAGGCAGCACATAAATTTGCAAATAAGTAGATGTATAATGTCAGGTGATAAATAGCGTGAGGAAAAATAACTCAGGTTGAGGAGATAGTGACCAGGATGGGTTTGGGGATCTAAAATAGGGTTTTCAGGAAGGCCTCTTAGTGGACAGGACCTGAATGTGGTGAGGGAGGGTGTCTAGCTATCTTCTAGGGGAAAGGGGAGTTGTGTGTCCAGAGAACAGGAAGTGCAAAGGCCCTGAGGAGGCTGTGTGGCCAGAATGTAGTTTGCTCATTCAAATACTTCCATTTCTTTCTTAAGGAAATTGAAGCTTTCTGTTTCTATTACAAGTTCAGATTTTATAACAAATGGGATAGTGAGTAGTGCAGGAATATGGAAGCCTGTTCTCAAGAATTTTTTTTTAAATTTAATTTTATTTATTTTTTTATATAGCAGGTTCTTATTAGTCATCCATTTTATACATATTAGTGTATATATGTCAACCCCAGTCTCCCAATTCATCCCCCCACCACCCCCACCACTTTCCCCCCTTGGTGTCCATACGTTTGTTCTCTACGTGTGTCTCTATTTCCACCCTGCAAACCGGTTCATCTGTACCATTTTTCTAGGTTCCACATATATGCGTTAATATACGATATTTGTTTTTCTCGGACTTCACTGTGTATGACAGTCTCTAGATCCATCCACATCTCTACAAATGACCCAATTTTGTTCCTTTTTATCGCTGAGTAATATTCCGTTGTATGTATGTACCACATCTTCTTTATCCATTTGTCTGTTGATGGGCATTTAGGTTGTCTCAAACCTTAAATTGTCTTTTGTAGCTTCAGTTTTACCATCTGTAAAATACGGGTGGTCTTCCTTACCCCTCGGGATGGGTGTGAGGAATACATGAGGTCATGTGTCCTTAATCTCTGCACCCACAAGGCGTTCGGTAAACATTAATTATTAGAAGCCTTGGAAGAGAGTGATCTGAGGACAAGGATGGCATTGTCTCTCCAAGATAACATGTTGGGTTCGAATGTGAGGTCATAAGGGCGTGATAGATCATTATTGTAACCATCTAATTTAAAGGGCCTTATATCCAAGCTGTTATTTATATTGCAGTAATAGCTACTTGCAGTGGTAATTTTCCTTGCTAGAGGGGAAAATGGCCATGACATCTGTGAAATGGCATTGAACTAGGGCTGTGGTTCTTAACTTTGGTTGCTCATTAGACTCACCTGGGGAGATTTAAAAGGTCCTGATGCTGAGGCCACATCTCGGACAAATTAAGTCAGAATCTCTAGGTGTGGACCAGTCTGCAGTAGCTTTTAAAGCTCTCCTGGTGATTCAAATGTGCAACCATGGTTAAAAACCACTGAGCTGGGTTGGGTGGGGGTGGCCTCTTATTCTGGAAGATTCTGCAGGGAGATTTGGGGGCGTGTGTGGCAGATCCATGATCATCGCCACTGTGATATGCGACTGGGGCAGGGGGTGGTGCTGAGGTTAAGAATGACCTCAAGAGTCAGGGTTCCACTAAGCTACTTCCTCTGTAGTGTAAGCTACTTCCATTGCCAGAATGGTTCATTACGCAGCTGGACATAGCTTTAGTTTTAAACTTCTAAGAAAAGTGTCATTAAAATGAATGCTTTACAGTGGACTCTGTGCTTACTAAAAAGAGTGCAGGCTCTGCAGTAGGTTCTGATATCAATCTCCTATTTCTTCCTCCTGGGGAGTTAGTGATCGCCCTTAGCCAGTGTGGTGATGGGAATTAATGTGATACATCTTTGATTCCATTCAGTGTCCCACAATGGGCTCATTCCACCTGGTTTGTGTTGGGAGGCACCGAATCTTTCAAGGAGCCCAAGGCACCAGCAGCCTGGTATGTCTCTCTGTGGGGTAAGACAACACGAATGGCAAAACGCAGAGTCAGGAAAACTGAAGCTTCAAGGTAAAGTAGCTGCCAGGAAAAGATGAGGCTTCTCGTTAGATAGTGAAATTCTCATTGTTTATGTTGTTTCCCTTTTTGGCTGCCAGGGAGCTGAAAGTTGTTTTATGCTCATTTGCCTTAGATTCCCTTAGACTTTATTTTAAAATTGTAATTCTCTAGTCCCTGTTTACCATTCCTTCTCCACACTGCTACTCAACTTTCAGCTTTTTACTCTGATCTTGGTCCTTTTTTTGAAGTATTTGGGTTATAAAAATACTTTTAAAGAAAATAATTTAAGTGCTAGACATTTTGGACATCACCCTGTGCCTCGATATCTGATTGGAAAAGAGTTGTTCTTATCATGTTCAAAGGAGTTGTTGGGATGTTGGAGCTTCTTTTGCAACTCTGACATCTTCACAGGTGAGGACCCAGGCCCAGGGAGAGGAAAGACTTGCTCAGGAGGCAAGACAATGTGATGGGAAGAGCCGGGCACTCGGCGCAGGAGTCTGGGTTCTGGCTTCTCCATTTACTAGATATGTGAACTCAGGCAGGTTTTAACCTCTTTGAGCTCTCAAATTCCTTATTTATGAGATGGAGACCATCCTAGCTTTGCAGGTTTGTTGTGGGGATTGGATGAGTTAAGGTGTGTAAAGCACTTGGTAGGGTGCCCAGCACTTAGAAACAGACACAGTAGCATTTTTATCACGATTATTGCTAAGTCCATGGTCAGCAGACTCTTTCTGGAAAGGGCCAGATAGTAAATATTTTAAGTTTTTCAGACTGTATGGTGTCTGTGGCAATCGCTCAACTCCGCCATTGGACGATGAATCCGTAAGTGTGTATGGATGTGTTGCAATAAAACTTTATTAACCCTGGGCTGTAGTTTGCGACCTGCTCTAGGTCACACAGCCAGTCGGCAGTTTCCTGATTCCCAGTCTCTGGGGCCCCTTCCTCTGGACCCACACCGCACACCATCGGAAATGGAGACTGCACGGTAATTAGTTTGGTGTTGTCCAAACTATTGGTTTTTTGGGTTAATTTCTTTTCCCTAAGATTCATACTAAGGCAGAGTTTCATCTTGAGAAATCTGAGACAGGATCCGCATGCCCCTGTATTTCCTCTGGGTTTCATCTTCTGACGTGCTTGGTAAAATCCTTTTGAAGCACATGGTTCTAAGGACTCCCTTTGGTGAAGGCTAGTTGGGGCCCAGAGCCAACAAGGGATGGAGCCAGGCTCTTGTGAATGTGGGCGATTCATTACTGAGAATGTTGCACAGGAGTGACAGTCTAAACTCAGGAAGGAAAGCAGGCGCTGTGTCAGCCCCTGCCCGTGGCTTATGATCTGGAGTTCCCAGCCCTCAGGGAGGTGGCAAATCATGCTTCAGCCTTGGGAAGGCTCGTAAAATGAACCATTGCAAAACAAGAGGCAAAGAACGGGGACCCCGCATTCCAGGTAGGAAGGCTGGTGTGAGAATGACTGTGAATCCTCCCCTGCCCCCACCTTCTTCCGATTATCAGTGTCCTAAATAATAAGTGACTGGATAATGTTTCTTGAGTGTACAGGGCAAGTTCTTTTTTAGTTTTTTTTTTAAATTAAACTTTTAATTTTGAGAACTGTAGATTCACACAGTCGCAAGAAGCGGTACAGGGAGATTCCATGTGTTCTTTACCCTGTTTTCCCTAATGGAGGTATTTTGAGAAACAATATCACGGGATACTGACACAGACGCAGTCAAGATACAGAATGTTTCCATCGCCCCAAGGATCCCTCCTGTTGCTGTAGGGCATTCTAAAATGCAAGCTTGTATTGAATGCGGGGGCATTCAAATAGGGTAGCACGCCAGCAGAGTGGTTCAGATACCGTCTGTGGCTGCGTCTTGTTTCCCACAGCAGAATGTCTCCTTTCTGAATTATGGATAAAGGAGCTTTGTAACTGATTTGCTTCCTAAGAGGCAGTTCTTGTGGGTTTGAGGATGTGCCGTGGCACTGGTGCCACAGGGCAGACACTTGCCACTCCACCTGGTGGACGTTTGGTCATAAGGAGTCATTTTAGGGATGGTCGTAGAGGGGAAACTTGCCGAAGCTCAGAATAACACATTTATAAACGACAGCTGCGGGCTCACGAATGTATTGGACCCTGTTAAAGTCTCGGCGTCTAGAAAGACAGTGGAGAGTAGTAACTGGTGAGCCGACCTCCGTCATTTGATCATGGGAGGCTAAGTTCTTTGTGGGGAATCGGTAACAGTGGTGGGTGAGAGCCAACTGCTCTTCGGCACCCTTGCTGCCAGGTTATAAAGAGAGGAAGTTGCCCATCAAATTCTGCCACGTGCGGATGTACGACCATCAGTAAGATAAATGAAGTTCTAACACACTATCCTTTAAGGTATTCTGAGCACACCTTGAAGGGAAGTTCAAGGTAGAATCGATGATATTCAAGTGTCAGGATTCAGTTAACCTTAGAGTCAGGATCAGACAACCAGAACCCACCCAAGCCACAGGCAGACTCAGGTCATTTGGGGATCAGGCACCCTCCCTAAGGATGCAGGCTGTCGGCTTCTCTTCCTGGTCACTGTGGGTGGGGATGACCTCCACAACATCTCAGCCTACCCACATGTCTTGAAGGCCACTGATTTCATCAACGAGAGTGCATTTCTAACACCCAGTATGCTGAGCATCCAATTAGGGTTCTAGTTACCAGTATTCCCAACTCATTATGCAGATTAGCAGAATCCCTGATGTTTATGGGAAATAGAGACAACGGAAGGACTTGGTGTCCGGCCATTCATCATGTTAACTCACCACCCCTGGGGTGGGAATTCCAGATTAGGGCACTGACATCCCCTAGAGCTTAGCTGAAATTACACACACACACACACACACACACACACACACACACACACACACACACACACACACACACACACACACACACACACACACACACACACACACACACACACAGTCTATGCCGAAAGCTCAACGTAAATTAGAGATGTCTTTAAAAAGTGGTTGTAGGACAGGCTGAGCTTCAGAATGCCACCTTTAACACTTACAGATTGTGGGACTCTGAGATTTTTAACTCAGAGGCTCTGTTTCCCCATCCATGAAGTAGGGATAAGACCTACCTCAGAGGGTTGCTTGTGGAGTTTAAGAAATGTTAGCTGCTGTTGTTAAGTGAAAAAAAAATGCTTCTCAGCTTTCTTCTGCATCCACTGGTATGAACAAGACATGTGCCCTTCAGAATCATTCTTAAGTTCTCCTTCTCTAATCAAAAAGTTATAGACTTTATTTCAGTTGGAGAGGTGGGAATAAGAACGGCAGGGGTTGGGGGGTAAATAGGAGGAAGGGAACTGGCATTTGAGTCCCTGCCCTTTGATCACCACTGTTGTGGGTGACAGTGAACAAGAGTCCTGACCCCCAGGGAGAGGAGAGGCCTTGAACAAGGAGTCAAGAGTGAGATGAACTATGAACAAGTGCAAGAGGCAGTCGGAGCGTACAAGGGGGTTGATCTCGTGAGAGAAAAAGCTCCCCCGAAGCAGGGATGTTTGACTTGAGACATCACAGTAGACAAGGTAGATGTCTTGTCTGGAAGATGGAAGACGTGAATGGCAGATACAGAGGCACTGGGGCAAGGAAGGAGGTGGTATATTATAGCAATACAGCCAAGTTTGTAGCGTTTGGAGTAGAGTGACGGGCGAAGGAGGCGTGAGGTGAGGCTGTAAGGGTGTAGGCGCTACCTTGAGCAGGACCTTATAGGCCAGGGGATGGAATGTGGGCTTTGGCGAGCTCTCCCCTAGGGCTTTGCATTGCCATTAGTGTGGAATCTGTTTTCAGATGATTCTCAGATGTGTGGCAGCGTCATTTTGCTGATGAAGAATTGAGGCGCGAGGAGGTTAAGCAGGTTGGAAGTTGGAAGATGGAAAGCAGGCCCAAGATTCACTCCCTGGGCCTTGTTTCACCATCTGCCAGAAGGGGAGGTTGTAGCTGAAGTCTGAGGTCCACTCCAGCTAAATTGGGATGAGTTAGACTTGCAGAGGGACTTACATGGGAGCAGGAACACGGCACCTCCTTATGAGGGTTATAGAATGCTGGCCCGATAAGTTAAAAATGAAAACTGCACTCAAGAAATTCCATCAGCCATCTGTGGAAATCAGCCCCTGTCTTAGTTCATTTGGGCTGCTATAACAGTACCATAAACTGGCTGGCTCATAAACACGAGAAATTTATTTCTAATTTCTGGAGGCTGGAAGTCCAAGGTCAGGCGCCAGCCTGGTCAGGTTCTGGCGAGGATCCTCTTCTGGCTTGTAGATTGCCGACTTCTCATTGTGCCCTCACATGGTGGAAAGAGGGCAAGAGAGCTCTCTGGGGTCCCATTTATAAGGGCAGCTACCCTACTTGTGAAGGTTCCACCCTTATGACCTAATCACCTCCCATAGACCCCACCTCTAAATACCATCACACTGGGGGTTAGGATTGCAACATATGAACATGGGGGAGACACAAACATCCAGTCCGTAACAGTCCCGTTGTCCAAGAATGTGATTCTGTCGAGGTTGGGAACCCTCGAAATTCTGATTAGGATTTCCTGGCTGTGCTTTGAAAATGACCTTGGAGAGTAACTGTAGTTCAGTACAGGGAATATATAAAAGATGATACCATAAAAACTCTCCCTCCTGCCTCTGTCCAGCAGCTACCCAGATCCCTTCCGCAAGGCAGCCCGTTCCCAGTTTTGGCGCGTGTGTGTACATAGAGCTTGGGGCTGTGTGATGGTTTATGTATTTCACACACATGGTTAGCACAGCACACACATTGTTCTGTACCTTTCCTTGCTACTGAAGGCTGACCCAGATCATTAGTAAATAAACGTGGGGTTTTTTTCTCTTTAGTCTGTAGAGCATCCTGTTGTAGGATAGGGCTATGACCTATTGACCTGGCTCCCTCCTGACACACCTGTAGGTTGGTGAAGCAAAAGAGGGCAAGGAACAGGGTCGTGATGAGTAATTTAGGAGGGGGATTGCTGGCCAGAGAATATGTGAATTGGGGATTTTGATAGATGGTGCCAAATGGCCCTCTATCAAATTTGGACCAATGAACAGCCTGTGTCCCAGGAGCCAGAGATGAAGCACCCCGTGGTGTTATCAGCTTTGTCGAGGTTGCTAATCTGGGGTGTGGCGAGTGGAGATTTTGTTTCTCACCCATGAGTGAGGTTGAACATCTTTTCCTGTTTGAGCCATTTATTTGTGTCCCCTTCCTGCTTACTATCCTTTACATCCTTTTCTAGGCAGACACTTAATCGGTTGCATATTACTTGGGCTGTCTTGTCAGAAAGGGAATTGCCACCTCCACGTGTCCTGAAGGTTCTCAGTTGCTTAGAGAACCTCAAGGTGGCAGGGCCTGGCCCAGCAGGCTGCGGGAGGGGCCTGGCGTGCTCAGTGCCCTGAGGCAGCTGTAACCCTATAGGGGTCGAAGCTTCCGCCCCACTGGTTCTGCCTGCATCTGCCGCGGTCCTCACTCGAGCTCCCCGCACAGCTGGCCCGGAGAGAGGAAGTGCACTGCTGTCACGCATAGCTGCATACTGTGAGAAATTGAACTCAGTCACCCTCCGGTTTTCCTTGCCCTCCCAGTGAGCTTGGCGGTAGGGATCTGCCTGTCGGAAACCCAGGGCCAGGTCTTAGACCCTGGTGAGCTCCCCTGCCCCCTGGTTGGGCGTGCTTAGCCGCTTTCAAGCCCCGCCTCACTGTCCCCATCTTGGCTGCTTTCAGTTCATTCAGTTGTTCGTTATCTGTTGGCCTGCCTGCAATGTGGCCAGTACCTTTGTAGCTTGGGGACCGCAGCAGAGATGAGAATGGACAAATGCCCGGAGCTTATAGCCCGGGGTGGGGGAGGAAACACACAGTAAACAAGCAAAGTCTATAACCTGCTAGAATAGAATCTCTCTCTTGTGCACCCAAATCCCCAGGGGAACCTTGTGAAAATGTAGATTTTGATTCAGCAAAGCCTGAAATTTTACATTTCTAACAAGCTCCCAGGAGATGCTACTGTTATTGGTCCCCAGACCACACTCTCAGAAACAAGGCCCGAGAAGGTGTTAAAAGCAATGGGAGAGATGCTTCCCACTAGCTGTCTATTTTACATTTGGTAGCGTATATATGTCAATGTTACTCTCTCACTTAGTCCCAGCTTACCCTTCTCCCTCCCCGTGTCCTCAAGTCCATTCTCTATGTCTGTGTCTTTATTCCTGTCGTGCCCCTTGGTTCTTCAGAACCATTTTAAGGGGTGAGATAAGGAGGGTGGGAGGGAGACACAAGAGGCAGGGGATACGGGGATATACGTATGGATATAGCTGATTCACTTTGTTATACAGCAGAAATTAACACAACATTGTAAAGCAATTATACTCCAATAAAGATGTTAAAAAAAAAAAGCACTGGGGGAGAACACAGAGCAGGATAAAGGGGCCCTAGGTGCTATTGGGGGTGGGGCATTGGGAATATCCCAGAGGCTCCCCAGCTGAGCAGCAATAGGAGGGAGGTGGGGACACTGAGGGGACAGCCAGCACACAGGCCTCACAGCAGCAGGAGAGGGCCGGGTCGCTCTGGGGGACAGCAGGGAGGCGCGGTGGCTAGAGTCTGGTGGGCGTCACCAGAAGAGTGGGTTGTAGATGTGGGGCAGAGGGTCTCATAGGCCGTGGAAACACGAATGTTCTCTTCATTTGGTTACTGACAGTGGCCCAGTGGGGTCTCAGGCTCAGGTAGAAGCCGAGGCCAGAGAGATTTGATGGTTTGTCAAAAGCTAGCCCTGAGCCCAGGTCCTCAGACTTCAGATTTTGTACTTGGGGATGCTAACCTGCAGGGTGTGGGAACTTCGTCAGTTCATGCAGAAATTGGTCTGGTGTTTCAAAATGCCTCTTTGTCCAAATAGTAGAAGCAGGACTGGACTGGGGAGGGCCAGAGGACAGAGGGGAAGTGCAGGGCTGCTGGGCCTGGGAGTGCTGCCTGCCCCCAGGTTTGGGGCGTCAGGCCGGGGCTGGGCTCCCAGGCTTTGGAGGATCTGCCTGTACTCTCCAGCCTGAGGTCACACACAGCGGCCCTGAGTGATGCTGGCCCCGCGAGCCGACAAGTGAGGGGTCCTGAGTGTGGTCTCGGCAGGCAGTCTTTCCCTTTGTGGGTTCCCTTGGCGTTCGCCCTCCCTCACGGTCCCCTCGTTCCCCAAAAAACTGGGTTCGCCTTTTGATAGGTGTCAAGCCAGAGAGTCAGAGAAGGAAGGATTTATTACTTGCAACAAGTAAGGAGAATACTGGGGATCTTTCCCAAAGCAGTATCTCCCTGAACAGCAAAATTGGGGACATTTTAAGCTAAGGGAGCATGCATATTCATGAGGGGAATTTAGCATAGAATTGGAGCAAGAGTCATGCTAGGTTGAAGGAGTCCAGGTCTTAGTGGCTTGAGGTCACGAGAGCCAGCAAAGGTCAGCATCATTAATTCTCTGGCTCCATTTAGTCTGGTGGCCAATTGTTCAAGGGGGTTGAGGACCCTGTAAAACAGCTCAGGAATGTGTGTCAGGCTATATTACTTTACCTTTGAAACAGACCTGGGAGTCTTAGTGACTGATTTATTGTCTCCGATATGGTTATTTCCCTGGTCTGGCAATAGCCCCTTGTTCCCACATTCTTTTGTTCCCTTAAAATCGTTAACTACGGAGACCTATTCTTCTGCACGGG
This sequence comes from Aethalodelphis obliquidens, assembly GCF_003676395.1. Lineage (NCBI taxonomy): Eukaryota > Metazoa > Chordata > Mammalia > Artiodactyla > Delphinidae > Aethalodelphis > Aethalodelphis obliquidens. The sequence goes on from NW_020837965.1 coordinate 16,785,014, forward strand.
CAAGCATGGCGGCCAGGCTTAGATCACAGAATGGCCTAGGCCTAAAATGCCTGCTCTGTGTCAAGAAAGCCATGCCTCGTTTTCTTCCCCGGAGACCTCAAGCTTATCTTGGCTACACCCTGACCGGCTGGCATCATGTTTATTTCCCCGTGGGTGCGTGCATGCCACGGAAGGTACGAGGGCTGAACCCCACTGTATACTTGCCTTGCACGTACCCAGTCTAAACAGGAAACACAGAGCTCTGATGAATTTAATGTGACATTTTCCATGTTTTTCTCTCGTGCAAACCAGAATGAGCATGCCACTCTGCGGACTGTCGCAAATTAGTAAATAAAGCTTAGTGTCTGAAGCCAGAACTCCTGAATCTGAACCCCAGATCCATCACTCACTAGCTGTGTCACCTTGGGTGTGCCATTTGACCTTTCTGTGCCTTAGTTTCTCCGACTGTAACGTGGGGACAGTGATGACAGTGCCTGGGTTGTCGTGAGGATTAGAGGAATTAATGGACTATGTCGCACAGCACGGTGCCTGGTACAGAGGACAAGCTTAGTGAATTGCACCATGTCCTGTTTCTTGATGAAGCTTTAGTGGGTCCCATGGATTTAGGATGGAGTCCAGTCTCTGCAGTGGGATGCTGTTCAGTTCTCTCTGGGATCTGGCCCCTGTTCCCCTCTCTGGCTCCTCTCCCTACATGCCCCTCGCCTACCTGATAACCCACTGCCGCACATACATAACAGCTACATGTCCCCGAGGATCTAACGCTAAGCTGAAATCCTTCTCAACTCTCACAGTACAGAGGAAACACTTTAAGTGCCGATGGAATCTTACAGAGATGTCAGATGCTGATATTTCAGGTTTCCCAGGTAACCAGACGTGGGACATTTGCTTCTGTTGGGCCCGAGTGGAATTGTTCCCTTTGTATTTTACTCAATTGTTTTTCTCGCTCTGATGAGTAGTCGTTGGATAATTACATCTCCTTTCAGTATTAGAAGCACATTTCTCAGTTTCTTGAGACTTACTTGGACTATTTCATCACGAAGGTCAAGTCAGTGTTACAGCCTTGCTTGGAAGGGTAAGATTAGGGTCATCTCTGCCGGAAGGACTTGGCACAATGAAGACCTAGGGAGAAGTTCTTCTAAAGTCAATAAAGATCCAGACAGAAGGCTTGGTTGCAGAAAGGAGTTGGATATCCTGGTGTAAAACCAGAAATAGGTCAGCTTGATTAAATTTCATTTGGGAAGCTCAGCTCTGAAGAATACATGTTGCATTTCCGGACTCGAAGAGACCCTTGGACGTGCACATTCATAGCAGCGTTATTCATAATAGCCAAAAAGTGGAAGCAACCCAAGTGTCCACCAATGGATGAATAGATAGAATGTGGTGTAAACATACAGTGGAATATTACCCAGCCTTAAAAAGGAAGGAGATTCTGACACATGCTACGACATGGATGAACCTTGAGGACCTTATGTTAAATGAAATAAGCCACTCACAAAAATAGAATTCCTGTATGATTCCTTATATCAGGTGCCTAGAGCAGTCAAATGATAAAGACAGGAAGTAAAATGGTGGTTACCAGGGGCTGGTGGGAGGAGGGAATGGAGAGTTATTGTTTAGTGGGTACAGGTGTAGATTTTTACAACATGAAGGGAATTCTGGAGATGGATGGTGGTGATGGTTGCATAACAATGTGAATGTACTTAATGCCACTGAAGTGTGTACTTTAAAATGGTTAAGATGGTGGAGTTTATGTATATTTTACCACAATATAAAAAATGTAAAAAATATATGTTGCATTTTAAAAATGTGATAAGGAAGACCGTTTCAACCTGTCATAGGCTGTTTTCAGTGGAATGATGAAATCAGTGGAAGTCTATCAGATCTCCCTAAAACACAAAATCAAATATGAACAAATGTTTGTTTTTGGTTAAGTTACCTTCTGAGGATGCTTCTGGAAGGGCTGCTATTTGAGGCTGCTTTAGCAAAGAGTGGGGTGTGGAGAGAGACATTAAAGTTGGTTCTTTTCTACTGAATTTTCCTGTTCCAAAAATTGCTTGTTTCAGTTCTGCCTAGAGGGGACATAAGGTGGAAATATTGGGTAGGGAACTGGAAAAGAAAAAGAGAGTATGTTCAGAGAGCCATTTAAATGCATTCAACTGGGATAGGTCTTTTTTTTTTTTTCCATCTAAAGAGCAAACAGTGGTGACCCATTTTGAAACATGTTTATTTTTAATTAAGTTGACCCTTAGCAATGATAATAATGCTTGTGGGTTCTGCTGTTTGGGAGCATATGCCGAAATCCCATGACATAGAAGAAGATATTATTTGCTGATCCACCTGTGTTCGTAAGTGCCGGGAGGCTGGTGTGCAGGAGGGGTGAGTGTTTTGGCTGGGCTGCCCGGTGATCACTGCTCCTAGTGTGTTGAGCTCCAGGCTCACATATCTAGTGGTCTCCCAGACACCTCCTCTGGGAGGTCCACCGGGCACCTCCAAGTTCACACGATCGATGCAGATTCTTGATGTCCTCCCGCACCTGTCCCGATGCCTGCCCCACCTCTTCCCCATCTCAGCAACATCACCAGCTGTCCAGGTGCACAAGCCAGAACCTATCAGATGTCCTTCCTTCCCACACCCCGCCGGTCTGCACCATCTAGCTCCAAAGCACACCCCGAGTCTCTCCAGTTTTCTTCCATCTCTGTTATCACCTCCCCTGTCCCGGTTCCCATCCTCTCCAATGTAGTCTCGGATGATCATCTAACTTACGGGGCTTGTCCCATCTAGTCTAGCCTAGCCTAGGGAGCTCTGTGCCCTTATCTCACCGAGCCTGTTAGGCTCCTCGAGACGAGTGGGAGAACATCTTAACTGGGCCCCCTGTTGTCCCCCTCCCCAACAATCCGCTCTCCAAACAGCCACGATGATTATTGAATCCTTTCTAAAATTATCAAACACTATCACACGTGCAAAAATGTGCACAAGGGTCTTCCCTTGTGGCGCAGTGGTTGAGAGTCTGCCTGCCGATGCAGGGGACGCAGGTTCGTGCCCCGGTCTGGGAGGATCCCACGTGCTGCAGAGCGGCTGGGCCCGTGAGCCATGGCCGCTGAGCCTGCACGTCCAGAGCCTGTGCTCCGCAACGGGAGAGGCCACAACAGTGAGAGGCCCGCGTACCGCAAAAAAAAAACAAAAAAATGCACAAAACACAAATGTAATTATAACACATCATTATAAAGTGAACACTCATAGAAAGGTCACTCAGGTCAAGAAATGGGCCATTGCCCAGGACCCCCAGGAGCTCGTCAGCATGTCCCCTACCAACCACACCCCTTTTTCTCTAGTAACCACCATTCTGACCTTAGATGTAGTCACTGCCTTACGTTTCCTAAACTAGGTAAAACTAGTTTAATTTTGCCATAAAAAAAACCTTTATATTAATGGAGTTATACAAACACACACACACACACACATTTTTGACTACTTTCTTTTAGTCAGCATTATTTTGTCCATGCGTTCCTTGCAGCTGTAGTTCATTGCCATTGTGATTATTTCATACAATACTATACATTATTTCATACAATACTATGCATTTCATTGAATGCTATACGATTTATCCATTTGCAGTTGTTAGATATTTGGGTTGTTTCCCGTGTGGCGCTAATACCAGTCACGCTCCTGTATACGTTCTTGTCCGTGTCGCCTGGTCCACGGGCTGCCCCTACCTCTAGGGCAATACCCAGACACGGAATTGCTGGGTCATACCGCCAGGCAGCTTTCCAAGGTTTTCATATCTATTTACATTCCCTCTGGTCACATTTGTGGGTTCTAGTTGTGCCATATCCTCATCAACACTTATTACTGGCGGCCTTTTTAAGTATTGGTGGCCTTCTGGGGGGCTGTGTAAGTGGTGTCTCATTGGAATAGCACTTCCCCAGTTTCTGAAGAGACTGAGCATCTTTTCATCAGTCTGATGACACTCGACATCCTCTGTGTAAAGTGCCTCTTTCATCCTTTACTCATTTTTCTGTCAGCTGTCTTACTTGTAAAAGTTGTTTATGTTTTAGATATGGGTTCTTTGGTTTTAGCTACAATTAGCTCCCAGTCTGTGGCTTGCCTTTTTTCTCTTAAGGGTGTCACTGGATAAAGAGAGGTCTAATTTTAATATAGTCAAATGCGTCCATCTTCCCTAGTTAGTATGCCCTGTGTTTTGTTAAAGGTTGATTTCCCTACCTCAGGGTCACAAAGACATTCTCCTGTTTTGTCTTCTGAAAACTCTGTAGTTTATTTCACCTTCATTTCTGTAATTTGCTTGAGGATGTTGTAAGAGAGGAGTCCAATGTCACTTTTTCTGGTAGATAAACCCATTGTCCTGTTAATGGAGGGTGATCTTTTAAAAATGTACATCATGGACTGTCACCTCCTCCCTTGAATCAGCTGTAAGTAACCTCAGATAGCTTCCAAACCCCTTACCTTTTGCTTACCTTCCTGTTTAATCATTGTGGCTTTAGTTCTGTTTCTCAAATAGGCCAAGTCCATTTCTGCCTCAGGGCCTTTGCATTTGCTGGTCTCTCCCTGGAATATTCTCCTCTCGGTGTTTTACCTGGATGTCTCCTTTGTATCTTTAATATCAGTATCACTCTTTCAGAGGACCTTCTGTGTTTACACAATAGATCTTTCCCCTCATTACTCTTTCTCCTGTATTAAAATCATTGGTCATTGTCTTAAAATTATTTTCTTTCATTTTTCTCTCCTCAGTAGAATATCACTTCTTTGAAAGCAGAGATTGGCTTGTCTGCTGTTGTGTTTCTGGTCCCAAAACCTATCCTAGCTAACAGTAGAAGCTCATTCATTGTTGAATGATTGAATAAATCCATCATACTTCTGTGAAATAAGAAATTCTGTGAAAACGGCCACCTGGTGCCCTAAAGGACTTTCGCAAAAATTTAAAAGGTAGCTGATGGGTGCTGTGAGGATTTTCCTTATCTAACAAACACTTACGTAGTGCTTACATGTACTAAGCACTGTTTTAAATTGCTTACAAAAGATGAGCTCATTTAATTTTTATAAAAACCCTTCAGAGTAGGTATTATTATTGTCCCCATTTTGCAGATGAGGAAAATGAGGAACAGACATAATAAATACCCAAGTTCACCAAACTGGGACGTTGAGGAGCTGGGATTCAAACCCAGACAGGATTTGTGTGAGCTGTGAAATACAATGAAAACGGGAAAGGGAAAGAGTGTGAGGGAGTGTCAGTATCCCTCTGGAGAGTTGCAGGTGTCCCTGGGGAGTAGCAGAGTTTACTGCAGCATCTTCCATGGTGTTCCATAGAATTCAAAACCCTGAAGATGACCCCTTGATAAAGGACGTTGGGAAATGTGCATCTTTGTGTGGTGGCTCTGGCCCACTGGTGGACAGGGCTGGATCTCAGGGTGGGGAGCAGGGGTCTCAGGACTGGAACTGGCCCACTGGTGGGTGGGTAAGCTCCTGGTGCTACTAGGCTAGAGAGGGGACTCCAAAATGACACTTGCCGGCACCAGGGTCCTCATGGTAGGTTGAGCTCCCCAGAATGGCTGCTGGCAGCATCTGTGTCCCCAGGGGGAGTCCCAGTTGCTGTTGCCTCTCAATGAGGCTCTCCAAGACAGCAAATAGGTCTTCCCCACCCAGGCTACTTCCAAATTACTGCATCTGTGCTGGGACTCAGAGTCCATGAGATTTTGTGTGTACTTTTTAAGAGTGAAGTCTGGGCTTCCCTGGTGGCACAGTGGTTGAGAGTCTGCCTGTTGATGCAGGGGACACGGGTTCATGCCCCGGTCTGGGAAGATCCCACATGCCGCGGAGCGGCTGGGCCCGTGAGCCATGGCCGCTGAGCCTGCGCGTCCAGAGCCTGTGCTCCGCAACGGGAGAGGCCACGGCAGTGAGAAGCCCGCGTACCGCAAAAAAAAAAAAAAAAAGAGTGGAGTCTGTTTTCTACAGGCCTCCAGCTCTCCATATTCCATACATAAGCCCCACTCGTGTTTGAAGCCAGATGTTTTGGGGGCTCATCGTCCTGGTGCAGGACTCCTAGGCTGGGAAGCCAGTGTGGGGCTTGGACTGTAATTATCCTCTCATTTGTGAGCTGCCTACCTGGTGATGTTGGTCTTGACTGTACCTCCTCTCCACCCCTCCTGTCTTGTTATGGTTCCTTCTTTATATCTTTAGGTATGGAAAATCTTTTCTGCTAGTCTGTAGGTTGTTCTCATAGGTAGTTGCTCTGTAAGTAGCTGTAATTCTGGTGTGCGCATGGAAGAGAAGAGCTCAGGGTCTTCCTACTCTGCCATCTTGGCCATACTTCTCTAAGTATAGTTTAAAAGTAAGGGGAAAAGACATGTAAGCACAACTCTTATTAAAATTTCTGTATGTTTCCTTCCTGTAATTTTGTTATAACATGAGTTTTAGACATAGCTGATTATATTGAATAGTTTTCTATTCAATTTTTCTTCCACTTAGCATTTGATTAATAAATATCATTTTTAAAAAGATAAAATTTTAAAAAAATTTGACCCCCTTTATGTTTCATGCCCCCCCACCTCTAGCAACCACCAATCTGTTCTCTGTATCTGTGAGCTTGTTTTTGTTTTGATTTTTTAAATTCTACATATAAGTGAGATCATATGGTATTTGTCTTTCTCTGATTTATTTCAGTTAGCATAATGTACTCAAGGTCCATCCATATTGTGGCAAATGGTGAGATTTCATTCTTTTTTAGGGATGAATAATATTCCATTGTATACATACCACGTCTTCTTTATCCATTTATCTGTTGATGGACATTTAGGTTGTATTCATAGTTTGGCTATTGTAAATAATGCTGCAGTGAACATAGGGGGTGAATATATCTTTTTGAATTAGTGTTTTCCTTTTCTTCAGATAAATACCCAAAAGTGGAATTGCTGGATCATATGGTCATTCTATTTTTACTTTTTAAGGGAAAAATAGAATATGGAATATTGTTTTCCATAGTCGTTGCACCTATTTACACTCCCACCAACAGTAAACTAGGGTTCCTTTTTCTCCTCATCCTTGCTGACGCTTGCGATTTTGTTGTCTTTGATAGTAGCCATTCTGACAGGTGTAATATCTCATAATTTTGATTAGCATTGCCCTGATGATTAGTGATGTTGAGCATCTTTTCATGTGCCTATTGGCCATCTGTATGTCTTCTTTGGAAAAAATGTCTATTCAGATCCTGTGCTCATTTTTTAAATCAGGTTGTTTGGGGTGTTTTGCTATTGAGTTGTATGAGTTCTTTATATATTTTGGATATTAATCCCTTATGAGATATATGATTTGCAAGTATTTTCTCCCACTCAGTAGGTTGCCTTTTCATTTTGTTGATGGTTTCCTTTGCTCTGCAGAATATTTTTATTCTGATATAGTTCCACTTGTTTATTGTTGCTTTTGTTGCCTTTACTACAAGGAGCTTTTGTGTCTTCTTCTAGGAGTTTTGTGATTTCAGGTCTTAACTTTCAAGTCTTGAATCCATTTTGAGTTAATTTTTGTATATGGTGTAAGACAGTACTCTAATTTCATTTTTTTTTTTTTTTTTTTTTTTTTTGCATATGGCTGTCCATTTTCCCCAACACCTTTTATTGAAGAGATTGTCCTTTTCACATTTGGTATTCTTGGCTCCTGTGCTGTAAATTAATTAACCATATATGTGTAGGTCAATTTCTGGGCTGTCTAATCTGCTCCATTTATCTATGTGTTTTTATGCCAAAGATTATTTACTGTAATTGTATCCTGCCAAGTGACTACACCATTAAGTGAAACAAACTGTTTACTTTTAGTTGTTAGAGTTCTAGGTGGTTTTTTACTTCTGCTATCATAAGTAAATAGTCTTGGGATAAATGTCTTCTGTGAAAAAGCTTTTTAAAAAACATTTACAATTGTTACCTTAAGATGCTTTCCTGAAAGTGGAATTATAATACTTGGGCAGAGTATACACATATTTTTTTAATAAATTCATTTTATTTACTTATTTATTTGGCTGCGTTGGGTCTTCGTTTCTATGCGAGGGTTTTCTCTGGTTGCGGCGAGCAGGGGCCACTCTTCCATCGCGGTGCGCGGGCCTCTCACTGTCACGGCCTCTCCTGTTGCGGAGCACAGACTCCAGATGCGCAGGCTCAGTAGTTGTGGCTCACGGGCCCAGTTTCTCCGCGGCATATGGGATCTTCCCAGACCAGGGCTCGAACCTGTGTCCCCTGCATTGGCAGGCAGATTCTCAACCACTGCGCCACCAGGGAAGCCTGAGTATATACATTTTTAAGGCTTTGATTTCTAATTGCTTTCTAAGAGAATCATGCCAGTTTGCTGTCTGCAGAATATAAAATTCTTTGTTTTTAAACAGACACCAATGACCTATTTTTAATTAGGAAATTCTACTACAAGGTGGATAACTGATGCCATGAATTTTTGTATTCTTACAATTAAACTTGTTTCCCATATGTCGAAGTAAGATTATTATTGTTCAAGTGTCATTCTCCCACATTTCAAGGTTTGTAACTTCTTTTTTCTGTAAATAGCTGATGTGTCTGTTCCCTATCTGTCTGGGGATTTTGTGGTTATACAACAGATGTGTGTCATGTTATTTAAACAGACCAGGGAAAGGCCTGATCAGATACTAAGATTCAGCATGGCTGCTCAGGGCTTGGGGATACACAGGACCTGCGCCCTTGGCGTGGCCAAGCCCAGTCTAGCATTTGAGACCCCCAAAGGGTCTGTATGCATCTCCTTCTCTTGCTCACAGTGGAGCTGATAGGGAAGACGAGTTTACTTCTTCCAAGCTACATTTTAACAGCATCTTAAAGACACCCTTCCCCCCAAACCTCCAAAGTCCCAAAGTGAAGGAATTTCGGGTGTTTTAACTGCTTAGTGAAGAAGATATTTTGGGCAGAGATGCCTACCCAGTGTTTATAATAATAATGCTTTATCTTCCTGTTTAATTTCCAACACCCCTGCACACTTACCCCTCTCATTTGATCCTCACGGAAGCGCTGTGAGGGAGAGAAAACGCTCACTGTCTGTTTACAGATGAAGTGATGCCCCCTTGGACAGGTAAAGGAGTTTAGTGCTCACTTATTGGACCGTCCATCACCACCATGAGATCTGTAAGCGTTTTGAGGATGACTGTCCTTTTATCCGTGTTGGTGGTTCCTGCACACTGCCTGTCCTCCATCTGGTGCGAGCCATTTACTGGGGTGATCTGGTAAACTTGGCTCTAGGACCCACCCCGCTGTCTTCCCCTTTGCACCCACCAGGCTTCTGGGTTCCCACAGAGTCTGAGTTTCTACAGCACAAAGATCCCCAACGCCCAACTCAGCTGCACGGTCTCATCCTTGTTATTTCAAAGGATGGGCCATTCTTGTGTGTGAAAGTAATTAGAATAAAGCCATCCAGCCTTTTAACACACAATTGAAACGAAAGGGAATGTTTTAATCTTATAAAAAGAATGGCGTTGCCATGCTCCCAGCAAGCTTCCAGGTAGGAGGCGTCAGGATGGAAAAAGCCACAAGTGTTCATGGCCAAAATATGCCCGTGGCTGGTGAGCGTTTCAGGTTGGCCCACAGTTGGCATCGCTCCCCACACGTTTCGCATCTCGAGGATATTGACGGATTATGTAATAGAACATTTTTTTGCTGAAGATAGAATTTGAAACTGCAAAAATGTTCCCTGCGCTAGCTAAAAAATGTTTTTGAAAGAAGTCTTAGGCTTCAGACGGTGCCTTGGAAAATGCCGCAGGGGTGGAGAGGCAGAGTAGTTAGGGAGGGAGCGGGTCCTCGTGAAGGTGCAAGGGGGGGCACAGCTGATTTCCTTAAAACAAGAAGCTCTCAGCTGCATGAATTTCTGGTTGCTAGGTCCCTTAGTAAAAATAAAGCAAGTGAAGGTTGAAATGGAAAGGAAATGAACGAAGCGAGGGATCTTTCAAAGGCAAGGGCAGCTGGACTGGTGTCCTTTAGGGAACAAATTCAATAAATTTGAAGTTTGCTAAGTGCTGGGATGGCAATTAAAAGTCCTTGCCCTCATGATGCTACAGTCTAGCATGTGGGGGAAGAGAAATAGTAAACAAATACTGTGTTTGGTGGAAAAACAAAGCCAGGTGACAATTACAGAGAGAGGGAGTTGAAATGACTCCGCTTGAGTTGGGGTATGTGGGATGGGGGTGGGGAAAGATGATGAGCTTAGCTTTAGTGGTGTTGAATTTGAGGTCTCCGTGGGTCCTCCATGTAGGAGCCAGTGCCCAGCTGGTGGCTGGAGATGGAGCCTGGAGAGATGGGGGCTGGTATGGGATCTTAGAGGGTTGGGGGGCAACAACAGCCTTGGGAAGCACGGCATGCTGGGGCCGGGGGGAGAACTCACAGGTGCTCAGGAAGGATTCGTTGAAGTAACCAATCCCAATAATGGCTTGGAACGTGGGGAAGTTCCAGCAGGCGTGGTCCCCTGACCAGGTAACTTGGGTAGAGGCCCGGGACTTTCCTTTGCTTGGCCAGACTGAAATAGAAACCCCAGGCCTCAGCTTCCCTGTCTAACCCCAGCCTGATGCAGTTGGTGCTGGGATCTGACCTCAGGGGCCTCTCAGGTCACTAGACTCTTGGCAGCTCAGGCCCAACCTTGTCTGTTTTGCTTCCCCAGGTCTCTGGAGAGAGCTTCCGAGTTCCCTTTCCAAGAGGCCTGGATGGGGCCACCTTGGCACCCCGTCTGGGGCCAGGCTGGGGCACTGCCTGAGCTCTGGCCCCATCCCAGGCTCTCGGTCCCTGTGCTTCTCCTTCTGGTGCTTCAGTCCTTCCCCTCCTTCCAGTCCCTGCATTCTCTGCTCTCCCGTGTTTACCTCTGTTGCTCAGAAGGGCCTGGGGGCTGGGTACAGGAACTAGGCAGGCAGCTGTAGGTTGGATTGACCCCACTGAAATTTACTATCAAGTCATTAAGCCAATATACTCACATGGCCACTGACGCAAATGGGCATCCCTAAAAGGGATTTTGAGGCGTACGGTAGAGATGGCTTCTGGCTTAAGAGCTTCCAGGTAAATGGAAATTTGGGCTTAAAAATGAGGACTTTAGAAAATAGTTCCCTTTACCCCAGTAACAGTGATACCCGCCCCCCCCCCCCCCCCCCCCAGCCTCATGCAGCACTGACGTCTGTACTGGAGTCACGTTTTGCTCAACAAATTTTGCAGAATGAAGGTGCAAAGAGAGAAGGCAGCTTGGGGCAGAAGCTATAAGGCTGTTGGTAATCGGTCAGCAAACACTGAGTACCTACTGTATACCAGAAAGTGGCAGCTGGCAAGGAACACACAAGATGAGGCCGTTTCTCCCTGGGTTTCTCTGCCTAGTTAATGAAACTTGGAGTGTGTTGGTGGCTTTAAGAAAATAACAAAGAGGAAGAGAGAAGGACAACCGAGGAGGGGAAGATTCTTCGCATTTCTCAGTCCTTTGCTTCCTCTTGGGGGGCGGGTGCTGCACCTGCACGTGAGGAGCCGACAGACAGGCTCAGCCTGGGTCTCAGAGGTAACAGTTACAGGACATGAAGTCGGAGCTGACCTCCTGGGGGCTGAGCAGAGTCGGGGTGCAAGGCGGGTTGCCGGACGTCTACAGTCTGGGAGTGAATCTGTTCCCATGTATTCAAAGGCCACTCTGTGTCTCGTGGTCAGCTGGCCACCAACTCGTGGCCAGTGGCTGCTGCGTCAGCACCAATTAGGACATAAGGCCCTTGAGGACTTTACACTGTGTTAAGGGTACAGATGAATAGTGCCTGAGGGTTTGCCCTCCACTCTGTCGTCCACGTGGCCATGAGACGGCTCTTCTGAAGGCTGTCACTGTCCACATCCTTCCTTTGGTTAAAGTCACCAGAATGCATCGCTGCCCTAGCGATGAAGACGAAACTTCTCAGTCCTGTGTCTGGAACCCCTGGCCTTCTGGGCCCTGCCGCCCGGGCTCCATCGCTGCGCCTGCGCGGTTCCTGGCCGCATCATTCACCCTCGGATGCTTCCTCTATACTCACGGCCCCGCCCCCTGCGCCGGCCCCCCGCACCCCCCCGCCCCGGCCTCTATCTGGCGATTTCAGCTTCTTTCTTCAACACCCAAGTGAACAGCCAACTCCCTCAGACAGGGTTAGTTGTTCTTTTTATTTCTCCATTACTGCTTTTGTAACATAATTAGATTATAATACTTAGTGTGTCACATAATTGTCTGCCCAGATGTGCTGTGAGCAACTCTACTCACCACCCAGCACCCAGCCGGTGGTTGGCACTTAATGGTCCCAAACCTTCACAGAATGGCCCAAATCTGTGATGGCTGTGGTTCCCTCCTTGGTGGCCCCCATCCTCTCTGGGCAGCCTCTCTGCTAGACTCTTGAGGGGTGGAGAGGGTGGGAAGGACAAGAGGAAGTGGAAGGCGAGAGCCCCAGAGTGAAGGGCGTGGGATCGCTGCCCTTGAGGATAAAAGGAAGAGGCAGGGAACGCACAAATGTTTATCCACAAACACAGGATGAAACGAGTGTGTACACAGACAGCAACACCTGTGTGGGGCGTAGCGGGGAGACAGGGTGATGGTGGCTGTAGGCACGAGGAGGTGACATTGCAGCACAGGGCCCATTGGGAACAGCCTTTCGCTCAGTTCCAGAGGCCCCGTGCCCATCAGAGGCAGGCAGAGGGGGAAGGAAGGACTAAATGCACACTCGCTGTCCCCTGGTCTTTGCACAGAGGAGGCTCCCCCTCCTTCAGGTGTCTCCTCCACCGCCATCAGGTGTTCCCTGATGGCCTGAGGGAACTTGGAGCCTCTCCCTCTGCCCCCTCCAGATGACAAACTGCACGAGTGACCAGAACAGCCGTGGCTTCTGCTTGAGTGCGTCCAACAGAATCTCGGCGGGCATCCAGCACACACTGGGGCTTAATAAATGTTGACTGAATGAAGCCCCTGCCCTTCTCCCTCCACTGGGGCCCGGCAGCCTGCTGACTTCCCCAGCCCACCCTGTGAATCCCTTCTCCCTGCCTTGCCCCTGCCCTTCCCTCTCTGCCTGACCCTCCTTCCTCCCAGTCCTTCCAGCTTCCGCTTGCGCAGCGCCTCCCTCGTGATGCCCCCCTGGATACACCACAGTGTCAGCTGGGCCCTCCTCCCTCTGTACATCTGGGCTGCTCACAGTGTGACCACCGCCTGTCTGTCCCTGCCCTGTCCTGGGGGCTCCCTGAGGACAAGGACCACTTGCTTTGGCTGCCAGTACACAGCACGTCGTCTGGCACACCTGTGCCAACTGGGAGACGTCTGAGTTATTCTTAATTCACCTCCCTCGGCTGTTGGAGCCTTGATGAGATTGGGTCTGCAGATCAGATTCCTACAGTGATTCCAAGGCTTGCCATTGTCTGTCTGTCTTTTTTTTTCTTAATAAAAATTGTATATATATATTTTAATAGATCTTTATTGGAGTATAATTGCTTCACAATACTGTGTTAGTTTCTGTTGCACAACAAAGTGAATCAGCCATATGCATACACATGTCTGCATATCCCCTCCCTCTTGAGCCTCCCTCCCACCCCCCCCATCCCACCCCTCTAGGTCATTGTAACGCACCAAGCCGATCTCCCTGGGCTATGCTGCTGCTTCCCACTAGCTAACTGTTTTACATTCGGTAGTGTGTATATGTCAGTGCTACTCTCACTTTGCCCTCCCACCCCATGTCGTCAAGTCCATTTTCTATGTCTGCCTCTTTATTCCTGCCCTGCAACTAGGTTCATCAGTACCATTTTTTTTTTTTAGATTCCATATATATGCGTTAGCATATGGTATTTTTCTCTTTCTGACTGACTTCACTCTGTATGACAGACTCTAGGTCCATCCACCTCACTACAAATAACTCAATTTCGTTTCTTTTTATGGCTGAGTAATATTCCATTGTTATATGTGCCACATCTTCTTTATCCATTCATCTGTCAATGGGCATTTACAAACTTACAACACAGTGAATGAGCGCTAGAGATCCAATGCACGGTATAGTGAATATAGACAACAGTCTTGTATTAAAATCATCAAACTTGCTATTGTCTTAACGATCCTTGTTTTGGAGCAAGCTTCTGTATGGGCTTATAGCTCACGCACAAGGCCTTCACGTCTGGATAGGCTGGCCCAGGAGGGCTCAGGTGGACACCCCCAACTCCCTGAGCATTCTTGATGGGGGACAGACTGGAGCCTCTGGGTGCTGGTTTGTGCTTCTCCCTCCCTCCAATGCCCTCCCCTCATGTTCCCCCATTAGCACATCTTAGCTGTGACATGTTGGTGGCTTCCTTCTTCCCACTGTGAAGGCAGGACTGTAGCTACTCACCCCTTTGTCCCCAGGGCCTGAAGCTCAGAGAGGGAGCACAGTAAGGGAGTGAGCCAGCCTCGGGTCTTAATATCCCTGGGGTAGTGTGTGCTGTGACCCAGAGGTCCCCGAGCAGGTGGAAGATGATTATAACAGCAGTGCATATTCTTTTTTTTTTTTTGCGGTACGCGGGCCTCTCACTGTTGTGGCCTCTCCCGTTGCAGAGCACAGGCTCCGGACGCGCAGGCTCAGCGGCCATGGCTCACGGGCCCAGCCGCTCCACGGCACGTGGGATCTTCCCAGACCGGGGCACAAACCCGTGTCCCCTGCATCGGCAGGCGGACTCTCAACCACTGCGCCACCAGGGAAGCCCTATATTCATTTTTGATTACTTACTATGTGTCTGCCACTGTTCTTGGAATTTCATGCAGATTATTCTTTTTATTGGTTTTTTTTATTTTTATGCTTTATTTTAGTACAATATAATTGACACACAATACTAAAATTCACCCATTTTTAATTGTACAGTTTAAGAATTTTGTTCATTTTGTGCGGCTGTGTAACCACACTACAGTCAAGATGTAGAAACTTCCTTCACCCCCAACATTTCTTCATGCCCACTTGCACCGTATCCCTCCTTGACCCCCTAGTCCCAGCCAATTATTGATCTGCTTTTTGTCACTAAAATTTTGCCTTTTCTATAGTTTCATATATACGAAATCATACAGTATGTAGCCTTCCTCTTTGGCTTCTTCATTTAGCATAAAGATCTTAAGGTCCACCCATGGCGATGCATGTGTAAATACTTTTTATTGCTGAGTAGTATTCTACAGTGTGGATATACCACAGTTCATCTCTTCACCAGTTGAGGGATATTTGGGTTGTTTCCAATATTAACTATTAATTCTTGCCACAAGACTATGAGGAAACTGAGGCAGCGGGAATAGTAAACTTGTCCTAGGTCACGTAGTATGAGTGGCAGAGATGAGATTTGAACCAGGCAGTCTGGTGTCAGAGCCCATGTTCAGATCACCCCACCATTCTGCTCTTTACCAAGTGTCTGCTATTCCAAGCACTGTTAGTAATAACTTGCGCTTGAAAGCTTGGTGTGTGCCAGGCAGCGTTATAAATCCTTCACCCTTATAAACTGGTTTAATCTGCAAAACCTTTTGTGGGATAGGCATGGTTGTATCCTGTTTTGCAGATGAGGAGTTGAGGCACTGAGAAGTTGCGTAGTTGTAGAAAAGGCTGAATGAAGTGAGAAGGAGGCCTGCTTTTCCTGCTGGATGCGCTGTCCAGGTGCTGACCATCCTGGCCTTCTCCTGGGAGCACCTGATCCCAGGGCCAGGCCTCTGGGAAGGGAGGAAGCAGAGCGTAAAGGGAAAGGGGCGCAGTCCTGCCACTGCACGCAGACCTCTCTGGTGGGCAGGCGATCCTGGGATGATGGGGGTTTGCCAGCAGGTGCTTGGGATAAACACAGTCCCGGCCCCTGGCCAGAGGGATGAGATCACAGCAGCCTTGTTGAGCCAGGAGCGTGTGCTGGTGGTAGAAAGGGGGATGGCCTTGTGCCCTGCGGCAGAAAGAATATATCGATTGGTGTCAGGTTTTACTGGGGTGTTATGCTCAGGGCTGCCCTGTGACTTCAGCCTTCAGGGTGGAATCTCCTTGCCCTGAACTGATACCTTCTCCTTTGTCCTTGGCTGGGCTTTGGAGGTTAGAAAGGAAACAACCGGGACATCTTCAGAACTTGATTGGATGCACAAAACCCATGCTCGTGGGCATTTTGTATGAGCCTGTTTCTGTTGATACATCCCTCACCCACCCTAGCCCCCACCTCTACAGCCTAGGTTAAAATGCAGATACACGTGTGTGTGCCTTCTCCTGCACACCTCATTGCCACGCCTGTGGAAAACAAACGAAACCGGAACTGGAAGGTGGCCATAGGCGCTGTTTTCCTTTAAACTTGCCCTCTGCCTTAAGACTTGCCCTTGGGTGACAATGTTGATTTTTATGGGTAGGTCCAAGGTGAAGGTTCCCAAAGCCAGAGTTGCTGTTTATTTTCCTTATTTATCTCTTTTTTAGTATCTGTCCAAGTAGTGAAAACTCTTTATTTTTTATTTTTACATTGATTTTTTTAAAATTGAAGTATGGTTGACTTATGTTCGTTTCAGGTATACAGCATAGTGATTCAGTATTTTTATAGATTATACTCCATTAAAAGTGGTTCTAAGATTATGGCTGTCATCCCCTGTGCTGTACACTATATCCTTGTTGCTTATCTATTTTATACATGGTAGTTTGTTTCTGTTAATCCCTTACCCCTAATTTGCCCCTCCCCCCTTCCCGCTCTTCTTGGGTGACCACGAGTTTTTCTATAATCTGTCAGTCTGTTTCTGTTTTGTGTATACATTCATTTGTATTATTTTTTAGATGCCACATATAAGTGGTATTATACAGTAGTTGTCTTTCTCTGACTTATTTTACTAAGCAGAATATTCTCTAGGTCCATGTTGCTGCAGGTGGGAGAATTTCATTCTTTTTTATATTGAAAACTTTTCAAAAACATTAAACGTAACCAGTGTAACCCCTGTGTCAGCTGGAAGATGAGGATTATGGTGATAGTAATTCTCACTTTATATTTTTCTGTGGGTTTTTCTCAGCATCTTTTTAGATTTTTAAAACAACCCTGGAGTAGGCAGGGAAGGCACGATTACTTGCATTTCTTTTTCAACCTGAGGCTCAGCCCGAGTAACTTGCTCAGGGTCACACGGCGGTGAGCAGCGTGCTGGGACTGGACCCGGGCCTCTCGTTCTGAGTTCACTGTCTTCTCGGCCACTCTGCAAAGCCCCCTTCTTGGCTTTGGTTGAGGCGCTCAAGCTTTCCATCCGGCTTTGAGGTGAGATAGACTCAGGAGTCGGAGTGAGGGAGCTGGCGGCTGCTCCAGCTACCATCCAGGAATCATTGGAGTCACTTTAATGCCTTCTGATGCAGCAGGAAGGAAGGAAAAGGCAAACCCCAGGCCTAGCTCAGTCGGAGGTTGGGAGGTCTGTCCTTTGACTCTGATCACATGAGAGCAGGGTGTAATCACTGCTTCTGCCCAAGCTTCCGGGAGCTACTGAGTGCTTGCTCTGTGGGGTGGGCGCTGCTGTTCTTACAGTGCTGTATTAAGTCGCTGAACCCTCACGGCGAGGCAGAGGGAGGTCGAGGTTGCCCAGTTACTAAGCAGCAGAGCTGGGATTCCAACCCTGACCCCCAGACGTGCTCTTAATCCCACACCCTTTGCAGAGCAATAGAATGGAGTTTTGTTTTTCCCGAGGTTGGCCCCGGCCTGGTTTGGAAGATGATGAGATTTGGGGTAGTGAGCTGAAATGCTCTGCCTGAGAAATGAACAAGAATGAAGGGGTATCAGCAGGTAGAAGGTAGCTCCTCATAGGAGAAACAGCAGGAAAACAGGGTTGCAAGCTGCTCAAGGGGAAGATTGCCCTTTCCGAGGGGAGTGGCCACGGTGATTTAGGCAGCTGCGCAGCTGCCTAAAGGCTCCGTTTCCGGTGGTGTTTGTACTGTGTTACACCAAACCTTCAGTCGCCAGCCACGAGGGGCTTTGCGGGTCAGGGTGCTTTGGGGCTGAAAAAACGAGGTGACATCATAGCGTGGGGCAAAGTGGGGAAGGGCCAGCATTTGCTGCCTGTGAGTCTCAGGGTGGAGAATGAGCATGTGAAAGAGGTAGAAACTCCGAAACAGAAGTACTTGGAGAGTTGTTAGCGTTTTGTTTTGTTTTGTTTTGGTTTTTTTTGCGGTACGCGGGCCTCTCACTCTTGTGGCCTGTCCCGTTGCGGAGCACAGGCTCCGGACGCGCAGGCTCAGCAGCCATGGCTCACGGGCCCAGCCGCTCCGCGGCATGTGGGATCCTCCCAGACCGGGGCACGAGCCCGTGTCCCCTGCATCGGCAGGCGGACTCTCAACCACTGCACCACCAGGGAAGCCCTAGCATATATTTTTGAAAAAGTTAAACATAATTCTCATACAGATGGACAGCAAACATGTGTCAAAGACCTGTTTAACTCATTAATGACAGAAGCAGCCGATGGAAAGGAAAGATACAGGTTCCAGGAAAGATACAGGAGACAGACATACCTCGTTAGTGAAAGGATGCTTGAATCCGATTCCAAAGTGAGATACCAAACCGATGGACATCCTGCAGGGCAACGAAGCCACCACCTTTGGGATTGTCTTTTATCCCTCCAGACAGAAACGAGTGGCAGTTTACCAATTCTCAGCAAGTTATCCTCTAACTTTACAAAGTCTGAGCCACAATGAGGAAGAAATTATCCAAGTGACATTCCCAGGAAGACCAGATGATCTTTTGCTGGGCAGGTTAGATGATGCTCTAGTGTGGCATTGAAGGGACAGCAGACATCCATCTGCCTTATTTCAGAGTTGGATAATTTTTCCCTAAGTCTTTAGAGACATCTGGGGAGAAGTTCCTCCAAATTTCCTATGGTAGATGGGTTTGGGACTCTAGCCGCTATTTAGATATTAAAGGACACAGGCTCGTTGTTAAAGGTGGTAGATTGAAAATGCCCATCACCTTCGCTCTTTCCCGAAATCCCATCAGAAGACAAGTAAAAGGGTTTTTTGAAAAACTAGAATCCAGAAAGGTAAGAAAATGTCAAGCATTTTGGAAGCTGGGGAGCAGAAGTGTGAGTAGCAAGTCATCTTGCAAGTGGAGGGGACAGTGTAAGTTGGGCGGGGGGCTGAAGACAGGAGGGTTGGTGGGAGGTCGGGGAAGCAGTTTGGTGCCCTCTACCCACCCCTCCCCCATTTTGCACAACCAGACTACCCTCCCCCTTCCTACTGTGGCAAAACAAATGAGGGTTTACTTTTTGGAGAAAGTGGAAGCGAGGGTCCCCGGAAAAAGGGATTAGACGGTTTACAAGCTGGATGGGGACCTGTAGCTGTCTTCCCCACTCAGCTTCCAACAAGCTGGCAGCCAATTCTGTACCCACTTGGAGGAGACTAGAAAGTTCTCTGGGGGACTGGTCAGCCTGAGAGAATGGATCTAGAGACCTGACCTCCAGAGGTCCCCACTGAAGCAGCCTGATTGCCCTGCGATGAGACGTCTGGCCTCCAGCCTCACCCGTGTGCCCTGCGCATCCAGGCAGCTCTTCACGCCTCTTGCGTGAGCCCAGAGGGCCAAGAGTCATCTAGCATCCAAGGAGAGCCTTGACTTTGTAGGGCAAACAGAAGAGAAGCAATTTGGAGGCAACTAACTATGCAGGGAGGGAGATGTAAGTTGGGGCCAGGGATATATTCCTAGGCTGTGAGTAGACTTTGCATTACTATGTAGTGTTGTTGCCAAAATCTTTAGTGTGGGTCTAATCCTGGGGACACAGACAAATCCACTTGTGGATCAGTCTACAAGAAACTGATGTGGAGACCTCACAGATGACAAGGAGAAGAAAAAAGCTGGCCCAACTCTAGAACAGAGGAGGTGAAGATGGCACGTCTATGAAATGCCATGGTTGGATCCAGAACTGGAAAACATATATATTCGCAAAACACATTTTGGGGACAGTTGGAGAAATCTGAATGTGAGCTGTACGTGAGTAATGTATCGAGATTAAATTGCTTGACAGTAACCGTAGTGATGTGGGTAGGAACAGGGTCTCTAAACTTCAGTACCGTTGGCATTTTAGGTCGGATCATTCTTTGTGGTAGGGGCCGCCCTGTGCATTGTAGCATGTTCAGTAGTATCCCTGGTCTCTACCCAGCAGATTCAAGTAGCACCCTTTCAAGTCCTGATTGTAGAAAATATCTCCAAACATTGTAAAATGTCTCCTGGGAATGGAGGAGAGGAGAAACTGAAATCGCCCTTGGTTGAGATCCCTTGGTATGGAGGGGAGGCTCTTCTTGTTCTAAGGAGAAACGTGTTGAAGTATCTAGGGCTGAATTTCGCGTCAGCAATTTACTTTCGAATGGTTTAGCAAACCAAATGTATGATACAGAAAAAGTGACTGTGACAGATAATAACTGGCTGATCTAGGTAAAGGGTACATGGGCGTTCGTTGCATTATCCTTTAAACCTTTCTTTAGGTTCAAAGAGTCTCAGAGTGAGTTCATATAAAAAATTAGCAAAAGAGAACCCAGAGAATTTTAGTACAATGGAAATGAGGAGCTCAAAAAATGGCTAAAAGATAAAATTGAGAGTCTCCTGGCTATAGAACAAAAATTGAAAGCAGGAGCTGCCTGAACCTGCCACATATTCACCATGTGACTTTGGGCAACTGTGTGACCTCTGTGGATTTCCATTTCTTTGTCGGGAGGATGGAGCTCATAATTTCTGTCCTGTCTCCCACACAAATGTAAAAGACGATTGCTGTCCTTATTATGGAAAGACTGACTCTGACCCTTAGAGACACTCTCTGTGAATGGGGTTCATGTACTTACTGCTCTGGTTTGCGTTCATTCACCCATTCATTCATCTGAGAAACATTATTCGAAAATCCTACTATAAATAAAGATGCTTTTCTTAAAACCAACAGGAGGGGAAAAGAAAATCAGAGGAGGTCAGAAGGTCCAGCATTAGAGTAATATCGATAATATTCTAGAAAGAGGGGATAGGGAAAATGGAGTGGGGGGATGTTATTAAAAATAATTCAAGAACACTGCTTGGAACCAAATTTCCCAATGAAAAGCCCATTAAATCCTCGGCAATGTGGATGAACGTGAGCCTTACTAAGGCTTCTCATTGTGAAATCGTCCCCAGTGTTTAGTAAAGTGTATGAAAGTTTCCAAAACAAGGAGAAGGAGGTCGCATCAGGTGTCCCGGCAGCAGCGCTGGATGCCAGAAGGTCATGGAGTAACACCTTGGAAATCCTGGAAGAAAACTGTTCCAGCCTAGATTCTCCGACCTGCTGAGCCTCTCATCGAGGTTGAGGGCAGAATAAAGACATTTCAGACACACAAGGTCTCAAATGTATCTCGGTCTCAGTGGCTTTGCAGACACACTCCTGGGTCTGCTCCTCGGCTGGCCTTTGGCGCCTGGCTCAGTGTCCCTGACTGGCACTGGCCCTTTCTCAGTCACCAAGGTAGGGGACTCCCACCTTCTCTCCCATGGGCTCTCTCGTCCATGCCATTGGCCAGACACTGACCACCGCGCTGGGCTGGGCTCCTGGTCCAGCGGGGAGAAGACGCCTCATGGTGCTCGTTATTTCCTCAAGTCAGACACCTGCTCTGAACTTGGGCTGTGTCTCAGGAAGTGTACACCTAACGAGTCATGGCCCTGATCCACCCACAGACTGTCACAGTCAGTGGGTGTGTGAATCAAGAACAGAAAGATCTGTTCCAGAATCCGAGGATCTGGGATGTAAGGATGACTGGGAGGGAAACAGGCAATGATGTGTTTATACAAATAAAACACATCATAAAAGAAAGGCTCCAGCCTGTGGCCACCAGGAAGGGCTCTCGGGGTTCTGGGCTGCATCTTGAAGTTGGGGGGCAGGAATTAGGCCAGCAGAGGAGGAGCCTGTGTGAAGGTGTACAGACATGAATCGGTATTGGGGGTAGGGGGCTCACAGGTGGAGGGGTCCCCAGTGAGTTTGGGTTTCCTTGCAGCCCTCGGGGACCGGTCAGAGCACATGAGTCTCAGTGGATAGACCCACCTTCCATGCCACCTTCCTCCAGCTGAGTGAGAGCAGAAAAGTGTGTGGGGAATCATGACCTGGCTGGCTGTGACCTTGAATAACCACTGCCCACAGGTATTTGCCCCTGGTGGCCTGAGGCTGACAGAGGAGACAGGAATGTAGGGGGCCCACTGGGCTCAGCCCCTGGGGTGTCCAAGAGGTAGGCAGGGACTGGGTGGGGGTTTCTCTCGAAAGTTCTGCCGCATGTGCTACATGTCACGACCACACACACACACACCGGGCTCTATTGGAGAGCATGGATCGCCAGGCAAGATGTCACAACATTGTATCCTCGGGGACTTCGGAGGCAGCGTTTTGCAGCAAAGTGTGCCAAGGCTTCCAGAATCTGGAATGAGGTTTACTTCCTTGGACCTTCATCAGGCTCTTAGCCTTTCTGAACTAACTCCTCTTGTCCATAGCGTGGGGATGATGTCAACCTCCGGGTTTCAAAGATGTGGGTGGAACACTGCCCATCGCATTACATTTGTACATCTTCAGCCCAAGAGAACAGGGGCCGTTATTGTAGTTCGTAAGAAAAATGGATACTTGGAAACGGGCCCCAGGAGGAGAAGTGCTTTGCCTGGGGTCCAGAGGGAGCCAGAGGGAACTGAGATGGGTGCCCAGGGTGCTCAGCCATCATCCAGGAGTGCGTGCCCCCCACGTGGGGGGCTACAGCCCGCCTCTGCCTCGTTGACCCTCTGTTCTGCAGTCACTTACCAAGCATCCTGAGTGAGATTGTTGTTAAGCTTTGCAATAATTCTTCTCTTTCTAGGTCTTTTCGACATCAGAAAAACACACCACTGAGAATAAGGTTGGGGAAGAGATCTTGTCTCCTCCCCCGTGGACTTTTAAGATGGGGAGAATGAACTCCATGGGTTTGGACAGCCATACATCAGACTTTTCTAATGAGGAAGAACACCCTTCACTTAGCTCTGTGTGCGTGTGTGTGTGTGTGTGTGTGTGTGTAACCATGGTTAGCCTTATTTAAAAATATATGAAAAATTTCAAACATGTAAAATTAGAGATAATACTGTAATGACCCCCAAACACATAGCCATCACCCAGATTCATGGCCATCCCCGTTTTATCAATATCCCCCCACTTACCCCTTCCCATGTTACTTTGAGGCACATTGCACATATCATACAGGATATCACTCATCAGTAATTCAGCATATATCTCTAAAAGGCTTTTTTATGACATAACCGCCACTATTGCATACCATGACTGCATCTGAGAATACCAAATACCAAAATACAGAGGGAACCCCAGCACGTTCTTTGCTTTTATTCTTCCCCGGCGTGGCTCCTGGAGACGGAAGAGTGATTTCAGGAACTGTCAGGGGACTTCCCTGGTGGCACAGTGGATAAGAATCCATCTGCCAGTGCAGGGGACACAGGTTCAATCCCTGGTCCGGGAAGATCCCACATGCCACAGAGCAACCCGTGCACAACTACCGAGCCTACGCTCTAGAGCCCACGAGCCACAACTACTGAAGCCTGCGCGCATAGAGCCCGTACTCTGCAACGAGAAGCCACTGCAGTGAGAAGCCTGCGCACCACAACTAGAGAAAGCCCGCACGCAGCAACGAAGACCCAACACAGCCAAAAAAAAAAAGCTGTCAGGATTGCTTTTGGTGGTTTTTACCCCGCCTCTCCCGAGCCAGGCAGGGCTGCTGTGCCACGGTCAGCACAGCGCTTATGTCCAGGAGGGGAGGCAGGCGCAGTCGGGTGGATTGGGCCCCTCTTGTGAGATCAAATTGGATCATCTTGAAGGACCCAAGCCTCTGGTCATGGGTCTACAAGTCATCAGTCCCTTAGAAGGTGGCATCAAGTCATAAAGCTGAACTGCATAAACAGAGAATAGGTGTTCTCCCACACCGAAGGCTACTCCTGTAGGCAGGTGGGCACCGAGCACGTTGTACCCAGTTTGCAGAAGGCTCTGGCATTCCAGAGAGAAGTTTCCCTTGCAACAGTCCCCTAGCTCTGCCCTCCCTTCCTTAACTCTCAGCATCACTGGCTCTTGCCACATTTTCTCACTGTGCTCAGTGTTTTGAGAACTGAGCCTGGATTTTAAATTCATGCTCTCTATATACCGAGCCTTCCTTTTACACAAAGTTAGGGGACCTTTATGCCTCGGGTCCAGTGTTTTGCAATTTGCTTGCTTACCCTACTTTTGTTAATAGATATTTAATTCTCTTTAAACATTTGCTTCTATCTTTTGCTTTTATTAAATTTTGAAATGCACATGTGTTTTTGAGTCCTCTGGGTAACAAAATGTCAACAGATCATAGAGTACATTTTTTTCGGTGCCTGCTGGCCAGCAGAGTTACAACAGTAATCAAAATCTGATTAGAAATAAGGCCGTGACCCCACACATACACACTCTCCCCAGATCCTCTGATAATAAGACCCGGGAAATGTGAGAAATTAAACCAATGATTAGGTTCCCTTCAAATAGTTACAACTTTTTTACCAAATTCCTTTCTGGGGATTGGGCTTGGTAGGATGAAGTGTAATTCAACTGCTTATGTCCACCAGTGACCTGAGCACCTCTAGAATAAGGTTCATGGAGTTTGGAAGATGCCACTTGACACCCACTGGGGATGGCTGTGATTTTTTTTTTAAAAAGGGAAACAAAGGTTGGGAAGAATGGGGAGAAATTGGAACTCTCATGTACTGCTGGTGCGGATGTAAAATGGTGCAGCTGCGGCGAAAAACACTTTGGAAGGTTCCTAAATAAGTTAAACATAGAATTCCCATATGGCCCAGCACTTGTTCTCCTAGGTATGTACCCAACAGAATTGAAAACAGGTGCTCAGACAAAAACTTGTATGCCAATATTCCTAGTAGCATTATTCATAATAGCCAAAAGGTGGAAGCAACTCAGATGCCCATGAACTGATGAATGGATAAACACATTGTGGTTGAGCCGTCCAATGGAACATTACTCAGCCATTAAAAGGAATGAAGGACTAACACAAGCTACGGCTTGGAAGAGCCTGGAAGACACCATGCTAAGTGAAAGAAGCCAGACACCAAAGGCCACGTATTGTGTGATTCCGTTTATACGAAATGTCCAGAACAGGTAAGTCCATAGAGACAGAAGGCAGATTGGTGATTGTCGAGGGCTGTAGGGAGCGGGGAGATCATAAGATGTAACTGGTCAGTGGGTAAGGAGTCTTATTTTGGGGTGAAGAAAGTGTTTTACAATTAGATGGGGAAGCACATGGTGACTGTACTAAATGCCACTGAATTGTGCACTTTGAAATGGTTAATTTTATGTTACGTGTATTTCGCTCAATTGGAAAAAAGAAATGACAGTTTGGCTTTGTGTAACACACTGTTTGCTTGCCATGAAGCCAAATAAGTGTGTTGGGGAGGGTGTGCGAGCGAGGTGGTCCGCCGGGGCCGTGTGGTGCAGTGGATAAGAGAATGGGCTCTGGAGGCAGGCAGTCGTGGGTTCAAATCCTAACTTTGCCAAGCTGTGTGATGTTGGGTAGGTTGGTTAACCTCTCTGAGCCTCAATTCCATCATCTGTAATATGGAGCCGCAGTAATGCCTACCTCACGAGGTTGCTGAGAAGACCAAGCTCTTAAGGTCAGCCACGAATGGATGGGTTCAAGCTGGCAGCCGGGGGCACGCTCCTTCTCCAAACTCTAGTTCCCTCTCCTGTAAAACTCATCTCCATACTGTAGCTGCTGCTTCTGCTAAACTAAGAGTGAGAATCCTGCCTGGCACACCCTGTCACGTGAGTGACAAAGACCATGGGCAGGAATATGCTCGGGCAACTCCAAGCCTCTGAGCCTGTTCTCTGGCCACAGAGACTGTTGGGGGGGACTTAGAAGGTGTCTTTTTTCCCCCGTGATCCATCTGCTGTGCGTTCCATGCAGGAGGCTGGGCTAGAGCTGAAAGGCACCGGAAGCCCTTTGCCAGGTGACGGGCGAGCCCATACCTGTCCAGCTCCTGCTGAGAGTGGCAAGTGTTCCCTGTCTCCAGCTGGGGCGTGCAGGCTTTTCCAGGAATAGATTAGCCCAGCACCAGGATCAGCTGCTTAAACCAGTTTAGCTCAGGTGCCAGGAGAGTTTGGGAGGTCCTGGGACCAAAATCTAAGTCAGTGGTTCTCCACTGCCTCCCAGGGGATGTAGGCCAAGGTCTGGGGACATTTTTGATTGTCACAACCCCAGGGGAGGGGTTTTTATTGGCATCCAGTGAGCAGAGGCCAGGGATGCTGCCAAACACCTTGCAACGCTCGGGACAGCCCCCTAGACAGAGGACTTGCTGGCACAGAACGTCAGTAGTGCCGGGGCTGAGATCCCTCCGCTAGATGCACCTGTCAGGAAGACTGGTTTATAATGCCAGGGAAACGCCTCAGAGGGGACCATTCCTGCTTGCCACGTGCATCCCATTCGTTACCTCAACAGCCACGTAGGCACCTCCCCACTTCATGGAGGAAAAAAGGGAGACCCCGGAGGGATGAGTGACTTCGTTCAGGGACCACAACTGCCAAGTGGCCGGGCTGGGATTTGAACTGAGGTCTCTGTCACTCCAGAGCCTGCTTCTTCACCTGCCCATCAGTAAAACAGGGAGAGTGGCACATGTCTAGCCTAGCTTATGGAGACCAAATGGGTCAGGTATGTTTTGTTTAGATAAACCAGCATTACTCAGTGCTTCGTGCCTGGGAGCTGTGTGGCATGGTCCTCGTTCACAAGGCACCTAGAATTGTAGTGGGTCGGGGGTAGACCTTAAAATGGATAAATTCAATCTGCTACGCTAAGGACTAAGCTTCAGGGAGAAGGGTGTTCCCACACTGAGGAGGAGCTGCCTGAGCTGAGCATGAAGATAAGAGAGAGGCAGTCGGCCTGTAGAAGAAAAGCAGGGAAGGGTGTTCCGAGTAGGTGGAACAGCATGAACAGAGGGATGGGGTTATGAACCGGCATGGAGCTGTGGCGGGAGCTGGACACTGAACAGGCTCCGGAGGCCCAGGCGACAGGAGGAAGGGCACCAGGACGCGATGCAGAAGGGCTCGGACCTCATCCCCAGAGTGAGCTGGGGAGCAACAGGTCAGGTGCGTTCTAGATCAGGCATCCTGGCTGCTGTGTGGGAGACGGACCTGGAAGGGTGATGGGCCAGGTTGTTAGGTTGCTCGAGGCAGTGAAGTTGGGCTGAATCGGTGGGGATAGAGGTGGGCGGCGGGGAGACAGATGAGAGGCAGAAGGTGAACCAGGCAGAACTTGGTGACTGGTTTGCCCTTGGAAGAGAAGGAGAGGGGCCTAGGCTTGTCCTGGGTTTCTAGCTTGGTAGGGGAGTGTTGGTATCCTACCTAAAAAGGAGGATGCAGGAGATTTGGGGCAGAAGGTCTGAGTTTGAGTCACCGTGGGACGAATAGGGGGTTTGTCCAACACCCGAAGGTTGAGTGGTTGAGTCTGACCTCGGGGTGGTGGATGTGCACGCGATCGGCCTGCTTTCACTCACGTTACCGGTGAGGTTCCTCCAAGCTGCGGGACAGCAGTCACTGGTTTTCGTTTCTCTGTATAATTGCATGGTGTGAACACATACGGGATTGGTTGGTCCATTCAGCTGTCGGTGAGCATTTAGGTTGTTTGGAGTCATTAGGAATATTGCTGCAGTGAACATCCTTATGTTACCAACTTGGGTCCTTGGACTCCTTAATCGACAGAAGTGGGTAAGAGGCCAGATGAGGAATTCAGGCGAGGCTTTATTGGTACTCCGTGCTGCAGCACAAGGGAGTGAAAACAGGTAACAGGTGTCCTTGCTTGTTCCCTAAGGGGCCGGGCACTGGTTCCTCAAATGGGCCGAGGGCAGGGGCGGATCAGTGGGCGGGGCAGGAGGGGTGGCTTAGGTGACCTGCTGTGGCGGTGCTGCGTGTGGGGATCACGCGCAGTCCCCTGCTTCCGCTCCCGGCACCTCGGAAATGGCAGTTGGCTTGTGGCCTTTTTGTATCTTGTTGTTTATAACTGCTGTTATTTTCAGTCCAGTTTCTTTGTGTTCTGTTGCTCCAGATGTTCAGGTGCAAGTGCAAGCTCTGGTAAAGGTCCCAGGTCCCAGCCTGTCTCACTTATATGTGCCCTTTGAGGGACATGGGCTCTCATTTTTGTTGGGTGTTTAGGAGTAGAACTTCTGGGTCACAGGAAGGTGCTTGGACATCTTTCGTAGACACGGCCGATGGTTTTCCAAAGTGTACCTGTTTACGCTCCCGCCAGGACACATGGGGGTTCTGGTCCCTTTATATTCTGACCAACGTTTCTCTGGTGTCTTGTGATTTTAACATGCTTTTCTCTGCAGATGAATGGTTCTGGGCCCCTTACCCTGTGTTTATTGGCTCTTCAGTTATTTTTCCCCCCCCTGTGATGTGTCTGAGTCTTTGTACAGTTTTCTAGATTGTCTTTTTCTGGTTGATTTGTATCCAAGTCCCTTGTCAGATACGTGCACTGTGAGTATCTGCTTACCCCCATGCGTTTCATTTTTACTCTCTTACTCTTGTTTTTTTTGTTTTGTTTTTTTTTGCGGTACGCGGGCCTCTCACTGTTGCGGCCTCTCCCGTTGCGGAGCACAGGCTCCGGACGCGCAGGCTCAGCGGCCATGGCTCACGGGCCCAGCCACTCCGCGGCATGTGGGATCTTCCCGGACCGGGGCACGAACCCATGTCCCCTGCTTCGGCAGGCGGACTCTCAACCACTGTGCCTCCAGGGAAGCCCTCTTACTGGTGTTTTTTGAATGGAAGTTTTAAATTTTAATAAATTGAAGTTAACAGTGATGGCAATGAAGTAAACATCGTCATTAGAAATGGAGCAGAGTGGTAGCTTAGACGGCAGAGGAAGCCTAGTGCTCTGGCTAGTGTGATTTTTTTTTTTTTAGTTATTTATTTATTTTTGGCTGCATTGGGTCTTCGTTGCTGCGCACGGGCTTTCTCTAGTTGCGGCGACCGGGGGCTACCCTTCGTTGAGGTGTGCGGGCTTCTCATCGTGGTGGCTTCTCTTGCTGCGGAGCACAGGCTCTAGGCACATGGGCTCAGTAGTTGTGGCGCACGGGCTTAGTTGTTCCACGGCATGTGGAATCTTCCTGGACAAGGGATCGAACCCGTGTCCCCTGCATGGGCAGGCAGATTCTTAACCACTGTGCCACCAGGGAAGTCCCTAGTGTGATTTTTAAAGGAATTAAGGTCTCTGGTTTCTTGAAAGGAAGGAGCTGGCCTGGGAGTGGATCTTGAGTCTTAGATCTTTATTATTGGGCAGGTCCCCAGGTCTCTGTCTGTGGAGGGGATGCTATCTGCCTGGCTTCCTGGGGGCTCCACAGGATCCCGGGAGTCCGCATGGGTGAGAGAACTCTGAAGAAGGATATTCTCAGAGGTTCCTCTCTGAACCCAAAGGCGGAGGCGTGGCCCCAGACCCGCCTCCTCGTTGGCTGCAGGTGTTGAGGACCGGACACAGCAGGGGCTGCTGGAATAACCTAGGAGGGAGGGTATCGGGCTCCGGCCTGAGGTGGATGGGGGGAAGCTGGGCACGCCGCCCCCTCTGCCTCCCTGGGGTCTCCCTCTTTCCATCCAAGGCCTGGGAGCTCTTGCCTGGGGGCCGAGGAGCCCCGGAGAAACGGGCTTCAGGAGGCTGGCTGGCCTGGATTCCGTTTGTGCCACCTGGTAGGTGCCCACTGTGATGGGGCTCGTTCCCACAAGGGCCAGCGGTCGTGCTGGAAACCCAGCTTCCTGTCGCTCAGCACAGCCTCCCCATCGCTCATTGTGCTCCAACCACATGACCTTTCTGTTCCGCGATCACATCACCACTTCCTCCCTTCGCTGAAGCCGTGCGCTGAGCTGAAGCTTCTCCCTGCCCCAACACCCACCCGTTTTCACATCGTCTAGGCCTCTGCTCGCTGTTCCCCTCTTTGGTGGCCCTTCTCCCGCCCACCCTCTCCCTGCTGTGGTCTCTTCTGGAGCTCGCCTCGCCCTGAAGCTGGGCCACACGGCACGACTGGGCTGGGGTCCCCTCTCCCTCCAGTACAGCAGCTACCCGAGGCACGGACTTCACGCCGTTTGCTGCAGCCCTGTGGCCTGTACTTGTGCCTGGCACGTAGTAGGAGCTCCCAGACCCTGAAGGCAGAGGGACACAGACCCACAGATGATAAGGAGTGGTCCTCTGCCTCTGAAGTTGGAACAGGGTGTCAGCGACAGGGACCAGAGAGCAAATTCCACGGCCAAAGGTGGGAGGACCCCACCTTCCATCAGTGCCCTCTGTCCTCATTTAAAGAGGACTCGGAGGGGAGTTTGAAGCTCTAAGGGCCGGGTTGAGTTTCCTCAGGTGCTTAGGTATCCCTCGTGATCCTTGGTCCCATCAGTCGTGAAGGTGGGGCATCAGCACGTGGCCACATTTCCCGGCTTCAGGGAGGGCTCTGCCCTGACAAGCCTGCTTCCTGCCCCTCGGGGCCACGTGTTGCCATGATGGCCACAGCCCCATGCCAGGTTCAGAGCAGTGCAAGGTGGCCGTTTGCTGGGGCAGGACAGGTGTTGGTGGGAATGTGGCTTTTGGGTGTCTGGGCAGATACTGGCTGTGCTGAGATCCTGTTATTCTGGGATCTTGTTTTCAACACCCCACCCCGCTCCCATGGAGCTTCTCTGACCGTCAGAGGAAGAGGGGCTGCTTTTCTAAAGATCTGGGCTTTCATAGTACCAGCTGTGGGATCTCTACCTTTGTAGGATTCCACTTCAGAGGCAGGTACGGTTTATCAGCTCTAGAAGGAACTTGGGTGTCCTGCCCGGGCTCAGTCAGCACCCAGAACTCTCAGCCTGTGGGCGAGGCTTCCCCCCCCCCCCGCCCCCACCGCCCAGCGCAGGTGCCAGGCTGGGTGCCTGGTGGGCCAGACGGAGGCTTTGGAGGCACAAGGGGCCCGAGCTGGACGCCAGATGCTGCTGCTTATGAGCCAGTGACTGTGGGCAAGGGAGGTGACCCCCTCCAAGCCCTAGTTGTCTCTTGTGCAGAAGGGGACATTGCTCCTTCCTCTGAGGCCTGTTTTTTTTTGTTTGTTTGTTTTGTTTCTTTTTGCGGTACCCGGGCCTCTCACTGTTGCAGCCTCCGGACGCGCAAGCTCAGCGGCCATGGCTCACGGGCCCAGCCGCTCCGCGGCATGTGGGATCCTCCCGGACCAGGACAGGAACCCGTGTCCCCTGCATCGGCAGGTGGACTCTCAACCACTGCGCC
Source organism: Aethalodelphis obliquidens (assembly GCF_003676395.1). Classification (NCBI taxonomy): domain Eukaryota; kingdom Metazoa; phylum Chordata; class Mammalia; order Artiodactyla; family Delphinidae; genus Aethalodelphis; species Aethalodelphis obliquidens. Next base: position 16,816,227 of record NW_020837965.1, read on the forward strand.
ACCAGGGAAGCCCTCTGGGGCCTGTTTTAAGGGTTTAATCGAAAGAACAGTCCTGGGAGGATGTGCCTGAAGTAAGGGGTGGATGGCAGAGATGCCCACTGAGCCGCAAAATGCAGCCCGATGGTCACTTTAAGAACTTGAACTGTGGACTTCCCTGGTGGTCCAGTGGTTAAGACTCTGTGCTTCAATTGCAGGGGCCACAGGTTCCATCCCTGGTCGGGGAACTAAGATCCTACATGCTGCGTGGCATGGCCAAAAAAAAAAAAAAAACTTGAATTGCATTTGCACAGTACTTTGAAGTTCTTCAATTATGTGATATTGTTTTGCTTTGTCTTTTATTCTTTTAGGCTTGGGATTCTCAACCGTGCCTGCACGTTGGAATCGCCTGAAGGGCTTTAAAATTTCTTTTTAATTTAATTTTTTAAATTAAAATTTTAGGTTTCCCCTCCTCTCCCAACATTATGATGTCATCACAGAGGTGTGGCCTGGGCCCCAAGATTTTTCAAAGCTCCCCAAATGATTTCTAAGGCTTAGAAGCCCCTGTTTTAGGAAGTCACGTGTAATCTGTAATTCACCACCTTTCAGAAATCTGTAGGAAACCCAAGATAGGTAATTTAAAAATTCATGTAAGTTCTTAAAAGAAACTTTGCCTTATTGTGTCAGTTTGTATCTATCATCTTGTCTGTTATTTGAAGTGTGTGGGTCAGCTCCCTAGCTGAAAATCTCCACTGATTTTCTTTTGAGTCCTCTAAACCCCTTCCTGCCTCAGGGCCTTTGCACTTGCTGTTCCCTCTTGCTGAACACTCTTCCCAGATCTTGATAAGGCAGGGTCCTTGAAATCTATTCAGGGCTAGCTTAAATGTCACCTCCTCGAGAAGCCTTCTCAGACTTTGCAGTCTCAAGTCACTCTCTCCCCAGTCACACCCTGTCACGTCACCCTTCACAGCCAGGACTGCTATAATTACCCTGTTTATTTTCTTACTTATCGCTGGCTGCTCTGTTCTTAAACATGAGCCCTTGAGAGCCTCGCTGTCTGTTCACTGCTGGATCTCTGGGCCTGGCACCTGAGAAGCACCCAATGAGGACTACTTGAATGTAGATTAGGTTGAATGTGCATCTTTGGCATTTGTGAGCCTCTTGAGAACAGGCCCAAGGATTGTGTCCTTTAAGGCCTCTTGCAGTGCACAGGAGTGGAGGCACAGGTGGTGCTGTTACATAAAAATATATTCATCAACTTGTCATTAGAATAAGCGTCTGAACTGGAAAGACCAGTCTGAGCATTTGCTCTAGGCTATTACAGAGGGAGGGGGAAATGAAGTAGGTACAAAATTGCAATGTACAATTCTACTTTGAGGTCGTGTGGATATACTATAACGATAGAGGCCAAAACTACTGTAACAGAGAAGATAGAGGCCAAAAGTCGAGTGGTAGAATCTCTGGGTTGAAGGATAGCCAGGAATTTCATTTTCTTCTTTATGATTATTTTATATTTTGAAAATTTCCTATAGTCAACACATTTCCTATAACTAGAAATACTAAATTTTAACGGGGGAGATTTATATTTTTTGATGCTTCTGGTAGAGTGGTTTAAACACTCTGGCTTGCAAAAAAATTATATATATAGTATATACGTTATATATACATTTATATATAAATAAAAGTAAGACCTCTGGCTCTGAAGCCAGATGAACCTGGCTCTACATCTTGCTAGCTCTACCTTAGGCAAATTAACTTCTCTGAGCCTCAGTATTCCCAGCTGTTCAATGGGGATAATTACAGTCTGCCTCAGAGTTATGGTGAGGATTAAATATGTTAATCTATGCAAACTTTGCCTGGCACATAAGGAATGCTCAATATGTGTTAGCCCGTATTTTTATTCCTAGTGGGGTACCAGTATATTTTAGGTATACGTCTTACTTCATCGTTTAATGCCCCAAACAAACCTATGAGGTAGGTGTGGAAGCAGAAACTGAGGGAAGTGAAGCATAACTTAAGTGAAGCATAACTTGCCTTTGGTTGTTGTCAGAGCAGGGATGGGGAAACAGTTTCCAGCTACCTTCTCAGGAGGCCATGAGTTGACCACCTGACCCTACCTGGATACAGAGGAATTGGTCAGTCCTGTTAATCGGTCCTGGAGCAGTTCTTAGAAAATCTTGTGCCCCAGAAGTGGCCCTGGGACTGTTTCTTTAAACTGTGACTCAGAGGGTCCTGCCTTGGGCATTCTGCCCTCTAGTGGCAGATAGAGGATGTGCGTCTGTTCTAGGCCACCGAGCCTCTTGGCCTGTTATGAAGAGCACTGGATTCAGAGTCAGAAAATTTGTATCCCGGGCTGTGTCTCTTCTCTCACTAGCAGTGAGGTCATTGGCTAATCTCTCTCAGGCACGGTTTCTGCTCCCACCCCACCTTAGACCTGCCTCCCCCTGCACCCCCAGCCTTGTCTGGACAACTGCAGGGCTCTCCCTGCTTGGCTTCCGAGCCATCATATCATATCACCTCCCAGTTGTCTCAACAACCAGCAGATATGTTCTGGTCACTTTCATATGTAAAGACCCCAGGGGCCCTCATGGCAGGAGGAGAAAGGCCTGGCCCGAGCTGGAAGCTTGCCATGTCAGGCCCTGTGTCTGGCCCCCCACCCTGTTCGCTAGCCTCATTTTGTGTCCCCATGTCCTGCACACTGCTTGCGTAGACCCCAGAGGGCACCAGGAGAAATGACAGTCAGTTGTGGAATTGACGAGCTGGAGCAGGCAGCCACATAGGTGCCAGGGTATGAGAGAGAATGCCCTGAGTGCTGGGGACTTTGCACGTGCCTGGTCCCCTCCTGGATGCCCTTCCTCCTCTGTCTCCAGACCCACACCCCCATGGCCTTAAGGCATAGCTTGATCTCCCCATTTCTAGAGTGTTGCCTGTTGGCACTCCAGGCAGCAAGGACTGCTCTCTGCTCTCTCCTGTTACCGCTGTACTCCCTCTGACCCCTCGCCGCCCAGGTCATGCCTGTGACACTGTGTTTCCCACTTGGCCTTCCCTACGAGACTGGGAGCTTCCCCGGGGCAGAGGCTGAATCGGCCATCAGAGTCGCTTCCCCTACCCAGCAAGGTGCCCCTCATGGAGTGGGCTCCAGTGTTTATAAATGAATGAAGGGGAATGAAGATGAAGGCCGCTTCCCAGACACCCAGTCCCTGTGCCCTGGGGGCCTCCTCCTGCAGATGCACCTTCTTTACCCACTCCCTTGCGAAGATCTTCAGTGTGGCCTAGAGCCATGCCTGGCCGGACCCCAGTCACCGCCGCTGGATAGCGTGCTTTCGGCCGACAGCCCAGTGACTCTGAAATATAAGCCAGAATTAGTCTAGACCAAACCATTTCATGACTCCAGCTTGACTCACGTGAGATATGAACGGGGTAAACACCGAGTGAAATGAATTTTTGATTACCACTTGGGCATTGTGCATCTTTGTGTCTGCCTCGCCCCGTGTTTCTCTCCCCCAGCTCAAGCCTGAATGTACACTCTGTAGTTCCTCGGGACAGCCTGGCAGGCAGGGCCTTTGGGGTAAAATAATGTTGGAAGTAGCATAAGAAAGGAAAATGACAGGCCTCTTCGGGCAGAGGTTTTAGCCTCTCTGCTGTAATTTAAATTTGCTTTAAATTTCAGGGCTGCATTTATGAAGACTGAAGGGCAGGGTGTACAGTGTAGCGTGGTCACATTTTAGACCTGAAGTTTTTTCAGGGAAGTTTAATGGAGGTTTTTAGGTCAATTCTGATTTCTAAAAACATCATCTGTGTGTGCATTGAGAGCCTGCTCTGTGCTTGTGCCGGGCTGGAGGGCTGATAGAAAGGTGAAGTGGATAAGAAGCCTCTCCTCAAGCAGACAGCTGTAAATTAGGACAAGAAGAAAGGTCTCGGTGCGCTAGGAAAAGGCAGCAAATTCAGAGCCCTAGCAGGTCAACGCTAGAGGGCTTCATGTAGGAGGTGGCCATCTAGGTAGGCCTTGGAAGACACTGAGGCTTTAAATACGTGTTAACTGAGGCTAGGGAAGGGCAGCCCAAGTGGAGGGAGCGTGATAAACAAAGACCCAGAAAAACAGCTGCCTCAGAACCGAGGCGCTGTCAGATGGACCAGAGTGGGGCCCGGGAGGGGGAGGGGACAAACTTGAGAAGGAAGGTTGGGGTGAAGTGGGAGGGGGTGTTTGAGAGTCACTATGGCGATGGCTGCCCTTGGCATGGAAGAGCTGTTGTCCCTGGGAGCATTTTCCATCGTTGGGGCTATAGGGACAACAATAGACACGAACCTGTCAGCTGGGAAGTGGTGGGTGAATGTTCCCACTCCCTGAGCTCAGAGGGCAGTTTGTAGGGGGTTGGTTACCAAGTGACCCATTGGCACGATGCAAAGAAAAGAAGGATCTGGCTTCTCTCTACCTCCACCCCCACTCGCATCTGTTCTTTGAAGTCTGACTCAGACTGACCAATGCTAAGAGGAGAGTAATATTTAAGAGACTGAGCTGGGTTGGGGAGCACCCACCGCCAGGTCTTGAATCCTGGCTCTTGCTTGTGCTAGCTGTGTTATTTGAGGCAAGTGATTTCACTTCTCTGAACCTTCATTTCCCCATCTGTAATCAAAGGGGACAAAGTAATTAGGATAGCACCTGAGAGATAAAGCGGTTCTGAGCAATAAGCCACTTGTGAGACTTGGAAACCATGCCTGACAAACAGCGAGTGGTTAATAAGTGTGGGCTGTGGCTTTGCTGGAGTTACTGTCTTACTGATGCTGCCTGGTTTGGGTCGTGCCCCAACGACTCTTAGCATCTCTGATAAGACACGGAACCTCCCAGCTCCCAGCTGCTGTGTCTTATAAAATGTTATACTGGGAGGGGTCTGCCAGGTAGGTCCCATCTGCAAGGAGCAGAAACAAGCTCAGCTGGAGGTCAAGGTTGCACAGCCCCATTTAGATGCACACCCAGGGCTTCCGAATAGCGACTCGGCTCCCACGGCTGCTCAGGAACGGGGATGGGCCTTTGTCACAGGTTCTAGGCGAGCTGGCACCTGCGTGGTCTGGGTGCAGATCTGTCTCCGGGTTCGGCTGAACTGGGATGTCTCAAGGACGGTGTCTGCCCGTCCCATGTCCCTTCCCCCCAGCCTCTGTGTGCTTCCTGAAATTGATGCCTCACCTCCCAGGATTCGTGGGGAGAGGGGAGCGGGAGGGGTGGTGTCCGCTGCTGCGACAGGACAGCAGAGGTGAGCAGCTGAGGAAGAGGAAGGGCTTCCATTTGGCAGGGCTCTGGATACTGAGAGCCTATGTCCCCAGTGGCTTCAAGGCCCTGAAGTGGTGCTGGGCAGAGAGGGGCCTGGGCTTCACTCCTGTGACCTTGGGGAGGTCACCGATGATCCCTGTGCTCCAGTCTTCTCAGCTGTAAAATGGGATCAGACGAACCTCCCGAAGTCACCGTGTAGATTAACCAAATGCACGTAAAGCACTTACTAGTCCTTCCTTCTCCAGTTCCTCAAGAGTGCCGAAAACCAGCAGGGCCCCTGGGATCCAGCTGTGAGCAGGACCCTGCCCCCAGGCAGTCTGCTTTCTGGGGGGGACGGGGTAGCCTTTAGCACAGTGCCTGACACATGATAAACCCTCTAAACGATGCATGGTACCTGCTGTTAACCAGAATTAGTGTTATTTAAAGCCAACCTCTTCTCCCCTCCTCTCGGCCGGCAAAAGGCAGTTAAATCAGCAAAAGTCAGAGAAGGTAGAGTCCACGGCAGGAGCCCAAGCTGCTGAATGGGGTTTGTTTGACGTTTCCTTTAATCTGTGTTTAACGTGTAAGCAGATTATCTGAGCAGATTATCTGAGCAGAACTGGGACCTCTGTGTGGGATGCTTTGCCCGTCTCTGGCCTGGGCAGCTGGCCTGCGGCACCACCACTGAGGCTGGGTTCTCTGCTTCTGTGGAAATTCCGGGTGGTCCTCGGTGGAGAGATTTGGGCGGGAGGAGGGGGCTTCTATAGCTGTAAAAATTTGTTCGGGACGCCATCTGTGAACGCAGATGCACTTCACCTTTGACCTTTGAGAGGTTCCTTCTTTCCCCCCGCCCTTGACCTTTGAGAGGTTCCTTCTGTCCCCCGACCCTTGACCTTTGAGAGGTTCCTTATCTCCCCCGACCCTTGACCTTTGAGAGGGTCCTTCTCTCCCCCCACCCCTGTGTGAGTCTATCTTTAGTCCTGTGACCCCACCCCCGCCAGCCTCCCGCTGTCCTGACCAGGTCAAAGGGAGGACAGCAGGAGCTGTGGGGACCAGGGGCGGAGGGCAGGGGTGCGGTGGCAGTGGTCTGCCTCTGGGGAGGAGTGTTTCTATCACTGATGTTTAAAATTGTGCCAGGGGTGACCATAACTTTATTTTTTTTTGGTCATTTTACAGTGGGAAATATACATAACATAAATTTTGCCATTTTAACCATGTTTAAGTGTACAGCTCAGTGGCGTTAAGTGCATTCACTTTGCTGTGCAGCCATCCCCACCATCCACCTCCAGAACTTTCCAGACTAAAACTCCACACGCATTGAACACTGACTCCTCATTCTCCACTCACTAGCCTTGGCAACCACTAGCCCACCTTCTGTCTGTATGCATTTGACGACTCTCGGTGTCACGTATAAATGAGACCATGGAGTACTGAGCTGTTTCTGACTGACTTTATGTCACTTGGTGTAATGTGTTCAGAGTTCATCTGTGTCGTAGGAGTATCCGTCCTTCATTCTTTTGTAAGGCTGAGTAGCACTCCACGTGGTACGCGTTTACCACGTGGTGTTTCTCCATTCAGTCACAGATGGAACTCGGGTTGCTTCCACCTCCTGGCTCTGGTGGATAATGCTGCTCTGAACATGGGTGTACGGTATCTGTTTGAGTCCCTGCTTTCAATTCTTTGGGGTACCTACCCGGAAGAGAAATTTCTAGATCATCTGGTAATTTTATGTTTAGTTTTTTGAGGAACCGCCACACTTTATAAACTCTTTATGCACAGTGCACCCCTTTATTGCCTGCATCTGGGGTCGACACAGCCAGCCCGCCTTGGGTGCCCCGTTCCTGTACCGTTTTCCTCTGTTGTTGCCTAATAAAGCCTTGAGAGAGACCTCAGGACCTGTGTGCCTGCGAGTTAGGTCTGGAGCGTATTGGAGTCTGAGGCTGTGTCCCTGTCATGAGAAATGGGCTCCCCCAGGGCTGGGGAGTGAGGTCTGTGGCTGCCGGCGCCTAGCCTGGCTTCCCAGCCACGTGCTCCTCCGTTCTTGGAAGCTTCCGACGGCTGACTTCCAACCTTATTGGTTGAAGAAGGCCCACAGGCACTGATTGGGGACGCCTGTCCTCTGGACTGGACTTTAGCCAATGGCCTGGGTTGCCCCCTCCCTCGTGGCTCACAAGACACTTAATGTCTACACTTAACGCATTTGCAGAGTGGGGAGGCCACAGCTCCCCTTCCCCTCTGGGTACTGGTCGGTACCAGTTCCAGATGATGGTTCTGGAACTCATGGTGTTGACGCTGAGGGATATCAAGGCTACTGGTATTCAGGTATCTAGGGCAAGGGCTCCAGGGCAGCCCCCAAAGACCAAGACTGGGGCCCAGGAGACATCTCACGCCCACCTCTGGTCAGCCTGCGTGGGAAGCAGAGAACACCTCTGGGCTCTTGGAAACTTTTGTCCAGACTTTGTGTTGAGTTTCTTTTTAAAACAAACAAACCCCACCTCCTTTAAGATATGTGCACTAGAACATTTATGGTAGAAATACTGTGACAACTGAGATTTTCTTCAAAGTAAATGGGGTATGGGAGTTCCCTGGAGGCCTAGTGGTTAAGATTCTGGGCTTTCACAGCTGCGGCCCGGGTTCGATCCCTGGTTGGGGAACTGAGATCCTGCAAGCCGTGTGGCGTGGCCAAAAAAAAAAAAGAAAAAAAAACTAGAATAAACAGAGTGGGGAGACAGAGGGAGCCAGCACAGCTGGTGGGGATATGAGATGAAACCAGATCGGCCCTGAGTTGATAGTTGAAGCTGGGCAGTGGACACATGAGCGCTCATTACACTATTCTCTCTGTTCCTGTCCGTTTGACATTTTCCATATTGAAAAATTAAAAAAATATAGCCTTTCCCTCCACCCCTCTCTTGGAAAGAAACTAACCTGCCCCGAGCACTTCTTATGTTTGGACACTTCCCTATTCTCTTATTAAATGCTCACAACACACGTGCAATGGGTACTGTTATCCCCATTTTACAGGCGGGTAAATGGAGGCGCCTTGACATTTCAGCAGTTGAGTGGCTTAGCTGCGATCTGAACCAGGTCTGGTTCCCACACTGCTGCTCTGCCCCCTGGACTTGCTGCCCCTGGTTGGAGAGTCCCAGCCCCACCTCGTTAGCACTGGGTCTGTGCAGCCTGGACCAGCTGCTGGAAACCAGTGCCCTGGGCAACTCCTGACCATGTCTCTGTGGCTTTGCCTTCCCCTCTCCTGTCCCTAGGAAGCCCTGCCTGTAGGACCTAGAGATCGTTATAGGGAAGAGGAGATGGGATAATGACTTGGCCCAGGTCACTCAGCTCCTAAGGGGCGGAGCCACTCCTGGGCCCCAGCCCCCCGGGGGCCATACGCCTCATTAACTCGCTCTCATTTCCTGTGTCTTCCCTGGGCTCCTGAACTTTGCTGCTCAAATCTCCCCTCACCCTTGGGCTCCTGTGTTCCCTGTCGAGTCTTGGTCCCAAGCATCCTCTTGCACTTGTTTTCCTCCCAGTCTTGCTTGGTTTCTTAACTTGTGTCTTCTGCTCAGTTGGTCTGTTGCCAGCTGGTCCCTCTGCAGAGGTGGCTTCTCCCATCCTTTGCAGAATCTGTGCATGGCGTCTCTCCCTGCCCCTTCTCTCCTCCCTCATCCTGGGTTGTTCCCGCTTCCCTCTGGCCTGTGTCTTCCAGCTCAGCCCAGGTCGTGCCACTGCTGTCCCACTGCTCCCACGGCCCAGGTTGACAGCTTTCTCCCACCCTCATGGAGGGAGTGCGTTTCTCTCCACTTACGCCAAGGCGTGCCCACACCATCTCACCTTCCCCTGAGCAGAGGGCACAGCTACTTGCCAAACAGGACCTGAATTCCCGGCCTCCTACTCGGTTTCGTCAGCCTGTCAGCCTTTATTCCACTTAAGATATTTTTAAACACTCAACACTTTTGCCTTAGTTTTAACTCTTCCCCCGGTTAAAATGTGGCTCTCCTTCCAGTGGATTTTCTCCCTGAAATCTAACAATGTATTTTCTTAAAATGGCTTCTAAAAATTTATCTGTTCACCACCATAAATTTGAAATGAGAACCATCACAGAAATGATAAAGCATCCTCTTTGGCTGTACTCCGTATCCTGCACCGGACTAGCTGGGGGGCTTCTCTGTGAGCCCCATAAGCCTTCCCGGACCCATCTGTATCATCGCACTTACTTTTCACTAGGCAGGCCTGCCAGCACCTTTTTTTTTTTGCAAAAGGCACCAGGTTTACCAGGGAAAACTGCAATTCCTATTTTAGGAACCTTGAGTTGACTGTGACCAGGAGGTGGCGTGGTATTAGATAGGATGCCAGCTAGTGAAGCAGACACTCATATTTCAGCGTCTTCGCACAATAAAGGTTTACTTCTCGCTATGTAACACTCCAGGGTGTGTTCCTGGCTGGTGGAGCATCTTCCACATGGTCACTCAGGGACCCAGGCTCCTTCCATCTTTGGCTCTCTCTCTAGGGCTCTGGGGAAAGAAAACAGTGGAATAAACACACCTGCTGCTTGATGACCTTGGTCTGGAGGGGTGCATCGCTTCCGCCGGTGAGAGCTGGTTGCATGTCCCACCTAAGTGCGAGTGCCATTGGAGGTGTTCCGGTTGGCTGGGTTCCTAGCCGACTGCCAGCATCACCTGCCAGCCAGGTACATGCAACACTTAGGATGTGAAGCCCAGTCGAGTCTTTGGATGACAGCAACTTCAGGCAACATCTGGCTGCAACTGCCTGAGAGACCCTAAGTGAGAACAGCTCTTCTAACCCCAGTTCCACATTCTCTGTCCTGCCCACCCTTCCCAGGAAGCCCCAGCCCAGGCAGAGGGGGCACCACCAGCTCTGGCTGCATGTACCACACTCCTGGAGAGCACCTTTCTCAACCTGCTCTTTCCTTCTCCCCAGTGCCCTGTCGATTTTATTGATTCTTCTTTTTCAGCAGTACCAGAAACACTCTGTTGTATAATTTTCTAGAGATAAGGCAGGATTTCTGGATTTAGAGATTAGTGTGTAGAAAACTAATGTCTTTTTTTTACACGGGCCTCTCACTGCTGTGGCCTCTTCCGTTGCAGAGCACAGGCTCCGGAAGCGCAGGCTCAGTGGCCATGGCTCACGGGCCCAGCCGCTCCGCGGCATGTGGGATCTTCCCAGACCGGGGCACAAACCCGTGTCCCCTGCATCGGCAGGTGGACTCTCAACCACTGCGCCACCAGGGAAGCCCCAAAACTAATGTCTTTATCTGAAAAATACATTGGGTAGTTATCTTCTCACTTATAATTTTAGGATCATTGAAAGAAGAGACAGTCGCAGATTTTTTTTTTCTTTTCTCCCAAGGATTGTCCCTAGATCGTGTCAGCCTTGCTTGATTTCATCCCGATGTCTCATCTGCCTGTCACTTGCCTTCTGGGCGTCCGGACCCTGATTGCTCCGTTTCAATGCTTTGCCAGTTTTCCGTCCTTCACAAACAACACTTTGATTCATATATTGGGGCCACAGCTTCTGATCTCTGGGTTGTGGCCGGAAGCAGCCTTGTTTCCAGTGAGTGACCTCTCCAGTAATGGGATATTCAGGGGCTATTGGTTGCTCTTCATGCCCTACTGGGTAGCCAGTGCTCACTTTTAGGACCACTCCCTGAAGGAGGCCTTGGAATGGGAGGTGGGCACTCAGATGCCTCGGCAGTGAAATTGCAAAGCCCTCTGAGTTGGTGGCAAAGAGAAGAGGGAGAAACGATCAGTTAAGATTGACTTTCCTTTTCCATCATTCAAGGAGTCCAGACTGTTGGTGAGCATCACCCCTGTGGAGGTTTCTAAGGAATGGTTTCTGCTTGGAGGTTCCAGGAGTTTCTACCGTTGTCCATCATGTGATTACCAAGTATCTCCTGCAGCACAGAGAGTGCAGGGGACTTGCCCCACGTGGATGCTTGCCGTCCAAGATAGGGGCCAGTCAAGTGCCACAGGAAATGGTCATGGTTTCTGTCTAGTTCCATCCAAGACAAGCTTTTAATAGGAGCAAAGCCATGATTCCTAATTTTCCCTTAATTTAATCCTCGCAGCTTGGAGTTTGTCATTTGCGCTCTCTTGTCTTTATAAATTAGAATGTTTTCCTTGATTTGGGCAAGTCACATCCATTTGCAATGTTGTTAAAATGCAGAAGCAATACAGACTTCTGCAAGCAGTTGAAAATGGTCATCCAGATGGGAAATTACTGCACTTACAATAGTTTTCATCATAATACATAGTCCTACATAAAATTTTGTTCAAAACAATCTTAAAGGAGACTAGGATCAGTTGATGTTATTTCCATAGAAATTCAGATTATTCTTCCTATAACTTTTAACACTAGTCTGAACCATAACTAGCTACTTAATATACAGTTGTGTAGGGTATCGGCCATACCCTTTACACATCCTCTGTGAATGCTGTTAAATTTTAAATGATGGGTAGAGTGGGAAAGAAGGTACTAAAGTGAACACCATCATTCTAGGCTCTTCTGCTTCAGGGCAAATTTCCTGGCTCCCTCCACCCAGAGAAAGCAAGGTGCCAATTAAGAGATGCTTTGAGGGCTTCCCTGGTGGCGCAGTGGTTGAGAGTCCGCCTGCCAATGCAGGGGACACGGGTTCGTGCCCCGGTCTGGGAAGATCCCACGTGCCGCGGAGCGGCTGGGCCTGTGAGCCATGGCCGCTGAGCCTGCGCGTCCGGAGCCTGTGCTCCGCAACGGGAGAGGCCACAACAGTGAGGGGCCCGTGTACCGCAAAAAAAAAAAAAAAAAAAAAAAAAAAGAGAGAGATGCTTTGAGACTAGAGCTGTGGGGTAACCTCCCCACTCAAAAGCCAGACAGCAAGAGTGATGGCAGGGGAGGGCAGAAAAAACAAAGGGATGCAGTACGGGGTGGGGAGGGTCTGAGTGACTTCTAGGATGGATCATGCAGCCCAACGGTTCTGAACTTGATCCCAGATAGATTTATAAACTGTCCTCCTATTTTCTTTAGAAATGATGGGCTCATCTTTTGACCTGACTTTTTTTTTTAATTGAAGTGTAGTTGATTTAAAATGTTGTGTTGGGCTTCCCTGATGGCGCAGTGGTTGAGAGTCCGCCTGCCGATGCAGGGGACACGGGTTCATGCCCCGGTCCGGGAGGATCCCACATGCCGCGGAGCGGCTGGGCCCGTGAGCCATGGCCGCTGAGCCTGCGCGTCCGGAGCCTGTGCTCCGCAATGGGAGAGGCCACAACAGTGAGAGGCCCGCGTACCGCAAAAAAAAAAAAAAAAAAAAAAAAGTTGTGTTAATTTCAGGTGTGCAGCAAAGTGATTGAGTTATACATAGATTCTTTTTCAGATTCTTTTCTTATAGGTTATTACAAGATATTGAATATAGTTCCCTGTGCTATACAGTAGTATTTTGTTTTTTATCCGTTCTGTATATACTAGTTTGCATCTGCTCACCCCAAACTCCCACTCCATCCCTCCCCCAACCCCTCTCCCCCTTGGCAACCACAAGTCTGTTCTCTATGTCTGTGACTCTATTTCTGTTTCGTAGATAAGTTCATTTGTATCATATTTTAGATTCCATATAGAAGTGATATCATATGGTATTTGTCTTTCTCTATCTGACTTACTTCACTTAGTATGATGATGTCTAGGTCCATCCATGTTGCTGCAAATGACATTATTTCATTCTTCTTTATGGTCAAGTACTATTCCTGTTTGTGTGTGTGTGTGTGTGTGTGTGTACACACACCACATCTTCTTTATCCATTCATCTGTCAATGGACTTTTAGGTTGTTTCCATGTCTTAGCTATTTGAATAGTGCTGCAGCGAACATAGGGGTACATGTATTTTTTTAAATTATAGTTTCGTCCAGTTACATGCCCAGGGGTAGGATTGCAGGATCATATTGGCCTGACTTTTACAGCGAGCTCTTTCTGCCTGACCGGGGGACTCAAGTGTCTCGGGTTAAGAGTTAATCTTGGCTGCACTACTTTTAACTTGCCGAGTTGCCACGAGTGGAAGCCACGCTTCCCAACCTTGCTGCCTGTAACAATGCAGTGATGCTAAAGGCCTCTCTAGACCAGCAATTCTCAGAGCAGGGCCTTCGGCTTAACTGGAAGACTTCGGGGGCCTCCTGACAGGCCAGGGCTGATTTTTTAAAAATCCTCTCTGGTTCTCGTGGACAAATAACGTACCTAGGACTAGCTCCAAAACTTCATTTGCAGAAATTGTGAAGGGTAACTGTTACCTGAGCTAGCTATTAAGGGTTGCTTTGCTAAAACTTTTTATTTGTAAACTAAAATTAGGGAGTTGCTAGAGTTTGACAGACCTAATTCAGGATTCTGTAAGAAGTCTGGATTCCAGCCAGCAGTTGGCGTTCCTGCCCAGTTCCGACTACACACGTATCCAGACAGAGTTGGAATCTCCCTGACTTGGAGGAAGCTTGCTTTATGAGGGCCCCTTCTGTTCATTGTTCTGAGATGCTCATAGTTTTTCATTGCTGCCATTTTTGCTCTTCATTTATAAGCAAATCACTGTTAGTTTGACTTCGTTGCCCGCTGAGTTTCGTGTGTGTTGTTTGCATCGCAGGGCGAGGTTCGCCACACCTGCATACTTTGGCTTGTCATTTGCCAGTAGTGAGACTAATTTTAATTTGACTAAATCACACTCCTGCTTCTCCCACCATCGCCCCAAAGTAGCTGGGGAGCGATGCTTTGTTTTCATCATGAAATCCTTTGTCCCCTGGGAAGTGGGGACAGGTGAGGTTGGGTGAGCCCCACACGCTCTTATTCCTCCTTCGTGGGCCATAGTGTGAAAGATAAAAAGTGAAAGATGAGAGGGTGTAGAGAAAAAAGAACCCACCTACACTGTTGGTGGGAATGCAGCCACTATGGAGAACAGTGTGGAGGTTCCTTAAGAAACTAAAAATAGAACTACTGTATGACCCGGCAATCCCACTCCTGGGAATATACCCTGAGGAAACCATAATTCAAAAAAGACACATGCACCCCGGTGTTCATTGCAGCACTATTTACAATAGCCAGGACATGGAAGCAACCTAAATGTCCATCGACAGATGAATGGATAAAGAAGATGTGGTACACACACACACACACACACACACACACACACACACACACACACACACTGGAATATTACTCAGCCATAAAAAAGAATGAAATAATGCCATTTGCAGCAACATGGATGGACCTAGAGATTATCATATTAAGTGAAATAAGTCAGAGAAGGACAAATATCATAGCACTTATATGCAGAATCTTAAAAAATTATACAAATGAACTTACAGTAAGTTCCCTACATACGAACCTTCAAGTTGCAAACTTTCAAAGATGCGAACGTGTATTCCATCAACTTCGGGTGTGAGTGACATTGCAGCTTGCCCTCCATCTCCTATCGCTGACGATCCTTCAGCTCTACTGTCTCCAACCTCCTCTCCCTCCTCCAGTCAGTAACTCTTCTTGCCTGTTCACTCAATGCCAGCCCCTGTATGCCAGCTGTTGTACTGCACTACTGTGCTTTTTAAGGTACTGTACTGTAAGATTAAAAATGTGCTCTTTATTTTTTGTGTGTTTATTTTTTTATGTATTATTTGTGTGAAAAGTATTATAAACCTATTACAGTACAGTACTGTATAGCCGATTGTGTTAGTTGGGTGCCTAGGCTAACTTTGTCAGACTTACGAACAAATTGGACTTAGGAATGCACTCTTGGAACAGAACTCGTTTGTATGTAGGGGACTTACTGTATTTACAAAACAGAAATAGACTCACAGGCATAGAAAACAGATTTACAGTAACCAAAGGGAATAGCGGGGGTGGGGTGGGGGAGAGATAAATTAGGAGTTTGGGATTAACCTATATACACTACTATGTACATATATAAAACAGGTAAACATATAAAACTGTATAGCACAGGGAGCTCTACTCAAAATCTTGTAATAACCTATAATGGAAAAGAATCTGAAAAAGAATATATATGTATAACTGAATCATTTTGCTGTACACTTGAAACTAGCACAACATTGTAAATTAACTATACTTCAGTTTAAAAAAAAAAAAGAAAGATGTGGGAACTCATGCCCCTGCTCAAAGGCAGACTTAGGGTACAGGAATCCCACGGAAAGGAATGGAGACCAACCCTAGGAATGTGACTTCCCGCATCACCCTACAACTTAACGGCATGTTTAAAAATACACCCACAGCTTCTTTGTCTTGAAAGTCAGTTTACATCTAGCACATCTGTAGCTCTTTCTCTGCGATGGGATAAGTTTTATACACAGTGTGTACGATTTAGAATTCTGCTTCTTCATCTGTCTTCTCTGTTCTTGACTGTGTCTCTCTTTGGAATTCTTTTTCCTGTATGTGCAGCAGTCTGCTGAGCTGTGACAGTGACACATCTCATGGGGGCATTTGAATGACTTCCTGAATCTCTGTCACTGCCTCTGCTCGTGGTGTTCCCTCCACCTCCCCGCCACCCATACACCCACTTTTTACCAGTGCATAGATTAGAGTTGGAGGCCTAATACAACATAATAGGGTTACAGGGCACCATCTCCATGCCAGACCCTGTGCTGCCCCAGGGATTCTAACGTGGACAGGCCTCTGGCTCCTGCCTTCAAGGTGCTAATAGCATTTCCTCTTAGTCTGGTAGGTGGAAAGTGTACATTTTCTTATTGATCTCTGAGTTTTGACTGCTTATGAAGTCTTATATAGAGCAGCATCACGGGAAAGGGGAACTTCTCCTCCCCTTTTGCTGTGGTAATTCACACCAGAGGTTCCCAGTAGCTCTGAGGTTGGAGGATGGTGTGAGATATATCACAGAGGATAATCAGAGATTTGCATTTGAAATGCAGAGGTGTCTGTTCTCAGAATCCCACAGAAAGTAAGCCTCCCCTGTGCCCAGCTCCTTCTGCCTGGTTCTCCTGGCTGCAGCATTGGAAGGAGTCCCTGAGTCACCACGTGGAGCGACCATCTGTGACTGACAGAGGGATCACAGCCTGGAACTATTTGGGTGTCTGTCCGTGATGTGAGCGTAGTACTGTTTCCTTAACTCTCAGTCCAGGGCTCTTTCCCATGTTCTTGAAGGAAGAAAGACCTTTGGCATGAGAATAGTTGCCTAATCGTCCTGGAGGGGCGGGGTGGGTATCTGTGCTCTAGGGGGATTTAAACTGGCAAAGGTGGGAGGAGGTGTGCATGAGCAAAGATGTAGGGGTCGGCTTGGCCAGAGACTGTGTGCAGGTCAGTGATCAAGCTAGAGGGCAGGGCACCCCCACGAGAATGGCTGGCAAGGTTGGAATTGTTATCCAGGGCAACAATTTTGAAAAGAATAAGAGATGTTTCTGAAAGTTCTGTTTGTGATTATCTAATGTTGCAAGTTGGCATTTGATAAAAGTAAAGAGCAAGACCACCTGGTGGAGAAGCTTTTCCTACCTGTGTTATTTTTCTCACCCTAAAAATAGAAGCCAGTGACATACTGCTATTAGGATTCACAGTGATACCGAGCTCAGCTTTGGCCACTTGCCACCCAAAAGCCAATAATTCGAGAGGCAAGTGTCAGTAGAAAGAAAAGTAGCTTTAATCAGAAAAGCCGGCAATCTGGGGAGAAGGTGGACTCGTGTCCTGAGACCAACTCCGAAGATTCTGCTCAGCTGTGACAGCTTTTCAAGGGAAAAATGGGGGTGGGGGGAATCTCAGTGAATCATCGAGGCAGGAGATCGGCTTCTGCATCATTCTCCATTGCGTGCAGACTGCCTGACTCTCTCCTCAGATGTTATCTTGCCCACATGATCTGCCTGTAGGGTTGCTTATGGAGCACTTAGGGTAGAGAGCTAACATTTTTTTTTTTATAATGTTTATTTTTTATTTTTATCTTTTTCTTATTAGTTATCCATTTTAGACACATCAGTGTGTACATGTCAATCCCAATCTCCCAATTCATCACACCACCACTCCCAACACCTGCCGCTTTCCCACCTTGGTGTCCATATGTTTTTTCTCTGTGTCTCAGTTTCTGCTCGGCAAACCAGTTCATCTGTACCATTTTCTAGGTTCCACATATATGTGTTAATATACGATATTTGTTTTTCTCTTTCTGACTGACTTCACTCTGTATGACAGTCTCTATATCCATCCACGTCTCTACAAACGGCCCAATTTCGTTCCTTTTTATGGCTGAGTAATATTCGATTGTATATATGTACCACATAATCTTTATCCATTCGTCAGTCGATGGGCATTTAGGTTGTTTCCATGACCTGGCTATTGTAAATAGTGCTGCAGTGAACACTGGGGTGAATGGGTCTTTTTGAATTATGGTTTTCTCAGGGTATATGCCCGGTAGTGGGATGGCTGGGTCGTATGGTAATTCTATTTTTAGTTCTTTAAGGAACCTCCATACTGTTCTCCATAGTGGCTGTATTAATTTACATTCCCACCAACAGTGCAAGAGGGCTTTTCTCCACACCCTCTCCAGCATTTGTTGTTTGTAGATTTTCTGATGATGCCCATTCTAACTGTATACCCATTCTAACCTCACTGTAGTTTTGATTGCATGTCTATAATAATTAGTGATGTTGAGCAGCTTTTCATGTGCCTCTTGCCCATCTGTATGTCTTCTTTGGAGAAATGTCTATTTAGGTCTTCTGCCCGGTTTTGGATTGGGTTGTTTGTTCTTTTAATATTGATCTGCATGAGCTGTTTATATATTTTGGAGATTAATCCTTTGTCCGATGATTCATTTGCAAATATTTTCTCCCGTTCTGAGGATTGTCATTTCGTCTTGTTTATGGTTTCCTTAGCTGTTTCAAAAGCTTTTAAGCTTCATTAGGTCCCATTTGTTTATTTTTGGGTGTTTTTCCATTACTCTAGGAGGTGGGTCAAAAAAGATTTTGCTGTGATTTATGTCAAAGAGTGTTCTTCCTATGTTTTCCTCTAAGAGTTTTATAGTGCCCGGTCTTACATTTAGGTCTCTAATCCATTTTGAGTTTATTTTTGTGTACGGTGTTAGGGAGTGTTCTAATTTCATTCTTTTACATGTAGCTGCCCAGTTTTCCCAGCACACTTACTGAAGAGGTAGTCTTTTCTCCATTGTATATCCTTGCCTCCTTTGTCATAGATTAGTTGACCATAAGAGTGTGGGTTTATCTCTGGGCTTTCTATCCTGTTTCATTGATGTATATTTCTGTTTTTGTGCCAGTACCATATTGTCTTGATTACTGTAGCTTTGTAGTATAGTCTGAAGTCAGGGAGTCTGATTCCTCCAGCTCCATTTTTTCCCCTCAAGACTGCTTTGGCTAGTCGGGGTCTCTTGTGTCTCCATACAAATTTTAAGACTTTTTGTTCTAGTTTTGTAAAACAATGCCATTGGTGGGCTTCCCTGGTGGCGCAGTGTTTGAGAGTCTGCCTGCCGATGCAGGGGACACAGGTTTGTGCCCCAGTCCTGGAAGATCCCACATGCCGCAGAGTGGCTAGGCCCATGAGCCATGGACACTGAGCCTGCGCTTCCGGAGCCTGTGCTCTGCAACGGGAGAGGCCACAACAGTGAGAGACCCGTGTACTGCCAAAAAAAAAAAAAAAAAGCCATTGGCAATTTGATAGGGATTGCATTGAATCTGTAGATTGCTTTGGGTAGTATAGTCATTTTCCCAATACTGATTCTTCCAATCCAAGAACATGGTATATCTCTCCATCTGTTGGCAATATCTTTAATTTCTTTCATCAGTGTCTTATAGTTTTCTGCATACAGGTTTTTTGTCTCCCTAGGTAGGTTTATTCCTAGGTATTTTATTCTTTGTTGCAGTGGTAAATAGGAGTGATTCCTTAATTTCTCTTTCAGGTTTTTCATCATTAGTGTATAGGAATGCAAGAGATTTCTGTGCATTAATTTTGTATCCTGCAACTTTACCAAATTCATTGATTAGCTTTAGTAGTTTTCTGGTGGCGTCTTTGGGATTCTCTGTGTATAGTATCATGTCATCTGCAAACAGTGACAGTTTTACTTCTTTTCCAATTTGTATTCTTTTTATTTCTTTTTCTTCTCTGATTGCCGTGGCTAGGACTTCCAAAACCATGTTGAATAATAGTGGTGAGAGTGGACATCCTTGTCTTGTTCCTGATCTTAGAGGAAATGCTTTCAGTTTTTCACCATTGAGAATGATGTTTGCTGTGAGTTTGTCGTATATGGCCTTAATTATGTTGAAGTAGGTTCCCTCTATGCCCACTTTCTGGAGAGTTTTTATCATAAATGGGTGTTGAATTTTATCAAAAGCTTTTTCTGCATCTATTGAGATGATCATATGGTTTTAATTCTTCAATTTGTTAATATGGTGTATCACATTGATTGATTTGCATATATTGAAGAATCCGTGCATCCCTGGGATAAATCCCACTTGATCATGGTGTATGATCCTTTTAATGTGTTGTTGGATTCTGTTTGCTAGTATTTTGTTGAGGATTTTTGCATCTATATTGATCAGTGATATTGGTCTGTAATTTTCTTTTTTTGTAGTATCTTTGTCTGGTTTTGGTATCAGGGTGATGGTGGCCTCATAGAATGAGTTTGGGAGTGTTCCTTCCTCTGCAGTTTTTTCGAAGAGTTTGAGAAGGATGGGTGTTAGCTCTTTTCTAAATGTTTGATAGAATTCACCTGTGAAGCCATCTTGTCCTGGGCTTTTGTTTTTTGGAGGATTTTAAATCACAGTTTCAATTTTATTACTTGTGATTGCTCTGTTCATATTTTCTGTTTCTTCCTGGTTCAGTCTTGGAAGGTTACACGTTTCTAAGAATTTGTCCATTTCTTCCAGGTTGTCCATTTTATTGGCATGGAGTTGCTTGTAGTAGTCTCTTAGGATGCTTTGTATTTCTATGGTGTCTGTTGTAACTTCTCCTTTTTCATTTCTAATTTTATTTATTTGAGTCCTCTCCCTCTTTTTCTTGATGAGTCTGGCTAATGGTTTATCAATTTTGTTTCTCTTCTCAAAGAAACAGCCTTTAGTTTTATTGATCTTTGCTATTTTCTTTGTTTCTATTTCATTTATTTCTCCTCTGATCTTTATGATTTCTTTCCTTCTGCTAACTTTGGGTTTTGTTTGTTCTTCTTTCTCTAGTTCCTTTAGCTGTAAGTTTAGATTGTTTATTTGAGATTTTTCTTGTTTCTTGAGGTAGGCTTGTAGAGCTATAAACTTCCCTCTTAGAACTGCTTTTGCTGCATCCCAAAGGTTTTGGATCATTGTGTTTTCATTGTCATGTGTCTCTAGGTATATTTTGATTTCTTCTTTGATTTCTTCAGTGATCTCTTGGTTATTTAGTAACGTATTGTTTAGCCTCCATGTGTTTGTGTTTCTTACGTTTTTTTCCCCTGTAACTGATTTCTAATCTCATAGCGTTGTGGTCAGAAAAGATGCTTGATATGATTTCAATTTTCTTAAATTTACTGAGGCTTGATTTGTGACCCAAGATGTTATCTATCCTGGAGAATGTTCTGTGCGCACTTGAGAAGAAAGTATAATCTGCTGTTTTTGGATGGAATGGCCTATAAATATCAGTTAAATCTATATGGTCTATTGTGTCATTTAAAGTTTGTGTTTCCATATTAATTTTCTGTCCGGATGATCTGTCCGTTGGTGTAAGTGAGATGTTAAAGTCCCCCACTATTATTGTGTTACTGTCGATTTCCTCTGTTATAGCTGTTAGCAGTTGCCTTATGTATTGAGGTGCTCCTCTGTTGGGTGCATATATATTTATAATTGTTATATCTTCTTCTTGGATTGATCCCTTGATCATTACATAGTGTCCTTCCTTGTCTCTTGTAACATTCTTTATTTTAAAGTCTATTTTATCTGATATGAGTATTGCTACCCCAGCTTTCTTTTGATTTCCATTTGCATGGAATTTCCTTTTCCATCCCCTCACTTTCAGTCTGTATGTGTCCCTAGGTCTGAAGTGGGTCTTATGTAGACAGCTTATATATGGGTCTTGTTTTTGTATCCATTCAGTGAGCCTCTGTCTTTTAGTTGGAGCATTTAATCCATTCACGTTTAAGGTAATTATCAATATGTATGTCCCTATTACCATTTTCTTAATTGTTTTGGGTTTGTTTTTGTAGGTCCTTTTCTTCTCTTGTGTTTCCCAGTTAGAGAAGTTCCTTTAACATTTGTTGTAGAGCTGGTTTGGTGGTGCTAAATTCTCTTAGCTTTTGCTTGTCTGTAAAGCTTTTGATTTCTCCATTTAATCTGAATGAGATCCTTGCTGGGTAGAGTACTCTTGGTTGTAGGTTCTTCCCTTTCATCACTTTAAGTATATCATGCCACTCCCTTCTGGCTTGTAGAGTTTCTGCTGAGAAATCAGCTGTTAACCTTATGGGAGTTCCCTTGTATGTTATTTGTCATTTTTCCCTTGCTGCTTTCAATAATTTTTCTTTGTCTTTAATTTTTGCCAGTTTGATTACTATATGTCTTGGTGTGTTTCTCCTTGGGTTTATCCTGTATGGGACTGTCTGCACTTCCTGGCTTGGGTGGCTATTTCCTTTCCCATGTTAGGGAAGTTTTCGACTATAATCTCTTCAAATATTTTCTTGGGTCTTTTCTCTCTCTCTTCTCCTTCTGGGACTGCTGTAATGCAAATGTTCTTGCGTTTAATGTTGTCCCAGAGGTCTCTTAGGCTGTCTTCATTTCTTTTCATTCTTTTTTCTTTATTCTGTTCCGCAGCAGTGAATTCCACCATTCTGTCTTCCAGGTCACTTATCCGTTCTTCTGCCTCAGTTATTCTGCTGTTGATTCCTTCTAGTGTAGTTTTCATTTCAGTTATTGTATTGTTCATCTCTGTTTGTTCTTTAATTCTTCTAGGTCTTTGTTAAACATTTCTTGCATCTTCTCGATCTTTGCCTCCATTGTTTTTCCGAGGTCCTGGATCATCTTCACTATCATTATTCTGAATTCTTTTTCTGGAAGATTGCCTATCTCCGCTTCATTTAGTTGTTTTGCTGGGGTTTTATCTTGTTCCTTCATCTGGTACATAGCCCTCTGCCTTTTCATCTTGTCTATCTTTCTGTGAATGTGGTTTTTGTTCCACAGGCTGCAGGATTATAATTCTTCTTGCTTCTGCTATCTGCCCTCTGGTGGATGAGGCTATCTAAGAGGCTTGTCGCTAATCATTCTTTAACTGCTTAATTCTTCATTCTTCTTTCGATCTAGGAAGAAAATCAACAGGTTAGGCAAGGCATGGTGTGCATTCAGGGGAGCATAAGTCAGGAGTTAATTTCAGTTGCTTAGTGATCGCATTCCTATAATTAGGTTTTTAAGGTTACAGGGGGACAGAAATGGGTAAACAGGAAAGGGGCAAAAGAGCTGCTTTTAGTTCCCCACTGTCAGACATCATTCCATTTCTATGGGATTAGGGGCAAAGGTCCATCTTTTGTAACTTCTTCATGCTGACACAGGGTACCATATTCTCAGAGTGGAAGATGTTGACATGGGTCTGTACTATCTCTTTGCTAACAATTTTAGTTGGCTACTTACATATATGGGCAGGGCAAGCTACAATTATTTTGATGCCCACCAAGGTATAGATTATTTTGAGCAATAATGTTAATCCCAGTCTTTTGAGGCTGGTTCTTGGAATTGCTCACGATGGAGCACCTTATGTCATGGCTGCACTCTGGTCTTCATGCAATTAGTTTTTTGCCTCTAAGTTGTTCTATAAAAACAACTTAAGAATGTGCATCAGGCGCTGAAAGATTCTGTGACTCTCATCCTAATCGTTAGCTGCTCGATCCTGCTTTTTTGTGACTCAGGGAGGCCTGGGAGACTTAAGCTTTTCTACAAACAAGAGGCAGGGAACACAGAGGGGCTGTTGTACTTGCGGGGGCCACTGCAGTGTTCTGCTTGGTTCCAGTAGCATATGTACGATTTGGCTCCAAAGTGGTCCAGATCAGAAAACTTGACGCAGGTGTCACAGGGAACCCAGCCTGACCTCTCCTCTTTGAGAACAAGCTATGCACCTGAAATAAGGGCCAAGAGGACCGAACCCTGAGCTGGGGGCTGCAAACACACCGCTGTCACAGCACCTCCACCTGGGCCCTGGCTTGGGGCTGAGCCATGAGAAGGATGGGCCCCTGCTGTCATCCCTTCTGGGTCCACACCCCCCGCCCCCCGATATAGGCCTTATTTCTGTTTTCTAAACGTCCCGGTTATTTGCCTGTTTAAGTTGGTGGAAACAGGCAGGTGAGCTGCTGTGGTTGGTAAATTGTAGCCCGAAACCGCTGGGTAACAGAAGGGCGGTTCAGTGCCACACTGAGGTTGGCCTTGTCCCCAGGGCAGCAGGGGCCACCGAGGGCCTCTGAGGAACAGCCAGGCACAACCACGGCGGGGCTAAGAAGAGGCAAGGCTGGCAGCAGGCGTCTACACCGAGCGTCAGAGAGCTGGACATGTGGGAACCGTTTTGGAGGAAGAACTGGTGGGCTTGTTGGAGGGGAGAGATGGGAAAGGACACTAAATGGGTGGAGCCCCCAAGGCCCAGTTTTACTGACATCTCCTCCCCCTCCTCCCTGAAGCTTTCTGTGTCCTAAGAAGAAGCCTGTTCACCTCAGCGCCTTGCTTCCCAGGACCCCTGACCAGCCGGGGGCTGCTCTGATAGGTTCCCTCACACCTGCCCCACCTGATGGGCCCAAACAGATCTATTCTTGAAACAGGAGGGAAAGGGGCAGGGCACAGCCTTTAGAAGAATGACATAGCCCAGGGACACGACATAAACTGATTAGAACCAAGTAGGTCCAAGATGGCAGACGAATCAACTTTCAGTAGACCTTGAACCTCACTGTACTCTCATTGTAACACATCAGCAAGCTAAATGACACAGCCGCAGGTGCCATGACGGTTCCAAGGCAGACCATAAGGGTCAAAAAGTGGGCGGTGGCCCAATTCCTGGAAATCCCCGCCCCTTCTTCTTCCGCCCCCAAGTAGCTGGAATACTCCTCCCACTCATTAGCCTATGAAATTACCCGCCCCTATAAAACGGACAACCCCGTACCCTGGGGCTACTCTCACCTTCTGAGATGGACCACAGTCTGTCTGTGGACCGTGTTTCTCTCTAAATAAATCTACTTCTTACCTATCACTTTGTTTCTCGCTGAATTCTTTCTGTGACGAGACATCAAGAACCTGAGCTTCATTAAGTCCTGAGACCAGGTGTGTGAAAGTCCCGATCTGAGTTGCGCGGTTTCCTTCTGACCCTCGCCAAGTTGGAAGGGGAATTTCTACAGCTGTTTGGGCACAAATCGCCGCCGAGAGAGTGGGCTACGTTGCCACGTGAGGGACCCTTGTCTCCCTGCAGGGTGGCCGTTCCCGGCTCAACGCCTGCTGCTTTCCCGTCCCGAGATCCTCCCAGGCCAGGGTTAGGCCGAGTAGCCCTGGTGACAGGCTCGGTAACTGTCGGGTGTTTGAGGATGATCAAGTAGCCTCCTGGAGGGGGATTCCAGCAGGATTTAGGATCTTAGTTAACAGCCCTAACAACCTATTTCTGTTCAGCCTGGTTAGATGACATTTAAATGCCAGCACTGTCATGAACTACCTGACGAGAGCCCTGCCAACTTGTTCAGGCCTCAATTGATCATAAAATGTGTTTTCAGTAGGATACAGAATTACCTAGACCCGGATTCTCAGAAGATAACATGTTGTTAATTTCATGCACACCGAGTTAAAAATGTCACTCCATGGGGTCTAAATTGCCATAAACTTGCTTACGCAGCAAAACCTCACCTCGATTTTGAAACCTACTAGATAGATAGGGATGATATTTCCCGTTTGGCCTGATGAATCCAAACAGTTCAGATCAGCGGCAACTGGATCTGATGTTTCTTTTCTCCCAGAAGGGATAGAACAAATGTATCTAAAAGAAATTAGGAAAAGACGGTTGGATTTTTACAAAATGTGGATAGAAAACAACTTGATATTATGGTTACTTTTCATATGCAAGGTGTTACCTAAGGAAGAAATCAGTATTTTATGGCGTGGACTTTTAAATTAAATGTTGCCCCATGTTTGGATTGAAAGCCATTTTGTTGCCTTCTGGGAGTGGTTGTGAAATCTTGAAACATCTTCAGTTACTTATATCTGCCTCTGCATTGGTGAGGTGTTGGTGCCGGGGCTCAGCTGGCTGCCAGGGCTTTGCTATACGATGGAGCTGAACTAATGCCTGGCCCTCTAGTACCCCCAGCACATTCTTCCAATGAGAGTTTCCATTACGCTGGTTAATTAAGACAACTGCAGAGAAATGTATTAGTTGCAAAGGTAGTTAGAGAAGAGAGTTGAATGTGGCCTAAAGAAACTGCAGAGAAGGAGAACTTGCCTTGAGCCTTGAATGTGGGAGTCGGGGAGGAGTAGAGGTGGGGGTAAGGAGCAGTTTTAAATCAAATACCTGTATGTTGGAACTGGTGGTGTTCTGTTAGTGATCTGTACCTTGATAAACTGGAAGAGATCAGAGGATGTTGGCTCAGAACTGGGGGAAACGCACACCCAGCCACCCAGAGGGCGGGTGAACCAGGGGAGAGAAGACCACGGGGCTTGACTAGGAAGCTCCAGCCACAGTGGACCCTTTAGACCCTGGGGAACTGCAACTCCTTTAACCCACAGCTTTGAACCCCAGGTCATTAGGAGTGCCCCCCCCTCCCTGGGGAAGTATTGGACAGTATATAACTGAGCCCAGGATCGTCTAAGATGAGAGACCATCTCATAATTAGCTGCAGTGATGCGAAGTTAATTCCTTTCCTCTGACAGCCCTAAAAACAACCTGAGAACCTAGGTCTCCTGTTACCTTTGTCTTTTCTCGTTTATTTCTGTGGGCTTTGGTGCTTAGTGGGAGATGCATACTTTGCAAATGCAAGTTAGAAAGTGTTTTTATCGATATTCTTGATGCCTGGTGTAAACAAGTGTGTTTGAGGAGCTGTTGGCTAAAGGAAAAAGAGAAATATCAAATCTCACTGGTCCTTCTGCCACTTGAGGGGAGAAATTGGGAAATGGGAGTGAAAGCCTAGGTGGAAACGACTGTTTAGAAAGGGCCTCCACTCACACAGGCAGCTATCCTGTAACCGCAGTCCTTGATCTCCCACAGCAGAGCAGGGGACACAATGAAAAGACTCCAGTCTCATCCCTCAGTCTCATAATGAAGAGTCAGAAATCTCCTGCCTCTCGGGGTTGAGTTAGCCAGCAACGCTTGCAAATCAAGTCAACAAAAATCTATTGTGTGCCTGGTGCTGTGTTAGGAACTGGCAGCACCAAATGGAAGAACAGAGACTGTCCTCAAGGAACTTGTGCTCCCGGTCTGGTAGTACATCACTGTGTACAGCTGTGCAGGTTGTGCACTGCACAACTCTAGAGAGCGCCATTCAAATCAGAGATATTGTTGATTTGTCTCTTTATTATGAGCATATTCCAGTAACTGGAAGCAAAATGTCTTCAGGAAGGGGCACTTTTTTCTAATTCTAGGCACACTATGGGCTAGTAGAGGCTGAATGTGGAGTCAGACAGAAAAACAATGGCAGTACAGTGTGACAATGGCCAGAGTGGATATGTGTGCAAACAGCAGACTTAGTAGGAGGAGCCCTCCACGTGCTTGAGAGAATCATGGAAGGCTTTGCAAAGGCAGTCCTTTGGAAGAGCATCCCCCTAAGCAGAGGCAGTGTTATGTAGTGGGAAAGAGATTATGTTCAATACCCAGACTTCCTGGGTTCAAATCTCAAATGGGCCCCTTACTGTGTGACCTTGGACAAGTTACCTAACCTCTCTGTGCCCTTCCCGAGTTGCTACTAATTCTGCAATACCCACGGGGCTTGTGTCTCTCCAGCCAGGCAAGTGGCTCCTTAGGAATGAAGCATGGGGCTGAGGGGGGTGGGGGCAGGGAGGCATCTCAGTCCTTCCCCTATAGACAATACACTCAGAGCCCTACACACAAAATGCACCAGCCTTTTCCTGGCACACAGACCCGACAAAGGTCAAATTCACCCACTAATAACAAAACGCATTCTTTTCCCCTCTAAACACCAATGCTCCCAAAAGTAAGAGAAGTATGGAATAAATATATTCAAATCATCTAGGTCCATTGCCCATTTCCTTGATGATGGGATATATTGGTTTCATAACATTTAAACACTTGATAGTTTTCAGATAACTGTTTATCAACTTACACTCTTGTTTCAAGGTACGAGGGCAAAGCTGAACAAGATTAATGTTCGCTGGAATAAGTAAACCATATGTCAAAAGCAAGGCATAAAATTGGTTACCCTGGCTTCTAAAAATACCTCTGTGAGGCAGGCAGGATTATTGAGTGCTAAGTGTGCTCACAACTTAATTTAGTATGGCCACCCACTAAATTGTGATGGTCCTGAAATATATTGAGTTACATATCAGTAGTTGAAACTTTTTCCCTTTCCTCAGTGTATATCCTTGGGGACAGCCATGAAGAGCATCCCAGATCCTTCATATCACCTACCGTGGTCCACAGACCAAGAACAAAACCCCTAACTAGATCATACAGGTGGATGCTTCGAGACCGTTTGAGAGCATATGTTTGGAAAATCAGAAAACGTTATTCCTTTGGAAGTTAAGATAATCACAACAGTAACTGAGAAATCCCCAAATCTCAGTAGCTTCACCCAGTAGTAGTTTATTTTTCACTTGCTTGGCAATCCAGTGTGAGCGTTTGGCAGGGAGCCTTCCAGGTGGTGACACAGGGATCCAGGTTCCTCCTGCCTCCACTCTGCCATCTTCAGATGGCCTCCACGGCCCCCGTGGAAGGTGAGAGAGGGCTGAGAAGACGCGCCAGCTTCTGAGGCACTTTGGAACACTAGCGACACATGACACACTGGTGATCTGGTTGATGAAGTCCTCTGGGTGGGCAGCTGTTTTTACCAGCAGCAACCCTATCCCTGTGGAAGTGAGCACGAATCTTTGGGAAGCCTCCCCACCTTGCATCTCTGCCACTGTGCAGTCATGAGTAACAGTACCCTCCCCCCAACACACACACACACACACCCCACAGTTCAGAACAGCAGACTGTCTAAAGCTCAAAGAGTACAGACTGGAAACAGGACTTCAAAAATCCGGGAGAGGGCTTCCCTGGTGGCGCAGTGGTTGAGAGTCCGCCTGCCGATGCAGGGGATGCGGGTTCGTGTCCCGGTCCGGAAAGATCCCACATGCCGCGGAGCGGCTGTCCCCGTGAGCCATGGTCGCTGAGCCTGCGCATCCGGAGCCTGTGCTCCGCAACGGGAGAGGCCACAACAGTGAGAGGCCCGCGTACCGCAAAAAAAAAAAAAAAAAAAAAAGAGGTGAAGCTGATAGGGCTCATTTATACTAATATGTAGTTGACTGACAGCTCTTTTTCCCTTGGAAATAATTGCATTTTTTAAAAAAAAATTTTTTTTAATTAATTTATTTTTGCCTGTGCTGGGTCTTCATTGCTGCGCGCGGACTTTCTCTAGTTGCGGCAAGCGGGGGCTGCTTTTCGTTGCGGTGCGCGGGCTTCTCATTGAAGTGGCTTCTCTTGTTGCAGAGCACGGGCTCTAGGCGCATGGGCTTCAGTAGTTGTGGCTCATGGGCTCTAGAGCGCAGGCTCAGTAGTTGTGGCGCACTGGCTCAGTTGCTCTGTGGCATGTGGGATCTTCCTGGACCAGGGCTCGAACCCATGTCTCCTGCATTGGCAGGCGGATTCTTAACCACTGCGCCACCAGGGAAGCCCAATAATTGCATTTTTAAAAGAGCATGTTTGAAAAAGCTTTGCTCTGGTCTTGTCAGAATCTCAGTTCAGTGACTGTGTTAGAAAGGAGTTGTGTAAATTTAAACATAAATTTAAAAGAAATGGAAAAAAACCAATACTGCCCTTGGTGCTGTGGGTGCTATGCATGTCCATCTCCCTGAGTAGAGAGGAATACGGTGTAGTGATAAAGTGCTGACTGCCTGGGTACAAACCCCTACTTTACCACTTGCTGTGTGACTCTGGGTAGGTTACCTAGCCTCTCTGTGCCCTATACTCAGCTATTGCAGAAATTTCTGCAATACCCCAGGGATGGTGTGTTCCCAGATAGATCAGTTAACCCTTCAGCTGGGAGTCGTATCCCCTCCCGAGAAATGACAGGATTTAAGAACAGGACTTAGTTGCTGTTTGTGTGTGTAACAGAGGTAAATACGAACATTCAAGTTGGGAGCTTTTCCATCAGCCCCTTAGTGGTCAAGATGGTGCCAGGAATTATTTCGTGCAGGCCTCACTTCAGTGGTTTCCAGCATTAAGGGTTGATTACAACACTAGAACCACTTTGCAGGGTGATCACATACAGTGAAGGTAGAGGGATATGGGTAGACACACACACACACACACACACACACACACACGTGTGTGTGTGTATGTGCACGTATTTGGGGAGGGGGGCTAGGCTTATTCCTCGTGTGGATTCAGACAGAAATGATCTCCAAAGAACCAAAGTCTTGAATTGTCATGGGATGCTCATGTGGTATTTGTATACTTATTGCTGCAAAGAGGATGCGTGTGTGTGTGTGTGTGTGTTTTGTTTCGCATCCACAAGGGGGGGATGAGTCAGGATGGAAGAAAAAAAAAGGGGGTGACTAAATTGACCCGAGATTAAAGTCTATTATTGTATTTGTTGTGGTTAAATTCAGTCTTCTGAGTTTGTTTCAGGAAGTGGCTTACTTCATTATTTTCTTGATTATCCCAGAATAGCAAGCAATCAGTACCTGTGTGTTGGAAAGTGCAGCTAGAGCTTTCTTATCTCTGCAAGCGTGTGAGTTATGTTACCTTGGAAGCCTTCTAGGTGGGCTAATTGTTTTAAAATGATGGCTGTGAGGTGTGAGCCAAGGTGGAAAAACTCCAGGCATTGGAGCCAGGCCAGTTTGCTTGGGATGAGTTGTGGCTTTCCTGCTTATGGACTGTATGGGCTCAGGCAAGTCATTTAGGCTTTCTGAGCCTCAGTTTTCTGATCTGCCAAATGGGGATAATAAGACCTGCCCTTCAAGTGTTAATTAGGATTAAGTAAAATAATAACTTACAAATGTTGGTTTCTTTGTTTCTCTAGAGGGAGTGGACCACTGTTTGTTTTACCTTTTCCCTTGTCCTGGAGCAGGTTAATCTATACCTGTTCTCCCAACAGGGAGTTTCCCTGTGGGAAAACTTAGGGTGGATGTATTGATGTAAGCCTTTTCCTCATGTGAGAACGTGGGGAGCTTTGATGCCAGTATGTGTGGATTACAAGGCATTATCATTGGGACTAAATAGAGCATCCTAGGGGCTGGAGTTTTCTGAGAGAGAAGAGAAGCTGCAGGAAAGGAAGTCTGGCCTGAGGACCATCCGGTCGAGTCTTTGGGGTGAACCAGGTGTGAGGGGGGCTTTGGTGGGGCTTCCTTCAGACAGAGGGGGGACTGGGTCAGGACAGCCTATGGAAAACAGCTCCCCAGCCAATTCTGAGTAAAGTTCAGTCTCCTCAGACCTTTCCCATCTCAGTCAGGGTCACTGAGATGCGAAGGGGTCCAGCAAGCTGACGTCAGCAACTCCAAGTCATAAGAGGAGGGGATGTTGAACAGCTGGATGGAGGAATGGCCCTGGGGGTGGGGGGTGGCCAGCGCTGTTTCCCAGGGAGCCAGTTTTCTGCAGGGCTGAGTGAAGCTGGAAGCCATTTGAGGCTGTAAGGCACAGAGGTGGAGGAGTTGCTCAGGAGCGAGGGATAGGAAATGCAAATGCATTAAATGTTTTCATTATTGGGAGCTTTGCAGCTGCCGCTGACCTTCTGTCTTTTTTGTTTAAGAGTATCTTGGGTTTTAGTACTTTTTATTGAAGGATAACATACAGGGAAGTAGACTTAATACATTTTCCCAACTGTGCGTACCCATTTCACCAGCACCATATCACGCAACAAAATATTACCAGCTCCAGAAGGCCCCGTGCATCCCCTTCCAGTTACCCATCCTCCTGGCTGTACTGAGCCCTTGTTGTATGCTGGGCCCTCTTCCACACGTTTACATAGACCTTCTCGCTCCGTTTTCTGAACGAGCCTAAGCGGTAGGCACTAATTTGTGCCTGTATCACAGGTAGGAAACAACGGAGACATGGCAAGTTAAGAACCTTGCCCAAGGCCACACCACTAGCAAGTGGTGGACAAGAATTTGAGGTAGCCGCATAGCACAGGGAGATCAGCTCGGTGCTTTGTGACCACCTGGAGGGGTGGGATAGGGAGGGTGGGAGGGAGGGAGACGCAGGAGGGAGGAGATATGGAAACATATGTATATGTATAACTGATTCACTTTGTTATAAAGCAGAAACTAACACACCATTGTAAAGCAATTATACTCCAATAAAGATGTAAAAAAATAATAATAAAATAAAATAAAGGCAGTGAGAGGTCCACCTTGCCCATGCGGCTTCTGGGAGGAGACGGAGGACACTTGTCACCTAGAGGTCCCATGTACTATATGCAGAGAAAACAGTGACCAAAAGTGATTGAGAATTTAGTAATTTGATTAATAAAATATAAATGCATCCAGAAACAGAGGTCTAGACATTCCTGATGCTTGCACATGGGGGTGGGGTGTTCATTCCATGTTCACTCAATGCACGTGGGTTTGAGCATCTCTTAGACAAACTCTGAGCTCTCCCCTCAGATGAAGAAGCACTTCTCTGGTGCTTTTTTTCTTTTTTTTTTTTTTTGCGGTATGCGGCCTCTCACTGTTGTGGCCTCTCCCGTGTGGAGCACAGGCTCCGGACGTGCAGGCTCAGTGGCCATGGCTCACAGGCCCAGCCGCTCCGTGGCATGTGGGATCTTCCCGGACGGGGCACGAACCCGTGTCCCCTGCATCCGCAGGCGGACTCTCAACCACTGCGCCACCAGGGAAGCCCTCTCTGGTGCTTTTGACAGATGAGGAAGGCGGAGAGAGTCACTTCTCCCAGAGAGGAGAAGTGACTCGCTGAAGGTCACACATTCAGTGATGATCAAGACTGGGACTCAGACCCCAGTGCGTATAGACTCCCTGAACAGCGCTCTTGCCTTTCTGCCTTGCAACACCCCCATTCATCAGCTTCTCCGTGAACACATTTCATAGACACTCACAGTTGAGTTGAATATTCCAGAGCCTCTGTTGGGTCACAGGCCCAGGGTCTCAAGCTGCCCGCGCACATCCCTAGCCCCAGCCTTGGAATCAAGGTTGAGCACTTAGCAGAGCTCCACCACCCACTTACTCTTTAGCCAGTGAGCTGCTGCTAATAGCCAGCATCTTCCATGCCCAGCAGGACGCCTGCCCCTTTCCGAACCATCTCTGAGATCAGCCAATTCCTTTCTTTCATTTAGGCTCTTACCCAACATGCAGTGAGAGCTGGTGCCCCGCCAGCCTGCTCTCTCCCAGCCAGAGCCTGTCTCAGTTATTTGTATAAAGCAGAACCAGGTCCCTGAAGCTCATGGGTTCTCTGAACCCTTAGTCGGTGGAGGACGACAAGAAATCCATACAGCCTGCTGATGTGTCTCTCCAGAGGGCTTCCTCTAGCTCAGTGTGTTGGTGCCCTGGGATTATGAACCTTCACTCTTGCACCAGCATTATTGAGTACTTACTGTGTATAAGGGGCACTGTCCAGAGATAAATAAGACAGGTGCATGCTTTGGACTAGGCCATTTATCAAGGAATCCTCCCGGATGGGCACTTTATGACACACAAGATCAAGGCCTCTGCCTTCCTGGGTTTCCATCTAATAGCAGCTGGATGAGTTAGGACTTTGGTCGGAAGTGACAAAGACCCAGCCTCGACTGGCATGAGCAAGAGATGGGAAATGATTGGCTTCTGATCTGGGAGGTCTGGGTCCAGCTTTAGGCATAGCTGGATCCAGGGGTCAGTGGGTGGCAACAGGATGGGCTCAGCTCTCTTCCATACTGGCTTTCTTCCCAGCCAGTCTTGCTCTACATAGGGACCCTGGAAGGTCATGGCCTGCATTGTTAACCACTTTTAGGTTCAGCAGCAAGAAAGCTTGCCGCAAATTCCTAGGATTGACGCTCGTTGGATCATTTACCTATCTCTGAAGCAACCTTGTACAGCCAGCCCTAGGGAGGGACTGGCCCCACTCACATCATACGGACAAGAACAGGGAAAGGGTGTCCCCCAGGGAGAACCAGGGTTGCAGGATGCTGGGCAAGCAGAAACAACAGATGTCAGCTCTGTCAACCGCCCCAGCACTCTGAGTACCCAGCTCTGGTATAATCCGTCTCTCTCTGAGACAGGCTGATCTGCATTTGGGCCAGGCACGTCTGTCCTCTTGGGCACAGGGTGTGTGGCAACAGCCCACAAGCCTTCCTGGCCTGTGCCATCTCCGTATCATCACCCACCTATATTCATGGCATCACTCTAGCCAGAAACCACAGGTGCGTCCTTCCTCCCCTCCTTTGGTCCTCCATCCTGCTGCTCAGGTGGCCACAGCATTTGCGCACCTGTCCCTTCCTCACCATCCTTGAGTTACTGCGGCAGCTTCTGCCTAAGGTCCCTGTCCCCCACCCCCACCTCCGCACCACCTTTCTAAAACAGGCATCAGCAAACTACAGCCCGGGAGCCAGATCAGTTCCCCACCTGTTTGTAGATGGCCCACAAGCTAAAAATGGTCTCCACATTTTGAAATGGCCAGAAAAACATGTTAAAGAGTGATCGTTTGTGACGCCCGAAAATTATGTGAGATTCAAATTGCTGTGAACGTAAATAAAATTTTATTGGCACACAGCCATGCCTATTTGTTGACGTATATGGCTGCTTTCATGCTACTAAGGCAGAGATGAGT
The DNA here is from genome assembly GCF_003676395.1 of Aethalodelphis obliquidens. Classification (NCBI taxonomy): domain Eukaryota; kingdom Metazoa; phylum Chordata; class Mammalia; order Artiodactyla; family Delphinidae; genus Aethalodelphis; species Aethalodelphis obliquidens. The sequence goes on from NW_020837965.1 coordinate 16,850,284, forward strand.
AGCTGCCACAGAGACCATGTGGCCCCCACAGCCTGAAATACTCACTCTCTGGCCCTCTACGGAATTAAGTTTCCAGTTGGGGTTAAAATACTCTAATCCTGTCATTCCTGTGCTCAGAAGTCGAGTGCTCCCTGGTGTCATGGGGACACAGCTAGATTCCCACCCTGGCACTCAGGTCCTCTTCTCATTTTTGCCTCCCCTTCTTCCTGGGTCCTGACTGCACAGGATTCCCGGTCTCCAGGGCTCCCTCCTTCCTGCCTCAGCCTCCAGTTCATTCCTTTGCCTAGAGAGCCTCTCTCTCCTTCCTGGGAGAATCCAGGAAATCTTTGGAGCCCAGCTCTCTCATCTGCTGCTTTTCCCTGAGTCATCTTTTCTGAGTTGGAGTTAATTGTTCCCTTTTCTGTATTGCACTAAAATTCTGTGTAAGCTTCTCCCTGTGGCATTTGTCTTGTTACAGTCGCCATCCACTACACATCTGTTTTCCCCTCCCTGCTAGATTGCAGACACTGCCAGGCTTATCTTTCCTCCCTCCCAGCCCCCAGCACACATCCTCCCGGTAGATGGTACATACTCAGTGCTTGTCAGAAGGAATGAAAGTCAGGGTCTGGTCTGGAAGCAGCTTCTGTTCCAGGGACAGACCTGCTGGCTGTATAGGAACACACGCGTTGGAGAACTGCAGCTGGTAGAAGAAAAATATGAAATTAAGACAGAATGAACAAGGATTCGAGTTGACTTAATGAGACTTTAAGGGGGGAGGGGGGAGAATCAGAGTTCTCTGGCATGTTCCTAGCCAGCCAGTGTGGGTAGAGAGGGTCTTGTGAGGGAGGAAGACCTGTGCTTAGCAGCATGTGGACTGGTAGACCGTGAGAGGCAGAGAGTAGGCAGGTCTTAGTTACAAGGAGGCAGAGTGAGGCAGGCATCAGTGTTCAGTGGACAAAGACAGCAGCCACCATTTTAATGTGTTTTATTTCCTAGACCAGCGTTTTTCAACCTGGATACTGTTGGCTTTTGGAGCTGTGTAAGTCTTGGTTTTGGGGGCTGTTCTGTGCATTGTAGGAAATTTAGCAGCATCCCTGGCCTCTGCACACTAGATGCCAGGAGCACCCCTGCCCCCAGCGTGGCAACAAAAAGTGTCTCCAGAGCTCACCCAGGCAGGGGAGACATAATCATTCCTGGTTGAGAAACACTTTCCCAGATGAGTGTTCCTCCACGTTCTGTGGTCAAAGACTTGTTTCTTTATTTCACCAACACTCTTGTGAAATACTAGAAAAGCATGTTTGTAAAATGCTAGAAAAATGAATCACTCAATAAATGATCACATCCTTGGTTGTCACAACATCAAATTGCTTACAAGTGTTGAAGTGCTTATTCTTCTCGCTCTGTTTTCCTCCTGTCACGGACAGGTAACAGAGGGTTCACAGACCACACTTTAGCACAGCGCTAGACGCAGAAAAATATTCGAGAACCTTCATTCTCTGCTTGAATAGAAGGGAGGTATCATTCCCACTGAATGGGTATCGCTTTCATAAAGTCGAAAAATCATAAGTTGAATCATCGTAAGTCAGGGATCGTCTGTGTAGTGCACTTCAGGAAGAGTTTGCAGTACTGGGCGGATAAAGGGAGACAGAGGCTGGCGGGAAAGCGGAGACTCATTTCCCTGCCTTACTGATCAACTTCTCTCCTGTCATGTGCTGTGCTCCCTGCATCGAGGGGACAGGACATGAGTGAATTGAGCTGAGGAAACCCTGGGGTCAGGCATCTCATTGAGGACCTCTTACTGTCCTCTTACTGAGGTGGAAACTGAAGACCGCTCTGTCAAAATGACATTTAGGGCTTCCCTGGTGGCGCAGTGGTTGAGAGTCCGCCTGCCGATGCAGGGGATGCGGGTTCGTGCCCCGGTCCAGGAGGATCCCACATGCCACGGAGCGGCTGGGCCCGTGAGCCATGGCCGCTGAGCCTGCGCGTCCGGAGCCTGTGCTCCGCAATGGGAGAGGCCACAACAGTGAGAGGCCTGTGTACCGCAAAGAAAAAAAAAAGACATTTAGTGGCAGAACTGAGGCCAGAACTGAACATTCTGGACTCTCAATCCAGTGCCCATTGTCTGATTCTTGACTGCCTCATGAATCTTAATTCTGTTGTGTTTTTGAAGAGGGGGCATGGGCCTGAGAAGACATCTAAGGGGAGAAAAGGCTGGAAGTGAAGGTTCGGTGACCTCACGTGGTTCATTTTATAGTCTGTTCTATGGTTCAGTGAATCTCCTGTTTATAACAAGCTAATAACCTTCTCAAACTTCACAGTGCTTCATGGAAACTAAGGAGTGAAGTAATTTTCCACAAGCTCACAAAGGAAAGCCGAGAAGAAAATCCAGACCCCAGTGACTTCATCAGAAACGTTTTGGACAGAAGCTAAGGTTGAGAGCAAGCCTAGAACTTAGAAAGAATGAGACAGACATTTTTGTTCTTGTGAGATCTTAGGAGAAAGGGGTTATGTGTCTGAATTACAACCATCTGTCATTCAACAACTGTTTCGTTAAGCACCTGCAATGTGAAACACCCTGGAAATCCATCAGGCCTGCCAGTGTCCTCTTTCTGCCTGTCACCTTGCTTCACCTTATTAGTTGAGCTCCAGTGGCTCGATGTCTCATTAGAACTGTGAGCGTCGACAGGACTCACCGAGGGACTGCCTGGGATCTGTACAAAAGGAGAAGCTGTCGTGTCCTTTCCAGGAAGGTCTCGGTGGGCCTTCCCAAATATGACTGGTGACCTCGGCCCCTGTTTTTACTCAGTCCTGACCTGAGGCTTCCTGCTTTGAGGCTACTCAGGGCACCAGCGGGGGTTAAGTCTGGGAAGAGAGGCAGGATTATATGCCAAGGAGAAGGGTGGCCAAACAGGGAACCTCTCGGGCTGGGGGTGGGGAGACAGCGCCGGACCTAGGCGTGCTGGGGTGGGGTGACCCCGACCCACGGCTGTGGGTTATCAAGTAAGTGGTGATAGCAGCCCATCAGGTCCCTCCACCAGCCTGGCCCCTTGGTCTCCTGGTTTGGCCCCATCGGGGCCAAGCCCCTCGTTCTTCATATCCTAACCCCAATCCCAGTTTGCCAAGATCCAGTGTGTCAGTCAGGGTTCTCCAGAGAAGCAGAAGCAACAGGAGGTACACACACACTGTGTGTGTGTGTGTGTGTGTGTGTGTGTGTATCCATAAAGAGACTGATTTCAAGGAATCAGTTCATGTGATTATAGGGCCTGGCAAGTCCGAAGTCTGAAGGGCAGGCTGTCAGGCTGAAAAAAAAACCACTCAGGAGCTGATGCTGCAGTCTTGAGACAGAATTTCTCCTTCTTTTCCAGGACACTTCAGTTTTTGCTCTTACGGCCTTCAACTGATTGCACGAGTCCCACCCACATTATCGAGGGTGATCTCCTTAAAGTCAACCAACGGTAGATGTTAAGGCACATCTGCAAAATACCTCCGTGGCAACCCCTAGATTTGTGTTTGATTAAATGACTGGGTACTATTGCCTAGCCAGGTTGCCACATAAAATTAACTGTCACCTCTACTAGACAGCCCTGGTCATGATTTCAGGACCAGAGCAGGTCAGAGGTAAAGGGGGGAGCTCTTCCAGCCTCCTCAAGGCCCCTTGCTGGTTAGTGGGGATCCCTAACCAGCCTTGCTGGTTAGACCGCTTGCTCTTGGCAAATCATCCAACCTCCCTTAGCTTTGTCCTTGGGTGGGAGGCATTCCTGAGCCCATGTACCTGCTCCAGCATCTGTCTTTCCCCAGGCATTTGCTTGAGGCTGTCTAGGAAGGGGACGTACCAAGTATCTATGTTGGAAGTGATGGAGGTCTTTCCTGGCATGTAGGCATGGGTTAACTTGAACTCTCTCGACTGATTGGTATGGATTTTTACTATGGGGCACTGAACTCCTAATGAGTAGAGTGGCCATGAAATTTATGATCCAAACTGGGACACTTTGGAGAGTAGAGGGGACATTATTAATCATGCTGGACAGCAGACGTGAATCAAGATGTTTCTGGGGCAAATCAGAGCATATAAGAGACTTAATAACAGCAATCACTGTGTTGTTCTTAAGAGTTCATTAACCCAGAGTAGTTTTCTGTGCCTGTGTTCCGTAGATGAAGGGTTAATTAAGTCAACAAATGTGAGGGCAGTTGTGGGCTGAGTTGTGTCCCCCCAAAGGTATGTTGAAGTCCTAGCCCTTGGCATCTGTGACTTTGACCTTGTTTGGAAATAGGGCCTTTGCAGATGTGATTAATCAAGATGAGGTCATACTGGAGAAGCGGGGCGAGGTTGCTAAATCCAATGACTAGTTCCTTACAAGAAAGCCACGTGAAGACACAGATGCCCAGAGGAGAAGGCTGTATGGTGATGAAGCAGAGATTGGAGTGATGTGTCTGTAAGTCAAGGAACTCCAAGGATTGCCAGCTGTCACCAGAAGCCAGGAGAGAGGCCTGGAACACATTCTCCCTTAGTCTCTGAAAGGAACCAACCCTGCCACACCTTGATTTTGGACTTCCAGTCTTCAGAACCACAAAAGATTAAATTTCTGTTGTTTTAGGCCACCTTGTGTGTGGTACTTTGTTACAGCAGCCCTAAGAAACTAATATGGGACTTCCCTGGTGGCACACTGGTTAAGAATCCGCCTGCCAATGCAGGGGACACGGGTTCGATCCCTGGTCCGGGAAGATGCCACATGCCGCGGAGCAACTAAGCACGTGCACCACAACTACTGAGCCTGTACTCTAGAGCCCGTGAGCCACAACTACTGAGCCTGCATGCCCCAGAGCTCCTGCGCCGCAACTACTGAGCCCCTGTGCTGCAATTACTGAAGCCTGCGCTCCTAGAGCCTGTGCTCCACACCAAGGGAAGCTACCGCAATGAGGAGCCTGAGCACTGCAACGAAGAGTGGCCCCCGCTCGCCGCAACTAGAGAAAGCCCTCACGCAGCAACAAAGAGCAGCCAATAAAAGAAAAGAAACTAATATGGGTGCCTCCTACATGCCAGGTTCTGGCGGAAGTGCCAGGGGTAACATCAGCAACGCACAGCAGGTACAGCCCAATCTTATGAGGGCTCACCATGTAGACCTTTGTCCCTGGGACTTTGCACAGACTGCTGGCTGTATGGTCTAGCCAGACAGTAATTGTTTCTGCAGGTTGATCAGGCAACTGAGATTAACACCTGGCCCAAATTGATTCTCACACCCACCTTTGCCGGCTGAGAACGACAGGACAAGTCAAGTGGGTTCTGTTGCTGACTTTGGCAATGGTGACATGGGCTCGGGTGACATCAGGTCTTGTTCCAGGGGTGCAGAGTGCCTGTTGTGATGAGCCCACCTGAAAATGGTTCACAACAGGCAGAGCCCACGCTGCTTCCTGGGCTTCTGAGCTCGGGAGATGAGCTCACCTTTCTAGCAGCAGCAGCAAGGACCATATCCAGCCCCATCCCAAAGTCTCCTCCACAGGAAACATGGTGGTGGCTGACATGTGCGATTTCCACGTGAATCCAGGTGCTTGTTACTTGTCCATCCATGTTGCGAAAAGTATGACAATGAGGGACAACAGTGGGGAGTGCTAAGGTTTATCAGCGGTAATAAATATGCTCCCTTTTCCTATATTGTGGGAAGTTCTATAGATCTCTCTTTACTGACATATAACAAATATAAAAAAAATACAGATTTTTAAGTGCACAGCTTGAGTTTGACAAATGTATGTAACCATGTAACTACCACCCCAGTCAAGATCTGGAACATTTCTGTCACCCTAGAAAGTTTCCTGTGCCCTTGTCTAAGCCCCTCCCCCAACCCCAGAGGTTCTGACTTCTGTCCCCGAGGGTGGTGTTGACTGTACTTGGGCATCGTATCTGTGGCATCCTGCTACTTGCGCTAGATTCTTTCATGCCCCATAGTTTTAAGCTTCATTCTTTACTGATAAATCATAATAAATGGACTTCAACATTTTACTATAAAAAACAACATAATCATGTTATAAAGCGTTTGGCAAGGGGACGATGGGAGGGAAAGTGATTTAGGATTCTTCTATGTGCCACAGCCGTTGTAATGGTTTTAGTGTATTTCTTTCTAGTTCTTTTCATTTGCTTATTTGTTCATAGCTGCAAAAAAGCCAAAGGTGATTTTTTTCGTGTTTCTTTTTAAAATTTATGATGAACATTTTTTCCACATCCCGTGTCTTTACCATTTTTGACAATACTCTATCTAAATTGTGCCATGAGGGCAGGGGCTTTCACTGTCATGTTCACTGATGTATTCCCAGTATGTAGAACAGTGTCGGGACATTGGTAGGTGCCAGTAAATGTTTGTGGAAGGACTAGATGAATGTATCAGAGCTACTTAACCATTTCCCTATTACTGGACAATTAGTGGCTTCAGTGTTGTACCATTAGAAATAATAAATATCTTCACACAAATGGTCCTCCCACCCCATTTTGAGTGACATTCTTAGAACAAGTGCCAAATATTGTGTCAGAGAAGAAACATGTTATGGTTCTTGTTAGACAGTCAAGTGCCTTGTAGAGCTGAATTACTCAGGTATCAGTCTTGGCTCTGCCGCTTACTTGCTGTGTGACCTTGAACAAATTACATCACCTTTCTGTGTCCTAGTTTGCCCATCTGTAAAATGGGACTAATGATAATATTTCCCAGGCTTGTTGTGAGGATTAAATGAACTACTATGTGTAAAGTACTTAGAAGGCTTGGTGATAGTAAGCCCTGTATATGTATTTGCTGTTTATGTTTTACACATAAAAGAGGTTATGCTAAGAAAAGGTTTGCCTATCTTTCCAAATAGAAATGGTCTATATCTTAATAACCACTGTCCTTTTGATAACTTAGTAGCGCTGTGTGGTGCCCACTGGCGAGTGGCTCAGAGCTGGGTTGCTGTGTAATGGACAGGAACCTTGGTGACTGGTTCACGCCAGATGTTTTGTGTGCCTGCCTGTAAAATGCTCTTGCTGGAGGCCATCCAGTAGAGGCAGGGACAAGACCGGGGTGAACAGTTTGTCCTCACAGCCCTCAGAATGCTCAACCTAGTGCTGGAGAGAGACATACAGACACAACCAAAGGTTCTTCCTATCGTGGCAGTGAACAAAGGCCCCGCCGAATGAGAACAAATCCCTGATACCTATTGAGAGTTTACTGCAGGGGAGTCGGCCACCATCACTTGTGTTTGCCAGAGACTCAAAGGCAGGTAGGGGAGTGAGGCAGCTTTATAGCGGAAAAAAAGAAAAGACTTGCATTTTGCCCTGAAGGAGGTTGCCGGCCTGGGGAAGCTGAAGGTGGCTAAATAGAGGCAGGGTATTTTATGCCATTGGTTTGGGGAGTGTATTCATTTCCCAGGGCTGCTGTTACAAATTACCACAGACTGGGTGACTTAAAAGTAGAAATTTATTCTCTCAGTTCTGGAGGCCGGAAGTCAGAGATCAAAGTATCAGCAGAGTTGGTTTCTCCTGGAAATTCTGAGGAGAATCTTTTCCTTGTCTCTGTCCTTGCTTCTGGTAGCTGCTGGCAATCCGTGGCATCCCTTGGCTTATGGGCACATCACTCCTATCTTTGTGTTTGTGGTCACATGGCCACCTTCTCTGTTTCTCTGTGTCCTTTCCTCTTCTTAGAAGGATACCAGTCCTTGGATTTATGGCCCACCCTAATCCAGTATGACCTCATTTTAACTCAGCTACCTCGCAAAGACCTTATGTTATAGACTAGGGAACTGCATTCCCTCAAAATCCATACGTTGAAGCTTAACCCCCAAAATGATGATATTTGGAAATAGCGCCATTAGGGAGATAACTAAGGTTAAATGAGGTCGTAAGGGTAGGGCCCTAATGTAATAGAACTTGTGTCCTCATAAGAAGTGAAAGATATCACTTATATGTGGAATCTAAAAAAATGGTACAAATGAACTTATTTACAAAACAGAAAGAGTCACAGATGTAGAAAACAAACTTATGGTTACCGGGGGGGGAAGTAGGGGGGAGGGATAAATTGGGAGATTGGGACTGACATATACACACTACTATATATAAAATCGATAACTAAAAAGGACCTACTGTATAGAACAGGGAACTCTTCTCAGTACTGTATAATGACCTACATGGGAAAAGAATCTAAAAGAGTGTACATATGTATATGGATAACTGATTCATTTTGCTGTATAGCAGAAACTAACACAACATTTTAAATCAACTATACTGCAATAAAAATTTTTTTAAAAAAGTGAGTTTCCCATAGACAGCAAAAAAAAAAAAAAAAAAAAAAAAAGAAGTGAAAGAGACACCAGAACAGAAGTGCACGCACGCGAAGAAAAGGCCATGTGAGGACACGGTGACAAGGCAGCCATCCACAAGCCAGGAGGAGGGCTGTTGCCAGAAATCAGCCATGCCAACACCTTGATCTTGAACTCCAGCCTCCAGAACTGTGAGAAAATTAATTTCTCTTGTTTAAGTCCTCCAGTCTGTAGAATTCTGTTATGGCAGCCCTAGCAGTCTGATGTACCTTCTTTCCAAATAAGGTTGAGTTCAAGGTTCCTGGTGGACATGAATTTTGGCAGGGGACACCATCCACCCCATTGTAGGGGTCATATTTAGCTTTCTCTGGCTGGTCTTGAGTTGGAAATTGGGACAAAACCGTAGGGAGGCTGGCCCTCACTGACCACGTCCTGACCATCTATCTGGACCATTACTACGGCTGTGGGCCAATTGTGGTTGGGCTTCCTGGACCAGCTGCTGCAGAGGACATGGGTCAGAGTTGTCCTGTATGGCCTGGCCAGTGTCCGTTTGCATGTTCAGGCTCTTGTCCTGCTGCTGCTAACCAGCTGTGGTGCTGAGGAAAGCATTTGACCTGTCTGGACTCCAGTGTTCTCTCTCCCCTTGAAAATGGGACATTAAGCTGTTCTCCGTGGGCGGGAGAAAGATGCTTAGCATCAGGGCAGGGAGAGAGGTGGAGATGGCGAGGATGGCTTAGAAAATATTTCCCTGGTGATTTTGATAAGCCCATGGCCCCTCCTGGGTGGAGAACAGCTGGGCCACTTGGCATCTGGAGCCTCTTCCAGCCATAAAATTCCACAGTGGTTTCTCCTGGAGAGAACAATCCTTCTGCTGGATCTTCCAATCATATTTTTATTTTTCGTGGTGCTTAATCTCTTTTGGAATGTACTGAAATGAGAGAGAAGATTTTAAACTCATTTTCATGCTGGTTAAGCCAGTGATTTAATCTAATTATTTTTACTCCTGTTTGGGACATGAGAGTGATGCTGTAACACCTAGACATTTCAGCTGTTGTCATGAAAGGTACACAATTCTTAGCAACTTTATTTCAAACCATAGAATTGGGGGAAAATCACGTTTTTTTTATTTTTTATTTTTTTGCTTTGGTTTCTGGCACTGGGTGGTTTCTAAAACACAGAAGTCGAAATGATAGAAATTTGAAGCTATTTAAATTACTCCCCAGCCTTCCCATCTAGCTTTCATAGTTTCAGAATAAACGTCAGGGCTCAGAATATGGGGTTATTTTTAACCGGGGTAGAAAGCAAAGGGAGAATGGCATGTTTTGAGGCATTTTTTTTTTCCTTTTTGAAAAATTCAATTCACAGTTTCTATTCCCTAAAGAGAATCAACTAATTAAAAGGTTTAAGAAAGATCAGCATCTAATGGAAGGACTTGTCTGTCAAACACTCTCCGTCTGGGAAGGGTCACGGTTCAGCGTCCAAGCAGCAGTTTGAAAAGCCAGGAGCTGAGAAAGGAGGGCTAGCCACACCATCTCCTGGGCATCCTTCCGGGCAGAGCTCATCCTAGCAGCTCCTGGGTTCGTGTCAGAAGGGAGGTGGAAGGCCAGGTACTCATCACTCAACGGGCATTTCCTGAACACCTGTCTTGTGCCAGGACCCGGCAGCCCACAGACGTGACCAGTGCAGCCAGACCAGAGCAGACTGGAGAAGTTGCCAGGGCTGGACCACGCAGGGTCTCGAAGACCTTGATAGGGTTCTGGGCGTTTCTCCGAAGAGCAGTTGAAAGCCATTGAGGAGTTCTAAGCCATAAATGCCTGTGGAAAACAGAAAGGAGCAGATTGAGAATGGTCGTGGGGAGGTCAGGCAGAAGGCGGGTGCAGTGGTCCAGCCAGAGTGGATGCAGGTGGGGGAGATGAGGAAGCTGATGGACTCGAGAGCTGTTTTGGAAGTAAGATTGTGGAGGATTGGCTAAAAGAGGGCAGAGTGTACCAGTTAGCTTTCAGTGCAGGAAATAGAAACCATTCTCAATATTTTCAACAGAAAGGAATTGAATTCAGGGAATTAGGTCCTTACAAAATTGCAGGAAGGGCCAAAGGAGCAGGAATTGGAAATGGAATATTCAAATTCAAAAACATCTTATGTACAAATAAGGAAGTAGATGCTATTGTCAGGAGAGCCTGTCCACACTTAGATCTCCGAAGCCTTGGTTGCCAGAGGAATAACACCTCTCCCTCTTTTCTGTCCTCTGAATCTGCTAGGTTGGCCGAACCTCCTTCTCATTCAGAACCCTAGCTGCATGGTAGGTCAGGTTCCACAGAATAGGAAACAGGGCTAGTATGTGTGAACGTGCAGTGCACAGCCTGCACACCCGTACCTAGTATTCTCGACAGGAAGGCTCATGGAAGGAAGTCGAAATGGATGCTGAGTGCCCACTGGCCTATCCACTTATCACAGGGTATGAGGGAGGAGGAGGTCGTCAAGGATGGCACCAGACCAACATGGAGGGTGGGCCGTTCGCTGGGGACGGGTTTAAGGTATTTATAAGATAGCCAGAGAGTAATGTGCCATTGCCAGCTGGGTATGTTAGGTCTTGAGCTCAGGAAAGACTGAGATCTGGGAGAAGTCTGCAGAGATTAGAAGGTCAAAGCCAGGTCACCTGGAGAGAAGAGGGCTCAGGGCAGATCCCCTGGAACCCCAAGGTTCGGGGTCCCACAGAGGAGGGGGCCCTCTGAAGGAGACTAGGCAAGTGAGGACAGCGTGGGGTCAGAGAAACTAAGAGAGAACATTGCAAGAAGGTGGAGTCACACAGCAATGTGGGTGAACCTGAATGTATTTCGCTAAATGAAAGGAGCCAGACCAAAAAGGCTATATATCCCGTGATTCCATTGATCCGACATTCTGAAAAAGGCAACACATCAGGGGTTGGGATTCGGGGGAGAGTTCAACTACAAAAAGGCTGCAGAAGGGAATTTGGGGGTGGGGGAACTCTTCTGTCTCAGAGGCTTGAGAACCCATAGAAATGCACATCACAACGAACAAATCTTACTGTATGTAAGATGGATGGGTGGATGGATGGATGGATGGATGGGTAGATAGATAGATAACACATACATTCATTCATACATATGTTCATTCATACATAAAAGAAGTGGTCAGTTTTATTAAATGTTTCAAGGAGGTCAAGGAAAATGAGTGACAGGTTTCCCCAGGATCCACAGAACAGTGGGCTAGGCCTCTGTATGAGTGGGTCCTGGGCTATAAGTGGAATTGACCTAAGACATGCAGTGTGTATTCCTCCTTTTGAGAGCATGAGTTCTTGACACGGCCCTTGGAGCTTCCAGGAATACAGAACCTGCTCCTTGGATAAAGGAGACCTTAGTCCCGAGATGTGCCCCTCTTGTGGGTAAAATGCTTGGATGGAAAGAGCCTGGTGTTTGTTGGGCTCCCAGCCTGGGTTCTTCTCTCACCTGTGCCAAACAGTGGTTGTATGAGTGCAGGTGAATGCTTAAGCCTCGCAGAGCCTCCATTTCCTCATCAACAAAATGGGAATAATGATCTTCTCAGGACTGACCTGGCAGATTAAAGGACTTTGAAAAGTCAGTAACGCAGCCTCCAAAACTTGACGAGGGTGCCACTCTCTCCATGGGCTTGCTGCCCGTCCCACCTCCCCCAGGTCAGTAACCCCTGGCTTCCTTCATGCCCCACATCACAGCAGGCTTCTTCCTGTCTCTCAGTCATTTGTTGCCTTATTGGACCCTCACCAGCCCGTTAAGGGCACATCCTCAAGGCTAAGCCCCTAGCCTAGCACCTGGCACATAGTAAATGCTCAAGAAGCATGTATTGACTTGAACTCGTTCAGGATCAGGGTGTCTGCCATCCTGATAACCTCCTGCTTTCTGAATGACTTTGGCTTTCTCCAGAAGTTCCCATCACTCTCCCAGGTGAAGAGCTGCCAGACCTAAGGATGCTCACAGATGCAACAGGTTCTCATCCACCTGCTCCCAGAGAGCCCATCACCTGCCGCGTGGGGCTTAGTAAATACTTGTTGAACAAATTCATACATTTTGGAACTAGCAGCATTGTTGGCCAAAGTATAGAGCCTTGAAAGGGCAACATAAATTCGGGGTTTCTGAAATATAATGGCGTCACCCATGTAACTGTGTGTGTCAACAGGAAAGGTCAAGGGTGCGCTAGGGGTCTGGCTTATAAGGTGTTAGAGAACTTAGTAGCTAGTGATGGGGAAGGGATGGCAGATGTCCCCTGGGACCTTACATTTCCCCCCTCAATGTCCAGGAAGGCAACTGGCAGGAAAGACCTCCCGCCCCAGTTCCCCCCTGCCCTACACACAGTGGTGGGGGGAAGTTCCAGAACCAAGAGTGACGGAGAAACCAACTCTGGGCTCCGAGGTCCACAGGAAAGAATGCTAAAAGAGGGGTGGGGAGTGGCTGCTGGGTCGCTGGCAGCTTTATCTCCCCTCCTTCTCCTCCCCTGCCCGCCCCCGGGTGTGGACGTTGCTGGAATCATCTCTGGTTCCCTGAGCTCAGCTCCACCTGCAGACACATCTCTTCCCTACACCCACCAGATTTCTGCGGCTTAAAGGCTTACGCGTGACCTCGAAAGCCGCTTGTGTGCGCCCTGTTGATTCCTCTCTTCTCCCTGGTGGGGATTTGAGCAGATAGGGCGGACTCGGCCCCTCTCAGACCCGCAAGCATCCCACCGTTGAACGTGGCCGCGGGCCCCCAATCCCAGCAAGCCCAAGAGAGGAGAAGAAGGTTTTCTCAGGAAGCTGGGATTAAACTGCACCAGCATTCACATCCTAACATGGCCGGTATAATCACGCTTGCTCTTTCCCCCACTAAGCTGATCTCATCTTCTCTTTTGCTTTCACAAAGCAAGGCTCATCCTCTGGAACAGTGGGCACAGACCTGGTGTGGAGGGAGGAGTCCGTAAGTCAACAATCCTCAGAGTGATGGCAGCCTAGCTGGGCTAAGTGCTGTGCATACACTATCTGTATCACTTAATCCTTACAGCAGCCTGGCGGGCGGGTTCTGTAGCGTCCCCATTTATAGGTGAGGTAACAGTCCTGCGGTGTTAAACAACTTGCCAAGGTCATGCAGGTGACAAGTAAAGGACAGAGGCACTTCCTGAAACCTAAGCTACCTGCTTCTAAAAACAAAGCCTTAAGCCGCTGTATAGGCTGCCTGCAGTTTAAAATTGCTGCTGTTGAAATAGAGACACAGACGTAAAGAATGGACATGTGGATACCAGGATGGGAGGAAAGGGGGAAGGGATGAACTGGGAGATTGGAATTGACATATACACACTACTAGATAACTAATGAGAACCTACTGTATAGCACAGGGAACTCTACTCAATGCTCTGTGGTGACCTAAATGGGAAGGAAATCCAAAAAGAGGGGATATATGTACACGTATGGCTGATTCACTTCACTGTACAGCAGAAACTAACACAACATTGTAAAGCAACTATACCCTAATAAAAATTAATTAAAAATAATAAAAATTAAAAAATTGTTGCTGTTGATGACGAAGTTGGGAGGGGTAGAGTTCCTGCTGCATGTGCTCCATGGTCTCTACACCCCATCCCCTGTATGCCAATTTCTAGAGGATTTGACTCTTAAACTGGGGAGTGGGCTGGTCCCAGCTACCAGCTGCCAACGAGGGAGGGCAGGGTGGCCATCTCCCCGCTTGCAGCCGTTGCTATCCACGGCAGGGCATGCACACGCAGTAACGATGACTATTTCACCACCTTGCGTGGCAGCACATTGCCACTGAAGAAATAGAAGGACAGAGAGGTGAAACGACTCGGCCAGGGTCCCACAAGCTGATGGGTAGTTGAATCAGGACCCAATTCAAATCTTCCATTTCAAGTCAGTGCAGCATGATTTCTATCCATGTTAGAGGCAGCCCTTAACCCTGGACGAGGAACTCAGGATCCCCCTCCCGGGTCCTGGCCTATATGGTCCCTGAACTAGTCACTCCCCCGCTGAGTCTCATCTGGAAAACAGGGACATGTGTGGCTGCAGTGCCTGCCTCATGGGCTCAGGGTGTGTCCAGAAGACTTGGGTGGGTACAGAGGGTGATTAGCAGCTGGTAGCTCTGCCAGTCACTCTGTCTCTACTGGCAAAATTCAGACCGTGATGGCGTTCACTCCCCTCTACAGCCCTCCAGTGTACGCATGGGGTCACGGAGCAAGGCGCTTTGGCTGAACCATTAGAAGCCTGTTCCTACCAAGGACAAAGCCATTTACAACCCGCGTCCCCTCTCTGCTGGAGCCCAGACGATAATGTCCTTATGGCAGAAAGGCAGCATTACTGGATTCTAATTTTCCAAGAGTGCCCAGTGTTGGATAAATCACTGCTTTGGAGAATCAAAAACTGGCTCGAATTTTCATGGCAGAAATGTCTGCTTGATCTGCCCTGAAATATCCCAGACAGTTACATTTCTCCTGGAAACAAGGTCCAGGACGCAGGAATGTCGAGTTACTGCCTTTATAATTCTCCATCTCTGAGCCGACAAGCCTTGAAGTAGACCCATGCCCTTGAACTGGCAGCAGCAATTCTGTTAAAGAAGTTTGATTACAGGGGGAAAAAAAGTGAAAGAATCTATGTTTCATTAAATGCTGCTTGTTTTAAAGTGGGAACATGGTCTGGGAGTCTGGGGAGCTAATGTTTTCTGGGTCTTGTTGGGAGAATCTCATCTTAAACAGAAGAGTTTTCTGTTTTAAGGGAGAAACCATCCTTTCAGAGCTTAGAGCCAAATTATATTTACAGAGAAGGGATTTTTGTCCTGGAAGTTTCTAAGCGTTTATCAAGTGCCCACTCTGAACCAGGTATCATTCTAGGCATTTAAGAGGTTTGCAAGGGTAACGAAAGCGTTCTAACAGGATGAGATGATGTAGATGGTCGATTGTCATTTTTGTTAGTATTTTAGCATTGTTTATTCAACTGAATGTTAAGGTCTCTTGAGAACCTACTGTGTGCCAGGCCTGGCCGAGGCACTGTGAATGCAATGCGGGGCAATGTGGATCCCTGCCTTCCAGAAGCTTCCGGTCTAGCTGAAGTGCCGAGGACGTGGGGGTGTTTTGGTGTCTGATGGGGAACCTGCAAAAATGACATTCACAAAATAAAATGCTTACCTGTTGGTCATCTCCAATGGGGGGCGGGGCGGTGAGAAGGAATTACCCCACCATTATAGGTGACATTAAGGTCCAAGAAGCATTCTTGGGCCAAAGAAGGGCCTATGACGTGGTACTCAGTGACCTGAGATGCCACCTATGCCAGTGGAAGCACACCTGGCACCTGAGTGGGCCTGAGAGGTTAGGGGACAAGGATGCTGTCAGTCCTCACCTCCTCCCTTGTTCCCGCGCGGCATCAGGTGCCCCTCCAAGGCTTACCTAGAGCCCCGCCTCCCATGGATCATTTCCCCTGCTCTGTGTGGCACTGCTAAAAGAGTGCCCTCCCTGGGGACAGGAGGTTTTCCTAGTGCCAGCACTGCCATCCTCGACCCTGCCAACGTCACTTGACCTCTCTGGGATCTTGGCTTCCCCCTCTGGAGTGACAGGTCCATTGTGGGCAGGAGGAGAGATTGGGAGGAGGGGCTGATGGGTCTGGGACAGGCTGGAAGGGCTGTGCAAGAGGCCGCCTGTCCCTGAGCTCTGAAACGACTCTAGCGGAAGGGGATAGGCCTCCCCTTTCCCCTTCATGGAGCGGCTTCTCAGTTCTGACCTGACGGTGAGGGAAGAGTATTCCACAGTCCTGGGCGGGGGGGTGGGGGGATGCAGGTTTGAAGCCCACCACAAGCTTGACACGCTGTAACAGTAAGGCACGTTATTAAAATTAGTCTCACTGTTTTACCGATGAGGAAACTGAGGCACAAAGAGGTTAAGGAACGTGTCCCTGTCGACCCAGCCTGTAAGTATTAGAGCAGAGAACTGCACTTGGCCGTGTGACCTTGGAGCCTGCGCTCCCAAGCAGGCCAGCCATCCCTGGCCTCAGCCTGCCCGTTGGCAGGGATCGTGTTGGTAACAGATCCGAGTGTGTGTTGAAGCCACTTGGAAAGCTGTCTGCTAGGAATGTGGCTGGAATCCATTGACAAAGCAAGGAACCATCCCGATTTTCTTCTTTGGTGACTTTTGACTTCTTTATACTTTTTTTGGTAACTTTATTGAGATGTAATTCATATACCATACAATTCATCTGCTTAAAGTGTACGATTCAGGGGCTCTTAGTATTCAGAATTGTGCAAGCATCACCACAAACAATTTTAGAACATTTTCATTACCCCAAAAGAAACCCTGTACCTTTCAGCTGTCACCCCCCAAACTCCATACCCTCCAGCCTTAGGCAGCCATTAACCTGCCTCTATCTCTGTGGATTTGCCTGTTCTGCACATTCTATATTAATGAGATCCTACAATAGGTAGTCTTCTGTGAGTGGCTTCTTTCACTTAGCAAAATGTCCTCAAGCTTCCTCCATGTTGTAACATGTATCGGTACTTCATGTCTTCTTATTGCCAAATAATATTCCATTTGTATGTATATATCACGCTTTATTTACCCACTCATCAGTTGGTAGATGTTTGGGTTGTTTTCTGCATTTGGGTTATTACGAATAATACTACTATGAACATTTCGTGTGTGGGTTTTGTGTGGACATATGTTTTCATTTCTCCTGGGAAGATACTTGGGAGTGGAATTGCTGGGTCATATGGTAACTCTGTTTAACCTTTTGAGGAACTGCCAGACTGTTTTCCAAAGGGACTGCACCATTTTGCATTCTCACTAGTAATGTATGAGGGTTCCAGTATCTCCACATCCTTGCCAACCCCTGTTATTATCTGTCTTTTTGTTTATAGCCATCCTAGTGGGTATGAAGTGTTTCATTCTTTTTTTTTTAATTGCAAGGGATATGCAAAACATGATCAACTTTAAGGTACTAGAATATCTGGATAATTCCGTATCCAGCAATGTTTTCCTAAGAGCGCAGGTCTGCGCTGGACAGAGAAGTAGCTGGCCTCTCCCCTGGTAGTCTAACACCAGGGGGGCTCTTCAGTTCCATGGCCGACCCCCCCAGCCCTCAAATGACACTCCCTGGTAACTAATATTGAATACCTTACCATGTTCTCTTGTCTTCCAGCGATTCATGAGTTCCCCACAGACCTGTTCTCCAATAAAGAGCGACAGCACGGAGCCGTCCTGCTACATATCCTTGGTGTAAGTGGCCCTCTCGGGGTGGGATGTCCCTAAACTTCAGGCATGTGAAACCTGTCTTCAGAACACAGTGTGTCAAAGATCTCATCCAGTCTTTGTAGAGCCCTGTGAGAACAGATGCTGGATGTGTTTTAACCACAAAGAAATGAAATCTTAAGGATAGGAAATGATTTGTTCAGTGTCACACAGCGAGTGGCCCCAGAGCCGAGACAAGGATTCGCGTCTTCTTGTGCCTCATTTTCTGCTTTTATAAAATGGGAGTGACAGCATCTTTCCCAGATGTATAAATACAAGTGAACATGGGTCAAGTCCATCAGACGTCGCAGGGCCCGTGATAAGGGCTCTGTCCCCACTTGCTATCATGATCCCTGGGATCCCCCACATTTTACTGCCTTGACATAACTAGTTTAAGACTTTGGTGCCCTTCTTCTCAAACTTCCCTCAGTGTTAGATGAGCCTGATGACCAGTGGTGGAGTTCAAGTAGCAGTTCAAAAAGGCACAGTGAGCTCAAAACTAAATTATAGGTAAAAGTCGCTCTTCTCTGCAGGCAAACTACAGCCCGCAGCCACTACCCATGTCTGTAAATAAAGTTTTATTGGAACACAGCCATTCTCACGCTTTTCTGTATCATCTGTGGCTGCTTTTAGGCTTCACTAGCAGAGCTGAGTAGCTGTGTTGGAGACTCCGTGATCCACAAAGCCAAAAAAATTTACTGTCTGTCCCTTTGTAGGAAAAGTTTACCAGTTCCATTGTTTACTGCAGGGAAATGAGAGTGCTCAGGGTTTAATTTTCTACTTCGCATCAGTCACAGCAAATGTTCCTCCTGATGTGGTTCCCTGACCACCCAGCACCATCTGCTTACATATTTAAACCCAACACAGTATTCGTCCTTGCAAGAGATAATTAAGCAAGTGAAAGCTGGGATTCTCACATAGAGAGTTGCCAGCTGAGAATAATGTATGAGTGAAGTTTTAATTAACAGGATAAACCACTAGTGAAAATGAAGGTTGTGGGCAAATTTTGAGTGACAGACCTGTGTGTTATTTCTCTAATAGAGTTATTATCTTCCTAGTATCTCTGGCTCTCCCATGCCCTCTCCTTTCACTGAGGGGGTGTGGGTTTGGCGAATTAGTCCCATAGTTCTGTCCCTCTGCCTCATCAAAGTCTTGACAAAGCTTTTTTTCCTGAACCTGAGAGGACCTCAGGAATTTTGCAGGAATCTTTTAAAAAAAAATTTTTTTTTTTAATTATCTATTTATTTGGCTGTGTGGGGTCTTTGTTGCTGTGCGCGGGCTCTCTCTAGTTGAGGCGAACAGGGGCTACTCTTCCTTGCTGTGTCTAGGCTTCTCATTGCAGTGACTTCTCTCTTTTTTTTTTTTAAATAAATTTATTTTATTTATTTATTTTTGGCTGCGTTGGGTCTTTGTTGCTGCTCTCGGGCTTTGTCTAGTTGCAGTGAGTGGGGGCTACTCTGAGTTGCGGTGCGCGGGCTTCTCATTGTGGTGACTTCTCTTTGTTGTGGAGCACAGGCTCTAGGTGCGTGGGCTTCAGTAGTTGTGGCACGTGGGCTCAGTAGTTGTGGCTCGAGGGCTCTAGAGTGCAGGCTCAGTAGTTGTGGCGCACGGGCTCCGTTGCTCCGCGGCATGTGGGGTCCTTCCGGACCAGGGCTTGAACCCATGTCCCCTGCATTGGCAGGAGGATTCTCAACCACTGCACCACCAGGGAAGCCCAGCGGTGGCTTCTTTTGTCGCGGAGCATGGGCTCTAGGCGCATGGGCTTCAGTAGTTGTGGCATGCGGGCTCAGTAGCTGTGGCTCATGGGCTCTAGAGCGCAGGCTCAGTAGTTGTGGTGCACAGGCTTCATTGCTCCGCGGCATGTGGGATCCTTCCAGACCAGGGCTTGAACCCGTGTCCCCCGAATTGGCAGGTGGATTCTTTTTTATTTTATTTTATTTTATTTTGCGGTACACGGGCCTCTCACTGTTGTGGCCTTTCCCGTTGCGGAGCACAGGCTCCGGACGTGCAGGCTCAGAGGCCATGGCTCACGGGCCCAGCCGCTCCACAGCATGTGGGATCTTCCCGGACCGGGGCACGAACCCGTATCCCCTGCATCGGCAGGCGGACTCTCTACCACTGCACCACCAGGGAAGCCCTGGCAGGTGGATTCTTAACCACTGCTCCACCAGGCAGGAACCTTTTAGTCCAGGCATTACCCAAGTATGTCTGAAGAACCAAATCTAGCCTACCTCCTGTTTTTATAAATAAAGTTTTATTGGAATGCAACCACACCCATTCCATGGCTACTCTTCTACAGCACCAGAGTCAAGACAGACTGTGTGTCCTGTGAGGACTCAAATATTTACTGTCTGACCCTTTAAGGAAGTTTGCTGAGCCCTTCTTTAGAGCAAGAAAAGGCTGGAGCTTTAGAGCCAGTTTTTGTCTGTAGCACTAAGAAGCTTCTCAGAACTTCTGTCCCAAGTGAAGGAAACAGTGGTGACATCTTGGCCCCTTTTCTCTCCAGTGTTTCTGAGGCGTCAGGGGAGCCAGAGGCCCTTCAGCCTCACGGGACACCCTTTGCCTGGGAGATGCTGTTGGGGGGAACTTCCGAGGGTGTGAATTCAGTCGGTATCCTAAGCTTTGTAGCAGCGTCTCTCCCACCTCTCTCTGTCCACTTTACCCACACCCCCAGTATTTGTTTCCTTTTTCCTTCCCCCCCCACCAAAAGATAATGTGTCAAATTCAGCGAAAGCCACACCTGGACTCCAGTAGAGTAGATGTCTACTCCAGGAGACATCTGCCTCAGATGCTCTGGTCACAGTTGATACATCTTCCACTTCAGTCACAGTTAATTAATTGTAAAGTTGTCATAATATCACGCTGTTTTAGCTGAAGCAGCCCAGCCTTTCCCTCTTTTGTGAATAGGCCATTCATGTCACTTTTTCTTTGAGGAAGAAATGGTTTCCACCAGAGCCTAGAGTCAAATCCCATCTCCTTTCCATAGGTCCTGCTCCTTGCCTCTCCCTCCAGCGTCACATGCTTTATTTTCCACCTTATTCTCACTCTGTTCTACCTGCACCAGTGACCTTGCTGTTCCTCAAATGCATCAAACATGCTCCTGCCTCAGGACCTTTGCACTTGCTGTTTCCTGGCAGTTACAGATACTTCATTTGCCTATCTGCTCGTCCCCCACAAAGAGGCAGAGGCTTTTCCTGGCATCCTCGCCACCTATCCCTAATGGCTAGAATAGTCCCTGGCACATAAGATGAGCTCAGTAGAGCCGTGTTGGGTGGACAGGTCAGGGAAGAGTTCTGTAGATAAAACCGTCTAAAAACTACCCATCTGTTCTTCCTCTGTCATCAAACAGAAGAAACTGAGACCTGGAGATGTGACTTATCCAAAATCCCAAGGCAGATAATTCCCAGGATTAGCACTGGAATTTGGACTCTGATCCATGAGCCTCCCAGTGTAAATGGCTTGTGGATTTTAACCTGGACCGACATCAAGCAGCGTCCGAGAAAAGGCTGGGTCTCACGTCGCCGTCTGTTTTGGCAGGAGGCGGGCAGTCAGTAACAAGGAAATGATGCCTTCTCTAAAACTAACGAGGGGAAATCAGGATGATGATTATTTTAAACCCTTAAAATGGCAATTTTAAATGCTTTCCCCCTTGGCGCTTAAGATTAGGATCTTGCCTTTTGAGGGCCTACCGTGGTGCTGAAGAGAGAGCTGCTTCTTTAAGAAGAAGCACAGGACCCTGTGGCATGAGTTCTAGTCCCCTCCACTGCTCAGCAAGTGATGTCTCCTGTCTGGGCTTCAGTTTCCCCATCTGTCAGTGAGGGAATTGAGGAATCACATCTCTGTGGTGCTGGAATTTTCCTCGGTGCCTCCCTCTGGTCTCCTGGCCTCTGCCCGAGCAGGCTGGTTTGGAGGGTGATGGACGCCTGGCCGTGCCCATCAGTGGCAGGAGTTCTGGCTGACGCTCTCTGTCTCCCCATTTCCTTCGCAGGCTCTGTACATGTTCTACGCCTTGGCCATAGTGTGCGATGACTTCTTCGTTCCGTCTCTAGAGAAGATCTGCGAGGTACGTGGGAAGGACTTAGGACCCTTTGGCAAAAGCCTGGGTGAGGGGCTGGGGGTGATTGACACGTGGCGTGTCGGTACCAGGCCAAGAAGCACCGGGGCGGGGAGCAGGCCCAGGCAGAGGCAGGGAGGGGCAGGACAGGATGTAGCATGGTTTGGGTTCTGCTAAAAGCTATCACAGGTGCTTCAGTGGCTGAAACGCTGCGGCACCTCCTCTGCGGCAGGGCTGAGGTGGCCGGGCTTCTTCCTGGGGTCAGCGATGAGCCCCCACCCCATTTTGCATCAAGCCCAGAGCTCCAGCCCTTGCGAGGACCCCTTCTGTAGCAAGCTCAGTGGGGAGGTTGTGCTGGCCCAGGGATTGGATGCTGCAGTGGCTTCAGAGCCCAGGCTGCCCAGGAGTGCTTTGGGAGGTGAGGGCAGGAGGAGGCCGAACCCTGCCCTGAGCCAGCCTGCCCAGGGGCCTTCTGAGAACCACAGGTGGGCACCTTCGAGTTGGCATTCAGGTGGGCCCAGAATCTCCGTGGTTTTCCCGAGCACCCGAAGCCTCCAGCCCCACATTGCAGATGAGAGGACGGGCCTTTGCGGCCAGAGCACAGCGTTACCAAGCAGAGTGGGCCTTGACGGTTCCAGCCCTGTCCCGTGCTGGCTCAGCCCTGGGGACAGGATGTGAGGGTCTGTTTCAGTGAGCAGCCAGGTGTCGGGCCTGCCACTGAGAAGGCCTTCTGGGATGCAGGAGCCAGGCTGTGCATCCGAGGCCTCCACATCCCACAACCTGACGTGTGGAGGTCCGCTTGGTACCCAAAGTCTGTGTGAGCACCAGAGGAGATGGGCGCTAAACTGGTGGACTCCCCGCTGAGCACCAGACCCTGTGCTAGGCATCCAAAGATGGAAAAGGCCAACCTCGTCCTCGTCATCCAGTGGGGAGGCAAGCGCATGGACCTCAGACCCTCACTGCGTGATTCGTGTTTCAGCTCCTCTGTCCCAGGGGAGTGGCTGGCTCGTGGGAGCCACTTAGAAAGACTTCATCAAGGAGACGTTATTTCAGGGCTCAGAGCGCGAACAGAAATGGACAGATGGGGGAAGGGGACAGGCGATTCTGGGTTGAGTGCCTGGCAGTGTGGAGGAGGTGCAGGGAGGAGAGGCCGCGACGCCAGCTGCCATGCTGCTCCCCTGCACTCTCCCTGGCTGCCAAGTGTCCAGTTGGCATGTTTACTGCCCCCACCTCACAGCCCTGAGGGTCTGCGGTCGCTTCTGTTTCAGAAACTCCATCTGAGCGAAGATGTGGCTGGAGCCACCTTCATGGCTGCAGGAAGCTCGACGCCAGAGCTGTTTGCCTCTGTAATTGGTAAGAAGTCCCGTCGCCCCAAGACGCAGGATGCAGAGAGAGCCCAGGTTTGGTGTCCAGACTAGTGTGGGCATTTGTCAGCTCTGAGTCTCAGTTTTCTCATCTGTAAAATGGGAGAAGTAGAGAGATAGAAACTGAATTAGTGGTTCCCAGGGGTGTGAGGTGGAGTGGGGTACTAACAGGTATGGGGTTTCTTTTGGGGGTGAAGTGAATGTTCTAAAATTAGATTGTGGTGATGACTGTATAATTCTGTGGCTGGACCAGAAAACACTGAATTGACATTTTAAATGGGTGAATCTTATGACATGTGAGTTACGTCTCAATAAAGCTGTTCAGAAAGTGGGAGCATTAGAGTAGCCGGTCCCTGAGGGCACCTCCACCTCTGGTTTTGCTGTCCTCAACCGCGTCGCTGGTGCTCTCTGATAATAAGAACAGCTTCCCTCCGTTCATGGGGTGGGGGACACAGAGCCGGCCCGGGTCTAAGGAAGCGGAAGGCCTGGGCTTTGCAGAGGAGTGTCTGTGCCTTTCTCTTTCCAGGTGTGTTCATCACTCATGGGGATGTCGGGGTTGGGACCATCGTGGGCTCTGCTGTGTTCAACATCCTGTGTATAATCGGAGTTTGTGGACTGTCCGCAGGGCAGGTCAGTGGTCTCTCTCTCCGTACGATATGACATAGGGACAGCGCGGGGAGACCCAAGGCCTAGCCCTAGCCGAGCCCGTAAGTGCTGTGGCTGTCAGAAACGGTTTCCTCTCCGAGCCTGCTTCCTCACGTGTAGCAGGGCTGTCCTTCCTTCCTTCCACCGGTGGGTCTGAGAGCAGAAAGAGCGTCAGCTCCGTGGCTGGTCCAAGGGGGGAGCGTTCATTCAACAGCAGTAAATATTTAAGAGGCGTCTCCTGTAACTCTGACCCTGAGCTAGACCTCACACATATTTGGGGCCCGCCTTCGGCCTCCCCACAGGACGCACGAAGCTGGCTTGTTGTTGAAACCCCATCGCATCTTCCTGGTCCTCAGAGCCCCAGGGGGACATTAGACTCAATCTCAGAGAGTCAGGCTCAAGGGTAGGCCCCGCCCGGCCAAGGGAGTTAGAGGTAGGCAGCCGGTCACCCCCGGAAGGTTCGAACATCGGAGGGAAGAGTGAGTGCCTCTGGCCTCTCCCCCGACACATGGCTTCTGCTGGGAAACATGACATGTGGTCACCTTGGAGGAACAGGGGGCAGCTTTGCCATCACTTAGGAACATGATGTGGTATCATTCCGTCCCCAAATGTGACAAAGAGCACAGGGTGGCCTTGAACGGCCAGACAAGATGTGGTTCTGGTGGCACAGTTAAGATGAGCTCCGTGGACATGTGTCTGCACCTGCAGGGGTCTGGGGGTGGTGGGAGCCCCCCAGCAGTGTCCCCTGGCCCCCGTACCCCATCTCCCCAGCCAGTAACAGCTGATGTCCCTTTGCTCAGCAGGTCATCCGTCTGACGTGGTGGGCCGTGTGCCGAGACTCTGTGTACTACACCCTCTCTGTTGTTGTGCTCATTGCCGTGAGTTACCTTCCCCCGCCCCTGCGAAGGCACCGGGGCCCTGCCCACCTCTGTCCCTGGCACTAGAAACAGAGAACCCACGGCGCCCCTACCCTGGGGTGTGCTGGCCACTCATTGCAGTCATGTGGACCAGTCTCCCTCCACCGTGCCTCCCTGTCCCGAAAATCTCATACCTGATGCTTTGCTTACCCATCACATCCAGGTACCACCTTGAGGGCACAAAGGCCTTGAAAAACCTAAGAAGGCATCATACGGTTGATGCAGTTAAGCTCAAGCACATGCCCTCAGAGGCCCTCAGATCCTCACTTAGAGCCCATTTACTAAAGAGCAGAGTTTCTGGTGTCCCACCTTACCGCGGAGCAGGGAAGAGAGGCCAGCTGGGAGCAGTCAGGGTTGGCAGCTAGGAGCAAGGATATGGGCAGAAAAGGCAGAGGGACTGAAACAGAGATCCCTGAGGGCTCGGGTACATCATGGCACATGACAGTGACACAGCCCATGACACAGGTTACTGCCATCCACAGGGGAAGAGCTTCCATCCAAAAGGAGCTTTAAAGTGGGGGCATGAGGGCAGGTCATTTTCAAGAGGGCAGATGCACATGGCATGCCCAGACTTCAGAGTATGGAGCGTGCCCTAGAGTGACAGTTCTCAACCTAAGAACATCTGGAGCCAACTGGATTTGATAATCATGACCCTTATATTAGTTATCTGTTGCTGTGTAACAAATTTCCCTTAACACTCAGCAGTTTAAAACAGCAAATGTTTCTTGCTTCCATTTTCCATGCATCAAATCTGGGAGTGGCTTAGCCGAGCCCTCTGGCTTACGGGTGTCGGCCAGGGTATAGTTATGTCAAGGCTCCCGTGGGCAACGATCTGCTTTCAGGATCACTCGCTAGGCTGCAGGCCGGCCTCGAGCTGTTCCACAGTGCAGCTCTCGGCATGGGGACTGGTTTCCCTCCCAGCAGGGGCGAGGAGGCACCAAGCTGAAAGCCACAGTCTGCTTGCAACCGAATCTCGGAAGTGACAGCCCATCACTGTTGCCATATTCTGTTACGAGCAAATCCCTATGTTCAGGCCACGCACACAGGCGAGCATGAAGATCAGGCAGTGGGATCATCGGGGCACCTGAGAGGCTGCCCCCCACACCCCCCAAAAATGAAAGTTATAGATAAAACTATTTACCTATACACAATTTTACAAAATCAATATAATGCCCAAACTATACCATAAAGGACAAATAAAAGTAATTCATAATAAAAGAATACATCTTTCAATGGGTAAATGTTTGGGCATGAAGGTGCTAAATGCTGAATGATGTGATCCGTTGCCCCCATATGGGAAATCTCCAGGCCCTACAGCTACCAGTGCAGACTGAGGCTGGTATGCTGGGCTGGCAGCCCTGTGAGTGGAGCCGACCTTGATGATGTGATTTTCCAAAATTATGAATGACTCCTGATAAAATCCTAAACAGAGCCAAGTACAATCATCCCTCCGTTTGCATGACAGTTAACTCACTAGAAAATTAAGTATTTATTAAAACCATGTAAGAATACTTTGATTTGCAAAATGGAATTAAGGTTGAGGCTCAGGTCATTTTTTTTTCTACTTGCCTAAATATCTAGCAGGACATTTAAGACGTGTGCCAAGTACGGAAGAACTCCTCCGGTAGAACCATTTCACATGCTCTAGGCTGACTGGTACCCCGGGCCTTCACTGCCTCTAAATGCCAGTAGCCCTCCATTGGGTTAGAAAAGCTGAAACTATCCCCGTAAATGTCCCCCAGGTTTCCCAGGTGGTGGCACTGAGCTCCCCTCTATTGAGCGCCTCTTCCTCAGAGGCTTGAGTCTGGGGAGCCTCACAGCAATGCCCAGCCAGGAGGACCCTCTCCGAAGTGACTTCCCAAAGCAGATTCTGTGTGTGCTGCCTGCCCTGACAGCCAGGAGAGGGGTACAATGGGCCCAAGTCCAGACAACATCCCCCTGGTCTCTCCTGGCATCCGTGTCTCCAAGATCAGATTGGTGGGCACTGCCCCTCCACCTTCCTGTGTGCACTGGGCCTGGCTGGGGCGGTCACAGGACTCCTCCCCTGGACCACGGAAGCATCATTCATCCGTGTCCCACGTAGGCAATGCTGGGTGGAATTGTTGGGCAATGTCAGTGCCCTCTTAGGAAGCCACGGCATCCCCACCATCACCCCTGGCCTCCTTTCAAATGGTACAAATGGGTCCTTTGCCCTCAGAGTTTCCAAAGGGGTTACTCTTTATTTTTTAAAAAATGACACCCCTTCCTCCCCACCCACACACACAGAGGTACCACAGATTGATCGATCGATCGATAGATAGATAGATAGATAGGTAGGTAGGTAGGTAGATGATAGATAGATAGATAGGTAGGTAGGTAGGTAGGTAGATGATAGATAGATAGATAGGTAAGTAGGCAGATAGACACAAACATACATACATACAGAGATGCCTTTTCAGTTTTTAAGAGTCTTGATTTCAGCAGCTCTGTTCCATTAATGAGGGCAGACCCCTGCCAGGTTGGCCCCAGTGGCTACTTGGACTGTTGGTAGCACAGGCCAGTTCTCTCTGGAGACCCACCCTAGACCTCATACTGCGGCATCTACTGACCAAGGTTTCCACTAAGGAAAGGTCACCTTCTATGTTTGAGAAACCCAGACATGGAGAGAAGAGCCAGCTTTCTGTGAAACACATAACTAGCCTATGTGTTGGCTCTGGGCGCTTAGAGGTCTGCGTTTGTTCTTCTTTTGGAATAAATCTGTTGCCCCGCCCTTTGTTTCTTTTGCCTTCCAGTTCATATATGATGAAGAAATTGTGTGGTAAGTTTTTAAAGTTTGTTTCTCGTTGTTCCTTTTTTGTTAGTATCCTTGCTTGTCGGGTTCATTGAAGCTTTTTTAAAATTATTTTTACAAACATAAGTTTATGAACTTGTGAAAGTAAAAAGGGTATCATTCTAAGCAGTCATGCCTTTATTTATCCTTTCAAAGTGGCAAAAATTGTTTCCCTTAGTATTCCCACCCTGCCAGATATCAAGATATATTATAAAGCTAAAATAATGAAAACAGTATGGTGTTTTGCACAGGGATAAGCATAGGCCAATATGGAACTGAGAACCCAGTAATGGGCCCAGTTCTGGACTGGGGGATACGACAGGAATCATGACAAGGTAGTGAGTTGGGAGAGGCGGGAGTGGTCCTCATACTACAAAAATGAGGAATTCATATAGAATAAAATAACATCAGCTCGTTCCCTCACACCTTATACAAGAATAAATCCCAGATGGATTAAAGATCTCGCTGTGAAAAGCAAAATTAAAACAATTTAGGGTAGAATATAGGGACTCATCTTTATGATATGGAGGTAGGAAGTGATTTTTTAATCAAGATGCATAAAGCACAAACTTCTAAAGAGGTTGATGTTGCCACTCTAATTATAGGGCATGAATGTATCTTACATCCATAAGCCATAAAAACGGTTCTGTTCATTGACCATGATTCAGGTCTGCATCCTGTATATGGTTATTTGTTGGGCATAGATTCAGGAGAACTGATGCGAGCGGCTGCGTGCTATGGGCCCAGAGCATCCTGGTTCTGGGTCCTAACCCACCGTGTGAGCCAAGAAGTCTCTCCCTTTCTGGGTCTCCTTTTCCTCATCTGCAGACGGAGTTTTGAGGGAGTGGTCGGGTCATCTACAGACTCCTTTGTGGCTCTGCTGGGCTGTGGGCTAGCAGAGGAAGAGCTCCCCAAGATGACTGTAGCTCATGTCAGGCACATAGTAGGTCTTCAGGACACACTTGTCAGATGACCCAACAAATTAAGCTGTGTGACTCCTCAGAGGCTTGTGTTCTGAGCTACAAAAATCCCCACCATGTGTGGGGTTGAACGCTGGTTCTGCAGGACGGCGATAAGAGTGCACCCCAGAAAGACCCCCACCCAGCCCAGCCCCCGTATTTGGCCCAGGAGGCTCCTGTGACTGGCCCATCTCTTCAGGCAGTTCTTAGGGTCCCTTCCCACCTGCACCCACAGCTTCTCCTGTCGCTGGCCAGAATCTCGGGTGACCATAGGGGCTCTTAACATCATGACTCCAGGCTCCTCCCCTCCCTGAGTCTGGGATGAGGTGGCCTTGGGCCCTCCTTTTTCTGGGTAGCTGGGGGAGCTCCTCCTGAGCCGTGTAGATGAGACCCCCTGTAGTTGAGAAGGCCCCACCCTCAGCCTTCTCGTTACCAAGCGAGCTTCAGACTGCAGGACGGCTGGGGGCTGGGTGGCTCGCCCGCATGCCTGGGTCCTGGGCCGGGCGCCGGGTCAAGGATGGTGAGAGGACCATGCCCCCTGCTCCGCCCGCCGCGCCGGTCACTCCCAGCCTTCAGCGCCGCGGGCCTCCCGGCTCTAACCAGTCTCCTTTCTGTCTTTGAGGTGGGAAGGCCTGGTGCTCATCGTCTTGTACGTGTTTTACATTCTGATCATGAAGTAAGTGCCCTTCCTCCTCTTCTGGGCTGTCTCACCCCTGGTCTCACATCCTGCTGTAGCCTTTTGTCCGAGCAGGAAGAAAACCTCCTTCAGCCCTTGCCGTCACTTCTGGCCACCCCAGTTCTCTGGGGGACACCCTGCTGGGGCAGCGTGGGAGAGAGATAGTCAGCCTCTGTGTTAGGGTGCTGTCGCACTTGGGCCGCGGTAGGTGGCTGGCTGGTCGGGGGGAGGTTGAGGCCCCTCCCAAAACAAATAGCAAGAGGGGACCTCTCTCCCAGCCCGGTCCACACCCCCGGCCCGTGCCGCAGGGTGACCGCTCGTTTGTGCTGACTCTATAAATCGCCTGATAATTTAATGCCACTCTTTTGAAAGAGCCGGGCACCTCCATTTTGTCAGACTTCATAAAATGCCACCTCTCGGGGCTGCCACCTTGCGCAACTGCACTGGGCACCGCTTGTAGTTGTAAAGATGCAGACCTTGGCGCCAGGCTTGTGTACCCTGAGGCCCTCCAGAAGCTGCCCAGGTCAGAATCATCTCAAAGCTACCCATGATGAATTAACATTCAGCCATAAAAAGGGAAGGAAATTCTGACTCATGCCACAAATGTGGATGAACCTTGAGAACATGATACTGAGTGAAAGGGATCCAGTCACAAAAGGACAGATACTGTGCGGTTCCACTTACGTGAGGTACTGAGGAGACGCAGATTCCTAGAGGCAGGCAGCAAATTAGAGCTTGATTACCAGGTGCTTGGGCGAGGGAGTAATTAGTGACTCGTGGTGAATGGGAACAGAGTTCTGTTCGGGACACTAAAAATTCGGGAACTAGATAGTGGTGATGGTCGCACAACCTTACGGATGTAATTACTACCGCTGAATTGTGCACTTAAAAATGGAAAATAGTTAAAATGGCAAATTTTATGTGGTATGTATTTTTCTACAATTAAAAGAAAAAAAAAGGCAACCCACGAGCTAAGCCACATTCAAGTTTGTCAGTTTCTCCTCACACCTCCGCAGGTAATTAAAAAGGAAAACACCACTGAGGTTTACGAGGCTCTGAATCCCCCGTTGACCTAAAATGTTTATAATGTTTTATAAAAATGGGTGATAAGCTGTCAAACTGCAAGAGAATGGTCCTTAAACCATCTCCTCTCTGAGTGCCTTGCAGTGGGGCCACCAGCCTGGGGTCTGGGATGGAGTCTGTTCTCGGTGTGGGCAGCTGTGCTGGCTGGGATGGTACAGGGAAAGGCCCCCAGGCAGCGCACGGGAGCAAGGCCAGCCCTGGGAACACCTGCTTCGAGCCTGTTCCGAGGCTGGGCTGAACTTCTTTTGTCAGGACAGGTTTATAGCGCGCAGAAGTAGGCGTCAGTCATTTTCTCGGGCTGAAGGTCTCCTATGGCCCCAGGAGGCCCACTCGGGAGGAGCAGGCCCCCTGCGAGCGCACATCATCCCAAGGTTGTGGTCAGGAGCCTCTGTCAGCTGGGTTGAGAAGCCTCAGCCCCCCACCGGCTCCCCCAGGGCCATGCTCACTGCAGGTGCACAGGGGAAGGAGGTGGGGGAGGGCCCTGCCCCGTCTATCCCGCAGCTCTGACCTCCCGCCTTAACTGCCTTGCAGGTACAATGTGAAGATGCAGGCCTTTTTCACAGTCAAACAAAAGACCATTGCAAATGGCAACACGGTCAGCAGTGAGCTGGAGGATGGTAATGATTACTGTGGTAGTAGCTCTGATGACCCTTCTATGCCATTGCTGGGGCCAGGTAAGGCTGAGCAGACAGGAGCGGGCAAGCCATGTCGTTGAAAGTACTCTCCCTTCTCTTCCGTGCACACACACACTCCCTCTGAATGGTCACTCTCCCCCTTGGCCACGGGACCCTGAATGAGGAGGGTGCGTCATTTAGGAGGTGTGGCTCAGGTGGGCGTTTACTTAGCTGGGAGAAGGATGAATCGAGGGTCCGCCGTCACGTCCTTAGGGATCGCCCCAAGCCTCCCGAGGCAGCCTCAAGCCCTGCTTGGCTTTCCTGAAATGCAGTGAATTACATCTCTGACCCATGTCAAAGGCCAGTGACAGGAAGCTGAGGACTTGGGAAGGCAGAGCAGGCTCCGTCTCCCTGTGGTTTCTCAAATGCCAGGCCCAGTTCTGGAGAGCTCTGTTCTAGAGAGACCACTGGCTCCTTGCCGAGATGAACAGCAAGGCTGGGAAGGGTGCCGCGGAGCTTCGAGGACTTCCAGACCCACCCCCGAGAGCCCTGGTGGGAGCCCTTTCCCCTGGGGACTGTGTTCTGGTCTCCTCCGCTTCTCTTTGGCCCCTTGTCCGGGGGTTCTGGGCCTCCGGAGCCAGCCCGTGTCTGTCAGGTTCCCCAAATGTCTGGGCCCGACCAGCTCCTGCCTTGGAAACCTTGTCCTCAACTCTTAATCCAGCCAGTTACCAGGTGACTCCATCTGTGGGGACAGCTGCCAGGAAGGCGAGAGAGTTCACACTCTTTCTCATCCAAGACCTGTGTTAAGGCCTGAATAGATGCTTGGAGTTAAGATCTGGAAAAAAACAGCTTAAGCTGACATTGTTGAGTTCCACCCACAGTGTTGCTAGAGGCTCCTTTAACCAGGAGAGAGCCCCTTGGACCAGCTACCCGAGGAGTATTTCTCCTTTGTTCCTCATGGCCTTGGGCAAGTCACCCCCTCTTTCAGGTAACTTTAATTCCTTTGTGGTGTCACTGATGTCTCAGAGTGGACTGTTTGCCAGTGTCTGGGACACGCGGAGGCCGAAATCTATATTCCGAGGCCCTCTCCCCAGCCTCCACCCTGGGGTGGGTCAGGGTAGGAGCTCCCCCCATGTGCGCTCTGGGCAAGCATGCCCTGTCCCGTCCCAGGTAACCCCCAGTAGGAAGGCACCTGTCGTGGGTGCTGAGTGAGGGGTGGATTTCTCCACGTGGAAGGAGGGAGGCTGGTGGGGAGAGGGTGTGAGTGCGGCCAAGGCTACAGCCTGGCTGCCAGGCGTACCCGCGGGCGGGCGGGGTGAGGAAGGAGGCCTGCAGAGGGCGGGGCTGTGCCGTGTGTCCTGTTTCTTGAGCAGAGCAGGCTGCCCCGGTCTCAGAAGGGGAGGGAACAGCATGGCTGCTGGTCTGGATTTTAGCTCCACGGACACCGCGGCGCATCCCCACCCACAGTTTCCTAAGACAGAGGCTGCTCCTGGCCGCCCTCGTCCAGGGAGATCAGTGCTCCTGGGGTCCTCTGGACCTCCGTGGCAAGAAGAGAGATTCCACGTGCGGAGCCGTTCAGGCCAGTGGGAGATAGCCGCACCCTCAGGTGCCAGCCCCGGGAGCTACCTGCCACCCCTGTGGCTGACGGAAGAGGCCCGTCCCCAGTGCCACGGGGCAGGGACGTGAGCCACTTCCTCTTCCACGTTGATCCCAGCTGCCCCAAGGCCACAGCCCGTGCAGGGCCTTTCCAGGCACTCCCTGGTGGCCTGTCTCCCTCACTTTTGTACCCACGACAGTAGGATTTCCCACAAGTTTATTGCTTTTCCCCAAATTTCGAAGCCCAGGGCAGTTTCTAAAAAATTGGAAGATTAGCCACAGGATTGCCCCGAGGCACAGGGAAAGGTGCGAAGATAGGTCTCCCTCCAGCTCTTATCAGGGTGAATGCGCTTAGATAAAGGCCAAGGAGGAAAAGATTTGGGGGGTTGGGGGATGCAGGCCTGGAACTGGAGAGGTGGGAAACCCAGAGATACAGCCCCAGTTGGTGGATGCCCCTTCCCTCCCAGAGGGCCGTGTGCAGGGCGCTGTCCCCTAGAAGCAGACAGACTGACAGGGGCAGGAAGAAGGAGCGCCTGTACCATCCCAGGGGATGGGGAGGGGCCTGAGGAGACCGGGGCTTCGGGACTTTGCCTTTTCTCACGGTGCTGCCACAGAATCTTTCCAACTCGGAGCTTCTCTCCCCTGGTCCTCAGCCTTCAGGCAGGTCGTGTAAACTACCCCATCCAGGGTTGTCAAAGGTTGCTGGCTACTAAATTATTTCAGGAGAACACGTACACGCACACCCCTGGCTTTGCTGGTATCAGCTTTGGTATTTCCCCATATATGTAAAATCAAACATTTTTAACGCAACCTCTTGACAGGAGAGGACACACTGCCTTTTTACCCCCACTTCTGTTAAATACCTTTATGTACTTAAATGTTCTTAAAGGTCCTACAGTTCAGCTCACCAAGTCAGCTGGAGCCAGTTTTCTCTCGAGGGGAATAGCATCCTCCAACTTTGTTCTGCGTACAGTTGTTTGGGGTTTTTTCTCCCTACAAGTTTTACACGTTTTTTACATCACACTTCAGTTCAGCTCAAGAAAGCAGAACACGGTACACCAAGAAAAGGTGACGAGCGCAAAGGCGGGAAGGCACGCCTTCGTGTCCTGTCACGGCTGGGGGTCTGGCCTCTCCTTGTTGGCTGTCAGGTGGCCTTGAACACGGCCTGACAACCAAGGCCATCTTGATCACTGGCTGGGCTCACTCTGGGTCCTTTCCAAGCTGCCCTGGCCCTAGACACAACTTTGGCTTGGAGCAGGGAGAGAGGGAAGGATACCTGGCCTTAGGCTGAACTGCCGGAGAAACATGCTGTAGCTGGTTGGGTTCCCTGCTGGGCCGGCGCCCTTGGCTTGGACATATCACCCTGTGCTGCCACTTGGTGGGCGGTGCCAGGACGAGGTGCCTGAGGAGTCAGGTATCATGGCTCTTCCCTCCTCCTGAGCTCGTCTGTTCCCCCAGGTGGTGCCCACGGTAGGGCTGGTTCTACCCACGGAGCCTGCGGCTGTTCTGCTGGTTCCCCCCTCCCTCTGAGGTGCAGGCTGCAGAGGAGGGAAGGAGTCCAGCTTTCCTGAAGCAGGGCGGGGCAGCGGGCATGGGGGCTCCCCGATCCTCAGAGTGGGACCGAGCCAGGAGAGGGGGCCATCCAGAAGGCCAGAGGCCCCGAGCATCGAAGCCCCTCTACTAACACCCTCCTTCACATAACCAACCCCCTGGCATCTGGGCCACTATCGAGAATGCTGTCCCAGACTCCCCGGTGTCCACCGCACGCTAATCACCTCTGGCAATCTCTGTTGGCCTTTGTCTCCTTAACTCTTCTCCTCTTCTAAATTGTAAGTAATCTGCTTTCATCCAAGCCATAACACATGCATTTACAAAACAAAATCCGTGAGTCCAGCGCACGCCTTGTTGGAGGTTAGTGTCTGTCTCCGAAAAAAATGCATGGTCCTCCTGGCTTTGGTTCTAACCACACGCCTCCTGTCTGCTGAGCCTTGCTGCCTCTTTGGTGAGGGTGTGTGTGGCTGGTGTGCATTTGTTCGTGTTTGTGCCATTAACTCCTGCTTAGGTTTGCTCTCGACTACTCCTGGTTACCCTGTTATCCAGGAAGGACACTCACCGGGAGCCGGTGACCAGTGGAGAGGGATGGGCATATCCGCCTTGATAGCCCCTTGGAGGGGAAAGCCCCCTGCTTCTGTGTGCTGTGTTCCGGAGTGCTTCTGTTTCTGGACCCTCTGGGCCTCTGGAATTAAATGTCAGACCCCCCAGGACTCGAGCTTGGAGCATGTTTGGGAAGGTGGCAGGGCAGCTCTGGGCACTGGGGAGATTTGTTCTTCAGCCTCATGAGTGGCAGCAAAGGGTCAGAGAAAGTGGCCTCCCTGCTGGAGGGTGCTGGTTTTACTGGAGACACTGGGCTCGGCCAGCAGCTCTCCGTGCACCCTCCGCAAGCAGGCTTCTCCTGGGTCTCAGTTGCCTCGCCCAGGGCAAGATCTTTGACCTCACTGCCTACCTCGTGGAGAACAAATTTGGAAGCATCCTTCTGTGCCAGGTGGAGATGGTTCCTCTAAGACAGAGCAGGTGGCCTCATGGGAAGTTTAGGGCCGGTGCTGTCTGGTGCCTCCCAGCGTTTTCCATCCCAGGGGGCCCTTGTCAATTTGTAAAGTTTTGTCTGAGCCTCTGTAAACAGCAGGAAAGAAAGATCCTCTCAGAGTCAGGGGTGAGAGGTGGCAGGAATCCTGTCCACTTTGTAGGCGGGCTGCCCTGTGAGGCTTAGATGAGGAACTGAAAGACCCTTGCAATTCGCCAAGACTGGGCCCCAGAAGAGAAGGGCATCGATTGGCGGAGGGGCTGGCGGTGGAGATGGGGGAGTGGTCCTGTAACAGGGGGACTTTGGGGCTCTGTCCAGTGCTTGCAGGCGGTTCAGACCCAGTGGCCCACTTGACTTAGGGGATGAGCTGCAGCTAGGCTTCCAGGCGGCTACCAGCTGCCGAGACCACAGCCCGAGAAGTCTGCACCGAGAGGGGAAGTCAGTCGCCCCAGCCCTTGGGTTTGGCCCCGGGGGATCTCAGCGCTAATCATGGCTTTGTGCTCAATATAGTGAAGGAGGAGCCGCAGTACAGCAAAAACCCGGTGGTGATGGTGGATGAGGTCATGAGCTCCAGCCCTCCCAAGTTCACCTTCCCAGAAGCAGGCTTACGCGTAATGATCACCAATAAGTTTGGGCCCAGGACTCGTCTGCGCATGGCCAGCAGGATCATAATTAACGAGGTGAGTTTGCTTCAAGGACCATGAGACCGTGAGAGCGAGTGGCCTCGGATGGGTTCTGGCAGTATGAGGAGGCCCTGGCTTGTCAGCACACTTTCTGGTGTTGGGCCTGGGGTGTCCTCTGCCAGGCTGGCATTTATCACCGCATCTGTTGAAGGAAGGAAGCCCAAACCTCACGCGCAGGCAGCAAATGGTCTTATCGGGAAGGATTTTAAGGCAGGTAGCAATCAAATACCATGCCTTCCATGTTCTGCTAAGTATTTTGTCAAGTACTAGAGTAAAACTAATTGGAGAAAGGCTAGTCTGAAGTATGGATTGTTTATTTTAACTGTTATTCAGGGCAAAAAAAGAATGAATACACACCTGTTCTCTATGAGTAGAGCAACTCTAGAAGGAAACTGAGAAACTTATAGAAACCTTCTGGTTTGTCTCTCTCAGCATGTGGATCCGTCACCTCCTTCGTGTTGTAACCTATGCCTCTTTTTTTTTTTTTTTTTTTGTGGTACGCAGGCCTCTCACTGTTGTGGCCTCTCCCGTTGCGGAGCACAGGCTCCGGACGCGCAGGCTCAGTGGCCATGGCTCACGGGCGCAGCCGCTCCGCGGCATGTGGGGTCTTCCCGGACCGGGGCATGAACCCGTGTCCCCTGCATCGGCAGGCGGACTCTCAACCACTGCGCCACCAGGGAAGCCCCATAAATATTTTTAATGGGAGCCAGACAAAGATGAGCTGTGCAAAGGCAAACAGATTCTTGGGAGCATGAAAACCTGTTGATTTCTTGAAATGTGGCCTCTACGTTTCCCTGGTTTTGTAGAAACCCACAGACTTGGCGAGCAAAGTCAGCTTCTGCTTGGGTAGAAAGGAGGCAGACTTGGTCAGTAGCTACTACAAGGAGATGGGGGAGGGAAGGGGACGGTTCGGTTCAGAGCACACCCATTTCACGTGGCAAAAGACTTAGACAGCAGAGGCCTTCCGAATGGCCGCTAACCCAATCAGGATGCTCAACATCATTCGTTGTTAGGGAAGTGCAGATTAAAACCACCATTAGATACCACCGCCCATCCACCAGAATGGCTAAAATGAAAAGGATTGACGGTATCAAACGTTGATCAGGATGGGAAGCAACTGAAATTGTAATCCGTTGCTGGTGTGAGTGTAAAATGGTTCAACTTGCACCTACCTTATGACCTAGCAACCCCACTCCTAGATAAATACCCAGGAGAAATGAGCGCATATGTCCACAAAAAGATGTGTACACAAATGTTCATGGCATTCTTCATGATAACCAAAAAGGGGAAATAACCTAAATGCCCATCAACGAGCAAAGGATATGTTGTGTGTTATTCACAGGATGGACTACTATACAGCCCTGAAAAATATCAAGTGACTGCTGTGTGCAGCAACATGGATGAACCTCACAGATATTCAGTTGAGTGAGAGAAGCCAGATGTAAAATAATATGTACTCTTTGAATCCATTTGTAGGAAGCTCAAGTTCAGGAAGAACTAATTGATGTTTATAAAAGTCAGAATGGCGTTACCTTGGTTACCCCTGGAGAGAGGGGACCCTAAAGGAGTCTTTGGAGGGGCTGGAAATGTTCTATATCTTGATGTGAACCATCATTGGGCTGTTGGACACATAATATAAATGCACTTTTTGTGTGGAAAAAAATTTTTTTAAACGATGCAAAGTCTCTCCTGTGTGACTGTCTTCAGGTGGTTTATGACCATCTACTGGGCGGATGCAGAATGATCGCTGTCATCCAGTGACATGGGATGGGTTGTCAGGTTGGCGCTAAGAAGAGGAGGCCCAGGGCTCTGACTGAGCAAACTTAGCTGGATTCCAAAGTCCCTGGGCCATTTTTCAGGCAAACCCATCTCCAGGGTGTCGTTCTCGAAACCCTTAAGGGCCGCCACGTGGGCGACACTTTGTCACACGCCTGGGTGTCTGTCTTGCCTCCTGTCCGCACAGAGGCAGAGGTTGATCAACTCGGCAAACGGTGTGAGCAGCAAACCACTTCAGAACGGGAGGCACGAGAGCATCGAGAACGGGAACGTTCCTGTGGAAAACCCTGCAGAGCTGCAACAGGAGCGGGAACAGCCGCCGCCACCCCCAGAGCCAGAGCTGGTCGAGGCCGCTTTCCTGTCCCCCTTCTCCATGCCCGGTGAGTTCGGGGGGGAGGGGCTCCCGGGCTACACTGCTGGGGGCTCCGAGGGTCCAACCCCGGGTCTTCAGGATGGAGAGTTGGACCCATGAGGGCGGGGGAGGCTGGTGGGAAGGGTGGGCATTAAGTCACTCAGCGAACACCTCCTAAGTGTTGAACTGTGGGTTAGAGCTGCACTGGGATGCAGGCACAGCCCAGGGCTGGGGAGCCTGTGTGCCAGACGGCCAGCCAGATGGAGACTTGGGAAGTGCCAGTAACCCCTAGTGACGGCACTCAAATGCCCAGGGCATCGAGGCTTTCCCATGCAGTAAGAGAAACAGCCATGTGTGTTACGTTTATGGGCATGCTCAGACTCTCCAGCCCTTCCAGCACGGGCAGGCTGTTTTGCCCATGTGTTGTATATTTGCTGGGACAGGATATTCTGAGGCCATAAGTGACCTTTAGACAGTTATACCTTATCTATTTGATGACATCTCCTACCTATAAGTAAGTCAGAACAGGCGTGACTCTGCCCCCAGCCCTGAGCGTCCTCCCATCTCATTGGACGGGCCCAGTGTCATCTGACTGCCAGCTCCGTGCTGACCTCACCTCTGCTGCATCCACACTGGCCTCCTCACTGTCCTTCCCAGAACAGTAGCAGGTGTGCTCCTGCCCCAGGACCTTTGCACTTGCCTTTGCTGGAATGCGCTTTCCGCAGTTATCTATATGGCTCCTTTCCTCACCTTTTTCGGGTCTCTGCAGAAACGTCACCTTCTCGGTGTGGCCTTCTTCGGGTCTTTGCAGAAATGTCACCTTCTCGGTGTGGCCCTCCCTGACCACCCTAATTTAAGTATTTTATCTATTTGGTTATCTTGTGTCTCCCCGGCTAAAATATCAGCTCCGTGCTGGCCGAGATCTTTGTTTCATTCACTGTATCCCCAGTGCCCAAGCCCGACACGTAGTAGGTGCTTAGTAGATATCCATCAAATGAATGAATTCAGGAGTTCGTGTGCGAGAGAATCCCCAGACACACCCAGTCTGTCTTCATCTTTAACCAAACTCCTCTGCAGTCCACGATGGGAAATGAAGGCCTGAACTCTTTGGCCTCATCTCAGAGGTTTTTTCTTGGTGTCCTGCCATCCTGAGAGGCAGCAGAATTCCAAATTTTCAAGTCCAGAACTTGATGTTTTTCTGAAAAGAATTCTATGTTTTTAACATCAGGCTTACAGACCGCACCTGATTTGGGACATGGCTTGGGGGGGTAGAGGGGAGAGGCTGCCCCAGCCCCTCGTCCCCATCTTTGTGGGGACACTCCTGCTTCCCAAATAGATGGTGTGGGCCCTCCTGGACTGGGCTACTCTGCCACCGTGCTTCATCTGGAAAATGTAGGTTCTATTTGCAGTCACAGGGCTTCCTCGGAGTTTCTGGATTAGAGTCTCCAGAGCGTGCTGGGCACAGCTCCCCGGGGGCTCTTCTCCAAATTCAGGGCCTGGTTCCCAAACCCAGATAGTCCAAGGACTGGAACGTGGCCTGGGAATCTGCATTTTCAAACCTAGGGGCCTAAGCCAGGTTAGGAATTGCTGCTCCTGGTCAGCACCTCCCAGCCTTCTTTCACATTAAGGGAAGACCCAGAAAGTGGAATGTATTTCCCCCACTGAGGTCACAGAGGGGCCCAGCCCAGGGGTTGGGTCCTCCCCAGGGCTCCCTCTGCTGGCCAGAGGGCTGAGGGATCTGTATCTCGGCCTGCCTCTAAGACATCCCTGGCACGTCGGCCCACGTTGGCCCACCTTCCGGAACACTCTGTGGGAGCAAAGGTCATGCTCAGCCAGCTAGTCTGGTGGGCTAAAGGTCGAACTGTCTTTGGGTGGGAGCTTGGCCCCTGGGACTGGGGCTGGGACACTGAGGGAGGGAGGGGTGGTCTTCTGCAGATCCTGGAAACCTGTATCAGATCATCCGTTTAGATATGCAGGAAAAAGAAGCTTTCTGTGGGGCGGAATCCTGGGAGGGAGGCGTGTCCACCCAGAGGAGAGCCTGCTCCAGGGCTGATGGACCAGGACGGGCCTGCCCCACCTAGCGTTTCTTACTTCTGTGGTCCTGAGAGGTCCGGACACAGTCCCCTGGGTACTGCACGTAGCCTCAAGCCGTCACATCACCAGCCAAGTCCACGTGGGGCTGAGAACAGGGGCTGTAATCACCAGTGGGGTTTCAGTTCCTCAGGACCTGGACGCCAGATGCCAGGGAGGCCTGGAGTATGGCCACAGAGAGGGACATGCATCCGTTGTCCAGGAAACAGCCTACCTTGCTGGGGAGTCGGACTGAGAAGGGGCTACTCTTCGGGGTGTTCTGTTCTCCAGCCCCAGGAGGCGGATGCAATCTGCATTTTACAGACCTGTGGCCCGACGGGGTCACCGTCCCCACCACCCTGTACTGCCAGTTCGTCTGGATCCTGGTCCTGATGCTGCTCATAGACCGAGGCTCTGCAGGAAAGCAGGGAAGGGACGCGCCCTTTTTGGTGGCTGCTATTCTATAAAGTGAGGCAGCCCCATGTCAGGGCAACTCATCTTTCCATTTCCTTGAAACGTTGAGTTTGGCAGGACTTTGTGGGTGGCCCCAGAGCCAACTACCTCCTCCCCTTGTCCTGCTGCCAGGATCTGATGCTCCTTAGAGAAGTGGCTTATGGGAACTCGGGTCTAGCTCCCTGCAGGGACTCTGGGCAGGTCACCTCCCGGGGCGGGCGGCGGTGCTTATAGTGCTGCTCTCTTGCAAAGGCCAGGACCAGGTCCCTGCCCCCATGAGCCCTTCCCCAGGGAGCTCTGCCCTTCCTGGTGGGCAGGGGCTTCCTGTTGAAGTTGGTTCCACATTCCTCTTCAAGCCAAGGGCTCCAGGACGTTCCCCTGGGCCGGCCCGCAGCAGAGCCACGTGCTGTGGTGCTGTGAGCTTCCGCCCAGCGCTTGCCTCTCCTCGCCCTCAGGAACGGGCGGGGGCTTCCTGTGTCCCTGCGGAAAGCGTGTTTCCAGGTGTTGCCCTGGGAAACCACAAGTGACTTCCTCTCCACCTCCTCCTCCCCCCTCAGCGTGAGGAGCAGGGGTGGGAACAGAGTCGTGCAGCTGCCACCCGTTTAGGTGTGTACGGCAGCCGAGGGAAATCGAGGCTGGCGTGGACAGAGGCTTACAGGAACTTAGAGCCAGTGGATGGGACACAGCCCTGTGGGAAATTCCGAGTATCCAGCCCTCCGTCCACCCGCTCGCCCTCCTCGTCTTCTCAGCTCATCTGCGGTTGTGGCATCACAATCATCTGCGGCTGTAGGGAGGCCCTGAGGGGCTTTCGGGGTGGATGGCGCTCACGTTCTCCTAAACTGGACCCCAGGAAGGAAGCATGGGCCAGGGAAGGGGTAAGGGGGCGGGGCACTGGGAAGAGGGCAGAATCCGTCCCTCTGGTCAGCTTGGAACCAGCGTGGCTGCAGGTGTCAAGGAGTGACGCCAGGCCGTCTGGTGTGCAGCTCTTCTGCATGGTCGGGGACAGGCTGGGAGGCAGGCTCTGGAGTCCAGAAGTCCCGGGTTCGAATCTCGGTTCTACCACTCACCAGCGCCCTGGCCCCGGGCAAGCTGCTTCATCTCCTAAACCTCAGTTCCTCATCCACAAAATGGGCCGATGGCATTCGGGTCTCTGTAAATAAGTAAGTAAGATAGAGCGTTAGACACTGCTTCTGTGCACTGTGTGACACATGGGTGCTCAGTAAATGTTCATCTGGGTCACAGTGTGCTTTAGTCTCGTGGTTTCTGCTATACCCAGCTTCGCATGCCCTCCCCTGCTTGGACCATAAGCGATGTTCTAGAAAGGTCACGGGTGCCAGAATCCCTGGAGGTCTGGTGCTGTGCTCATCCCCAGGGTCAGGGAGAGGGAATTAGTCTCTGCTAGGTGCCTCCTATGTGCTGGGCCCTGGGTTTCAGGCACTTTGCAGACAAGAGGATTTTTTAAAAATAATTTATTTATTCATTTATTTAATTTTTGGCTGCATTAGGTCTTAGCTGCTGCACGCGGGTTTTCTCTAGTTGCTGAGAGCAGGAGCTACTCTTCATTGCGGTGCACAGGCTTCTCATTGCAGTGGCTTCTCTTGTTGCGGAGCACGGGCTCTAGGCGCGTGGACTCCGGTAATTGTGGCACGTGGGCTCAGTAGTTGTGGCTCGCAGGCTCTAGAGCGCAGGCTCAGTAGTTATGGCGCACAGACTTAGTTGCTCCACGTCACGTGGGATCTTCCCGGACCAGGGCTCAAACCCGTGTCTCCTGTACTGGCAGGCGGATTCTTAACCACTGTGCCACCAGGGAAGCCCCAAGGGGATTGTTTTAGTCAGTAAATATTTGGGTACCGGACTGTTGTGGGCCTTGGGGATCCAGGTGGGAACAGGAGAGCCATGGAGCCTGCCCTCTGGGACCTTGCTGGGTAAATCTGAGCAGATAATTTCATGGTCCACTTTATGTAGCATCTCCTGCCCTTACCACACAGCTGAAGGGTAGATGAGGTGGAAACGCCAGCCGCGGCCCCCCGGGCTCTGCCCACCCACATGAGGCGTCACTGGGCTTGTGAACCAGAGCCAGGGGCACCCAGCCCCAGCCTGCATCTGGTGCCCACCAGGTCTGATGCTGGATTTATATCGACACCGGGCGCAGCCATGCTGTTCCCACTCTGAGCCACAGAGGCTGGTAATCGGGCCTCCTGGGCCAGCTGTTTGCTGTGGGAGAGGAAAAGGAGAAGGAGCTCTTCCTCCCATGGAAACTGTGGGCTGCGGCCCAGGCACTACCCTGCAGTGGCCGGCCGGTGACCCTGAGCCCCAGCCCGGCTGGGGAAAGCCCTTGGTACAGGCTGTTTGTGGCTGACGTACAGTCTGAGACGTCCTCCTGCCCTGTGGGCCACACCCTTGCCCTCCAGCTGGACTCCTCCTGCCCCCATAAGGGTAAAGAAATCACATCTTGTGTTCTGGGATGCTGGTGCTTGCGTCCACCATTATTATAGTGACCACATCTAATTGGGGACTTGCTGTATGTCCGGCGTTGAGTGAAAAATAGGGAATTCTTACAGGGCTCTTATGGGGCTTCTGTGTGCCATGCCCTGCTCTAAGAGCTTTACATGTATTCCCTCATTTAATCCTCACGACAACACGTGAGGTGGGGACGATGGTCATCTCCATCTTATGGAGAAGGAAAGGGAAGCACAGAGAGGTTAAGTGACTTTCCCACAGTCACCCAGCTACTAAGTGGAGAGCAGGTTTCCGAACTGGGCAGCCCTGACTAACTACTGCCTCTTTGTACTGTGCACTTACATTCAGTCCTCGCAGCTGCCTTGTGAGGGAGGCATTATCGTTATCCCTATTTTACAGAGAGGAAAACTGAGGCTCGGAGAGGCTGTGGGACTTCCCAAGTCACACAACCATCATGTGGGGAACCACCCTTCCGCCCTATGCCCCTTGAGCTAGGGACACCATC
This sequence comes from Aethalodelphis obliquidens, assembly GCF_003676395.1. Taxonomy (NCBI): domain Eukaryota; kingdom Metazoa; phylum Chordata; class Mammalia; order Artiodactyla; family Delphinidae; genus Aethalodelphis; species Aethalodelphis obliquidens. The sequence continues at coordinate 16,893,380 of NW_020837965.1, forward strand.
CCGAGCCAGTCTACTTGGGAGCGGAAGCCCAGGCCCTGGGAGGTTCTTGAACGGTAACAGGCAGTAAAGCTTATTATTGAGCACTTCCGGTGAGCCAGGCAGGGTGCTTCACGCAGATGAACTCACTGAGTCCTCAGGACAACCCTGGAAGGTGGGTACTGTTATTATCCCCATTTCCCAAGTGAAGAAACTGAGGCTCAGAGAGGTTTAGTTGCCCAAGATCACACAGGAGGAAGGGGCAGAGCCAGGATTTGCACACTGACATTCTGACCCCAGATGTGCTGAAGGGACAGCACTGTAGCCCAACCCGGGGATTCTTTCAACTCCTTCCTTTGGAGCCCGTGAGAAAATGCTTGCCTCCGCCTGGGGTGTCTTCTAGCTTCTGCACAGGTGCCAAAGAACTCGAGTCTGTGTTGAGCAAACCATGTTGAACTGAGTTGAATTATGGGCCTTTGGGACCTGGCATGCGTTCTTCAGGCCTCAGATGGCACAGCTAAACCTTTTCTTCCTTTAGCAGCATAAAACACGGTGCAAGCCATCTGAAGGTTTCGGGAAGCTTCCAGGGCTTCTTCTCCCCACCCCAGCCCCATCTTCTACATAGCACTGACAGAGCCGTGCTGACGGGGAAGAGAGAGGTCTGCTTAGTCTCTCTGAACCCAGTAAGGGATACGGCAGAAATGGAGCTCTAGAAAACTCTGGGCCCTATTCTTTCCTCTTAGCCGCTCGGCACATCTGGGAACACAGTGGAGAAGCTGCTGGTGCCGTGGGCTCATGTACATGTGAAATTCCACACGCGGTTCCCGTCTGCTCCAGGCCGCCAGAGACACACGGCACTTTATGGTGGAAATGATCTTGTTTTTGCCTCGGTCGCGGGGGCCACCAGAGAAATCACACGTTCGGTAGATTGTCCCGTAAGTCAAGGTCAGGATTTCAGAGAAGTGCCCTTGTCAGCCACTGTGGAGCGCTGAGGTGTCAGTTCACACCTAGTTAGAACAGACACTGGCTGAGCACTGTTATTTTTTAATATAACAGCTTTATTGGAGTGTAATTTACTTACCCTAATGTTCATACCTTTGAAGTATACAGTTGAGTGGTTTTTAGTCTACTCACAAAGTTGTGTACCCATCATCACCCCCATCGGTTTTCTTTAGCACCCAAAAGGAGCCCCCTACCTATTAGCAGTTATTCTCCATCCTTCCCCCATCTCCTGGCAAATGCTACTACTCTACTTTGTCTCTCTGTATTTATCTATTCTGGACATTTTGTATAAATGGAATCATCCAATAAGTGGCCTTTTGTGTCTGCCTTCTTAGCGTGATGTTTTCAAGGTTCATCCACGTTGTGGCATGTGTCAGTCCTTCATTCCTTTTTATGGCTGAGTAATATTCCATTGTATGGATGTACCACATTTCTCCATTCATCAGTGGATGGACATTTGTATTATTTTCCCTTTCTGGTGATGAGTGGTTTATACAAACAGCTCCTAAAGCATAGTAGGGAAAGGGGGGGTCTGTTTCTATCTTTTAATCTAAATGAAAGCGGTTTTCCTCTGAATTCTCTGTGGTTAACAACAAATGGTCTGTGAATACTAGAGTTAAAAGGGATTTGGGGAATTTTAGACTTTCTTATATTCCAAAGCCGGAAACTGAGGGGAAGGGGCTTGCCCAAGGGGCGGTCTTGACCAGACAGAGCTGGGCATCTGGACCACCTGCCCTAGAATCTGCTCTGTGATGACCCTGCAGCCAGGCCCGTGCAGTGCAAGCTGGGAAGTGAAGGGGCCCAGGACCCACCATGCACCAGGTGTGTGCTGGGGTCCTGAGGTCACACAAACTCCCTTTGAGATAGAAGGAGACCTTCCCCCCCCCCCCATAAGGATATAGGGGTGTGTTACGGATCCCACGAGCAGGGAAACAGCTGGACTCCCCCAGGGGCCGGACTCGGGACCTCCGTGAGTGTTGCGGCTCTTGTCTTCATTTCTCCACACCTGCCTGTCTCGTTCTGCTCTTTGGCTGCAGACCGGCTTTTCTCAAATTCACTGTCAGTGCACACGGCAGATCGTGGCCTCCCACTGGCCCCAGACTGACTCCTGACAGGTCCTTCTTCCCTTTGGTTCACTGGTGTTGCATCTGAATTCCAGAGTCCCGAGAGAGAGAGAAAATGCTACAGTCCCAGAGGTCAGGGGTCCACCCCGTGCTCACCAGCACGGCTTTGGTGGCCCCCGGGAGGGTGGGTTAGAGGGAAGAAGGGCTGAGCCCACGTGCCTGCACCCCTTGTAGGTGTCTATGACAAGTACCTCCAGCTTCATCAGGACATGATGGATGGAACCCGTCTCAGATGCAGGAGAAATTGATAGACGTAGGTCCCTTATGCAGTGGTGGGAAGGATGCTCCTGGCTGGGCACCAGCAGTGACTCCCACTGAACCGCTGCCACCACGCCAGGATTGGGGAGGTGGGGAGCTGGGATGCACCCAAATGTTCAAGAACTCACCGTCAGAACTGTGACCCGGGGACCATGAGGCCGCTGCCGCAGCTGATCTCTAGCGCCCCAGCACCACGCAGTGCACACGGGGCTGCCGGTACAGCCTGAGGGACCATCTCTGATTCCCACTCAGCTAGCACCTGGGCACGGACGTGCTACTGCAGCAGGACTAACATCCCCAGAGCCCTGCTTAACAGTGGTACATCTAAAGCAGCAGAAAGGAAGCCCGGCCCCACCTCAACTCTGCTTTTCAAAGGGACCCAATCTGAGTCCAGAACTTCAGCTGCAAGGGAGTCTGGGAAACGCCTCTGCAGATGCAGTAGGAGGAAGTTGGCCTGGGGAATGCTGAGGACCCACTCAGCGTGTCCACCCCCGTGGGAGCTGCAGCGAAGCGTGGAGAGACGCAGTACAGCCAATCTTAGCTGATGACTTACGCCAGAGCAGCTCTAGCGAGGGACTCGTGTGGCTTCCAACCTCCTAGTGAAACAGAGGAGGGGACAGGGCCCTGACCTGTAGCTTCATGGAGCCCCAGCCCCGCACTGTGCTTCACACCTTATATTTGGTGCTTAGATTCTGCACACAGCCCTGCTGGGTGGCTCGTGTGGTCCCCGTTTCCCGGGGGAGGAAACGGGGGCTCAGGAAGCTGCACACAGGTGAGTAGGGGCCACGGGCAGGGCTGGTACCGCAGGCCTGCCTGACCCCCAAAGTGCCGTCCTCGGCCTGGTCCCAGTGTCGCCTTTGGCCAAGAGGGCCTGCAAGCTGGAGCACCTGCTCTGGAGTGCAGGGGGCGGCCAGCTGCTGGGTCTGCGTGGTTTGTAAGCACCGGGAGCCCACAGCCCGGCCCTGAATGTTTGCTGGATGTTTAAAGCGAGCGCGCCTGCCAGCGCGAGGACCAGCAAGCGTTCTTCTCTTCGTTGGTGTTCGTGGGACCAGCGGCCTCTGTTTCACCCTCCCCGGGGCCTCCAGATTCAAGGTGCGGCCTTCAGAGGTGGGACGATGAGCTCTGTGCTTTTTGCCTTTTTTTAGTCTCCCCACAGATCCTTGGAGTGGGTGAGGCGGGGCAGTTACCACCTCACAGACAGGGACAAAAGGAGGCTGAGAGAGGTTGAGGATCCACCTGCTGCCACACAGTGGAGAGTGACAGAGGATGGAACAGCTCTCTTTGGCCCCAAGCCTTGGGATTCCTGAGGCGGAGTGCAAAGCTGGCCATAGCTTGGGATCATCGTTAGAATCAGGGAGTCGACGAACCGACCCCAGCTCTGGGACGCACTTACATCCAGTCCCAGAGCTGGACATGATAGGGGCTGTGGACACGTACGCGGAGCTGGGGTAAGGGTCCCTGGGAGCTGCACCAGCCGAGGGAACTCTGGGCCCGGCTTCTCTGTTGACTGGGAGGTCCTGGTCTGTTTGTCTGATCTGTCCCCCTCTCCTGTGTGGGAGGATGCTTCTTGGGGAAGCACGAACAGGGTTCCGGAGGCTGAACCGTGTTACCTGAGTGTGCGGTGTGAGGGCGAGACTGGGCCAAGGGCGCGTCCCTGGGGAAGGGCTCTCTCAGCCCCCGCAAGCTCTCCAGGTCCCTCCGCTGAGCTGCCAGGGCGTCTATTACCGGGCCTTTGGTCCCTGTGCACTCAGCCCTGACTGCCCACATCTCCGTGTCAGCCCTCAGCGGGGCCTGCCTTGCTGAAGCCTGTTTCCTCTCACATCCTCCCCTTCAGTCTTCTCCTTCCTCCCCAACCTCAGCCTGGCAGCTCAGTTTGATTACAGCCCTGACTTGTCTGCTTCCCATGGGGCCCCTCCTTGCCCCTCTAATGCCTTCAGGGTCAAAAGGCATCCTCCAGGACTCAGGACAGTGTAATTAGGAGGCTTTGGTTTTGGACTTCTGGGTCTGCCACTTCCTAGCTGTGTGACCTTGGGCTAGATGGCTTACTTCTCTGAACCTGTTTTAGTCTTCATAAAACCACCCAACCCAGTGCTTGAGTAGTAGATACTCAGTAACTGGAAGTTAATTAACCATTAATATCAACAAAAGCTAAACTTTGGTGCTTGCTCTGCACCAGGCGTTGTGCTAAATGTATCTCCCATGTTGGCTCACTTCAGTCTCACAAGAGCACTGAGAGGTAGACAGTGAGCACAATGAAACTGTTGTTATCCCCATTTTGCAGGTTAGAAAACTGAGATACACAGAGGCTAAATATTTTTCCAAGGTCACCCAGGTAGAATATGCCAGAGCTGGTATTTGAAGCTGGCAATCTAGCTACCATTAACCCTGGGGCTTCTGTGCCCCTCAAAGACCAATCAATTTAATGGTAAGTCTAAATTTAAGGATAAAACAGAAGTAGATTAAAAGTAACTAAAAATTATTGATTCTAAAGTTCGTTAACCCCTAAGGAATAAGAAAACTTTAATGATTCCCCTTCTTAAGAGGATTTTTCTGTTTCGATCACAGCCATGAGCTAAAAGTATAAAGCTCTGTGCTGACAGTCGACACCTCTGTCAGCCAGTGGGTAGTAAAAGGACTTCCACAGGCTTTGAAATCACAGGACTCAGAGGGCAGGCGAGCAGTATAGTACAGAGGACCCAGGATTTAAACTCTAAAGACCTGCGTTCAAGTCCAGGTACTACCTCTCACTTTGTGATGTTTACGTCACTGAATTTCACCAAACCTTAGCTTACTTACCTGTGAAATGGGGAGATATGAAAAATAGAGTGTTGATATGGAAAGTAGAGTATTTGTGAAAACCACCTCCGAGATGTGTGAGGCACAACACAAATGTTGAATAATGATGAGGGGTCTGTTCATTAATCCAGCCTTGACAACGCTCCACCTTCACCTGCATCCCCTTGCCTCCCCACAAGGGCCAGACTAGAGGCCATTGGCTGGGAAAGCAGGGTCTATTTGTGACTCTGCCACTAATTTTCTGTGAGATTTGGGCAGTTCATTAACCTTCATGCATCTTGGTTTTCTTCTTTATAAACAGTTAAGCAAGTGAGATTTATCTCAGGAATGCAAAGCTGATTCAACACTTGAAGAACAATTAATGTAACACACTGTATTTTTAGACTAAAGGGTGAAAACCACATGATCATCTCAACAGACACAAAAAAGCATCTGTCAAAATCCAACACCCTTTCTTGATTTAAAAAAAAAAAAAAAACACTCAACAAACTAGGAATAGAAGCAGGTTTCCTCAATCTGATAAAGGGCATCTCCAAAAAAACCCAAAGCTAACGTCATACTTAATGGTGAAAGACTGAAGACTTTTCCCCCTAAGATCAGGAACAAGACAAAGATGTCACTCTTTCCTCTTCTATTAAACATTGCGCTAGAGGTTCTGTCCAGGGTAAATAGGCAAGGAAAAATAAAACGCATCCAATTTGGAAAGGAAGAAGTAAAGCTGTACTCACAGATGACATGATCTTATATATAGAAAATCCTAAGAAATCCACCCAAAAACCCCCACAACCCTATAAGAGTTAATAAACTTGCAGAATACAAGGTCAGTATACAAAATCCAATTGTATTTCTATACATTAACAATCTGAAGATGAAATTAAAATTTCATTTACAATGCCATCAGAAACAACAAAATACTTAGGGATAAATTTAACAAAGGTAGAACAAGATTTGTACACTGAAAACTATAAAATATTATTGAAAGAAATTAAGGAAGATTAAATAAATGGAAAGGCATCCTGAGTTCATGGGTTGGAAGACTTAAAATTTTTAAGATGCCAGTAGTCCTCAAGTTCATCTACAGATTCCATGCAATCTTTATCAAAATCCAAGCTAGCTTTTTTTTGCAGAAATTGACAAGCTGATTCTAAAATTCATATGGAAATGCAGGGGACCCAGAATAGCCAAAACAATCTTGAACAAAGTTGAAGGACTTCCTGATTTCAAAACTTATTATGAAGATATAATAATCAAGACTGCCTGGTACTGGCATGAGATAGAAATATATATCAATGGAATAGAATTGAGAGTCCAGAAATACACCCATACGTTTAAGGTCAGTAATTCTGCATAAGGGCGCCAAGACAATTCAATGGGGGAAAAACAGTCTTTTCAACAAATGGTGGGCTTCCCTGGTGGCGCAGTGGTTGAGAGTCCGCCTGCCGATGCAGGGGACACGGGTTCGTGGCCCGGTCCGGGAAGATCCCACATGCCGCGGAGCGGCTGGGCTCGTGAGCCATGGCTGCTGAGCCTGCACGTCCGGAGCCTGTGCTCCGCAACGGGAGAGGCCACAACACTTCATCAAAATTAAAAACTTCTGTGACTTCTAGGACACTATGAAGAAAGTGAAAAAACAACTCCTGGAATGGGAGGAGACATTTATAAATTATATTTCTGATAAAGATCTAGTATCTAGAATATATACAGAACTCTTAGAACTCAGCGATATAAATGGGCAAGGCGTCTGAGTCAACAATTCCCCAAAGAAGGTTTACAAGCAGCCAGTAAGTCCATGAAGGATGCTCAACATTACTATCAGTCATCAGGGGAATGCAAATCAAAACCACAGTGAGATACCACTAATCACTCATTAGAATGGCTACAGTAAAAGACAACCCTAAAGGGTTGGCAAAGATGTGGATATATTGGAAGCCTCGTATACTGCTGGTGGGAAGGTAACATGGTAAAGCCTCTTGGAAACCAGGCTAGCAGGTCCTCAGAGAGTTAAACATAGAGTTACTATATGGTGCATCAATTCTACTCCTGGTTAGATACTCAAGAGAAATGAAAACATATGTCCACACAAAAACTTGTCCACGCATGTTCATAGCAGCGTTATTCATAGTGGCTAAAAAATAGAAATAATCCAAATATCCAAGTGACGAACAGATTAAACAAAATACAGTCAGTTCGTATAATGGAATATTATTTGGCCATAAAAGGGAATGAGACACTCCTTCATGCTACATCATTAATGAACTTTGAAAACATTATGCTAAGTGAAAGAAGCCAGACACAAAAGGCCGCATGTTGATTCCACGTATATAGAATGTCCCGAATAGGCAAACTACAGTGATTGGCAGAGCTTGAGGGGAGGGGGAATGGGGAGTACTGCTAAAAGGGAGGGGGGTTTCTTTTCAGGGTCCTGAAAATCATCTGGAATTATGTAGTGATGGTTACACAGTTTTCTAATATACCAAAACCCACCTAATCGTACACTTTAAAAGGGGTGAATTTTATGATATTTTAATTATCTCAGTTTTTACATGGAGTTAATCTAGAGTGGTGGTTCTCAAAGGGGCGAGACAAGCAGCATCAGCATCTTAATTATCTCAGTTTTTTTTTTATTTTTTTAAATTTATTTTTGGCTGCGTTGGGTCTTCGTTGCTGTGCGCGGGCTTTCTCTAGTTGCGGCGAGCGGGGGCTACTCTTCATTGCGGTGCGCGGGCTCCTCACTGCAGTGGCTTCTCTTGTTGCAGAGCATGGGCTCTAGGCACGCGGGCTTCAGTAGTTGTGGTTCACGGGCTTCAGTCGTTGTGGCACACGGGCTTAGTTGCTCCGCGGCATGTGGGATCTTCCCGGACCAGGGCTTGAACCTGTGTCCCCTGCCTTGGCAGACGGATTCTTAACCACTGCGCCACCAGGGAAGCCCTGTCTCTGTTTTTAAATGGAGTTAATCTAGAATGGTGGTTCTCAAAGGGGCAAGACAAGCAGCATGAACAGCGTCTGGGAACTTGTTAACAAATGCAAATTCTTGACCACTCCCCTCCGCCCCCCCCCACCCCAGCCCAGTTCCAGAGCTGCCAAATCATTAGCTCCAGGGGACTCTGAGTTATACTCAAGCTCGAGAACACTAGTCTTGGACCTATGCTCTCTAGATCATGTAAACACTCCTAGTTCCAGGGTCCATGAATATCTACATCATCTGGTGACACACACATCCCCACGTACCGCAGGTTAACCACTCTAGGTAGTTAACTATACAAATTATTTTGTTTGAAGTTTTTCATTAGCAGCTGCATCTGTTCTTATGTTTTTCCCTCCAGTATGATTAGCCATCTGTTTTGTTAGAGTTCATTTTAAAGATTTTTTTTTCACATAATTAAATTGTAATTTCCTACTTCAAAAAAGAAATCTGAGAGTGGAAGAAACACCAGCAGCCCTTCTTTCATGCTTACATTTGCACATCAGTTGGCATCCACAGGGAGCATCTCTCAGCTGTCCCTGACATTGCACTTGAAGGGATGGCAGTTGGAAGGGGGGCTGGAGGGGCTCCTGGTGGTGTCAGAGGAGAGTGTCCCTCAGGATAGACATTGTCCTGTAGCCCCCCAAACTCTATCACTTCACCCATTAATTAGTCCAGACTCTTAATGTTAGAGAAATCCAACTGAGGCTGGTTTAAGCCAAAGGGCCCGTAGTGGCAGATTCACTGAGAGAATCTACTTTCAGGCAAAGCTCAACATGGGGCTCAAATGGTTACAAGACCCTGGGACATCTCTCAGCAAGGTTTTCCCTGTATTGGCTTCACCCTCTGGCAGCTTGCCAAGGTGACCACCAGCCGTCTAGGCTTACCTCCCATCGGATTAACCAGTGGCGCCTCTGGCTGGGTTAAGGATTGCATTCGGCTGCATGTAACAGAAAATTCATGTGACAAAGCCTTCACCTCAAAGGATTTATTTTTATCACATAAGAAGTCCTGAGATGAGGAAGTCTCGTAGCTCTGTCATACCATTGGTGTCCCATTTCTGTTCTTCCATCCTTAGCAGGTGACTTCTGTCTTCAAGGTTGCCAAGTGGCTCCTGTGGCTTGTATGTTCATGTTCCAGGCAGGAACAAGGAGGAAGGACACAGGGCAGGAGACACGTGTCACTAAGCCTGTCTCTTCTTATCAGGAAGATAGTCACCTACCACGTAGACATCTCCTTATATCTCATCGTCATCGCCTAGGAAATTAAGGTTTTTAGCTAGGAACCTACTGTCCAAAGCAAAATAGGTTCTGTTAGTAAGGTGGAAGGGATAATAGATATTACAGACAGTGATTCCCAGCAAAATCCACACATGGGTCTCTAAATGGGTCTCTAAATGGGTCTCTAATCCATCCAACCCCAAACCCATGTACACCACTCAATGGCAAGGGTTGTTGATTTGTCCACTGGTGGATTCTCAGTACCTAGAATGGTGCCTAGCACTGAGGATGAACACACTGAGTATTTATGGAATGCATGATTAGCCAAGCTGGACTCAACACACCCACTCATAGAGCTAGGAAGTAGAGTCAGCCCTCCAAACCACATGGCTGATGTGGAATGGAGGGTTCGTTCCCTAAAGGAACATTAGCATGCTGTTACCAGGAGTGGGGCGTGGATGCTAGGCAGATAAGAGCAACGAATGCCCTGCCCAACCCAGCATTGCTCGGGCTAGCCAATTCTTAGAGATAGCCAACTACCCATCCAGAAGTACACTTTTCCTATGCAGACTACCCGTCCGGAGCTCAGTACTCTGAATCGCTGGCCCCTGTCTGGCTCTCGCACTCCAGGAGGTACTAGTTCTTTGCCCTGATCACTGCAGGGTCAGTACCAGACGACTGGAGACAGCCCCTGTCCCCCAGAGCCCGCTGAAACTGTTCAAACCAGCCAGTCCTAGGCCTGCTCACCCTGCCTTGCATTTGCTCGTGGAAACCACAATAAGTATTTCGGTGTCTGGTGTCTTACGGTGCCTCATTAAACAATGGAGACGCTGAAGACAGGTGGAAGGTGTGGGTGGGGTGGGGCACAGCATGACCACTGTGAAAGTTTTCCACACTTGGACCATGACGCACAGTAATAAATATCTTACACACGCACACAGATATCCATAAAAAGGAAACAGAAGTCTTCAGAATAGTATTTAACTCGTTTACCATAACTCTAATACTTTTTTTTTTTTCCTTTTTAAGGAAATGCTAGTTGCCACCCACTTAATTGATTTCACAGTCCGCTAATGGGTCTCATCTAACAGTTGGAAAACACAGCCATAGAGCAGGTCTGATGGAGCATTGTTTCTTAGGAAACAGAGGTGGGCCATGAGGCTTGCCAGCCGGGTGGGACCAGATCAGGGCAGATGCCCAAACCGGATTCAAAACCCATGCTAGACAAACAGACAATCATCAGCTTCAATTTGGTGTCTGCGAAAATAAATTATCCTTCTGCTGTGGCGTTTGTATATATCTACAAAGGCGCTCCTGAGCATGTAAGCGTCCAGGGTTACAATTCCTCAAAGTGGATTTTTCCCTTACATACAGTGTTTTAGGTCAATTCTGGAGATGCCCTAGGCCTTCCCTGGCGGCCTGGATGAATTGGGATGTGGGCTGAAATTTTGGACAGACTAATCAGGTAGGAAAACTTTCTGCTGTTTGTGCGAGGATTACAAGGTGCAGAAAGGTGTATGTAGAGGAAGATCTGGGAAGACAGCTGTTTTTCTAGATGTAGCATCTAGGATGAACACGTGAATGGATTTGCTGGTTTCTAGCTAACCATATTCTCCTGATTCGTTATTATAAACAGGCTGGGTTGTTTTTTTTTCTTAGCAAATATGTTTTTAGTGACAGAAAGATTCAAGCACAGATTTACAGCTAAAACTGCTACTGCCAGCCTACTTTGCAATTTTTTTATTGAGCTGTAATTTATAAACCATAAAATTCATACTAATAAAGTAGTTCAATGTTTTTCAGTATGTTCACAAAGTTGTGCAACATCACCATATAATTTCAGAAAACTTTCATTACCCGGAAAAGAAACTTCATACCCCTGAGCAATCGCTCCCCCCCATTCTCCACCTCCGCCAGCCCCTGGCAACCACCAGTCTACTTTCTGTCTCTATGGATTTGCCTCGTCAGGACATTTCATATAAATGGAATCATATAATATGTGACCTTTTGTGTCTGGCTTCTTTCATTTTGCCCAGTGTTTTCTAGGTTCATCCACGTAGCATGTATCAATACTTCATTCCTTTTTATGAGTGAAAATTCCATTGTGTTTATATAACTACATTTGGTTTATCCATTTATAACTTGATGGATATTTAGGTCGTTTCCACTTTGGGGCTATTATGAATAACGCTGCTATGAACACTTGAGTACAGGTTTTTGTGGGACATATTGAGGAATTGCCAAACTAATTTCCAAGAGCCTGGACCATTTTGCATTTCCACCAGCAGGGTATAAGGGTGCCTATGCTCCCACATCTTCACCAATACTTGTTATTATTTATCTTTTTGATTATCGTTATAATTGTGGGTCTGAAGTAGTTTTGATTTGCATTTTCCTAATGACTAAAGATGATAAGCAGCTTTACACACGCTCATTGGCCATTTGTGTATTTTCTTTGGAGAACCGTCTATTGAAATCCTTTGCCCATTTTTATTTTTCTTTTTAATTTTTAACTTCTATTTTTTTTTGGCTGCACCATGAGGCTTGTGGGATCTTAGTTCCCCAACCAGGGATCGAACCTGGGCCCCCGGCAGTGAAAGCGCCAAGTCCTGACCACCAGGGAGTTCCCCCTTTGCCCAGTTTTAAAATTGGGATTTTTTTTTTATTTGTTGAGTTATGAGTTCTTTATATATTCTTTTTTTTTAATTTATTTAACTTCTTTATTTTGGGCTGTGTTGGGTCTTCGTTGCTGCGTGGGGGCTGTCTCTAGTTGCGGCGAATGGGGGCTACTCTTCATTGTGGTGCACGGGCTTTTCACTGCAGTGGCTTCTCTTGTTGCGGAGCACGGGCTCTAGGCGTATGGGCTTCAGTAGTTGTGGCACGTGGGCTCAGTAGTTGTGGCTCGTGGGTTCTAGAGCACAGGCTCAGTAGCTGTGGCACACGGTCTTAGTTGCTCCGTGGCATGTGGGATCTTCCCGGACCGGGGCTGGAACCCGTGTCCCCTGAATTGTCAGGCAGATTCTTAACCACTGTGCCACCAGGGAAGCCCTCTTTATATATTCTGAACACCAGATATTTTGAGTTAATTTTTGTATATGGTATGAGGTAGGGGTCAAATTTCATTCTTTTGCATATCTGTATACAGTTGTCCCAACACAATTTGCTAAAAAAATTACTATTTCCCTATTGAATTGTTTTGACACTGTTGTTAAATATCAATTCACCTTAAATGTATGGGTTTATTTCTGGACTGTAAATTCTGTTTCATTGTTCTATATATCCTTAGGCCAGTAGCACACACTCTTGATTACTGTAGCTCTGTAAGTAAGTTTTAAATTCAGAGCATGTAAGTTTTCCAACTTCATTATTTTTTCAAGATTGGTTTGGCTGTTCTGGGTCTCTTGTATTGCCATATGAATATTAGAATTAGCTTGTCAGTTTCTGCAAAAATGTCAGCTGGGATTTTAGTAGGGATTGCGTTGAATCTGTAGATCAGTTTGGGGAGTATTTCCATCTTAACTATATATATATATATATTTTGGGGGGGGTGCTGGTACACAGGCCTCTCACTGTTGTGGCCTCTCCCGTTGCGGAGCACAGGCTCCGGATGCGCAGGCTCAGCGGCCATGGCTCATGGGCCCAGCCGCCCTGTGGCATGTGGGATCCCCCAGGACCGGGTCACGAACCCGTGTCCCCTGCATTGGCAGGCGGACTCTCAACCACTGCGCCACCAGGGAAGCCCCATCTTAACAATATTAAGTCTTTCAATCCATGTACAAGATGTCTTTCCGTTTATTTAAGTCTTCTTTAATTTCCTTCAGCAATGTTTGTTAGTTTTCAGCATACTGATCTTCTGTTGTATTTATTCCTAGGTATTCTATGTAGTTTTTTCTTTTTGATGCTATTGTAAATGGAAATTGTTTTCTTAATTTCATGTTTTTGATGTTCATTGTTAGTGTGTAGAAATACAACTGAATTTTGCGTATTGATCTTGTATCTTGCAGCTTGGCTGAATTTGTTTCTTAGTTCTAACAGTTTGTGTGTGTGTGTGTGTGTGTGTGTATTCCTTAGAATGTTCTCTATACAAGATCGTACCATCTACAAATAGGGATAGTTTTATGTCTTCCTTTACAATCTGAATGACGTTTACTTATTTTCCTTGTCTACTGTTCCTGGCTCAAACCTCCAAAACAATGTTGAATAGAAATGATAAGAGCAGATATCCTCATCTTGTTGAAGGCTTTCAGCCTTTCACCATTAAGTATGATGTTAGCTGTGGGGTTTTTATAGATGCCCTTTATCAGGCTAAGGAAATTTTCTATTCCTAGTTTGTTAAGGTGTTGGATTTTGTCAAATGACTGTTTTGCCTCAATTGAGATGATCGTGCCATTTTGTCCTTTATTCTATTAACGTGGTGTATTGCATTGATTGAATTTCATATGTCAAACCAACCTTACATTCCTGGGAATAAATAAATCCCCCTTGGTCGTGGTATATAATCCTTTTTATGTGTTGCTGGATTCAGTTTGCCAGAATTTTGTTAAGGATTTTTGCATTCGTATTCATAAGGGATATTGGCCTGTAGTGTTGTTTTCTCTTGATGTCTGGGTTTGGTATCAGGGTATTACTGGCTTCATAGAGCAAATTGGGAAATGTTCCTTCCTTCTTTATCTTTTGGAAGAGTTTTATGAAGGACTCGTGCTAATTCTTCTTTAAACATTCAGTGGAAATACCCATGAAACCATCTGGTCCTGGCTTCACTTTAAAGGAAGCTTTTCCAATTACTGTTTCAGTCTCTTGTTATATGTCTATTCAGATTTTCTATTTCTTTTTGAATCACTTTTGGTAGTTTCTGTCTTTGTGGGATTTTTCTGTTTCACGTAGGTTATCTAATTTGTTGGCTCACTGTTGTTCATAGTATTCCTTAATAATTCTTTTCATTTCTGTAAGGTCCTTAGTGGAGTCCCTCTTTCGTTCCTGATGTTAGTAATCTGAGTCTTCTCACTTTTTTTCTTGGTCAGTTTGGCTAAAGGTTTGTCAATTTTGTTGATCTTTTTAAGAACCAACTTTTAGTTTACTTGATTCTGGGTTTTGTTTTGTTTTTCTATGTTACTTACTTCTACTTCAATCTTGGTTATTTTCTTTCTACTTTTTTTGAACTTAATTGGCTCTTTTTATTTCTTAGGGTAGAAAGTTAGGTCACTGATTTAAGTTCTTTCCTCCTTTTTAATATAGGAATTTACAGCTGTAAATTTCTCTCTATGCACTGCTTTCACTGCATTCCATAAATTTTGGTATGTTATGTTTTCATTTTCTTTCATCTGAAAGTATTTTCTCATTTCCCTTGTGATTTCTTCTCTGACCCATTGGTTGTTTAGGAATGTGCTATTTAATATCTACATATTTGTAAATCTTCCAGTTTTCCTTCTGTTACTGCTCTCTAATTTCTTTCCAATGTGGAATGGTTGTAGAATATACTTTGCATGATTGAATTCCGTTTAAATTTATTGGTGCTTGTTTTATGACCTAACATATTGCCTATCCTGTAGAATGTTCTATGTGAACTTGAAAAGAAGGTATATTCTTCTTGAATGTATATACTAATGTTTTTCATCAGATTCGGAAAGTTTTTGAGCGTGAGTTCTTCAAGTATTCTTCCTGCCCCTTTTTCTCTCTCCTCTCTTTCTGATACTCCCGTTATGCATATGTTGGCATGTTGGGTGGTGTGCCACAGGTCTTTGAGGCACGGTTCGTTTTTATTTACTCTTTTTCTGTTCCTGACACTAGATAATCTCAGTTCACTTATCTCCAAGGTCACTTCTTCCTTTTCAGATTTGCTATTGAGCCCCTCTAGTAAAATTTTCATTTTAGTTATTGCACTTCTCAATTCCAGAATTTCTGTCAGCTCTTTTTTTATAAGTTTTACTTCTTTATTGATACTCTGATGAGAAATCATTCTCATGCTTCCCTTTTGTTTTTGAGACCTTTTTAAAACTTCTTTGTGCATATTTAAAAATAGATGATTTAGGGGCTTCCCTGGTGGCGCAGTGGTTGAGAGTCCACCTGCCAATGCAGGGGACACGGGTTCGTGCCCCGGTCCGGGAAGATCCCACATGCCGCGGAGCGGCTGGGCCCATGAGCCATGGCCGCTGAGCCTGCGCGTCCGGAGCCTGTGCTCCACAGTGGGAGAGGCCACAAGAGTGAGAGGCCCGCGTACCACAAAAAAAGAAAAAGCTGATTTAAAGCCTTTGTCCAGTAAATCCAATATCTGGAATTCCTCAGAGATGGTTTCTATTAACTGCTTTTTTTCCATGTATAAGCCTTACTTTCTTGTTTCCGTGCATGTCTTGTAATTTTTGTGGTTGAAACTGGACATTTAAAATAATATGTTTATTAATCTTTTCCTCTCTTTATGAATTGTTAAATAAAAATACCAATGAAAAACTTAAAAATAAATAAATAAAATAATATAATGTGGAATAAGAAGAAGAAGAAGGAATCACATCCTTCCCCTTTCCCAGGACTATTTGTTGTTGCTTTATGGTTGTTGTTGTTTGTTTGGTGACTTTTCTAATTCTGTAAAATCTATATTCTTTGTTGCCTGACCACTGAAATATCCGTGAGGTTAGCCTAAGGTCATCTAATGATTGCACAGAGATTTCTTTAGATGCCTGGGTGAAGCGAGTGTCCCAGTCTTTGCCGATGGGCTCTGTGTGCGTTTGGGGGCGCGCCGTTAACACCCAGGCAGGCAGTTTACAACTCCACCTTGGCCTTTACTTCTTGTTTTCTCCGAGTCTCAGTTTTAGGCAGAAGTGAAAGCTTAGGACGTTCTCAAGTCTTTCCTGAGCCTGAAAATAACCCTGGGAACAGCCCTACGCGTGCTCATGGACTTTCAGCTTCCCAGAACTATGTGGGAGCTTTTCCAAGCCGTCTATGGATATCTCACTACCAGCTTTTCCTCTTAAGCTTTTTCATTAACCTATTGTTTGTCCAACTGTTATCCAGCACCTCAGGCTGCACAGTTTTCCACAAGTGCCCCTGACTGTTTTCAACAATGCCCTCAAGGAAAAGGCTTTTCATACTGGGTGAGCTCGGATTCAGGTAACACAAAGACAGCCTTGAAAGTGGGGTCTTCCGGGAAACCAGCAGACAGGTCAGATAATGCCAGTCCTCTGGGAATGGACTTGGAAGGCGCTCTAATCCTGTCCTACCCTTTCTGGTGGATGCCAGGCTACTGGTTTTTCAAGGCTACTCCAAAGCTGATGAAAGGGAATGAAAACAGGGCAAGTTAAAATTCTATATAAAGTTCACTGTTCTTACTAATACCCAGCCAATTTTCTTAAATAAACACTCCCTGGATTGCTACAAGGCTTTGGTTAATGTCCAGAGCTCTAAAACAAGTTGAGGGGCTTTCCTGGTGGCTCAGTGGTTAAGAATCCGCCTGCCAATGCAGGGGACACGGGTTCGAGCCCTGGGCCGGGAAGATCCCACATGCCACGGAGCAACTAAGCCCGTGCGCCGCAACTACTGAGCCCGCGCTCTAGAGCCCGTGAGCCACGACTACTGAAGCCCGCGTGCCACAACTACTGAAGCCCGTGGCGCCACAACTACTGAGCTTGCGCTCTAGAGCCCGCGAGCCACAACTACTGAGCCCACGTGCCACAACTACTGAAGCCCGCGCGCCTAGAGCCCGTGCTCTGCAACAAGAGAAGCCACCGCAATGAGAAGCCCGTGCACCGCAACGAAGAGTAGCCCCCGCTCACCGCAACTAGAGGAAGCCCATGCGTAGCAACAAAGACCCAACACAGCCAAGAATAAATAAATACATTTTAAAATAAATAAAATAAAACAAGTTGACTCTGACCATTTTTGCTAGTGTTCTCATTGCTTTTATGGAGGAGAGAATTTTCAGAGGTCCTTCCTCCACCATTTCATTGGCATCACCCACAAGCCTATTTTGAGCTTGCATGTGCTCCAAATACCCAGTGGCTTATTAAGGACACTGTGCTTGCACTCAGTGGCTTTTGAGGCCACTTCTCCTCTGTTAATTGTTTGCAGATTCCCTTGGTAGGGGCCAGCGAGGTCATGCCTGCCAGCAGGACACCACATTTTAGTCTTGCATCTGCCACTGGCTATGTGACCTTGGAGCAAAGGAGCTGAGAGTTCCAGAGCACCTGCTGTGCCAGGCTCTTTGCGCTGGCTGTTTTACGTGTATTGTATCATGTCATTTTTGCAAGAACCAAGAAAGAGATAATGTTCCCATTTAACAGGTGAAGAAACTACTAAGATGCAAAATGCTTAGCACTATGCCTGCTACACATAGCAAATATTCCCTGCATCAACTATTGTGCTGTTGTTACTTACAGCTGTTCTTGTCAGAGGAGGAAGTGGAGTTGAGAGGATTGCTCAGGGTCATTTGAATTCCAGCCCAGGTCTGACTCCAAAGCCTAGCCGTGTATTCTACATCCCCATTCCAGCTGCCCTGTGCAAATCTGTTTCAGCTCTGGGTCTCACTTTCCTCATCCTGTCAAGTAAAGGATTTGGACTGACAGAGGTTATTCAGTCAACAAACACTTAACTGTCTTGCTAAGATCGCTTCCAGGTTGACAGTATGAAGGTGTGTGATTCTGTGAAGTCCGTTGCTAGGAGTCACATTCGTAGCATTCTCTTGTTTGGCTTGAAAAAATAAACCGACGGGTAGACTGGCAGGTGTGTAACCCAGTGTGTGTTTCTCTTCTCCTCCCTTCTGGCTCCGCCCCATCCCTCTGCAGAGGCAAGAGGGGACAAAGCCAAGTGGGTGTTGACCTGGCCACTCATCTTCCTTCTGTGCGTCACCATCCCCAACTGTAGCAAGCCCCGCTGGGAGAAGTTCTTCATGCTCACCTTCGCCCTTGCCACGCTGTGGATCGCTGTCTTCTCCTACCTGATGGTGTGGCTGGTGAGTGGCAGAAGTGGGGGTGGACCGTACGGACAGCTCCTGCCTGGCGCCTGCCGGCGGTGCGAGAGCTGGTGTCAAGAGCACGCTCGACGCTGCTGTGCCACCTTCGGCAAGTCGCCTACCTTAACAGACCTTGGCTTATTTCTCAGTAGGAAGGGGTTTCAGCAGAAGTGCGCGGTACTGTGCTGTGCATCAGGGATACCCAGATGGACGCGGCATGGTCCGTGGTGGCCATAGGAGGCAGATGAACCTTCACACGAACAGCCTGGGACACGCCGCTCTGGTGTGATGGGAAGAGGGGTGGTGGGGAGTCTCTGTAAGAAGCCCTGGAGGGCTAATCCCTAGGCTCCCTTCCTTTTCAGTATCCATAGGGGAATGTGATGGAGACTGGAGTCAATGGGAGACAAACACAAGGCAGCCCTTTCCATGCCGCCTGCCGGGGGATGCTCCTGTCCCCTTTCTATGTCCAGGCACAGATATAAACCTTAGGTAGACTCTTCTAGTCCTCATAACAACCCGATGGGGTAAGCAGTTTTATTATGCCAGTTTTACAGATGAGCAAACTCAGGCCTAGAGACTCAGTCATTTGCCCAGTTAGTTACACAATTAGCAACTATTGCACAATTAGTCACACAGCTAGTAAGTTCTAGAGTTGGGGTTAGAACCTGGGTATTGGTCTCCAGAGTCCAGTCTCAACCACTCTCCTGAACGGCCTCTCAGGTTGTTACTGGAATCTTCAGGTGCCGTTTGGACTCAAGATTTTCAGGCAGAGAGGCTTTGGCGTAGCTGGTCTGGCCACACCTGACAGCTCCTTGGAAAAACCTTTCGCTGGCTGGGCAGGGCCAAGCAGGAGCCCCTTCCACCTCGCTCTGCATCACCCTGTGGGCCCCTCCTCTTCCCCTCCCCTCCCCTCATGGGGGGCGGGGGCGGGGAGCCCGGGAACAAGGAGAGAAATAGGTACAGGACCTCTGCCTTTCTATTGGGAAGCGCACCTGTCAGCCACTCACGCCTCAGTGGCATGCATGTAGCCACTTCACTCTCGTCCTAACACCTGATGTCCCCACACACCTAACACACAGGGCAAGGTTGTCTTGGTTTCAGAGACACAGGGGCCCCCTTTCCCTTAACCCCAGGGAAGCAGTTTGGCGGGGAAAGAAGAGCTGTGGGGTCACATGGGAATGGATGTGAATCCTGCTTCTCCCCCTGTGAGCCGTGAATCCTGGGTGGGTGACTCAGCTTCCATCAGCCGTGGTCGCCCCCTCTACGAAATGGACTGTTATTGGGAGAGTGGAAGGTCTCTGTTCACGCACCAGGTCTGAGCTTGCAGCACAGCAAGTTGATCATAACTGTAAATTTCAGCCATGTTCACCATGAGATGCAGCCAACACTGTTTCCACGCTTGTTCAGATAGAGGTTTAAATCCCCTTAGATGCTGGTGTGTGTGCGTGCGTGTGCGCATGTGTGTATGTGCGCACGTGTGTGTGTGCATGTGCGCACGTGTGTGTGTGCATGTGTGCACGTGTGCGCGCTGCGTGTGTGTGCACGTGTCTGTGCGTGTGTGCGCGCGCGTGTGTGTGTGTGTTTAGGAAGAAGAGTTGGAAGTAGCTACTATCCAAACCCCCCAGAAAAGGATGGCAATCAGACATAATGAAAACTGGCCTCAAAATGAACTGAATTTGCAAACTTAAATTTTTCTGAATAGGGTTAAAGGTCAGCCCCTCTTTACGTTTGATAAAAGAGTCCAGCGATTTCTCTTACTAAAGTGCATTCCCCAAGCGACACTGCTAGTGAAAAAAGTATTTCGTGACATTTGAGTGGGTGTGAGAATTAGGGAAGATCAAATTAATGACTGTTTGAAATTTGTTTCTTCTCTCATTAATGAAAACAACAGTATTATGAAATCAGTTCTACTCATTAGCAGTGAGGTAGGACATCTAATAACACTCCCATCCCCCCGACCTTGACCTACAAACCCCGCTCTCACCTCTTAAAGCAGACCCTTGGCAGTGGCCTGGCGGGAGATACAGGAACCACCTTGCTGGGGCGCTCTTACCTGCGGTTTTGAACTTCAGCTAGCCTCAGTTTGAGGTGATTGAATGGCCTCCACAGTAGAAAATGGTAAAGACAACAGTGCCACATTAGCCTGATTTCCACTGAAGAAAGATGTGCCTGCCTGGGGGCCATGCTCTTACTTTCCTCATGTCCTGATGGGGGCGCCGGGGAGCAGTGACGTCTCACCTTGCCCACACCCTACCCCAGCCACCCTTCACATCTCTCATCCCCAACGCTTTGCGGAGAACGATTCTTGAGTGTCAGTGTCAAAAGGGAGAGACCTCCAAAATGGGTCATCCTGTCCAGCACCTTTGCCCAACTGGGGAGGTGAAAACCAAAGAGGAGGCGTGACTTCCACAAGGTCAGGCAGATAGTCAGCGCAGCTCTGGACTCGCCTCTGCTTCCCTTTCTGAAGCCCAAGCATCAGGAGGGCTCCGAGAGCCCAGGGCTGGAGTCCAAGGCAAAGCCACACTCACGTAGCATCTCTGGTCCTGAACATTGGAGCGTGTACGCACACACACGAAACCTTCCTTCTGTCCTTCCAGCCTCCGGCTTCTTAGCCATGTAGTTCAGTAATTTAAGAAAAAATAAAGGAAGCATCCCCAGTATTGCCACAGCCCGGGCAGTCTTGTGGAGACCTCCTTCATGGCCAGCATGGGTTAAGCATTGATGGATCGAACAGCTGTGTGGTTTTGGTGTCCTCAGTGTCTCTCTTCTTTCACAGCCCAGGGCAGGCCAGTCACCGCACCTGGTGATGCTGAGCTGAGCACTGTTTTGAGGGTAGAGCATCTTCAAACCCATCTGCAAAGCTTTGTCCTAGGAGGGATATCATTTTAGTCCATGAGCTCTGACTACATGCCAGGGCTGAGCTTTGCCCTTAGAAAGCACACTTGATCTGGGTCTGATCACCCTAATTTTCTCTGCCCCCATAGATTGCAAGACGAGTGATTGAAAGAGAAAGGAAACATACACCTATGAATGTCTTGCACAGACCAGGCACTGTCACCTCATATTTTCTCACTTAATCCTCATTTAAAAGTCCATTTTACAGATGAGGGAGCTGAGGCTCAGAGAACCAAACCAGCTTATCCTAAGTCACCCAACCACTTGCTGGGATTGGAGCCATCAGCCAAGAGGCGAACAACCCTAAGAGATGCCACTGTTCCCGTTTTCTAGATGGGGAGGTGAGCCAGGACTAGTGGGCATTCTGAATGGGGTCCAAGTACTTTCTAGGGCTTTCCATCTGGCTGCTGCTCAGGGCCCAACCACCTCCCAAGTGTCAGGCCTTTATCAGAGGACTGTGTGACCATGCCTCAAGGTCCTTAAAAGCCTGCGAATCCTTTGATCCAACAGGTCTATTTCTTGGAACTTATGCTAAGGATATAGTAAGATGAGATCCCAGAGAAGTTCACACAAGACAGCATGACGGCGAGGTTGGAGCGCAGGCTTCAGAGTTGGAAAGACTTGGCCTGGGATCCCTGCTCTACTGCTCACCGGCTTCATGCCCACCAGCATGTAACTTAACCTCTCCGATCCTCATTTCCCTGGGCATAATAACAGTGCCTCTCTCACCAGTGGGTGGTGAATAATAAAGAGTACCTGAGATTGTGAAAGTGAAACACCTGGAGAGGATCTGGTACACAGTAGGTGCTCATTAAATGTTACTCGTTACCATACAGTGATATTGTAAGAGCAAAACCAGAAACCACTTCCATATTCACCAGTGACGGGTTGGTGAAAACTTTAAAGCCATGCAATGGAATCCATGCATCAGTTTAAAATAATGTTATAGATGAGTATTTGAGTTGGAAAGATATTCACAATGTATTATTACGTGTAATAAATAGCTGCAAAATATAGGTCGGTGCTATAATCTGATTTTATTTTTTGTCTAATATACACACCAAAAAGAAGGTCAAGGTATATTCTAAAGCCGGGGTTTTCACATGTGATTCCCAGACCAGCAGCCTCAGGGTCCCAACCACCTGGGAACTTGTTAGGAATGCAGATTCCTGGGCTTCACCCCAGACCGCCTGAATCAGAAACTCTGGGGGTGGGACCTGGAAATCTTACTTTAACCAGCTCACCAGAGAATTTCCTACATGTTCAAATTTGAGAATCATGGGCTGATGCAAAGGGTTAATAGTGATTGTCTGAGGGTATTGAGAAATGGTAGGTGATTTTTACTTTATTTTCTAAACTTTTTAAAACAGTAAACACGTATTACGTAATCTGGAAAAAAGAACACGCAAAAGATGGTTTTAAAATAAAACCGTATTCCAGGTTTTTCTATTGGATATAGCAGTACTGTGTGTAAGTTAAAAACACTCAGATATAAGCACATTTTCCAGGGCTGCTCCTCTGTGAGTTGATATTTCCCCCGACTCTTCTGCAGGTGACTATTATTGGATACACCCTTGGAATCCCTGATGTCATCATGGGCATTACTTTCCTTGCAGCAGGCACAAGCGTTCCAGACTGCATGGCCAGCTTGATTGTGACGAGACAAGGTATGGATCACGCCTCAGCCCTGACGGCAGTCAGCATCACCATGCGGGCCCCTACCCCCAGCCCGAGTTACAGTTCGTGGCTCTCATGACTTGGCAGTCGTTACATCCTGCTATGAAGGAAACTGTGACAACAGGGAAGCATCATGTATTAGATTCCATCCATGGAGAGAGTACTACCAAGATCAACTCCTCCAGACCTCTAGAAGCATTTGTGTGGAGTTGTATAAAAATGGACTTGTTCTGGGAGTTCCCTGGTGGCCTAGTGGTTAGGGTTCCAGGCTTTCACTGCTGGAACTGAGACCCCATGAGCTGCGCCACGTGGCCAAAGAAAGAAAAAAAAAAGGATGAACTTGTTCCGGCATCACCAATGTGAGATTGAGCAGAGCTGGAGCCCAGACTTTTTTTTTTTTTTTTTTTTTTTTGCAGTACGCTGGCCTCTCACTGTTATGGTCTCTCCCGTTGCGGAGCACAGGCTCCGGACGTGCAGGCTCAGCGGCCATGGCTCATGGGCCGGACTCTCAACCACTGCGCCACCAGGGAAGCCCGAGCCCAGACTTTTTATAGCAAATGCAATAGTAATGAGAAATGTTCTGATCCTGGGAAAGCCAAGCAGGGGTATCCTGTATCTCCAACTATTTTCCAATTTTCCTTCAGAATTCTAGACCTTATGTAACGTTATGGTTTGCTTGGCGGTTTTTCTTTGGAGCTAAGTGCCATGGGGTAAGCAAGGTGAGGAATACCGGTATGCTCTTTGATGGCAGAACAAAAGAGCTGTAAAGAGCCAGCCTTCCTTTACCACTCCCTTTCTACCCGTGAGATAGCGTCCAAGCCCGGACCGCCACAGATCGTCCTCTGTAGATGGAAATTTGAAAGTATGGGGGGCAGGATGGGCGAATAATGGAGTGGAATCTCAGAGGAGACAGGAGAGGAGAGCAGTGTCCGGAGAGAAACTTGGTTTGGAAAGAAGGAAAACGTTTTATTTCTTCGAGATAAAAGAAAGGGTTGATTAGTTGGTCAGTCAGTCCTGAGAAAACACGAATTGAGGGGAAGGGAAGGGTGGGGGTATGTGTGGCAGTAGGCTGGAGCCCTTGTGGAGAATGGGGACAGTTGGGGACAGCAGCTGAAGGGTTTGGAATTGAATTGAGTGACCTTTGAGGTGAGTGTATTCATTTCCCAGGGCTGTCATAACAAAAGTACCCCAACTGGGTGGCTTAAAACAACAGAAATGGATTCTCTCACAGTTCTGGAGCATAGAAGTCCAAAATCAAGATGGCGGCAGGACCATACTCTCTCTGAAGGTTCTAGGGAGGATCCTTCCTTGTTCTCTCCCAGCTTTGGGTGGTTGCCAGGAATCCTTGGCTTGTGGCTGCATCCGTCCAGTCTCTGCCTGTGTCTTCCTGTGGTATAATTCCCTCTGTGTGTGTTTGTCCAAACTTCCTGCTTCTTATAAGGACACCAGTCATTGGATTAGGTCCCACCCTAGTTT
The DNA here is from genome assembly GCF_003676395.1 of Aethalodelphis obliquidens. Taxonomy (NCBI): domain Eukaryota; kingdom Metazoa; phylum Chordata; class Mammalia; order Artiodactyla; family Delphinidae; genus Aethalodelphis; species Aethalodelphis obliquidens. The sequence goes on from NW_020837965.1 coordinate 16,917,704, forward strand.
ATTATGACCTCATTTTAACTGGATCACATCTGCAAAGACTTTATTTGCAAATAAGGTCCCATTCACAGGTTTCGGGTGGACACGAGGGCTGGGCACTATTCAACCCAGTACAATGAGTAAAAGGAAAGCCGATGAGTGCCTAGGGCCTGGCCGATGTTCAGTGACGTGAATTTGGGAGGGATTCCGGCATGAATTTGAAGTCATACCAGCTCCAAGAGCACACGGATGAGAGATCACAAGTTCATCCAGAGCTGGGGTTGGCTGGGTGGACACAATGGAAGGTCGAGGAGGCAAAAGAATGTCCCATGTAAACAGCTGGCCTTGGAGTCCAAGCTAGTGGGTTGGGGGTGGGGGTCATGATACTAGAAGATTCAGGGCTTGGAGGGGAGGGTCCCAATGAGGTCAACGGGGCTCTGTAGGAACAAGGACAGGTGGGGACATCATCTCAGAGTGGCTCCTGTGAGATGCAGAACGCAGAAACAGGAGGGGTGAGGCGGGGGCGGGAGTGTATAGTTGTCGTGAGGGTGATGCTGACGTGATTGGAAGAGGGTCCAGCAGACCAGGTTAAAGCCTGGACAGATTCTTTATGGCAGGGGATACAGAAACCTCTGTTCGGAGTCCATCACACAAGGCAGGAGCCGTGCGGTGAGCTCTAACACAGAGGCTCTGCATCCTGGGCTCCCTGAAGGCTCGCAGCCCAGAGTGTGGTCCAGGCCGGCAGCATCAGCTTGAGAGAAATGCAGACTCTCAGGCCCCGTCCCAGCCCCACTGAATCAGAGTATGCTTTTTTTTAACTAATTTTTATAACTTTATTTCTTTTTATTTTAATTTATTTATTTTAATTTTGGCTGCGTTGGGTCCTCATTGCTGCGCACGGGCTTTCTTTTAGTTGCAGCGAGGGGGGCTACTCTTCGGTGCGGTGCATGGGCTTCTCATTGCGATGGCTTCTCTTTTTGCGGAGCACGGGCTCTAGGCGCGCGGGCTTCAGTAGTTGTGGCTTGTGGGGTCTAGAGTGCAGCTCGTGGGCTCTAGTTGTGGCACACGGGCTTAGTTGCTCTGCGGCATGTGGGATCTTCCCGGCCCAGGGCTCGAACCCGTGTCCCCTGCATTGGCAGGAGGATTCTTAACCACTGTGCCGCCAGGGAAGCCCCCAGAGTCTGCTTTTTAGCAAGACCCCCAGTGAGTCGTGTGCTCTTAAAGTTTGAGAAGTGCTGCCGTAAGATTCCTCAGAGGGCAGTGCCTGCGCTGAGCAGTCAGTCTAACCTGAGACGCTCTCCTCTCTCTTCTCCCAAACCTGGGCATCCTTGTGCCTCCTGACCCATCCCGCGAGTGCCTGCCTCCTCACCAGGGGCAACTAGCTGGTCCAAAACAGCTGCTGCTCATTCCTGTTTCACAAAATCCTGGGAGACTGGAAGGCAGGTTTCCCAGAGGTACTGCCCCCTGATAGGACTCAGCTGCTGAGGTTTTGAAGGCACTCAGATCAGTGCCCAGACAGGCAGGGAGGGAGCTGTGAGGCCGTTGAGGGAGGCATTGTGTCCTGGAGGTCAGCGGATGACAGCAACAGGGCGGGAGGAAGTGGCCTGGCTATACTAGGGGGCCAGGAGGTCAGATGGAGGTGAGGCAGTCGTCCGGATGCTCTTCTGAGTCTCTGCGAGCTTCTCAGCGACCGAGGCAACTTTATGGGCACAGGCCTGTGTGTTTCAGGCTTGTTCATTGCATGGACGTTTGTTTGTGGCCAGATTATGACAGTCGTGTCCATTTAGGGCTAAGGGGCCAGGTGAAAACAGGTTCAGCCCGTGTGAGTCTTATTTGTAAAAGTTTGTTTACTAACTTCTGATACCTCTCAAATTATTAAGTTCCTAAGTCTGTGTGGCTTTCATGAGACTGGACAGTGGGGCAGGAGAGGGAAGGTGGGGATACAGTCCCTCACCTCTAAGATGCTTCTAGTCTGGTTGGGGGGAAAGAGTTCACTCTTGGGAGACCACCCAGGCATAAAACCTGATGCCCTGTCGTCTGGGTCAAGGTCGTGGTGCCACCACCTGGGTCACAAGTATGCATTGAGGATGAGGCCCCTTCCCTCCCAGAGCACCTGGGAGGCTCAAATAAGAAGCACATAGTGGGTCCTCCCAAAACACCGGCTGACACCCCTGGCAGGAGGAATAATGAAGGGCTCTGGATTAGTTTCCTAGGTCAGCCGTAACTACCACAAACTGGGAGACAGGAAAACAGAAACTGACTGTCCCACAGTCTTAGAGGTCAGAAGTCCGAGATCAGGGTGTCAGAAGAGTTGGTTCTTTCTGTCTGTTCAGGCCTCTCTCCTTGGCTTGCGGATGGCTGTCTTCATGTTCAGATGGAGCGCTGCCTGTGTGCATGCCTGTGCCCTAACGTCCCCTCTCAATGAAGACACCAGTCATATTGGATGAGGATCCACCCTAAGGACCTCATTTTAACTTGATTACCCCGGAAAGACCCTGTCTCCAGATAAGGTCACATTCTGAGGTATTGGGGGTTAGGACCCCAACATATGAATCTTGGGGGGTCACAATTCAACCCACTACAGGGCTCACATGTAAGACTTCATGAAGGGAGTGGATCTCAGTCCTCATTAAAAGGTTTTAGAAATGTGGGGTCCATGAGGAAGGAATTCCTTTCTAAGGAATAGCACTGATGGAAATGGGAAGGAACAGGGGTTTCCAGCGACCTGCGCTTAATGCATGACATGTCGATTGTCCCCTGCAGGCCTTGGTGACATGGCGGTCTCTAACACCATAGGAAGCAACGTGTTTGACATCCTCGTGGGACTCGGCGTACCGTGGGGGCTGCAGACCATGGTTATTAATTATGGATCCACGGTAAGTTCGTCTCGCTTCCTTAGTGAGATGACGCCACGCGCTTTACAGGGAGTGATAGTGGTGTCGGCCCTGTGCCAGCCAAGGGCTGCAGGGGATGCACTGCCCCCTTCTCCTTGGCACGCTGGCAGCCACTTTGTGCAAAGGCGTCCCGAGCAGCCTGGGCAGTGCCTGCAAGAGGCAGCCTGTGTGTGCCCTGCACTCACGGGTGCTTCGGCCCCGTGTCTCTGCCCGCCGGCACGCCTCTCCCCTCCTAGTTCATTTCCTCAGATGAGCAGAGACCTGGATCCATGGCCACGTGCTCACCGTGAACACCCACCTGTGGCTTCCAGATAAGGGAGGGGATGAGCCCGAGCACACTGGGCTTCCAGAACGGATGGGGGCCTGAACAGCCCAGAGGTTCAGGGCACGTGTGTTTGTTTTTCCAGGTGAAGATCAACAGCCGGGGTCTGGTCTACTCCGTGGTGTTGCTGCTGGGCTCCGTCGCTCTCACCGTGAGTTTTTGCAATTCCAGAATAGAAGCCTCACACGTACATCGTTTCCTCTGATTGTGCACAGTCTCTGAATCCCCTCCCCCTTCCCCTTGGCAGTGAGGGGTAAAGCAGTAAAAACATAGAAATTCACAGATACCCCCAGAAACACTTTCTGCCAAGAATGTTGGCACCAAACACTGCACTTTTCCCTGAGCCACTAAGAAGTCCCTAGAGGAAGTGAGTTACGTTTCCTCTCTTCTTGCTGCCCGGTCTGTCTCCTCTCACTAGTGCCAACAGGAGACAAGTCCTCCCTCAGCCCATCTGAGCTGACAGGGGGACCTGATGGTCAGGTCTCAGGGCTGGCACACCGTGATACTGAGGTCTCCTCACTCCACAGGCCCCAAACTGTGCTAACTCTACCTCTGCTTACTTTATTCCATCCTTACAAGCACCTGGTGATATTCTACTCTGCAGAAGTAAGCAAGGCTCAGGGGTTAAGTAACTTGCCCAAGGTCACAGGGATAGGAAATGACCAAGCTGGGATTTGAACCCACACTGGTCTGTCTCTAAGGACCCATGGCATTGCTCTGATGAGGTAACTCTGATCCAACCCTTAGGAGGCCTCAATTCAGGGATAAGAACAAAGACTGTAAAAGGATAGGTGGGCAAGTCTGGAAAGAACATAGAAAGAGGATGTGCTCCAACCCCGTCTCTCTCACACACACACACGTGGTCCAGGCAGAAGTTTGCCAGACGTGGGCCAGCGGGAGCCTTGGAAGTTTTGCTGAAGAAGGCTGAGGATGCCAAGTTCTGAAGCAAAGGGAAGACCCAGTGAAAGTCCCTGGTTGTCACTAAAGAAGGCCCGGGAGGGATCCCCAGGAAGTGGTGCACGTGCCCCGGCAGAGCTGGTGCCCTGAGGCCAGCTGCTGTGTGTGCCTGGAGTCTGCACCCTTTCATTAGACAAGCATAAAGCCTGCAGGGCTCATTCTGATCAAACCAAGGATCTACCGGCAGCACCCCTCCGCTCTTGCCCACCTTTTGCAGAAAGTTCTGGGGTTCATCGTCCGTGTGTAGTTTTCCAATAAAAGTACCTTTTGTAGTATTTCTCTGCCCCCAAGCCCAACACTCACACCCTCTCCTTCCAGGTCCTCGGCATCCATCTGAACAAATGGAGGCTGGACCGGAAGCTGGGGATCTACGTGCTGGTTCTCTACGCCATCTTCTTGTGCTTCTCCATAATGATAGAGTTTAACGTCTTTACCTTTGTCAACTTGCCGATGTGCCGAGAAGACGATTAAAACGTAGCCACTGCCCCCCCACCCGGGAGCTCTTCTGGACGCTCTGGCGCTGGCGTCCTCCTTCTCCTCCCCTCCCCCACCACGAGTCTCTCCTGCATCGGCAGCCACCGCCTGCTCTTTCATGCACAGGAAGGAAGAGCCATCGTGGTCTTTGTGTGGTCACGGGCCAGGCTGCTGGGCCTCCTCCGCCTGGGAGTTCTGCCCCCCAAAAGGCAAGATTCAGGGGCCGCTGTTTGAGCAGCTTCACAGCCCCCTGAGCCACCAGCCATAGGGACGTGGCATGTGTCTCCTCTTTTGGACACTTGGATCACGAGGACTTCTGTGTGCTGGTTGTCCTTCTGTCGCACTGCGGCCTTGGAAATGAGGCGGGCGGTGAACACAGGGTCTCCTGTGGCAATGCAGAATAGGAGTGTTGTTCTCAAGGGTCCCCTCTGGGCCAGAGAGTGTGGGCTCCTTGGGCAGCGTGTGCTACTAAGAGCCTCTGAATCCTGCCGGAGGCACTTACGGTTTGTTGGGAGTTTGGGGCTGTGACGGCAAGCACTCCAACCCTTTTTCTGAAAAAATTGCAAGAATGGAAACAGTTGTTCACAGCAGAAGAGAGAAAACGAGTGAATATTCTTATCACTTTCATTGATGCATTCAGAGAACGAGCAATGAAACATTAAAAATAAAATGTTAGCTATACATCTTCATACTTGAAAAATATCATTCCGTACAAAGAACCTTGATGGGGACCAAAAAGGTAATGCTTATGGAAAACAAATCCTATGTATATCGTGTTGCACTGACACTAAGATGTTTGGTTTGGAACATAGAAAAGAGCGGAAGACTAACATCTAAACGGGTGCTAACTCAGAGACACGGTGGAGATGGTAGTTTACAGCCATTCATTCCAGACTTCCTGTGGCATGGGACGCACTGTCAGTTTGGGTTTGTCATTCCTTGTTAATGCTCTGCTCTCAAAACCACCCTGTTCAAAGGCCCAATTGTTTATATGCCCAACAAATTTCATAGCCTGCTGAACTGGAATGCGTGTGCCGGAAGTAATGGTTACTGACAAGAAGAGAGATTTCCTGAAAAACCACCAGTTGCTCTCTGCTGAGCTGGAGGCGAGTATGAAAACCGTAACTTGGAATTTTTTAGAGCTAAGGTTGTTGAACCTTATAGTTTGCTCCACAGGAAAGGCCAAAGATGGGAGGTTGATTCAAAAATAGATAGAAACATATTAAACAATTTTGACTGCTTCATAGCTCTCAAATATATATTAAAAAGATTTACGAACACAAACCATTCCTGGTTTCTAAAAAGAAAGCACAATTCATTTTATATAGAGGTGTTCTTTTTTTATTTTTTTAACGTTTCTATTGCAAAAGGCTATCAGATTTGATGCACTTTTAATATTGGGCTGTTTTGCACAGAGGACTGTATGGGAATGCCCCATGATGCTGTGAGGAAAAGAGGCTTTTCGTGATTCACCAGTAATCAGTCATGGGTGATGAGTGTAAATCCAACAGCTTATTCTTTCCTCAGACACAGAGGTTGTGACCCGCAGTGGAATTTGTGGCTGTGCTCTTTGGGGCCTCCTGAATTTCAGAAGGAGGACGGGTTCAAGCTTACGTCCCTAAAATTCCCTTAGCGCGGGCCTAAGACATGACAACTCCATCACCAGGCTTCTCTTCTGCATCCTCATCAGTGTTAAGACTTCTCTTTTCGTTTCTCTACTTAGATACTCAGTGGTCTTCTGGTTGAGGAGAGCGATTTTCCTAAGAAATTAGCTAAGTGGGAGGCCAGGGAGCCCGTTGGTTCATCAGTATAAATGTCTAGATGCAGAGGGTTTCAGAGCCCTCAGGACCGCTCTGTGCCCTCATAAAATAGCAGCCTGGTCATCTCCATCTTCTCCATCTAACAGACTCATCCAGGTTTCAAACTGTGTCTGTCTCTGTTTGGCGTCTCAAAACTGCCCTGTGACGTAAGTAGGGATTACTGTCCCCGTTTAACAGGAAATGTAGTCTTGGAGAGGTCAGGTGACTCTAGGTCAATGGCTAGTAAGTAGCAGAACAGGGACCAAGCTCCAGACCGCCACCTGGCTGAGCCAGTCCAGTGTGTGGCCATCCTTGGTGGGGCAAGTGTGCCTATGTCCTTGTCCTTGGGGTCGGTTGCTCCTTATTGTTTGGGTCAAAACTTCTTCAAGTTTCTAATTGACATCTGGGTGCTCCAGCTCACATCCTAATATTTATCTCCAACCTGTGTCCCTATTATTTTCCAATAAAGACAAAAAAATATTTTTAGCCACAACAAGGCACAGGCTACACGGTCCCTGATGACATCCTGCTGGTGTTCAATTCTTTGAATCCTCGTGTAGCTTTCAGAGAACACATCCTAATCACCCACCTCTTCCTCAGCAGAACCCATTTGAGATTATAAATATGCTGCAGTTGCAGTTTGAGACAAAAAATAGTGTTTCTAGCGTGTAGAGCAGTCCTCCTGGCTAATTCTCTTATGACGTTAATGTGCCAATGTAACTTCCTTAAAGGATCTATATATTTATTGTATCTAGGAAACTATATATACACTGTAGGTGCAGAATTCTCTTTTTTAACTAGATATTTTTCCATCTCAAGTTTAAAGAGTTGCTTGATTAATTAGGCCTTCATTTTAAAATACTGCTTTCATCACTGCACAGGATTACTTCCTTTATTTTATCCGAAGCTAGTTAGCAGAAGGTAAAGTTACTCTGCTACAAAAATAGGCAATCTGAAAAATAAACTTAGCTCTTCGAATTGGGGGCAGAAAATGAACCACTGCCCTCAGATAGAAAACGTCTATAAAAGCAGGAGCTGGTGGTTCCTGTCCATTTCTGGTTTGGAATTTACCTTCGCCAGCCCAAGCATAGTCAGGGGGGAAGGGGTGCAGTGTCTTGAGAACGCAGCCCTGGAGGAAGGTTCTGGGTCGGCTGCAGTGAGAGACTACTGTTAAGGGCAGGTCAGGGGCATCCCACCCCCATCCTTCCTGTAACCCACAGCTGCTGGCCTCTGTGTTTGTCTTCCGCGTGCACCGGTCTTGTGAGTTTTCACCTGTTCATTACCTGCTCCCCCACCCCTCGTGCCGCCTATTAAGGCTGTTTCTTGCTTCTCCTCGTCAATCTTCTGCCTTTACAGACCCAAGCAGCTGAAAAGGCATAACCCCCGGGGAGCCAGCTGAAACCAGATGGGCGTGCCCACCACTCCAGGGCAGCCCTGCAGACCCCGACCAAAGACCCCTTCTGGGCTGCCCAGGGTCTAGGTCCCAAGGGAAGAAACTGCCCCCTCTTCCCTTTTGACGAGGATTTGCAAGGCAAGTAGCATCAGCAGGAGACCAGCCCTCAGGGAACACCAGACTCCACAAACAGGCTGGGAATCCAGGAAGGGTGTGGGCAGCCTCTTTGGCTGACACCCTTCTTTCCTCCGGGCATTTCCCCTCCCTGAGCCCTAGGGCCCCTCCCTCTCCTTAAGGTGGGTGTGGACAGAATCGAGAGGGACTGGGAGAGGGTCACTTCCTTGCCTTCTTCCCCAGGTGTGAAATGGGCTAGCGGGGTCAAGGTCTGGAGCAGGGCAGGAGAGAAGCAGAGAGCCTCCAGCTCGGGCTGGCCCCTGTGAGCTCGTGGCCCTCCCGTCCGCCCTGATGCTGAGTGGGCCCTTAGGCCTGGGGTTGGCCTCTCACACGCCACCCTTTCCTTCTCTGGTAAGCCCTGTTCCTCCCCTGGCAGGGAAAAGATGGTTGTACAGGTATGTGACAGGCTCTCAGCAGATGCTTGTTGCTTGAATAAACAAAGAACTTGCCTGTTAGGGTGAAAATCTTCAGGAGGTGGTTCCCGAGTCCTGTGATTTAAATATTCCCAGGTCCCTCTAATGCCCTCTGGACATCATTTCTGTGTGAGTCTTGGGGCGGTTAGCAGATGCGCCCAGGGCCCCTGAGATGGGCCACAGCTCAGCAACTTCGTCACCACGTGGTGCTCAGTGAAACTTCCAGAAATTTTTGAAAACGCTCTCTGGGCAGCTCTTGGGTGGCAGGAAGTCCATCATCCCCCATCCATCCCTGGACCCAATGTGGTGCCCCTGGCCCCTGCCCTTTCTATGTGGATTCACCCAGAGCATCCGGGCACCCCGCCAGCTGTTAGCCCTTACTCTCTGCAGCTGGTCACATGAGCCCTTCAAGTGCGAAGATGCTCACAGGGCCTTCTGGAAGCATACAGAAGGGGCCCCTCCAGCACTGGGTCAGTCTCCCCCACTGTGTCTGTCATGGGGGTGATAGAACAGGAGGGTCTTTGTACGGGCCCATCCTACAAGGCAAGACACAGGTGGGACGCAGATTTCGTTACCTGGCTCGTGTAGGGCCCCTTTGCCTTGCTGCAGAGACCTGTTCCCCCAAGGGCAGTCCACAACAGTATTTTTGGCCGTGTTGGGTCTTCGTTGCGGTGTGCAGGCTTCTCATTGTGGTGGCTTCTCTTGTTGCAGAGCACAGGCTCAGACGCGTGGGCTTCAGTAGTCGTGGCTCATGGGCTCAGTATTTGTGGCTCGCGGGCTTAGTCGCTCCACGGCATGTGGGATCTTCCTGGACCAGGGATCGAACCCATACCCCCTGCATTGGCAGGTGGATTCTTAACCACTGCGCCACCAGGGAAGTCCCGTAACGGTACAGATTTTTAAAAGGCTGTTGCATTTGCTTCTTAATAGGGAATACTAAATTGGGACACTAGCTTAGTATGTGCTTAACTTCAAACCTCTTAGCCAATGGGGTCAGTATTCAAAGTCACACGCTACCCAATCTCAAGGAAATCGTACCTGCATGAAATGGGGAGAAGGAGTGCTTTTCTCCCATCCTGCCACCCAGAAGGAGCTATGTTTTCCATCACAACAGGGAAGCCAGCTGGATTGTATTAGAGCTTTGATTATTTTATGGGGATTTTTAAAAGTTCTCACTTTTCAATGACAAATGGCTCCCCAGTTCCCTTGGTCTCTGCTAAATCCTCACACACTGCTGGGGGCCAGGGGCGTGCTTGGTGTCATCTTTTACCTGCGTGCTTCTAAGGCTTTCCATCACCTCTTATGGTGCCAGTGTCTGGTCATCAAGGTGGCGTGTCCTCCGCACACTTCGTAGCAGGGGTTGAGAACATATCCTCTTCTAGTCTGGGAAAACATCTGCTTCCTGAACACCCTGATACAGAACCAGGGCCATGGGAGGTGGCTCTGACAGTTAGAAATGCCCACTGTACCCATGTGAAAGTCACGTCCTTGCTTGTGTGGTTTTTCCATCGTTAGATTTATGGGCCTGGGATGGGCTGCTTCTTGGTTAAAAGCCCTATGACACACACGGGCATATCCACACCTATTCCCACAGTTGCCAGAATTCAGACAGTTGCTTTTTATGCAACACGTTGGTTGGGACTTATCCACAGTAGAAGCCAATAAAGCCCTTAATCCTGGAGAAAGTATGTCCCCTCGCCGCCCCACCACTGGAAAACATGCTTTTTAAACTATCGAGAAAAAGTCTGTACAGCTTTTGGTTTCTAGTCGCCTGGTTTGGTCTGATCGGCCTTTGTGCATAAAGGAGGATCCCAGACAATGGAACTGTCCCTGCTCCCACCTCCAGAAGTTCCCAGATACTTGGGAGTATCCGGATGGACACGAAGTCCCCATTCAACGCAAGGAGCGAGGCCTTTGCTCCCACTGAAAATGGCTGGGAGGTGAGCCAGGCAGCTCTGTTTTTCCAAATCAAATGTTCTGGAGGGTTTTTTCTGGCCTCACCTCCAGAGGTGCCCTTCTGAGCACTTTCTCCATGTGACTGGACCTAGGCTGTTTGGGGGCCCAGTGGCCAGAGCTGTGGCTGAGCCTCTGTGGCCAGCTCTGGGGGAGCCTCGTAGGGGGTCTGCTGGCCTGGGAGACTGGGTGTCTAATTCAGAGCACACGCTCCCTGGTAGAGCGCCCTCTGTATACGTCTCCTGTCCAGCTGCTGCCAGTTGCTAGGTGTCTAAATGCTAAGCGAGCCTTGATTACCTAGAGAGGAAAGAGCGCTGCCAGCCGGATGGGGCCAGGCGCACGTGCAGACGCAGGAGCTGCCGAGCGAAGGGCAGGGGAGGCCTGGCACAGCCCAGGTGCCCAAGAGGCAGACTGGGCACTGTTTCCACAGGGCCATGGGATCTTCCTGGGACCCAGCAAATAGCAGGTAAATAGAACCAGAGGGCTTTCGTGCCCAGAAAGAACCCCCTTAGGAACAACCAAAACCAAAAACTTCTGAGGCTGTGACACATCACTTGAGTCCCCATGAGACAATGCCGGGATGCTAGGCTGAACGCTGCCGTCTTTGTTCATCTTCTCTAACAGGTGAAGCGGGAGCAGTGAGTTGAAAAGTTGTACATAATAAATATATTTATCCTGCTATTTATTTTTTCAATAACTGTGACCTCCTGCACTGTGAATGCTCTGTGATATGAGATCCTTAGTTTAATAAAACTGTCATTAAATTTGAATGAATTGATATTATTGGTTACTAAACACTGGCATGAGTTTATTCTTATTGTGAAGAAAAATCTAGACTAAATATTGAACTAAATCTTTATAAGAAACCTAAAAGTCAGTATTGTAATGCAATATATGAAAATCTGTACACTGTCAAAAAAATAAACGAATACAAGTTGTCTTTCCCTATAGAGAGCTTCCATTCATGTTTTAATAGACACATACATATTTGTAGTTTTGGAAAGGATTCTTTACACTGGAATAACAGCCATTCATTGAAACCATTTCTATTTGCATATTGAGAAAAAAATAAACTTCAAAAAGGATGAGGGTTGGCGCCTTTTAATTATAATGATTGGTAATGAATCAAACAAAGCAGAAAACTCATAACTTACCTTGGCTAAGCACGAATGAATCCAGAATGACCCAGCCTTCTCTTGCCTCACCAGCAAGGCCAGCTTTATGGGCTGGGGACACGTGAGGTCAGTCACAGAGGGCCTCACACTCAGAAAGACCCCAGGCTCAGTTGTCACCATCTTGAAATCTTTCATTTTTTTAAAAAAGGGGCCCCACAGTTTCTTGTTTTTAAAGTGAAGTCTAGTTGCTGTACAATATTATATGTTACAGGTGTACAATATAGTCATTCACAATTGTTAAAGGTTCTACTCCATGTACAGTTATTATAAAATATTGGCTATATTCCCTGCGTTGTCCAGTATATCCCTGTAGCCCACATTTTCATTTTTGCCCTGGGCCCTACAAATTATGAATCTCGTCCTGCTCGTCAAGAATAAGGTTATGCTATACCTAACAGACAAGAAGTTGGTATCCTAAGGCAAAGAACTCTTGCAAACTAATAAGAAAATGGCAAAAACCCTTCAAAAGAAAAATTATAAAGGGAAAAAAAAGGTAATTCCCAAAAGAAGAAGTATAAATGGCTAATTAACAGAGGAAATTCAATCTCACTGACCACAGCAGGGAATACATATTAAATACAGTAAAATATGCAGGGACATATTCAGGTTTATAAAGCCTGAAACAAAGAATTTGGGAGCTGGGTCCTCAGAACTATGAATGCAAAAGTGAGTGTGAATGTGAATGTTTTTTAGAATGAGAAAAGGAACCACAATAAATTACAAAGTTTTTAAAGCTGAAAGTCTCACAAATGTCGCTAAAGCCAGTAAAAATACCATAGCATATTTGTTAACTGTGTTAACACTCCTTTATAATATTTTTTCTACATTTTCCGACTGTATGTTTTTTCATCATTCTTTCATTTGACAGTGATTTTGTGTTACCATTTCCTATGCAGAGGATAGAAATATAATTCAGTATTTATCCTAGTGCGGTTGACTGAAATGTTTCTTATTTCCAGTTGGAATTAATAAAATATATAACTTCACACAGCTTTACTTGCTAAAAAAAATAATAATAATAAGGTTATGCCATCGGCTCTTGTGTCGTGAGAAATTGAGATGAGGGGGAGAGGTACTGGTTAATTCCTTCATTCTAAACGTTTCCTGTGTCCCAGCTGCCTCAGGGCCACCATAAACTAACATACACGTAAATCACCTGGGCATCTTGTTAAAAAGCAGATTCTGGGGCTTCCCTGGTGGCACAGTGGTTGAGGGTCCGCCTGCCGATGCAGGGTACATGGGTTCGTGCCCCGGTCCGGGAAGACCCCACATGCCGCGGAGCGGCTGGGCCCGTGAGCCATGGCCGCTGAGCCTGCGCGGCCGGAGCCTGTGCTCCGCAACGGGAGAGACCACAACAGTGAGAGGCCCGCGTACTGAGAGAAAAAAAAAGCAGATTCTGGTTTAGCAGAATGGGATAGGGCCAAAGATGCTACGTTTCTAGCAAGTTCCCAGGTTTGCCAATGCAGCTGGTCCACTTTGAATACTGAGAAGGTGGATCAGTCCCACTCAGAGTGTGATGTGGGCACCTGTGCAGCCTCACAGACTGTTCTCCATCTGCCACAAGACAAGTATAGAAACTGAGAGAGAATATAAACATTTATGGCAATATGATGACTAATTTTATGTCTGAACATGTTTTTTTCATTGCATTTTTCTAGTAACTTTTTGTTGTACTTATAAAAACACCTGTCCACAAAGAAAATATTAAAAAAAAATCTTTCCCACAGGTTCTACTTTAGATGAGAAGTTGTACTTTACATGAAAGTTTAGATGGTTTTAGCTCTTTCCTGTTTAAAAGTCAATCTACAATGTATGAAGGACTTTGATTTCCAGCTCAATTAGCCTTGTGGGTCCTGCAGCCTCATGTTCTTTGTTCTCACTATCTCATTGTCCCTCAATCCATCTGGTGCTGCATGGCTTGATGAACCAGTGGGACACAGGACAGAAACAGAAAATGTCCCCATTTCACAGATGGGGAAGATGAGGTTCTGAAAGCATACCTGCTGTGTGCAGGGTCTTTCATCCACTCACCATGAGAGCCAGCCTTAACAGCCATGCCTCCTCCTATTGCCTGGGGCTGCCCAGACCAGACAAGGGAAGGGGTGGTTGGCTGAATCTGTCCTCCCCTGGGAGCTCATCTCCTAGTTGATTTCACAACTCAGGCTCTATCAGCTTGTTTTTGATGTTTTCTAAAACTTGCTCCAGGCAATTCCAAGTTCAACATGGTCCTGGTGCAGGCAGTCTGATGGTACAGTGGTACGAGAAGCAGGCCTTCTCCTGGGCGTCTGTCGCCCACCTTCGCTATAGCTATATTCCAATTTTTTAAAGTGGGCAAATGTTCAGAGCAGTTATTCTCCTTTCCTCCATCAACAGGTAGATGGAGGAAAGGAGAATAACTTATAAAAATGCTGAGATTATCAATATGGGGGAAGAGAATCTTAAATATTCAACTCCAGGCAATGATATGCAGGCTCAAGAGCTTAGGGGTGATGTTTGCAACTTACTCGGAAATGCATTGAAAACATAAGATGGCTGGGTGGGAAATGGGGAGATGTGTGACAAAGCAAGTTTAGTAGCGTTAGTGGCAAAATGTCGATGGTGGGTATATGGATATTCACTGTACAGGGTTTTTTTTTTTTCCTGTATGTTTGAAAATTTTCATAATAAAATGTTGGGGGAAAAAAACAGCAAACTCTCCTCCCACCCCCAATCGCCTTCCTGCTCTGCAGTACCAGTATCTCACTAGTCGTCAGCAGCAAAATGTCAACTCCTCCCACCACCCCTACCCCTAGTGCCAGACAACGATCTGTCTTCTCGTTTTCTTCCTTGCAGTCGTTTTTGCAACCTCTCACTCCCTTTCTGCTCCAGCCATCAGGGCCCCACTGTCAGTGTTCGCCTGGTCCAGGCCAGAGGCTCCAAGCCAGCCTCCCTGCCTCCACTCTCCCTCCCTTCCCAGTCCCGCCTCCACTCAGCAGCCAGAGGGATCTTTTAATGCAGAAATCTGATTTGTCCCTTTCGTGCTCAGAAGCAGTTAACGACTCCCAGTTGCCTCAATGGACCATCTCAGACCCTCCACAACCATGATGACGATATCTTCCTTTTTATCTTGCATGACTCTGCCTATCCTCAGAGATGTTGCTGTTACCTCTGCTTGAAATGGTTTCCCTACCCTTTATCCTGCAGAGGAGGGCCCACCCTTCTTCCTTCAAGGCCTTCCTAGGCCTCTAGGCCAGGATGAACCACCTGCTTCTGTTTTGTTTTTAAATCTTTTTTTTTTTTTTTTTTTTTTGGTCTGTAAGCTTACTTCTATTACTATTTGGCAATTATACATTTGGAATTTTCTAGAACAATCTCAATTTGAAATATACTCACCCATGGCCTCCTCAACCATTAAAAGGCACCCATTTGGGGGTGTCTAGATTACATCTTTTAGACCAGCCCTTACAGCTAGAAAGAGCACAAAGCATTCTGTCATTCAGTAAACATGTATTGAAGGCTTGCTCTGCACCAACTGCTGGTTGCAGAGGTGGAAGGCCTACTGCCAGTCACTTCAGGGAGCCCCCAAGTTCTGGGAGGGAGTGAGCTCAGGCAGCAAGAGCACAGAGAAGGGACACCCAATCATCCTGGCAGTCAGGGGAGATGTTGACTCAAGCTGAGGCTTAATGGATGAGGAGAGTCAGGAGTAGGGATGGGGAATAACATATCCACACGTGAGCCAGGCAGAAGGGGACACGTTCAAATCACATCAAATATTTCATGATTTAAAAAGAGGCAGTGGGGCTTCCCTGGTGGCGCAGCGGTTAAGAATCCGCCTGCCAGTGCAGGGGACACGGGTTTGAGCCCTGGTCTGGGAAGATCCCACGTGCCGCGGAGCAACGAAGCCCGTGCGCCACAACTACTGAGCCTGCGCTCTAGAGCCCGTGAGCCACAACTACTGAAGCCCGCGCGCCTGGAGCCCGTGCTCTGCAACAAGAGAAGCCACCGCAATGAGAAGCCCGCGCACCGCAATGAAGAGTAGCCCCTGCTCGCCGCAACTAGAGAAAGGCCGCGCACAGCAACAAAGACCCAACTCAGCCAAAAATAAACAAATTTTTAAAAATTAAAAAAAAATAAATAAAAGAGGCAATTAACGTGGAGAAAATATGACAGAGATGTTCAAATACTTTGTGGACAAAAAAAAATGTTGCCCGCCATTTCAGTAAACAGCGAATGTTGCCCGCATCAATACAGCCAGCCCGATGGTGCACCCTCAGGGGAATTCAAGATGGAAAAAAACAGGAATACTGGCCCTAGATACTTAAGATGCCTGTCAAAGGAATAATTTCACTGAACCCAGACTCTTGCATCTTCCCATATGTAGAAAAGCACTAAAATCATTAACTTGAGATTTTTTTGTGTGATTAGCAGTAATCTTTTGATGTTCAACTACATGGGTTTTTGTTTTTGTTTTCAGCAAAAACTCCTATACATCCTGACTCCTCTCTTACCTCCTTGGAACAGTTCCTCAGAGCTAGCTGAGAGGCTGATTCTCAGGCTAGAGTCCTCAGTAGGGTCCCTGAATAAAACGTAACTCTCAACTTTTAGGTGGTGTGTTTCTTTCAGTCAACACCATCTCTACCATACACAAAAATCAACTCAAAATGAATGAAAGACTTGACTGTAAGACCTGAAATCATAAAACTCCTAGAAGGAAATGGGCAGTATGCTCTTTGACATCCATCTTAGCAGTAGCATTCTGCATATGTCTCCTCAGGCAAGAGAAACAAAAGTAAAAATAAGCAAAGAGGACTACGCCAAGCTGAAAAACTTCTGCACAGCAAAGGAAACCATCAATAAAATGCAAAGACAGCCTTCCAAATGGGAGAAGATATTTGCAAATCACGTATTCAACAAGGGATTAAAATCCAAACTATATAAAGAACTCATGCAACTCGACAACAAAAAACAACCCAAATTTTAAAAGGGCAGAGGACCTGAATAGACATTTTTCCAAGAAGACATACAGGTAGCCAACAGGCACATGAAAAAAATTGTTCAACAACACTATTAGAGAAATGCAATCAAACCCACAATGAGATATCACCTCACGCCTGTTAGAATGGCTATTATCACAAAGGCAAGAAATAGCAATACTCATACACTGCTGGTACGAATATAAACTGGCACAGTCGCTATGGAGGCTCCTCGAAAAATTAAGACTAGAACTACCGTATCATCCAACTATCCTACTTCTGGGTATTTATCCAAAGAATTCAAAAAGATACATACACCCCTATGTTCATCACAGCGTTATTCCCCCATCCTCCGTACTGATCCATCTCGGTATCTGATCAGGTTTCTCGTCCTCCACTGATGCCAGGTGATGTCTGATCACACTGCCTGCCTTCAGTAGGAATCCCATTAGGTCAGTTTAGTCAGAATCCCTCTCACGCGTGACGTCTCCTTAGTAATTTTCCATCCACTGATCCCCACCCTGCTCCTTGGGCATAAACGCCCACTTTTCCTTGTTGTATTCAGATTGGAGCCCGATCTCTCTCCCCAGCTGCAAGCCTCCGCTGCCGTGGTCCCCACACCCACAGCGATGGCCCTCCTTGAATAAAGCCTGCCTGTCCCTTAACAAGGGTCACAACTCTTTTCTCTTTACTACTTGCCACATTCTGCCTTGTGGCCTCTGGCAGGAGGCGTGGTGCGTGGCGCTTACAGCCAGCCGGCTGAGCAGCAGAGTCCAGGGTGGGCAGAGCACCTCCTGTGGGGCTCCTGACCCACAAACCACCACGGACGTGGGCCTCCGGGCCACAGAGCTGGGGGGGGGGCTGAGGGGCCCACAGGACCAGCAAGGCTCACCAGCAAGGGATAGAGGTGCTGTGACCAAGCTGGAACCTTCCAGGTGCAGCACTGAAAGTCCCATGTCCTGGGAAACCCCTCAGGCCAGGGCAAACTAAGATGGTTGGTCACCCCAGGCCGGGACCAGATTCAGGGACATGTGACCTTTGCATTTACAGAGCCCACGCTTAGACGGGTCTCGTGCTTGGCTTGATGTTCTGCTGTCTCTGTCTTGAAATCTGTAACGCTTTTTGAGCAAGGGGGTCACATATTTTCATTTTGCACTAAGTCCTACAAGTCATGTAGCTAGCCCTGACCTAGGCCAACACCCCTGTGAGGGTCACACACTGTGGTACCAGCACCTGAGGCTTCTGTGGGTGACACCTTCCTTCCTAGTCCTCAGCATGACCTTGTCCAAGGAGACAGCGTTAATTCATAGCAACTGAATTGAATCCAAACTTCCTTAAACACACCTCTTGGCACCCCTGTCAGAGGCAGAGCACAGGGTGGAAGGCACTGCAGAGCCCACAGAGCTGGGCATCTCTTCTGCACTTATAAAAAGCAATAAAGGAAAAATTAAAAAACTAAGTCACTAAAGGGAAACTGACATTTGTCACAAGCCTGCTACTCAACACGCAGCTAGCCACCTTCCATATAATCTTCACAAGCAGCTGTGGGGTATGCCTCCACCCATATTGCAGAAGAAGAAACTTGGGCTCAGAGAGGCTAAGAAACTTCCCCAAGGTCACACAGAGGGCAAGAGTGGAGCTGAAAGGGAACTGTGCTGTGTGTTTCCAAAGCAGCCAGAGTGCGTGTCCCCCCAGCCCCCAGCCCGCCGCCCAGCAGCTCCTGAAGGCAGGGGGTCCACGGTGGGGAATGTTCTTAACCTGAGGTCCCAGGAGCCTCCTGCGGGGTGCACACCCCTCTGTGGACTCTCACCTGGGATGGCAGCAGAAGCCCAGCCTGGGACTGTGGCCAAGAAGACCAGGGCTGGGTCGGATTTCCTCTCACACTGGCCGCTTGTTGCCGCCCATGATTCTAAAGGAACCACCCTGGGTTTTCTCACAAGGAAGACGCCTTGAAGACACCACACTTGATTTTCAGAGGAAGGATACAGCCCCAAAGGGAGAAGTGAAATAGAAATCACGGCCTCACTCCCACGTTGTGATAGAACATCTTTTTTGCCAAGCACGCTATACAGAGAAGTGTAAGGTACAGTCCTTGTCCGCAAGGCAAAAGACAAACGAGGAGGGTTAGCTACCCTGAGCCATGACAGCACCTCTCAGTGGTGGGCACTTAAGCTTTCTTAGGCAGTAACTCATTCTTCCCTCATCACTATCTTGAGAGCTATGTAGGGTCCTACCTCCAGACGTCTACCCATGGCGCTGTCACCTCCCCCTAGGATGCCCTTCCCTTATTTCTACCTGTTGGAACCCTTCTCCAGAAAACCGCCAAAGACCAGTGGCTTAAACAGGGTAGGATTTTATTCTTCTCTCATGTAGAAGACGAGGGTGCTCAGTCCAGGCTGTTGGGACACTCCATGGCGCTGGAGAGCCAGCCTCTTTCTCCACTGTGGCTCTTCGTTCCTCAGCATATAGCTTCTGCCTTATAGCCCAAAGTGGCTGCCTAACTTCATCTTGCCTGCAACCTCATGAGAGATCCTGAGTCAAATCCAAGCATTTAAGCTGCTCCTGAATTCCTGACTCATGGAAACTGTATAATTAAAAAAAAAAAAAAGTATTATTGTTCAAAGCTGTTGAATCTGGGGGTAGTTTGTTAAGCATCAATGGATAACTAACACACCGTACTAGTTAGTTATCCATTTAGTTCGTTTATTCAACTGTCCTGAGCCCCCAACCTGGACACACATGGATGAATCAGACGTAGTTAAAGACTACCTATCAGAACATGAGGATTTCCTGGAGGTGGGGCAGAAATCATGTCATTTGTGTCCTTGCCCTTGGAACGCTTTCCCCACCTTGGTACACAGTAGGGTCGCAGGACCTGGCACACAGTAGGAGCTCTGCTTCCCAGAGAAGAGCTTCTAACTCCTGGCTTGCCTTCTGGTAGATGAGCCAACTTAGAGATGATGAGCTGTTAATGTTCAATCATCTGGCCTCTTGTCAAAAATGTGGATTTGTTTCTCAGAGGACAGTTTCAAAGTCTCTTTCCATTCCCTCACTCCCCGCACTGCCAAGAGGAAGAACGTGCAGCCCAAGCGAGCGAGAGCCTTTCCTGAGCCAGCTGCCTTCCCCCTGCCTGCAGCTGGTGTGCATCCTTCAAGGCCCTCCAAGGGTGGCCTCCTCCTTTAGGCCTCCCTGGTTATCCTTCACTGTGGGGGAGGGAGCAAGGAAAGAAAATGGTCTTCTTGAAAAATTATTCCCTCACGCTGAATCTTTATGAACCATATTGTCGGAGCAACTTGAATTATACATGTAACTCATGGCCTTGTTTTCTTAAATAATAAAATATGCAGTACTCTGCTATAAATTCTACAGAGCCTACTGATTCTCACAGAATGCTTTCACAGCTTTTTGCCAAACTCTTGTATCTCTAACCAACCTGCGGTTGCAACTGATGAATGACAGGAATGTTATAAATCACACAATTTTGTTTACCAAATGGGTACAACCAAAGCAAAACAGTAAAGATGTAGTCAGAATTTTACTCATTCATTGATGACATGAATGACTTCTCTGCAGAATCAGACAATAGTTTTTGAAAACTGGAAGACTATTTGCCCAATTTTTTGTGTTTTTCATAACATAATGACTAAAGATATGACACAATTTTTTAAAGGTTTTTTTTGATGTGGACCATTTTAAAAGTCTTTATTGAATTTGTTACAATATTGCTTCTGTTTTTTGTTTTTGTTTTTTGGGCCGAGAGGCATGTGGGATCTTAGCTCCCTGACCGGGGATTGAACCCACACCCCCTGCACTGGAAGGTGAAGTCTTAACCACTGGATGGGATTCCACTTCTATATTAGGTTGTATGGGCCGTGACTTCTGTCTTGCTGGCAGACTCTCTCTATTGCCTTCTCAGCTTGCACACTGTGATAAAACAAGTGGCTGTGCTGGCCATTTCCACATGGCCAGGCACTGAAGATGGCCTCCAGCTAACATCCAGTAAGGAACTGAGGCCCCTCAAGGAACTGTATCCTACCAACAACCATGTGAGTTTGGGAGCAGCTCCTTCCCTAGCTGAGCCTTCAGACGAGACACCAGCCCTGGCCAACAACTTGACTGCAGCCTTGTGAGAGACCCTGAAGCAGAGGCAACCATCAAAATTGTGCCAAGACTCCCGAGTCACAGAGATTGTGAGATAGTGAATGTGTTGTGTGAAGCTGCTAAATTTGGAGTAATTTGTTACACAGCAGTAGATAACTGATGCACTTCCTTATCGCCAGGCTTTGAGTTACACGAGGCAGACCATTTCCTTTGTACTCAATCCACTTAGAGTCAGGGTTTTCTGTCATTTAAACCCAAGAGCATCCTCCTATGGTGCGTCTCCTCCACTAGCTTGAAAGCTCCTCAAGGACAGACCTTCCATGTCCTCCCAGAGACTCACTAGTGTCATAACTTTGTGTGAATTAAGGACATACTTGACCCTAATTTTAGCTCATCTTCTGACAGCACAAAGCAGGGAAAATCCAAACGATGACACGGGACTCAGAAATGGAGAAGCCTTTCTCCTTGGTTACAAGTCATTTTTATTTAGCCAACAAGAGATTATTAAGTGCCTGCTGTTTGCAGAGCCCTCCACTGGATACTGGTGAAGGGAGAGAAAAAATTTAAAAGGAGGGTATATTCCTTGCTCCTAGGGAGCCGGCACTCACACTAAGGATAGCAGAGGCATGAGAACATTCTAGTGTCTAGAAATATATAACAAGTGCAGGTTAAGAGGGCACCTCAGTGGGGAGCAGACAGGCTTCAGAGACAAACCTCGGAGTCAGATGAACCAATGCGGTGACTGGGCAGGAGAGAGGTTCCCTGAGACAGATACTGGAAACCTTCAGTTTCTGCCGTAGGGATGGGTAGGGCTGGCCAAGGGGAAGTGAGACATCAGACAAGAAGCTGTCCCAATAATCCAGATTGGGGGCTGCTTTAAAAGCTTTTTGGGGTGTGTCCTCAGCTCACGAGCACCCTTTCTCTCTGAGATTGCCTACCCCTCACAGCCAAGATGGGGCAATCAGGTTACCTCTCCAGAGAATTGGAATTGGGAGCACAGGATGCCTGTAAGTCTCTATAAAGGGGTGGCTGAGACCTGGAAACTTGAGGGTATTGGGATGGTCTGTCTGCAGAGAGGAGGGAAGAAAGACAGAGACCTGCAGAGAGAGGACAATGAGGTAGAATCCCAGAGACTGGGGCTAAAGATACTCTGCTCGGTTTTAGGGGAGAGATCCAGAGCATATGTGTCAGGGTCCCATCCCTTCCAGAACCTGGGGAATCCCTGTGCACCTGGGGGTTCCACCAGGCACACCTATGCCTGTGTCAGATTCACCTTCCTGCCACATGGAGTCCCAGAGTGGCTGGAGGTACAGAGTGTGGTCAGATCCCAAGCCAGCATCCATGGGGTAACTGGGCTTAGAAATACTTCTTTAGCCAGTGTGATGTTTCAGAAATCTGAAACAGTCCTATAAAAAAATCCAGATTCCCAGGGACTTCCCTGGTGGCACAGTGGTTAAGAATCCGCCTGCCAATGCAGGGGACACGGGTTTGATCCCTGGTCCAGGAAGATCCCACATGCCATGGAGCAACTGAGCCTGTGTGCCACAACTGCTAAAGCCCGTGCGCTCTAGGGCCCGTGCGCCTAGAGCCCGTGCTCTGCGACAACAGAAACCACTGCAATGAGAAGCCCGCGGACCGCAACGAAGAGTAGCCCCCGCTCGCCGCAACTATAGAAAGCCCAGCAACAAAGACCCGGCGCAGCCAAAAAAAAAATAATTCCAGATTCCCACTTTTTTCGTTTTTTATTGTAAGGCCTTGTAGGCAGGCACAGGCCCTTGTTCCTGCTGGGCGTCTGCTGGGGAGAACTGAGAAGAGGCTGCCACTTTCTCCGGAGCCTGGTTCTCAGGTCACCCCAGCCCCTACCCAGTGGGCGCAGATATTGTGTTCCTGGCTCATGCAAAGGATACTGATTAATTTTGCCATAATAAAGCTTTTCTCCACCTCTTTTAAAATATTTCCCCAAAGTCACAGGGCATAGAGAGGTGGGAGCTTTTGAGGGGTCAGAAGAAGATAGAAAAAGCCCCAGAAAGAAAGCTGTTCTCTGTATCTATTTTTGCAAAACAAGGTATCCCAAACGCAACCATTTTATTCGATTTCACGATTTTCCCAGTCAGGAATTCAGGCAGGGCTTGTCCAGTGATTCTCCTATTCCGTGTGACATTGACAGAGCTCACTGCACGCTATTTAGTTAGCAGATGGGCTGGTCTGGAGGATCGAGACGGCTTGACTCACATGTCTGGTGCCTTGGCTCATTGGCCCAAGATTCCCAGCCAAAGCCCAGTAGGGTTTAAGCTCAGTTTGTCTTATTCCGCAGCTTTGCCCTCTTGCCCCACTCCACCCCACCCCAGTTCTTTTCTCCACCCCAGGAGGCTGACCTGTAAGGACTCCACATCCATAGGGACTGACCCACGGGCTCCCAAGTCCTCTGGCTTCCAGCTGGCTTTGGCTACTGGGGGACTACTGGGAGGGAGGAGATTCAGACCATTTCTTTTCCTGCGTCCCTGGACTGAGGGTGCTTGAGCCTCTCCCCTGGTGGCCTTTCTACAGGACAGGACTCTCTGCTTCTGGGTCTCGTAACCACTGCCTCTCCTCATCTTTGGGCTGAGAAAGGTGACGGATCTGAGAGTTACAGCACAGTCCCTTGTACTTCCTACACCTTTATTAAATCCTCCTCAATTAATCCTAATCAGAAGTGCTATTTGTTTCCTGTGAGACCTGACTGATACATTTGTGCTTAGTCATAGCACAAATAATAGTTACTACTTATTGAGTACTTACTACATGCCAGGCTCTGTTCTAAGCCCCTCACGTTAGCTCATGCAACATTCACAGAATCCCTATGAGGTAGGCACTATTATTATCCCATCTCACAGATGAGGAATACGAGGCACAGAGGGGTGAAGTAGTTTGCCTAAGGTTACACAGCCACTAAGTGGCAGAGCTGGGATTTGAACCCTGGCAGCTTGACTCAAGCCCCTACTCTCAACAACTACTCTATATAGTAGGAAAATTTCTGTTGAACGAATATGCTCTGTTTCCTCAAAGTCTGTAATCCAACCCAGAGCAAGGTTTTGGCAGGTTTTAAAAAACAGGACTGTGCTGTGAAACGTTTTTCTTCACGAATAGTCCCCAGAAACTCTAGCAAGGCTTGGAGTTGACCTCCTGGAGGTGACCTTCCCCTGCAAATTCCCACACTCCTCCTCTAGAATGAGTCTATTTGCCCTCACTTGTGCAGAGGGAGGGGAAGCCTGAGGAGCATGTGGAGGTGAGAGCCACTCCATGAGGACCCCAGAGAGGCAAGCCAGCCCCTTATATTTGGGGACAATAAGTTGAAGTGTTTACCTCTGCATTCCTACAGTCCTGCCACAACTGGACATCCTCCAGACCCAGCAGGGAGTGAAAGGCAGAGGGAGGGGCTGCAATCATGGACAGCCTGGAGTCTTTGGGTGATGACTAGCAGAAACCTGACTCAGATTGCATTCGAGCTTTTAAAAAAGGAAAAGAAAATAAAAAGGACTGTATTGGTTCTCATACCTGAGATGTCTAATGGTGCATCTGGCTTTAAGCATCTCAGAATCTAGGCCTCAAAGGATGTCAATAGGGCATAGTCTCTCTCTGCATCGCTTTCCTCCATCTTGGCTGTCTTCTTGAGCACAATTTTACCACATGGTGGCCCAGGTGGTTGCTGGGCTGCCCCAAGGTTACACTCTCTCAGCATCAGGCCAGCTTGGGGTGGGGGGAAAGATTGCTGGCATTTCCTGACAGTGCCGACAAAAAGTCCCAGGGAGGGATCTTATTGGCCTAACTTTGGTTATGTGCTCATCCATGAGCCAATCACTGGGCCTGGTAAGTGCAAGGCTCTGATTGGCCAGACTAGAATCATGTGTTCCCTCTAAAATGGGGGTAGAATCTTGTTATCTCCACCTGAACCCAACAAAGGAGGGGTGACTCCTTAAATGGAAACCAGGTACTGGGGTACTGTTAACCAGAAAAGGTGAGGGTAAAGGAAAGAGCTTGCAGGCCCAAACAGCAGTAGATTTTCACTTCCCAGTAGGAGTCCTGAGATCCATTCCAGGGAGAGAAGTGGTGGGGGTGAGGACTTGGGAGTGAAAAGGGGACCCAGGAAGGGATCTAAGGACAAGGGTGGCAGAGGCCACAACTGAAAGGGGCTTCTCAGATTTTAGTCTTGGCAACCTCTTCCTCGGTCAGTTACTAGCAACAGGGTCAGGGTGGGGGTCCCATCCGGTGTCCCCCTGAGGAATTTCATCTTCACAGGGCAGGTGAACAGTGGGCCTTGTGGAGGCCTCTGAGGGGACGTGGTGAGAGCTTCGGGGCTGGTTCCATGGAACCCAGGCTTTGAGGAGCTTGTCCTGAGTTTCTCAGGGGTGGTCCAGGGAGCTGAAGGAAACCTTATTTGTGGGGGCCATGGAAGAGTGAGGTTGCGCACAGTCCAGGTCAGCCTAGAAGGATCTGAAAGACGACTCTAGGTGTGAGAGTTAGATGGACCTCGTCCCTGGGGCCCAGGGAGCCCTGGGAGTAGCCTACAGACTTATTTTAGGAACAGCAAAGGACTAATAATGGCACTCTGGAGTACTGCCCTATTTCTACTATCACTCGTGCAGGTAAACAAGCAGGGGTATGGAGGGCAAAGAGGTCTCTGGATGTTTCTACCAGAGCCCTGGGTGTCAGTCCTGTCTGCACCTCAACTTGCTGTGTGGCCTGGGGCAAGTCACCTCCTCTCTTTAGGTCTCAGTTTCCTTATCTATAAAATAAAGGAGTTAGATAAGTGGATCTCAACCGGGATGATTTTGGCCCCCAGGGACATGTGGCAATGTCTGGAGACATTTTTGGTTGTTACAAGAAGACGGTGATGCTACTGGCAGGGTGGGCAGAGGCCATGGATGTTGCTAAACATCCTACAAGCTCCAACAATAAAGCATTATCTGGCCCCAAATATCAATAGTGCCAAAGCTGAGAAACCCTGCATTAGACTGAGGTCACCCTGTAGGGTGCAGTGCTGACCACTCCTGGGAAATGTTCTGAGGGCAACCCGGGCCCAGGAGGCAGTTTTTAGTGCCCAGGCATTTAGAGGAGAGGCCTCCTGGTCCCACCAGAGTTGCTGTAGTTGTATTTGTGTAAACTGACTGACTTTCTCCATCTGCTCCCATCTAGGTGTGGTACCCAGGATAGGTGAATCAGACGCCTGGCTTGGTGGAGGAACAGACTGCTTTGTGAGGTAGTGAGTTCATCGTCAGTGGAGGCATCCAAGAGAAGGCAGCATGGCCACCTGTCAGAGATGTGGAGGAGGCGCCCTGCCTCTGGTCTGAGGCTGTCTAGTGGCGATTTCGAGGCTCCTTCGGGCAGGAGGTAAAGCGGGAGAGTGCCCTGCGTAAAGTTCTTGGCTTCCCCACCTGCCGGTCCCGAGCGGGAGCGCCTTCCTTCCCACGCGACTCTTCGCCAAGCTGGAAACTTTTCTCTAAGTTTTTCTCCCGGGTCTCCGGGAGACGCCGGAGCGGCGGAGGCAGCACCCCACGGCTGGGCGCCCGCGCCCGGCGCCCCGGCCCGACATCCCCCGCCGCCAGGTCCGGCCCCGCGGGCGCGGCTCTCGGGGTTTCCCGTGTGCCCCTGGGGGGCTCCGGGCTGCGAGCTGCCGCCGAAAGGCTTTTGACAAAAAAAACCTCTTGACCACCAAGGCCAGCCTCTTCCTGAAAGCCCCGCTCGCTCCGATACAGGAAGTAGAGGGAGCGAGCGCCCCAGAGCGTGGCGGCCGCGGCGGCTGTGGCTTCCCGACTCCGCGCGGGGCTGGCGGCGGTGCCCGCGCGGGCCCTTCCCCAGGGCAGCGCCAGGGGCATGCGGGCGCCCGGGGCCCCGCGGCCCGCGCCGCCCGGTGCCTGAGCCCCTGCGTTCACCGTCCCGGAGCTGCTGGCGGCATGATCCGACGGGCCGGGGCGCCCGAGTGCGCGGACCCCGCGGGGTGAGTCCGGGGTCGGCGCCCCCTCCTCCCTCGGTACCCCAGGGCTCCGCTCGGCCCGCGTCCCTCCCGCCCAACTGCCCCTCCCCGCCCCCGAGGGTGCTCGGAGCTCCGGAGTAGCCCCGGCTGCGGGACCTCGGGGTGTCGGACTGAGACCGAACCCCTGGCCACGGCCAAGGCCGGTCTCCCGGTTCTTCGCGGAAGGGGGCGGCCCTGGTGCCTCTGCCGTACTCCGAGACTTGGCGAAACTTTTAAGCCCAGCTGTCGCTCGCCGGAAAAGCAGCTGGCACGTTCGGCGGCTAGGTTGGTGGGTGCCAGAGGGGCGCCTCTACCAGTCAGAGTCGAAGCGGAGGGGCTGTGTGGACGCGGCCCCTCCCCGGGCTCTGGTCCCGCCTGAACTTCAGATGCAGTCACTCGCGGTCCGGGCCCCCACAACCTCCCGCACCCGCCGATCCGCCTGTGCCCCGTGGGCGTCCTCGGGGGCTGGAGCTCGGTAGGGCAAGGGGTGGCGGTCCCGGGTCCCCGTAAGTTTGGACGCCCGCGGCCTAACAGCTGACCAGCCCGCCTACACCGAGGACCCACCGGGAGCCCCTCCCCCACCCCTCTTGCAGGTCTAAGGACAGTGACCTTCGGACCGGCCTTTGCGAAACCCAGGGCTTGGGGAGGGTCCAGGGTGCACGAACTGCGTGTGGCCTCCGGGATTTCCCCCCTTCACACACACACCGGGAGAAGGCACAGCTTGGAATGCGTGAAGCCGAACCGGTTTGGGAACTAGCTTTCCAGAGGGGTCTGTGGCGTCTAGTTAGTTTCATGTCCCTCACCCCCCAGCTCACAACCTCGGACTTGTGGACATTGCTCAGGGCTGTGCTCCCGAAGTAGGTTCCCTCGTGCCACCCAGCCCAGCCAACGTCCCGGGAAGCTTCAGGGGGGTGAGGAGGCTCTGGTTCAAAGGCGGATTCCTGGGAAAGCCTCTTAGAACCTTTCTAGGGGCTAAGGTTGATGGGCGCCCCCGGGGAAGCCAGTCCTGGCTTTTTGGTTTAAAAGTCCCGGGCTACTGCTGTGATGGACAGCCAGCTGCTCGCTGGCCTAGCTCCTGACCTCGGCTCCCAGGGCCTCAGTTCTCTGCTGTGTGAAACGGAGGGGTGAGCTGTTCTTGTGCAGTCCCGAATTGGGGGGCAGCTGGAGGTGACTGGCCCCCACGCTAGTGGGGGGAGTGTCTCAGAGGGGCCTGTGATGCAACTAGATCTGAATGTCTCCCTCGTCCCCGCTCCCCCATTTCCGCCCCAGCTGGGAAGCCCTGCCTAGATGCTTTCCTCTGGAAGTGGAAAGACAAATGCCATCCGCTGGAGGAGCTGGAAATTCTGTTGCGGAGGGGGGCCTCCCCCAGGGGCAAGTATCTACCACACCCAGTACTGATGGGTGGAGCTAGCAGGAGTTTCCCAGGAAGGAAGGGGAAGTGAGGGGCCAGGGTCCTGATCTCTCTGACTTCCCATATTTCCCCCAGGATGACCTCTCCTTACCCACTTCCTTGCCTTTCTTTGTTCATTACTAGGCCAGTTACTTAACCCCTCCATGCCTCAATACTTATCTAGAAAACGAAGATAAGTAATAGTAACCAGCCTTTAGAGTTGTTTTGAGGATTAAATGAAATAATGCATAAGAAGTTTTGCCCATGGGCCCATGGGCAAACGTTTAATAATTATTATTACAACTATTATCGTTTGTTGAGTGTAACCCCTCTGTTTGCTGACTGTTTAACTGTCCTCGGCCAGGTCTGTAAAATGGCGATAATAATAACACCTACTTCTTAAGATTGGTTATGAGGATTGGATGAGTTAATATTTAAGTAGCTGTCCACAGGCAGCTAAGTGTTAACACACCAACACAAGCCTGCTTAGAACAGCGTCTGGCATATCATAAATATTAGATGAATATTGGTTTGTTGCTAAAAACGTCGCTTTATTTAAGAGGACCTTTGGGGTTGGAAGAGTTAAATGAGATAGTATCTCATTTAACCTTGCACCCAGTACAGGAATCCCTTTGACAACATTCCTGAAAGGCACTTGCATACCTCCAGTGATGGAGAACTTGCCACCACTGTGGTAGCCTTTCTGACAGGCAGATATCAAAGAAAGTCTGCCTTCTAACTTCTACCATTAGAAACCCTGTTCAGAGGAGCCCAATCCTTCTTGGCTCTCAAATACTAGAAGGCAGTTCCCAGGCGCACCCCTGCATCCTCTGTTCCCTGGGCTGCACACCTACCTGTGTTGCAGTGCCCAAAGATGACGAGGACCAATAATCTATGACCCCTCACCCCCAGGCCACCCACAGAGCTTGCCGACCACTCAGGGCTGGGTCCTGAGTCCTTATCAGAGCTCATCTTTCCACCTGGCTCCCGAAGCCCCCACCTCCTTGCTGGCAGAATATGATGTCCAGACAGCTAGGGGAACGCCTTCCACCCCACACCCAGGGGCTAGGTGGGGGTCGCTTGAAAGTTAGACCCCTGGAATAGGCGTATGAGGATCTTGGCAAGCAAGCTCTCTGTCTACTTCTTGTTGAAAAGACTGTCTGGGGAGAAAATGCCGACAGGCTGCCCAGTACTCTGGACGAAGACACTTTTCTCCCTCCATTCATTCAAGTTCGTTCAACGAATAGTATCTGCGTTAGGTGGACGCGGGGGCCCAGCATTAAACCAAGCCCCTGGCGGCTTGCAGGTGACTTTCCCAGAAGACAGAAAGTCAGGGTTGGGGGCTGTGCTGTAGCAGGTGGTCAGGGAAGGCCACTCCAAGAAGACGGTGTTTAGCCGAGGCCTGAAGGAAGTGGGGAGAGTGAGTCAAGCCCCTGGGGGGTGTGGGGTGTGGTCTGTGTGTTGGACACAGAGAGGCTGGAGTGGAGTGAGGGAGAAGAGGCCAGAAGAAGGCTAGTCTGTGGGTAGAGGCTCTGGAGGGTGCTCTGAGTGAACAGGGGCCACAGAGAGGTGACCTGGTTTGGATTTGGACTGTATTGAGGACAGGCTGTAGGGGGAAACAGGAACAGAAGAAGAGGGGGGGGCCTGTGGTGGCCAGGAGAGAGGGCTGGGGCCCCGGGTGGAGCGGGCAGTGGAGATGTGAGAAGCTGGAGCCGCAAGATGCGCGGGTTGATTGGAGGCGAGGTGGGAGACAGAGGCGTCGGGATGATGTGGGTGAAGCTGTGAGTGCCAGGCGGCCAGACGCCGAACTGGACGGCAGGGTCCTGCGGATGTGTGTGCTCAGAGCCCACGCACTTTCATATGTTTGATCAGTTGAGGGTCTGTTTAAGATTTTATTTGAAAAAGGATTCCACTCTTGGAAAAAATGTGGCCATTACAGACCCCATCCAATCCCCTGATATGATGACAAGGAAACGGAGACCCAGAAAGAGGAAGTGCCTGGCCCAAGGTCAGGGGAGCTGGGCCTAGGACTCGGGTGTCCTGAGCCTTGGGCCTGCAAGGGGCTGCCTGCACAAGGCCTCAGGGCTTGCGAGAGCCCTGGCTTTCTGCCTCATGCCTGACATAATGCAGGGGGCCTGCAGGTCCCCTTGAGGAGCCTCTCAGCCACTCCCAGCTCTAAAATGGGGACTCTTCCTGGGCAAGGCCCACCCAGAACAGGATCCAGTGATGAATTCAGGGTCCCAGCTACCGCTCTGCTCACTGCCCCGGGTTTCTTTGCCGTCAGGGGCTAATGCTCCCAGGTGGTTCTGGCTGGTACTCAGCTGGGATACCGACCCCCTTCCAGACCCTAAAAGAGACTCTGGCCCACAGGAAGCAAAAGGTACCTCACCAGCTTAAGCCTTCAATTCAGGCCCTGAGAAGCCCCAGTGCACCCCTGGGAAGCAAGTAGGAGTGCAGGGGATGGGGGCACAGGGGCTGCTTGGGATAGGGGAGTCTCAGCACATTTGCCCGTGGCCCCCTTCCCATCTCCCCTACCACCTGACAGGCCTTATCCTGGGCCTTGGTCCCTATACTGTGGTCTTTTTTTTTTTTAAATAAATTTATTTATTTTTATTTTTGGCTGCGTTGGGTCTTTGTTGCTGCACGCAGGCTTTCTCTAGTTGCTCTGAGTGGGGGCTACTCTTTGTTGTGGTGCGCGGGCTTCTCATAGCAGTGGCTTCTCTTGTTGCAGAGCACGGGCTCTAGGCGCGCGGGCTTCAGTAGTTGTGGCTCGCGGCCTCTAGAGCGCAGGCTTGGTAGTTGTGGCGCACCTGCTTAGTTGCTCCGCGGCATGTGGGATCCTCCCAGACCAGGGCTCGAACCCGTGTCTCCTGCGTTAGCAGGCAGATTCTTAACCACTGCACCACCAGGGAAGCCCATCCTCTTGTCTTTTTTATTTTAACTAGTAGCCTCGTAGGTGCAAAGTGGTATCTCATGGTGGTTTTGTCATTTACTGCTTAAAAAAAAAAATTACACACGTAACAACACGTGTTCTTTGTAGAAAATTTGAGAATATAGCAAAATACTGTGGTAGTCTTGTTTTATATGTCATTCTGAAACCGTGCACCTCAGACTGGGACTTGAACCCACGTGCCGGGACTAGAACCCCGCCAAAACCCCCAGTCTTCCAACTGAGATCACACACCTGGTTTCAGGACTTAATGAAGCTCAGGTTCTTGATGTCTCATCCCAGAAAGGATTCAGTGAGACAAAGTGATAGGTAAGAAGTGAGAAACACACTCCACAGACAGTGTGGGCCATCTCAGAAGGTGAGAAAGGCCTATACTGTGGTCTTCACTGAAACAGCAAGTGTTAAAATACAAGGACGCCTGCGTTTTAATCTAGGAGATCAGGAAACCAAATCGGAAACCAGCCGGGAATGGGTGTGATATTTGAAGAGGGGCACCCACCCTGGGCCCTGGCTGCCCTCTCAGGCCCCCCAGGAGCTCCCTTTAATAGACGGGAGTCTGAGCTGGCCTGCGGTGCCTCCCAGCCATGGGCCAGAGCAGAGGGAAGGGGAGAACGGGTGCAAGACAACCACAAATTCCGTCCTTCCGACCCCTCCCAGATTCCATCTGTCATGGCGAGATTCTCTCCTGAGTGAGAGTCGTCCCCTAGGTTGTGTCGTCCAGGCAGTGACAAATGAGCAGCGGTGAAGGGGGTGGGGCCGGCAGGTTCAGAGGAGGGAAGTGCCTGAGCAAAGGCTTGCAGGTGGGACAGTTAGAGTGGGACTCGGGAGGGAGGGGGTCTACCCCCTGGTTATCAGATAGCGGGGATCCAGGGAACAAGAAAGGCAAGTTTGGGCCAGAGAGGGATTGATGGAAAGGGGCAAGGAGTATGAAGGGGACTGCCCATGGGGACCCATCCTCATCCCAGGTTACTCTAGGAGTTTGGGGCACCTATATGCCCAGAAAGAGCCCCAACACGGGAGAGGTGACTCAGAAAAGACCCAAACTTCCTGTTTGTCCCTTGCTCTCTACCTTCCACTAGAGAGTCCCCTTTATTTATTTATTTTTATAAAGGCAGCCCTCTTTTTTTCTTTTATTTATTTATTTTTGGCTGCATTGGGTCTTCATTGCTGTGTGCGGGCTTTCTCTAGTTGCGGCGAGCGGGGGCTACTCTTCGTTGCGGTGCACGGGCTTCTCATTGTGGTGGCTTCTCTTGTTGTTGAGCACGGGCTCTAGGCTTGCGGGCTTCAGTAGTTGTGGTGCATCGGCTCAGTAGTTGTGGCTCGCGGGCTCTAGAGCGCAGGCTCAGTATTGTGGCGCACGGGCTTTGTTGCTCTGTGGCATGTGGGATCTTCTCGGACCAGGGATCGAACCCTCGTCCCCTGCATTGGCAGGCGGATTCTTAATCCCTGCGCCACCAGGGAAGTCCCGGGAGTTGCCTTTAGAAGTGAGCTAGGGGTCAGGAATCATCTTATCCTTGGGACGCCGCCACATCCTCCATGCAGCCTTCCATCCATGCCAGCTGGAGATTTTAGAGAAGCCAAAACCCCTTTAAAATATTATGTCTTCCTATTTAGATTATAAACCTCCAATTAAGAGGGATCAGAACTGTTCCGTATCTTTCTGTCCTGCCCACAGTTGTCACTCAGTAGATGCTTGAAAACGATGGTATACTGAACAGGATTCTAAAAATCGCCTCGCAGCTTTCTCTTTTGTATCCTGAAGCACCTGAACTTCTGGAACTATTTGCAGGGCGGCCCAGACCTCAGGGGTAGGAGGGCCCAGATCAGGGAGGTGAGGAATCCAACTCCCCTTCTGCAGCAAGAGGTGAGGCCGAGGCCACCACACCCCTCTCCTAGTCTGGAACAAGGAGGGGACTGGCCACCCAGGGAATTGAGTAGGGACCCCCCTCCCCTCATTTTATCCTCCCTGTCTGTGTCCCTCATTTCTGTGGAAGAGAGGCTGGGAGAAGGTGAAGCTCTGGGTCACGGATAGACATGCGTCCTCAACCAAAAGAATGCAGTCGGCTGGGTGTACAGGATCTGGGGGAACCCTGGCTGGTCAGTGGGTCCCAAATGAAGGTCTGTGGTCCACTGAGAAACTGGGAGAATAAGGTGTTGTTGTGTTTTGTGTGTGTGTGTGTGTGTGTGTGTGTGTGTCAGCCAGGGTTGCCAAGCTATCTTTTCTTGGGCAGAACTGTTCCTTATTCTGAGGTTACATCTTTTTGCCGTATTAAGCTTCCTTTCTTTTATGAAATGATTGGGCACGTTGATGGTGGTAGTTAGGTTTTAATGTCCTTTGGGCAAAATAAAAAGTTGCTAGAGGAAAGTTGGAAACACTGCTCAAGCTGCTTCAGTGGAATTTATCCATTTTGTGTCCCCTTCGGCCCCTCTCCCGTCCCTGCCACACCTGGCAATCAGAGAGTTGACCTAGTTGTGTCGTCCTTTGCTGATTTGGAAGATGCTTGGGGACTGCGTGCTGTGGAACATCCGTAGGGCTGGAGCTTACCCTAGGGTCCCGTGCCTTCTGCTGATCTGGGATTGTACTCTAGGGAGCAAGTCCCTTACTCTCCCTTGGCCTCAGTTTTCCCATCTGAGAAATAAACTCAGTGACCTCTAAGGACCCTGCTCCTCCTGACACTCAGTGATTCCCTGAATTACTGGCCAACAGGTGTCTTGGAGCGATATTGGAGTGCCAGTCGGAGATGAGACGGCTCTTCTTTCCTCTGATACAACAGTCTAGAATATACTTTCATAAGAAACAAAGACCCAGAATGGAGACTTCTGGGTCATCACCCTGATCAAGTGCCTGGAAGAAAATGTCTTCACCGCTGTGGGGTGGTTTTTGAAAAACTGGTGTTGCAAAAAGCACGTGTCTTTTGGGAGCCCACTTTGGGGAAGGACCCCTGGCTTCCTGGTAGCGTGCGCGGCCGGGTCGGCAGGTTGGGGAGTTTCCTTGGAGTGGCCTGTCTGAGTGTGACTTGGATCCATGAGTGGCGCCTGCCCTGGTGCTGGCTGGCACGGGAGCCGTGGGGGGTGCAGAGGAGGTGGTGGAGGCCTGGTCTCGCTGGGTTCCTGGCTGGGAAGGCTGCTCCCGTCGGGGTTTGAGAGGGGCGAGGTCTGAAGGAAGGCCCAGCAAGGGAGGGGTCGGGCAGGTCCCCCGGCTGAAGGAAGGGGCTCCCTGCCAGGCAGGCTGGGTCTCCCCACACGCACCCAGTGCTGTCCTGGCAGGGCCAGCCTGTCCCCGCGTGGCGGGGAGGTGGGCCGAGGACACAGTGTGCCTGCTCCCTCCCCCCAAGCTGCTACACACACACACACACACACACACACACACACACACACACACACACA
>NW_020837965.1:16952102-16972724 GCF_003676395.1 Aethalodelphis obliquidens
CACACACACACACACACACACACACACACACACACACACAGTGAAACCAGCCCTTTCCCTCCTGCCAGTGTGGCCTTGAAGGAGAAGAAAGGAAGTGGGCAGGTCCAGAGGAGCCCTTCACATGGCCCATGTCTCCCCCCACCTGCCAGCAAGGCCCCCGAGGAGCCTCGGGCCCGTCTCCTCTCTAGGCCGGGGCTTGGAGGAGGCTGTCCCCCAGCAAGGCCCCGGAGCAGCCTCTCTAGGCCGGGGCTTGGAGGAGGCTGTCCCCCGTGGCTGGAACAGCTCTGGTGGTCAGGGGCATCCAAAGTGTTGGCAGTGCCCCTTGCCCCATCTTGCCAGTAGCTCCTGGGGCTGCCCCTACCCCAATCTGTCCGTGTTTGAAAGACCCACCCAGCCTGCTATGAAATGTCAGTTCCCTTGTAGAAGAAACAGCCTACGGAGTGGTTGTGGTCAAGGCCTGTTGCTGCTATAGGTGCAGCGGCACCGGCGCACGCTCAGGCCACATCCTATAGGGCAACGGCGCCAGCCCGAGGACAGGGCCGCTTGTGTCCTACATCCTGGGACCAGGCAGGGTGAGAGCTCCCCCAGAACCTGGCTCAACCCGCCAACCTGGAGCTGGGGGGTGGGGGCTGGGTGTAGAGCCCAGGATTCCAGGAGAGGGAGGCCAGGGTACTGAGGGGCTGGCCTTGAGGGGCTCTCTTAGGGGACACTTTGCCCCATGAACGTGGCCCCCATTTCCTCACCGACTCTGACATCTCAACTTTGTATTCCGTAGTTAAGAGATGGGACTTCAAATGCTAGACACCACCTCAGCTCCTCGACTACCATTCAGTGTGAGGTGTCAGGGCTGATGAAAGAGGCTGTTTTCCCAAGAAAGAAAGAAGAGCAAAGGGGATGAGGAGGGACAGCCCTCAGGGAGGAGAGGAGACCCCAGTGGGAGCAGAGATGCGTTCCCTCCTGCACAGGTTTTCCCAGGCCTGGGTTGTTCCCTGCACAGGTTTTCCCAGGGCTGGGCTGTTCCCTGGGTTAGTAAATGTGCATCTTCACCCACGTCCAGGGACCAGAGCAATAAAGGCCTTTGCATCTGAAAGTCACAATTTGACGATCTCTGGCTAAAGGGGCAAGTTCTCAAGAAGGAATGCACTGGGGATCTGTTTCCCCAACTACCAGGGCCCCAGGCTCCTTAATCTCAGTCAGCGTCAGAGATGGATACTGTAAATTTCTCTAGGGGTGTTGCGGTTCCAAGCAAGGACCTAACTCTCTACCAATGGCGCCTGAGGACAGCGTTTACTGCGCTTGCTCTTTCTGTTCTTGACATTTTGACGGAGCATCCATCTACAATATATTCAGGGATTCTTTTCCCAATGAACGTCTTCCACATCCATCCTCACCTATCCATCCATCCATCCAGTTCTCCAGCTCTCCATCCATTTATCCAACCATCTGTTCCCCCATGCATACACCCATCCATTCATCTACCCATCCATTTCTCAAACATTTGTTGTACATCTAGGAGTTTCCAGTTTATCTACTAGGGAAAATAAGAGAAATATGCACAGAATAAAAGTACAGGGAAACTGTATTAAAAATTGCTGGGGCTCTGTCACACTGGGCTGGGGTGAGCAGGAAGGACTCCCTGGCAGAGGTGGCATCTGGATTGGGGCTTGAAGGATGAGTAGGATTTTAACTGAAATCGGGCTTATGCAGGGAAGGGCGTCTTAGACAGGAGAAAAGCATGAAGCAGGGAAAACGGGAAAGGACAAGTTGTATGCGGGAGCCCTAAAGAGCTTGGTCTGGGGACAGGGAAGAAGGGTTCTTTGTGCAATGGGCCTAGAAAGGGAGTTGGGGCCCAGGTGGAAGAGTTGAGTTTACCACAGTGATGAAGACCACAGTCTGCTCTCCCTCTTAGAGCGGGGCAACCTGGGCAAGTCACTGGCCTGTACCTGCCAGGACACCTCCCTCTTCCTCCTCTGCCAATTAAGCAGTGATCCCTACCT
This sequence comes from Aethalodelphis obliquidens, assembly GCF_003676395.1. NCBI lineage: Eukaryota > Metazoa > Chordata > Mammalia > Artiodactyla > Delphinidae > Aethalodelphis > Aethalodelphis obliquidens. Next base: position 16,954,100 of record NW_020837965.1, read on the forward strand.
CACAGGCTTGTTACATGAGAGGCTGTTCTTACTTATTTGGGCTGTGAGACCAGGTGGGGGTTGCTACCTCTCTGTATATGGTGTGTGTGTGTGTGTGTGTGTGTGTGCTGTTGATTTTCAAAAAATATTTTATTTTTTGCCTGAAAAAGTTCACACACAGACACACAAATAGTGAAATTTAAAGCATCAAACACTTCATCTTTTTGAGGCTGCGCCAGTCCAAGTGCACGTTTAACTTAATTTTGATCTTTGGTGCACAGTTTTGAGCTGTGTGTATATGTTGACTTGTGTTCCTCTTTTTTCACTGAGTGTTATTTCCTGTACGTATTTCTACATGCCGTGCTGTGGACGTATGTTGCCTACCTATCATCTTTGATGGCCTTATCGTATTATAATCATTTTAATGGTTGGAGTTGGCATAGACATATGTCAACTTTTTTCCAAGTCCCCTCTGTTTTAAATGAAACCCCTGAGAACTTACGTGGGTCTAGGGTTCGGGGACCATTTCTTTGAGATCGATCACCATCTTGGGTATTTGAGTTCAGGGGTGAAGCAGAGCCTGTTGATTGGCCCCCTGAATTTCAGTTGGGCATAAATTTTAGCTAAACAGTTTCCTTGCAGTTAGGTGTTGCTATGTGATTAAGTTTGGACGTGGGGTGTAAAATTTGCTTGGTGATGTCCTTAAAGAGAAGGGTCATGCTTTCTGTTTTCTTTCCCCTTGGCTGGAATGTAATGGCTGGAGTTGAAGCAGCCATTTTGGACTCTGAGGTGAACTTGAGAATGGAAGCTATGCCGAGTAGAGCAACAACAATATAATATATAATACATAATATATAATAAGGGTGTCAGACATGTTGACACATCATCCCAGCTTTGTACTACTTACCCAGACTTGCATATGAGAGAGGAATACATATCTACCTTATTTAAATCACTGTTCTTTTAGATTTTCTATCACAAACTTAATCCTAACTGACACACACACACAGTTATCTTTTGTCACATAGCACCAGAGTATATGCCAGAAATACTAAAGCCGCCTTGCAGGGCTACCTGCAAATCTTTATTTCCTAGTGGAGGTGGGAAGGAGGAAAAGGAGGAGAGGGGAGAGGCGCTTTGCATCAACTAAGCCTCTTATTTCAAGGACTACATTGCAAACATTTTTTTTCCTCATATTGAATGTTCGTGAGTTTTAGATTTCACCAGAAGCTTCAGACTAGTTATTCTGGTTTCAGTTCTGACTCCCAAACTCTGCTTTGACAGGGCTCAGTATTGCTGAGCGAGGCGGCCATGTCGCTTCCCTCAGCCTCAGTTTCTTCATCTGTGCTTTAGATGGAGAACTCTCCTAGGTTAGCCCTCCTTGTGCTGACGTTGTGATGTTGGTTCTCCCACTGCACCGGCATAAGAAAAGCCGGGGCGCATCTGATACAGTGCCTGGCCGCTGCCATTCATTCTTTCTTTCTTTCTTTCTTTCACGGCTTCCTTATTGACCACTTGCTGGGTGCCAGGCTGGGTTTGTGCTGATCACTGGCCACCAGGGGTCTTGAGTGGTCACCTCACCTCTCTGCTCAGCCTTGAGAAAGGTTTGTCCTGAGACGGCTAGGACTGGCCTTCCCTTTTCCAGGGACAGCACAGGCTCATTTGGAGCCTGTAAGACCCTGCTCCGAGCTGCCATCCCACAGCCCAGAACCACCCCTCCCTGCCCCCGGGCATGAGGAGGGCCTCAGGGCTTTGCCTGAGAGGCCAAGTGTGAGACCTGGGATTGAGCTGGGTGGGCTGGCTTGAAAGGCTGGGCGAGTGCCTTTGAAGTGGTTTGAAAGGCGGGCAGGGGGCTTCTTTCCACGTGCCAAAGCAGACCCCCATCCCTGGCTCTAGCCTCGTCAGGCATCAGAGCTCAGTGTTGCTCTGGTGACCCCCTAATCCAGCCCCCGCTTACAAATAAGGCTCAGAGAGGGGAAGTGGTCACCCCAAATTCTCTCAGCTGCACCCCCAGCCTTTTTCCCAAGGCTCTGTGCAGGTGCCTAGGCCGCTCTTCTGCACGAGGCCCTAGAGATGGGTGACGGGGTAGGCACAGACACATCAGCCATCACTGGTTGCCTCTCCCTCCAGCCTCTGGGAAGTGCTGAGCTCTTTCCTGCCTCGGGGACTAAGCATACACTCCCCACCTCCAACCTCCTGCAAAAGCCTTCCAGGCTGTCGAGCCTCTAGGGCTGTTGCCTGCAGTCATGCAGGTTGTTCACTGCCCACAGGCACCTGCTGAGAGAGAAACAAGGGGGCACTGAAATTTCCTCTTGCCAAGCCCTGTGTGAGTCAGGTGTGTGTGCGGGAGTGGAGGTGGGGTTGCCTGCATCGTGGGGAGCAAGGATCATCTTTTCCTAATTTGCACAGAGGTGTCGCATAGGCTACTGGGGACACCAGTGTGGCTTAAACAACAACTGGGCCAGCAGAAGACCCATCGGCACCGTCAGAGCCACGTTCCTCATGCCTGTCGCGGCGTATTCTCTGTCTGTGGCCCCGCTAGCCTGTAAGCTCTCAAGGGCAGAGACAGTGACTCCTCCGGGCAGGTGTCACTGTCAGATCAGCACTGTGCTGGGCACAGAGCACGCAGCTCAGAGAACGCCGTGCTGAGCAAGAGCTGTAAGGGCTGGAGAGGCGTGTCCCGCACAGGCTTGGAAAATGTTCGTCGAGTGCATATATGGCAGGTTACTGCCCAGGAGACAGGTGAGGAGCGATCGACCAGGATAGAGGGCCTCTGAGAGACGGGAAGGGGCCAGCCAGGAGCTTGCAGAGGGGGCGTGGGCTGTGCAAGCCTGAGTAGCAGAGTGAAGGGGGGGTGACTGGGCAGGACGTCGCGCTCAACTCTGGGCGGGAGGCCCTGAGAGCAGAAACTGTGGCCGGAGAAACCAGAGCCACACCTGGCCTCGCCCAGGCTCCACTCTGCCGGGCCAGGGCCGAGCGGGGCACAGTGTGGGTAGTTGCCAAAGCCTCCCAGCTCCTCCCCCACCCTTAGACTCCCACCCAGCCAAGTCCTGGAGCCCCTCTCCGGCCTGTACAGTGCTGGTCCAGCAGGTACCCGACAACTCAGCCTTGTCCCAAGATCCCCCGTCCTGTGGGCCACAGGAGTGACAGGCAGTGCTGTGCCTGCAGGGTGCAGGATGGTCCCCTGGAGTGCTGGGGTCCCCAGCTGGCTCAGGGGTGTCCTGCTCAGACTAGGGTGCATCTGGGGGAGCTTTCCCAGGGAGGTGAGAGCCGAGCTGAGTGGCGTCTAGGAGTTTCCCAGGTAAACCTGGGGGGGGGGGGGGGGGGAGCAGGCACCCAGCGTGGCCCTCTTGCGGGAGCCGCGGGCTCAGTGTGCCTGGCGTTTGCTCTCCGCGTGGCCTGCGCAGGAGAGGGGACCAGGCACCAGAGGCTCTTAGGCTGAATCCTGAAGGCCACGGAGATTGAGACAGGCTTGTCCCCCCCATTTTTAAAGTTGGGCTGTGTATTGGCTTCCTAGGGCTGCTCTGACAAAGTAGCAGAAACTGGGTGGCTTAAAACCACGGAAATTTGTTTTCGCAGTTCTGGAGCATTCTGAGATCAAGGTGACAGCAGGGCTGTGCTCCCTCTGAGACTCTGGGTAGCATCTTCCTGCCTCCTCTCAGCTTCTGGTGGCCCTGGCAGTCCTTGGGGTCCCTTGGCCTGCTGCTGCATCCCTCCAGTCTCTGCCTGGTCACAGGGCCATCTCCTTTCTGTGTGTCCATGTCCTTGTGTCTCCCCTTCTTATAAGGATGTCAGTCGTATCGGATTAGGGCCCTCACCCCTGCTTCAGTGTGACCTCATCTTAACTAATTACATCTGCAACGACCCTATTTCCGCATAAGGTCGCATTCTGAGGTCCTGGGGATTAGGACTTCAACATATCTTTTGGGGGGACACACTTCAACGCCATAACAAGGTAAAATTTATAGAGAGTAAAATTCACCCTTTTCTGTGTACTTTTCTATACATTTTGGCAAACATAGAGAGTCAGGTAACCTCCATCACAGTCAAGATATAGAACAGTTCTGTCACCCTCCAAAATTCCCCTCTGCCCTTTTGTAGTCAGCCCCTCCTCCGCCCCAACTCTGGCATCACTCGTCTCTTCTCCACCCTTGAGTTCTGCTGTTTCGAGAACGTCATGTGAATGCTGCCTTGCGAGTCTGGCTTCTTTCACTTGGCGGAAGGCATTGGAGCCCCATCCGTGTTGTGTATCTCAGTACTGAGCTCCTTTTTATTGTTGATAGTATTCCATTGCATGGGTGTATCACAGTTTGGTTATTCATTCACCCCCTGTGGCACACTGGAGTTGTTTCCGATTTGGGGCAATTGCAGATAAAGCTGCTGCCAACGTTGGCGTATGAGGTATAGGTTTTTGCGTAGGAATCACATGGCCGCTTGCATCGGCTGCTGTGTGAAGAAGGGCATGGGGTTTGGGGGAGGAACCCATGGGGAAACCGGAAGGATGCTGCTGTAGGGGTCGGGGCGAGCAGTGATGGAGGCCTGGACCAGGCTCTCGGCAGTGGGGCCGGGGGGATAGGAGCCTACTGGTGTGTATCTAGGATGGAACCTGGTGCTGGACTGCGTTTGCACCCCTGAGGTCAGGAGATCACCTTTATTATCTCCCACCAGCCCGCCCTTCACCTGTGCAGGAGACAGTGGCAGTCGTGGCCCAGCATGGCTGTCCGGACATGAGGACGTGGAGAGGGGAAGAGTGCAGCCAGGGGCGCCAGAGGCTCCCCTGCAGCCGCCACTAATACCGTCCTCCCCTTTTTCTCCCAGATCTGTCCTCTACCTCGGACGGGAACTGACCACGGTGGCAGGCCAGCAGGCTCAGCAGTTACAGGCTGGGTGTTGAGCTGGGGCCTGGCCTGCGCTCCAGGGCGAGAGGTGTGCTGGGTCCTAGTTCAGACGCCACGGCAGCTCCCAGGGTCTGCTGGGCCCTACACTGTGACCAGGGTGCGTGTCCAGGTCGGCCACGGTTGGTGCCAGCCTAGCGAAGGGACGTTTATGGTCAATCCTCGTTATTCACAGATTCTGTATTTGCAAATTGGCCTACTGGCTGAGATTTATTCGTAACCCCCAAGTCATAGTGCTTTGGAAGTCATTTGCAGCCGTGCACAGAGTGATGAAAGATCTTCTGACACTCATGTTCCCACCTGAGGGGCCCAGCAAGGCGAATCTGCCTTCTAGTTTCCGTTCTCATACTTCAAACAAGTGTCCTCATCGTGGTCTGTTATGTTTTTTGAATGTTCATGCTTTTGGCGGATGCTTTCGCTGTTAAAAATGTCCCCTGGGCGTAGTGCTGCAGTGCTGTTTAGGGTTCCCAAGGGCGAGAAGGCTGTGACGGGCCCCGTGGAGAAAATACGGGTCTTAGAAAAGCTTTGCTCAGGCATGAATTGTAGCGCTGTTGGCCGGAAGGTCAAGGTTAATGAATCAGCGATATGTAGTAAATAAGGTGTCTTTAAACAGAAACACACATAAAATAAGATAGGTCTTGATCAGTTGATGAAAATGTTGTGACCAGCAGCTTGCAGGAACCTACCCGTGTGTTTCCCCCAGAAGCAATGGTTCTGTTTCCGTTAACTCAGAGTCCGTGGCGACTTCGTAAAACATACCAACTACAAATGCTGAGAATGGACTGTATGTACGTCGTATAGATAAGTCAGCCCCGAAGCTCTCGGCTAAACTGTCTGCACGTCAGTATCAGCAGTTCATTCCTCTGGATTACGAAGTGCCTGACTTGTGCGTGGTCTGTTTTTAAGATGCACGCGTCCTTGAGATAGGCACCATCCCTTCTGTCCCTGGACTTTGGTCCTCTCTCCCTCCAGTGAAATTCAAGGCTTGGAAAGGACAGTTTGCAAGGAGGGGAGCGGTCAGTGCCGGTGTGTCACGTTCTGTGATTCTCACAGATGCGTCTTTGTAGGGAGCAGCGTATCCATCGAGGCATAAAAATCGGGGATCGTTGGCATTCACAGATTTGACACTAATATTACAGCGATTATGTCAGACCCCTTTGCTAAAAGCTGTTTCTCAGTTAATTGTCACAGCCCTGTGAGGCTGGGGTTGCAGTGCCCAGTTTACAGGCGAGGAAACTGAGGCACAGCAAGCGACTCAGTGGAAGCCCTCGGCAATCCATGGCAGAACCGGGACCCGAATCCAGGTTTGTCCGAGTCCAGAGCCTCTGGCCTTCACCCCTGAGCTCCCTGCATCCCTGTGCTGCATCCCAAGATTCCAAGACCCTGCTGCCTCCCCTAGATCCAGGTGTGCCTGGATCCTGGGAGGGATGCTGCCCCCAGCCTTCTGAGCCCCACGGAGGGGGTGACCTTGTAGCCCCCTCCCCGAGTTGGCCATATATGATGGGCCAGGTGGAGAGCCTTGGAGGTGCAGAAAGGGGCACCGACCCCACCCGCCAGCCTCTCCCTTGTCATCCACTGACCAAATCACACCCTATAACCCCTGTCCTTGGAGTCGCTGGGAAACACTTTAACCCGGAGGGGTGGCGTGTTCCTCTTCAGTGCACCGTCCTCTCTCCCTGCCCCAGTGCCTCTCGATGGTCCCCAAGGTGATGAGCCAGTGGCCTCAGCTTCCTCCACCTCCCACACTTGAAAACTCACCACCAGTAACTTCCCTTATGCTAAGGCATGAGGGACCATGCACACTGTAAAGTCTGCCCGGGGGGAGGTGGGCGGGAGCCGGGTACCAAAACCCTAGAAAGGATGCAGCCCTGAGGGTGGAATTTCGGGTGGGAGGTGGGGCATCCGTTTAGTTTTGTGAGGTGGGCCCGGGCCCAGGAGGCACACTGCCAAGAAGCATCAGGACCAGCGAGCCTGGGACGTGCTCGTGACCAAGCCGAGGAAGTATGGTCACGACAAGTGTAAGGTGGGCTGCAGGGTAACTCAGTGTTGCCAGCGGGTGGAGGAATGTGGTGCTGTAGCAGTTCCTGCAAGGGGCAGGTCGGGGCCTGGCGTCCCCAGCCTGTGTCCTCGGGGTGCGGGCAGTGCCCGCAGGAGGGTAGCTGTCGGGCGTCAGCGTTGCATTCGGCCCCAAGCCCTGGGCCAGCCCTGGACCTGACCCCGCTTCCAGTTTAGAAATGGGGGTTCACTTTGTCAAAGCACATCCTTCTCGCTCTGTGGTCATGTTTCACCCTTCTGGCAACCTCTGAAAGAGCGGAGGGATGGGTATCCTTTCACTTGTTTCACTACTGAGAGAACGGAGGCCCGGGGTGGGTGGGGCGCTTGCCCAAGGACACACAGCAAGTCTGTAGCAGAGGCTAGAATAGAGCCCGGCTCCCTTTCCAGGGCAAAGCATTTTCTGCACCACTCAGAGCTGTCCAGCATGAGTAGCGTCCACAGCAACCATCGACGGAGCCATTGTGAAGCTCCAGATGCAGTCGGCTGTTTTGTCCTCACAGCAGCCTTATGGGGTCTGTACAGTTGTCAGTCTCATTTCACAGACCTTGAAAGGCTGGTGTCAGAGCGGAATTCAGTCAAGCCCTGGACGCTAAGGGTGAGGGGCAGAGAAACGCCAGCAGAGGTCCAGCAGGGCTGGGGGTGGGGGCCTGGGTGAGGGCGTGGAGGGCCCTCGGCTCTCCTTCTGGGCTGAGTCCTGTCCGCCGTGGGGCTGCTGCTCCCTCCTCAGCCCCACTGTCAAGCCCGAGAGGAGATCTCCTTCCCGTTTCCCCCAGATGATGGGGAGCCGCTGAGTAAGCAGCAGGCCGGGCCAGAGACCAAGGTCACGGTGTGACTTGTGGGCTGCCACGTGGTGTGGGCGCTCCTGAAGGGAGGCTGGCAGGGGCAGAGGGAGGGCCTCCCCAGAGCTATCAAGGCCTCCTGTTTCCCAAGCCTGGCTCATCTGGGGAGGAGAAGGCAGCGGAAGGAGGGTGGGCAAGGACTCTGGCAGCTCTGTAGGGACAGGCCTGGGGAGGCCTGGGCTGGGATCCATGTGCAAAAGGGGCCTTGTCTGCAACCAGCCGCGGGGGGCAGCTCCCGAGAGAAGGGGGCCTTAAACGCTGGAACAAATGACCGAGGGCACAGTCTCCTTTCCCGAAGACTTTCCAAGTAAGGTAATGGCTAATGGTAATAACATTGACATGTATATCGTTGTCTTTTTTATCTTCTTTCTTTTTTATTTCTTTCTAATTAAAAACAAATCCCACACACAGTACACGAATTCACACACGCTGAAAAGATTTAAACAATAGAAAAGTCTAGACCTACACTGTCCAATACAATAGCCACTAGCCACATGTAGCTATTTTACAAATTAAATTAATTAAAATGAGGTAACAGCCGCACTGGCCGTATTGCAGATGCTCCGTAGCCACAGGCAGCTGATGGTGACCATACTGGACGGTGCAGACATGGGACATTTCTATCACTGCACGAAGTTCTTTGGGGCAGCTCTGGCTAGGTCACGAACGGGGAAAACCCTACCAACTGAAAAATAATTTCTGGAATCAGTTTGGTTCCTTTTGACCTGTTTTATGTATTTACTTACGTCTGGGTGTCCACCCTTCCCATACCCAATTCTGTCTGATCTGCCCAGCTACTTGGCCCTATGAGTATGAGGATGACATTTCTCTCTGTCTTCTTTTTTTTTTTTTTGCAGAAGAGGAACTGAGGCTCAGAGAAGGTAAATGGGCCACAGGTAAGGGGAGGGTCAGCATGGGTTTGTTCCCTAGGGTCAGAGGCCCTTCCCTTGGTGCGTCCAGGTGGCCGAGGTGCAGCCAGCCAGGGCCTACGGCAATCTTTTCACATCCCTGCACATTTCACTCAGTGGTATGTGGAGGAGAGGCCAGACAAGCACATTGATCTTCCAGGAAGACTCTCTGCGGGGCGTCTATTCTTCCATTTTAATTGTGTCCCCTGCCACGTTCGCCTGTTATTTTCTAATTTTCGTAGTAATACACACTCAGTGTAAAAGTTGGGAATGTGCAAAAAAAAAGTGTCAAGAAGGAGACAGAAATCACTTAATCCCAGGATTAACAGCCGCTCGCTCGTGGACGAGCTTATACTCCTGCCGGTGGGGCAGGAGCGTCCGCTTCCTCCACAGCCCCGTCATGCTGGTCTGCCTCATGATAACCGTTCTCATGGGCTCTTGTAGTTTAAACTCCAGATTCCCTGATTCCTCAGGCTGTTGAGAAGCTTTTCAGACCTCTGTTGGCCATTTGGATAGCCTTTGTGTGAGGTGCCGGCTCAAGCCTCTTGCCCATTTTTCTGTTATAGTCATTTTTGTTTGTCTTGTCTTTTCATTATTGATGAGTCAAAGTTCTGTGTATAATCTGGTTCTGAGCCCTTTGTGTTAGAAATGTCTTCTCCCATGCAGGGCTTAAATTTCACTCTCTTGATGGTGTCCTGATGAACAGAAAGTCTTCATTTTAATGCAGTCAATTTTTTAAATCATTTATTTATTTGGCCGTGCTGGGTCTTAGTTGCGGCACAAGGGATCTTCGTTGCTGCGCGCGGGATCTTTTAGTTGCGGCATGTGGGATCTAGTTCCCTGACCAGGGATCGAACCCGGGCCCCCTGCATTGGGACCGCGGAGTCGTGGCCGCTGGACCACCAGAGAAGTCCTTTAATGCAGTCAAATTTAACAGTTTATTTAAGGTTGGAGTGTGTGTGTGTGTACTGTTTAAGAAGTCTCTCTCTTCCATCAGATTATGAAGGTATTCTTTATTTCCTTCTAGAAACTTTTTTGTTTTGCTTTTTACATTTAAGTCAGAAGAATCTTTGTGGAACTGATTTTTGTATGAGCTGTGAATAAGGGGTCACGTTTCTGTCTTTTTCCCATGTGGATACCCAGTTGTCTCAGCACAGTTTGTTGCAAAGACTCTCCTTTCCTCAACATTCTACTGTGACCATATGTACATCAAGTGACTGTGTGGGTGAGGTCTATTTCTGGACTCCTGTAGTCCACTGACCTACGTGTCTGTCTCTGCACCAGTACCACACCTTCTTAATCACTGTAGCTCCATCATAAGTCTTGATATCCAGCAGACCAATCCTACCCTTTTCTTCAAGTGTGTCTTGGATGTTCTTGGCCCTTTGCATCACATGTGCCTTTTCACAGAACACCTTTGGGGTTCTCTTTGGGAGTGCACCAATTCTTTCAGTCAGTTTGTGTAGAATCCATACCGTGAGAGTATTAAGTCTTCCACTCTGTGGACAAGATCTACCCTCCATCTCTTTCTTGTATTGTATTATAATGATAAATATTTAACCTTACATTGTGAGGAGGAGTCTGGAGGGATTTGGCAGAGTGGTTAAGTACATGGACTATAGACTTAGAGAAGGCCAGGGTTCAGTTCCCAGCCCTGCCACATCCCACAGCCTCAGTGAGTTGCTTAACTTCTCTGTGTCTCAGTGTCCCCCTCTGTAAAATGGGAACGATAACCAGAGTTACCTTGTAGGGTTGTTTGTTTTGGTGTGGTTTGGTTTTGGCCACTCTGTGTGGCATGCAGGATTTAGTTCCCCGACTAGGGATTGAACCCGTGCCCGCTGCATTGGGAGTACGGAGTCTTAACCAATGGACCGCCAAGGAAGTCCCTTTTAGGGTTGTTTGAAAAGGTTAACTTAGTTAATATATGTGAAGCAGTTAGAGCAATGCCTGGCAGACAGAAATCTCTGGAAATATTACTAATTTATTTTTGAGTAGGTAATACATTCGCAGGATTCAAAATAAAAATGTATTAAAAAAAAAAGACATACAGTGAAATAGTCTTCCCACCAACCTTATCCCCCATGTGGCCGTTCTCATAGCTGCCCCACTAATTATTAGTTTCTTCTGTTTTCCTTCAGAGCGACTTTATGCAAATACAGGAAGTTCGTCTTCTTTTTTTTTTTTTCCAACAAGGGAGCACAGTCTACATACTGTTCTGTACTTTGCTTTTGTCACTTAACCACATACACTGGAAACCTTTCCATGTCAGTACACAGAGAGCTTCCTTGTTTTTTTTGGTTTTTTCTTTTTTTACAGTTGCGTAGTATTTACAGAGGCATTGTATTCATTGATTTACCTGTCCCTTTATGATGGACATTAGATCCTTTCCAGTCTTTTCTCCATTACAGACAATACTCCAATGAATCCAATGAGTATCTCTGTCCAAGCATCATTTTGCACATGTGCAACTCTGTCTTTACAGATGTATTATTCCAGTGTTTGTATTAGGTTGAATATCTAAAATCACTTTCTCTGTAGGTCAAAAACGGTGGAATGTTGCCAATTTCATATAGTACTAATATTTCCTTAACCACTCAGTCATTTAAAAATTTTTATTGAGCACCTATTCCATGCTGAGCCTGGACACACAGTGGTAGATGTGACCGACACCAGAACACAGAGTTTGGGGAGGGGAAGAGACGGGCATGTAGCAAGCAGTATTGTTTACCTTTTGATTGTTTCCAGTTTTTGACGACTCACACTGTGAGTCACGTTCCAGTGAACATCTTTGTCCATTAAGCTTTATCTGCATTTTAAAAATATCTCTTTGAGACAGATTCTAGAAGGGGCATGACCTACACTGTGCAGTTTTCACCAAAACAAGAAAGCAGAGTTCTCTGGTGCTCCTTGTACAGAACGCAGCTCAGTTCCGCATCTGAAACCCCCTTGACAAGAACTTTTCTTTTTCAAAGTTACGAACTCTTTTACTTCTTTTTCCAATAGGTGATATAATCACATGGTTCAAATCCAAAAGGCACAAAAGGATGTATGGGGAAGTGCCTCCCCTCCCATCCCTGTCTGCTCATCTCCCAGTACCCCCCCCAACCCCCCCCCCCCCGGCCCCCGGGGGCGTCACCTGATTACCCTCCCCTGTCTCCTTGGAGATGCCTCAGTGCATCCTAAGTGCATGCATCACAAAGATGCACGGGGCCTGCCCATTGGCCTTGGTGACCAGGGTTCTTGTGTCCCCACTGCCTCCAGCTTCAGTCTAAGCCAGGAAATTGGTCCCCCAAATTCTGTCTTCTCCAGTAACCGTCTCCATGTTCAGTGAAATTTCCAAGAATTTTCAGGGTGGAGGGGGCGGGGGAGGGAACGTCAGTGCTCTTTCACTATGTGTGACTTTTATTGTAAGTATTATTATGATAAGTCTCGAATGGTGTTGGTCCATAGTAGATGCTCAGTAAGTACTTACTGGATGAATGAATGTATGATAACATCAGTGAATGTTTGCTATATGCCGGGCAGTATCTTGAACTCTTACAACAATTCCATAATGTAGTGATGCTTATATTTCCTATTTTAAATATGAGGAAATTGAGGCGAGAGAGGTTTAGTTACTTGCCGAGGCCACTAAACTGGGATTCTAACCCAGGCTGTCTGGTTCCCGAGCCCATACTTAAACTGCTAGTCGACATACCACTCAAGGCCTAATTGCACACAGCACTGGGGACAGAATTGGTACCATCACCTATGAACCGGGTCCTGATGGGAGTGGCCAGTCCTAACCTAGGCCTGGCATTGGGGGAGGGGAGGTCAGCAGGACAAGCAGGCTGGGTCACGTCAGGCTGGATTCAAGGGCCTGGCTGGGATCGGGAAAGGGACTGGCACCTGTGAGCCAAAGAAGCTTACAGAGGGAGGGTGGAGGAACTCAGCCCCAGTTCCGGGAAGGCCACGGGCATCCAGGGCTAGAGGCCAGGCGGAGGGAAGCTGTGAGCCAGCAGTCAGAGCATCTGAGAAACGGGGTGTGGGAACAGCCACCAGAAGGGCCTCAGCACTGAAGCCAGGTGCCTCCCGTGGGCTCCACCCAGGCCCCAGTGGACAGGTGGACAGCAGAGCACCCAGCAGGCTGCCTGGGGGCAGGGCTGCGAGCCGGGCACTGCCTGACACACGCTGGGTGGCAGAGTCCTGCAGCACACAGGTGTGGAAAGTTTGAAGGCCTTTGACCCGCTCGACCCCTTGATGTGGGCTATGACGTGCGAACTGAGACAGCCAGACCCGTTCTCAGCACTTCCGGGGCCCGGAAGACCTGCTTGAGCTGACTTCCCCTTTGTGAGGCTCTGGGCAGCGGCCTGCCGAGCCCAGTCCCGGCTTCCCTGGGGTGACCCGCCGAGGGGTCGGGCTCAAGCTGCACCCGTGCTCCACCTCGCCTTGGAAGGCCTTTTGGTCTCGGGGTGGGGAGACACGTAGCGAGCTTTCTCACAACAGGATTCCAAGCACAGTCCGTGGAGCCTCAGGCGTCTGTGGGAACCCGCTAGGGCCTCTTGCAGTTATTTGGCCTGTGGAACTGGGCTGGAAGCACTGGCCGAGCGTCTGCACATTATACATGTGAGAGATGCTGATTCTGAAACCGGCTGCCTCTCTTCCATCTCCACGTGACCTCTCTGGTCATCCTGGAGCTGCGTCGTCGGTTCTGTGTCCTCCAGAGGCTGGGCCGGAGGTGCACCCAGGCGGCAGCTGTAGCTCAGCTTCCACATGTCCAGGAAAAAGCACTTGGTGGAGCGGAAGCCACAGAGAAGCTGGCCTGGCTGCCTGCCTTCTCTCAGGCTGTCTGCTGGGCCAGAGCCAGCCTGGCTCGGCAGAATGCTTTCCGGTGGCACCGGGCCAGGGGTCAGTTGAGTTACAGAATCATGGAATGCATAGTGCTGGGAGGAGCCCCAGTCCTGGGTCTCGTCCGTGCTCGACAACGCATAGCCCAGGACAGAGCCCGTGGCAGACATCACTAGGAGATCCTAGCAGTCTTTCTCGGTTAGCATAACAGTCCAGGCAGCTGCTGCCTATCAACTGGGGTTCACAGGGAAATCCAACCTACTTACCATTCCAGATCGAGTCTAGTCTTCTCATTCTACTGAAGAGGCCGCTGAGCCTAGAGAGGGGAAGTGAGTTACCCAAGGTCACAGAGTGAACAACACAACCAGACCGTGGCCTCTTGAGTCTGAGCTCAGTGCCGTTTCCTTTATATCATACCCATTCTCCTGACGAATACAGGATTTGCACGTAACTACTCATCTCCTAAACTCCTGTTATCTCCCTTCCTTTCCACCGTGTGAACGCAACCTCAGGATCTAAAAAAATTTCCTATAGTTCCCCAAGAATGTTATATATGCAGCTGCAGAAAAGCTGATGCTGTCTTAGGTCATGTTAATAGGAGTAAACTATCTAGATTGAGGGAGGTGATGGTCATGCTCCTTTCTGAGCTGCTCAAGGCACACCTGGGGAATCCTTTCCCTGCTCGAGACTCGACATTTCAGATGGAGAAAGACAGGATGATAAAACAGTGGATACTCAGAAGGATAAAAACGGTGCAGATGAGGGGGCTCAAAACCACTCCATAATTTATGATCAACTGAGTCTCAACAAGGGTGTGAAGAAAATTCAATGGGGAAAAAAATAGTCTTTTCAACAGATGGCTCTGGGACAACAGGATATCCAAATGCAAAAGAAGGAGGTTGGACCCTACCTCACACCATGCACAAAAGTGAATTCAAAATGGAACGAAGACCTAGGTGTCAAAGGCCTCAGACGAAAACAGGGGTGAATCTCCATGATCTTGAATTAGGTGTTGATTTCTTAGGTATGACGCCAAAAGTACAAGCAACAAAAGAGAAAATAGATAAATTGGACTTCACCAAAATTAAAAATTTATGTTTCAAACGACACCTTCACCTTTTCATCAAGAAAATTAAAAGACAATACACAGAATGGGAGAAAATATTTGCAAACCAAACACCTTATAAGGCACTTGAATCTACATATAAAGAACTTAACAACTTAATAATAAAAAGATAAATAATCTAATTCTAAAACAGGCAAAGAATCTGAATAAACATTTTTCTAGAGAATGTATACAAATGGCCAATAACTAAAAGATTCTCAACGTACTTATACATCAGAGAAATGCAAACCAAAATCACAATGAGATATTCACTAAACTTATTGTGGTGATCTTCTCACGATGCATGTAAGCCAAATCATTATGCTGTACACCTTAAACTTATACAGTGTTGTATGTCAATTATATCTCAGTAAAATTGGAAGAAAAAAAAAGCACAATGAGATACAACTTTATACCTGCTAGGATGGCTATAATTATAAAGATAGATAATAACAGGTGTTGATGAGAATGTGGAGAAATTGGGACCATCCTGAACGGCCAGTGGAGTTGTAAGTTATTTAGCCATTTTGGAAAACAGCCTGGCAGTTCCTTACATGCTAAATATAGAGTTACCATATGACCCAGCAATTCTAATCTTAGGTATATACCCACGAGAATTGAAAACAATATCTGTACAAAAACTCATACTTGAATATCAGCAGCATTATTCATAATGGCCAAAAAGTGGAAATAACCCAAATGTCCATCAACTGATGGATACGTACAATGTGGCATGGCCATACAATGGAATATTATTTGGGAATAAAAAGAAATAAAGCGCTGATGCATTCAGTGAGCTGTGACCACAGGGGTGAACCTTAAAAACATTATGCCAAGTGAAAGAAACCAAATATAGACCACGTATTGTATGATTCCATATATGAAGTATCAGAAGACAAACCTATTAAGACAGAAAATGGATAAGTGGTTGACACCAGCTGGGGCATTAGGAGGAAATGGGGAATGACAGCTAATGAGAACAGGATTCCTTGCTAGGGTGGTGAAAACGTCCTAAAATTGATTGTAGTGACAGTTGCATAATTCTATGATTATACTAAAAACCATTGCATTGTACACCTTAAAATATTATTAAAAAGCAAACCACTCCGTATGCAAATTCATGGAGACGATGTGTGTAAACCACTGTGGGGCGCAGTGTCGGCCACAGGGGAATAGCTGGTAAATGTTACCTCTGGGCACCACGTGGAAGAGGGGGGCTCCTCAACCTGGAGAAGAGATGGCACTAGGGGTGGGGGGAGGAGATGTGCTGGCCTTCTCCACATAGTTGAAGGGCTGTGTGGGGGTGGCATGAGTTGTCCCTGTGGCCTTAAAAATTGTAGAGAAAGAAACAGAAGGAGAAATTTCAGAGGAGCAGATTTCATCTCAATAGAAATTGAGGATTGCTTCTTGGAATGGGTTTCCCAGTGAGGTAGTGAGCACCCCGTCATTAGAGGTCTTCAAACAGATACAACTACGTGTCGGGATGGTACAGAAAGGACTCCAGTGTTAGGGGAACATCTGAGGTAGAGGACAGTGTTAAAATTCCAGTGGGTGTGCTGCAGCTGATAGGTTCACAAAGGCCTGTTGTTCAATATTTAGGAACTTTAAGCTAATTGTTAAGCCATTGATAGCTTGTTATCAGCAATGGTGGGAGTACTTACAATGGCAATCAGCATTCACCACATATCAGGACTTTTTTTTTTTTTTTTGTCCTAGACCAGTGCTTACTAGCACATCACTGATCCAGACCAACTGCTCCAACAGGTCTTTTGGTATGCTTGTTACTCAACAGAACTTGGGTCCGCTCACCCACATACAGCAATGCCAGTCTACTGACACCAGATTGTAGTGAAGGAAAGTACAGCGTTTACTGTAGGTGTCAAGCAAAGAGAATGGGCAGCTCATGCTCAAAAGAAAGACCCGAACTCCCCAATGGCTTTCAGGAAAGGTTTTTTTGTTTTAGTTTTTGTTTTAATTAATTAATTTATTTTTGTCTGCCTTGGGTGTTCGTTGCTGTGCGTGGGCTTTCTCTAGTTGCAGCGAGCAGGGGCTACTCTTCGTTGCGGTGCATGGGCTTCTCATTGCGGTGGCTTCTCTTGTTGCGGAGCACGGGCTCTAGGCACACGGGCTTCAGTAGTTGTGGCACGCAGGCTCAGTAGTTGTGGCTCGCGTGCTCTAGAGTGCAGGCTCAGTAGTTGTGGCGCAGGGGCTTAGTTGCTCTACGGCATGTGGGATCTTCCCGGACCAGGGCTCGAACCTGTGTCCCCTGGATTGGCAGGTGGATTCTTAACCACTGCACCACCAGGGAAGCCCAGGGAAGGGTTTTTAAAGGCAACATTTGGGGTGAGGGTTGCAGCTCAGGGATCTTCTGATTCGTTGGTGGTGAGGTATCAGGGTGGTGTTTTGGGAATCTTAAGCATCAACCTGGTTCCAGCCAGTCTGGGCTCTACTGCTTATTATGGTCAGCATGTAGTCACCATCCTCCACCTGGATGGCTTGTCTTAGTTTCTGCAGAACGATTGTTATGTATATCCCTTGAGGAGGAACTAGGACTCTGTTTTATCACTGAACTATTGTTTAAGCTGTCTTTACTTTTCTTGATTGACTACTTTCCCTATGTTTCTTCATTCTGTCACTTCCCTAATTAGTAACTGCTTGAATCTGCTCTTTGGAACTCAAGGAAGGCCTAGGAGACCAAAGCCTTTCTCTACAAACAAGAAACGGGGGACAACGAGGGGCTTTTGTATCCAGGAAGGCCCCACAGTGCCCTACTCAGTTTTAATTTCCACTTTTCTTTGATACACCTCAATCCTGAGGGGAACAGGGGCGGGACAAGAAAGGGAATAAAGTTTTGGATTGAGGTTAATCATAAACTTGGCAGGGGAACTCAGTTCCAGGGGGGCTCCCCCACCCCTAAAGTTCCCAGATCCTTCTCCTTTACCAGCGGGAACCCCTTCCCTCCTCTGCCCCAGGGTCTGATGAGCCTTGACTTCCCCCATGAACTGTCTTGAGCTCTCCATCTCATCTAGGAGTTACCACTTAAGTGTCCGCTGTGTCCGGGTTCTTCCTTATGCTGTCCCATTTGACCCTCACACAACCTTTGAGGTAAGTGGTGTAGATGAAAGAGTTAATCAGTAGTTGATCTGGAAAGAAATGGAAAATTTTGTTTGAGCCAACCTGAGCATTATAACCCTGGAGACAGTCTTTCAGAGAGCTCTGAAAACTGTTCCATCCTTTAGAGGTCAAAACACAGGTAGATACGTTTTTGAGACAAAGGGCCACACTCAAATGACATATAATTGACAGTTTACACAGTCCAGATCTACATTACAAAGCACGCAGTGGGTCATGGGTCATCGTGGCCCTTTACAAGATTAAGAAGGAATGTTATCTCCTAAGGAGGTCTGGTTAATGCAGATGCACAGCACACACTAAAGAGGAGGGAGGAGGCCCAAACCGGCAAATAAAACTTTTATGTTTAAATTTTCTCGTCTTGCCATAAAATATGAATTTTATTTTCTCAGTGGCATAGTCTTCCTGTTTACAGTGGGGGACACTGAGCCCAGGAGGGGTGTTTGTTCATCGTATCAGAGCCTCCGGAGGAGGCGGCTCCCAGCCCCAGATGCCTGCCGCCCGTGCTGGACTGTTCCTGTTGGCATCTTCACCTGTGGTTGGAACTCCAAGCTGTTACTCCCTCTGGCATCAGCTGCTGCTCTTTGGCCCAAGTCTTGTGCTGCCACAGTGCAGAGAAACAGCCCCAGTGACCTCCTCTGGCTTCTGCTCTGGTGACCTTGTGGCAGCTGTCAGAGGATTTTCCTAAAAGTCCCCTGGGGCCTGGTTCTTTGAATGGACTCATCTTGATGACCTTTCAACACAGGCCCCCAAGGCTCCAGAACTGACTTAAAAATGCCAAGAAAAAATAGCGGGAGTGAATCCCAGGGAAATTGCCGTGGTGGAAAGAACAGGCTTAGGTGTTCAGAGACCCACCCCCACCCCCCCAACCCCCCACCCCCCCCC
>NW_020837965.1:16972824-17149703 GCF_003676395.1 Aethalodelphis obliquidens
CCCCCCCAACCCCCCACCCCCACTCTATATCGCCTTGGCTCGTGACATGCTTTGGGACCTTGGGAGAAGGTGTGTGCATGTGGAGTTTTTGTTTTGCTTTTTAATTAAATATTTCAAAGGTAGGGAAATCTAGAGGAAAAACATAGCAATGCCCTGATCACCCATAATTCAGCTTTGTTAAATCCTACCCTTTTGTCATATTTGCTTCAGATGTTTTACAAGCAAACAAATCATTACAGAACTGGCTGAAGCCTCCTTCACACAGTTTCCTGACCCCATTTTCTTCCAGCCCCTCCGAGGTCACCATTATCCTGAATTTGGTGTGCATGTGTATCCACAAACAAGACACAGGACTGTTGTGTACGTTTTTACACTTTATAGAAATATTTTCATTCCTTCTGTAATTTGCTTTCTTCACTCAACATTGGGGATTTGGTTTGCTTGACTTTAAAAACTTGTTAACTTTTTTCTTTCGAAATAATTTCAGACTCCCAGAAAAGTTACAGGGTTAGTACAATGAATTCCTGTAGTACAGTCTTCATTCAGATTTACCAGTTATCGACATTTTGTCACATCTGCTGGTTCTCTCTGTCTCCTTCATTTTTTTTTGAACCTTGTGACAGTAATTTGCAGACTCTGTGCCTCTTTACGCCCATATATTTCAGTGGGTATTTCCCAAACATGGGCATTCTCTTACCTAACCTCAGCACACGAATCAAGATCAGGGAATTAATATTCATGCAGTTGACAGGATTTTGAGATTTAACTGTGTGGCGATTGGTTCCTACCTTTCAGCAGCTCTGCCATAGTCCAGGGTGGACTAATCACAACTTATTTCTCGTTCTCTCGTGGACGGACTTTGGTTGTCCCCATTTTCTCTCAGTATAAATGCTTCCATTATCAATGATCTCCTTATCCCGTGTGCGTCCTGGGAGTGGGGCTGCTGGGGCCTGGGCTACAGCACCTCCGTCTCTTTTAGATTTTGGAAATCATTTTCAGAGCAGGTGCAACTGTCTTCATTCTCATGGAGTGCTGTACCCCGTTGGTGCTCTAGTGCCATTTAGGGGCTGAGCAATGGGCTCTCGCCTATCTTAGGCCATTTCTCATGTTGCTGGTGTTCGTAAGAGAAACAGGGCATGACCATGTGCGTGGTTACTCCAGGTAGAATAATGACCTATTTGAGGTGTTGTCATGTATCAGACGATGCTTGATGCATGTTACATGTGGCAGGTATTACCAGCTCCATTACACAGATGAGAAAACTGAGGCCCGTAGAGGTTAAATACCTTGTCCTAGGTCCCACGGCCAGATATGGCAGGGATTGGGACTGAGGCTGTGTGAGTCCTAGTTCCTCATCTTCAGGCTATGCAGAGTGTGTGAAATGACCACCGCATCTCTGATTGTGAGTTTGTCGTGAGAGGGGTCCACTGAGAGGCTGTTGCCTCTTCCTGCAACATCCCACCTCCCCTCACACCCCTACACGCCTGTCCCTGTCATCTGGTCCCTTCTTCTCTCTACAGAGGGAGTCATTTCATTTAAGAGCAGTCAGCATGGAGGAGAAGGGAGAGGGTGGGGGTGGGGGACAGCAATGAGCGACCATCCTCCCTCACCCTGGGAGTGTCAAGGCACGGCTGGTTCTCCAGGCCTCCAAGGTCAGAGACAGAGAAAACTCCCATCTGGGGCTTCTGGACGGTCCAGCCTCAGCTCGATAAGTCGGCGCCATTTCAAAAGGAGGAAGGCTTTGGCCTTCTGGAGGCTCACGGTGGGCACAGGAGCCCCACCGGGCAATTCAGTTACAGCTCTTAGAGGTTTGCTCTTTATCACTCCAGAGATGATCGTCAAGCACGGTGTGCCCTCTCATCTCATTTACGCCCAAGAGAAACCCTCTCCGCTGGTTTTACTTACTCCCTTTTTTCAGAAGAGGAAACCGGAGTCAGCGTGGTTATGTAGGCAGTTAAGCCCCTTAGCGAGTCAGTGCAGAGCTGAGATGACACGCGGGCTCGGGAGGCCCCAAAGCCAACAGGTCTCCACCCTGCATGCATTTTTGTGACAAACAGATGTATTTTCACATATTTATTTAAAATGAGTTTTAATCCTATAAATAATGCATAATTAGCATGCAAATTTGAAACAACTCCCCTGCACTTCTCAGAAATAACTGTCCTTAATGATGTCTCACAGAGCCTTCAGGAAATTATTTTTGTGTATAGTTATATTTCTGTGTCTCAGTGTGTGTTTGTATATATTCCAAATGGGATAAAAAACATTAATGAACGCTCTTTCTTTGCCAGGTACTACAAGGATACATATACACGGGAAATTTTTAAAATTTCTTCAAGAAGTAGAATAGTGTAGAGGTTATAACCACAGACTCTGGATCCAGATTGTCTGGGTTTGAACGCCAGCTCTGCCACTTATAGGCTGTGTGACCTTGGATGAGCTATTTAGTCTCTCTGTGCCTCAGTATCCTCGTCTTTATTTTTTTATTTTATTTTATGTTTTATTTATTTATTTATTTTATTTATTTTTGGCTGCATTGGGTCTTTGTTGCTGTGCGCGGGCTTTCTCTAGTTGCGGAGAGCGGGGGCTACTCTTCGTTGCAGTGCGTGGGCTTCTCATTGTGGTGGCTTCTCTTGCTGCGGATCAGGGGCTCCAGAGCGCAGGCTCAGTAGTTGTGGCGCACGGGCTTAGTTGCTCCACGGCATGTGGGATCTTCCCAGACCAGGGCTCGAACGCGCGTCCCCTGCGTTGGCAGGCGGATTCTGAACCAAGAATATGTTCCATGCCTCTCTCCTAGCCTCTGGTGGTGACCATCAATCCTTGGTGTTCAAAACTCATAACTCCACTCTCTTCTTCTGCCTTCACATGGCTTTCTTGTATCTCTGTGTCTTTTTTTTTTTTTTGGCCACGCCACGTGGATTGTGACATCTTAGTTCCCTGACCAGGGATCGAACCCGTGCCCCCTGCAGTGGAAGCGCGGAGCCCTAACCACTGGACCTCCAGGGAATTCCTCTGTCTCTCATTGAATTTAGGGCCCATTCTAAATCCAGAATGATGTCATCTGTAACTTAACTACATCTACAAAGAGCCTTTTTCCGAATGAGGTCACATTCACAGGTGCCAGGTGTTAGGATTTGGGCATATCTCTTTGGGGGCACAGTGCAGCCCACTCCAGTAGGTGTGAGGATGCCTGTGTGCTGTGGGCTACTTATGGATGAAGAGGCACATTGCTGCCCTGATTGGCATTACCAGGGCCCCTCCTACCCTGGCCCTCCGTGTCATTTGTATACTCATGCACCTTGCACAGAGTGATCAGGCCGTCCCATAACATTGATTGCTGGGACCAGGTCTCTTTATCTCAATACAGCCACTTGGCCTTGAAGCTGGGGTGAGGCCTGCCTGAGGTCAGGATCGTGGGTGGGACGGAGACGGCCTTTTCCTGGTCCTCCCCTTCCATCCCACACTCCCCCCAAGTTCCGGCCAAGTCTGTACAAGGGGGCCTCAGTTCTCCTTACAATGAGGCTTCATTAGAACTTTCTGAGCTGCTTCCCTGGGACCCACACAGGCAGCCCGAAGCTGGCGTCCCCATGAGCTGGGAAACGGCGGGGCCTTCTTCCACACAGGCAGCATCCAGCCAGGGTGCTGCACCCCGAGCTGACACCACACCACCTGGGTGGCCCCCTCGGGCGGCCTCTCCACCCCAGAGCAGAGCTCTCCTCTCCACCTCACCCAGGTTGCATAGGCCGGTGACTGGATGCGGCACCACGCCAGGTCACTCCTTCCCTTGGGAGCTAAGGCCAGGATGCTGAGTCCAGGCCCTGTCCCTGTGGACCAGGGCAAAGGTTTCCCTGGTGTCTGACCACACTGCGTCTGGGTGGGGCAGCACGGACGACCCGCCCCTTGAATCGGAAGGCTGTTAGGACTACTGATGAGAGCTAATTGCTCTACTTCCCGTGAGCAAGCAGAAGGAAAACAGTCATGGAATGGTTTGTCTTTCCGGTGGAATTGCTCTAAAGTTTTTAGGCTCATTATTCTGCGCTAACAGTGCCATTAATTACCCGGGGCCCCCGTGGCTGCCTTCGCAGGGCCCTCAGCTGGATCTTGGCTGGTGAGAGGGAGGGCATGGGAGCTGGGGTGGCCGACCGTGCCAGCAGATGACATATCCACTGTGGGCTCAGTGATGGTCCCTGGCAGTTAGAGCTGGTGTGGCCAAGCTGTTTAACAACAGTAATCATGGCAGGGAAGCAGCCTGCCCGGGTGCCGGCTCAGGGCGTTCACCTCTCTGCCATCCTGCTCGAGCCCCGCAGTCCAGCCTGGAGCCCCAGCATCAGCACCAGCATTTAATGGTCGCAAGTGGGCACCTAGAGGCCCAAGGTCAGCAGGGACTCAGAGATTAGGAGGCAACTTCCTGGTCCCGTTACCATTCTTTGGCCTGGTCACAGCAGGTGTCCATGTCACTCTGTCCCTTCAGGGCTCTGCTGCTCCTGTGACCTGGTGCAAGGCCCAAACCTCCCCTAGCCTCAGCTGCTCCTTCTGTAATGTCTAGACCTTGCTGCGGCCTTTGACACTTACAGCTTCCACTCCAAGCCTCAGGTCCTGCCAAGCCACCACTTAGGGGGCCCTGAGCAAGCCCTTGTGACTCCTGCCCTGGCCCACCCAGCGGGAAAGGAGAACACTGGAAGACTTGGGCAGTTCCTGGAAAGCAATATCTCAAGAGCCTTTGGCCTCTTGAGTGGTTTAGTCTGAGAAGCAGACAGATGCAGAAACTGAGACCCTAAGAGGGAACGGACTTACCCATGGACTTAACTAAGCTACCTAAGCCTAGTTAGTGGCAGAGAGAGAGCCAATTGCTGTCACTCCAGCTGCCGTTAGAGTCCTAACTGGCCTCTGGGAGAAGCCCTGGGCCAAGTGAGAAGGTTTTAGGATGATTATAAAGCCTTTTTGGTGCCAGAGGATGTTTTGTGTTTCTAAGGGAGGTTGGAAAAACCTAACAGGCCCCGAATGCTTGTTTCTGGGTAATTCTGGCCTCCACTGTTTTCACTGCTTTCCCAGAGGAGATGCTGGACTGCATTTCAGGGCTTGGGAAGAGGTCACATCAGTATGAGCTGGGCCGCCCTGGCCTTGAGCTCCAAATGAGACCCAGTTCCACAGCCCATGGGGCTTCCAGACCCTTCCAGACCCCTTCCAGACCCAAATGAGACCCAGTTCCACAGCCCATGGGGCTGCCCTGCTGCCCCTTCCAGACCCATGACGCCTGCAGCTGCCTGGGACACTCCTGTCAGCCTGGTGACGTGGCACACTCTTCTGTGTGGACCCAGAGGGGAAATCCGTAGGAACCCACGGCACACACAGCATCCAGGGAGGGAGGGCTCCTCGGAAGGTTTAGAGTGGAGGCGTCAGAGGAGGGAATTTTTAGCACACTGACATTGCCGGATCTCCCATCACCACGTACCTTTCTAGTCTGGTCTCTGCAAAACCCAACACCGCTAGACCTGTTTAATCCCACACTTCCCAGTCTCCCCACCACCCAGAGAACCACCAGGACCCTCGCCCTCCCCTTGAGGAAATGCTCATCCCCTCGTCAGGACTTCTGGCTCCCGCTGCCCTCTGACCTCAGCAAATGATTCCACTTTTCTGTGCCTCTAACAGGGTTCATCCTGGCCTCCTCCCACCCCACCCCCCGGCAGCTCCTTAACAACCAGCTTTATCTCTGGTGCCCATGGGCAACATCGAGGGACATGGAGCAAAGGAGAGGCACCAGCCACATCTTCCTGGCTTTATAACTAGCCCCTTCTGTCTGATTAAGGTTTTCACCCCTGCAGATATCCTGAGATTTCATTCCTCAGGTAGAAGGCAAACAGACCACACAGCCCACCCGACTCAGGATTTGAGGCACCAAGATGCTGTTCCTCCTTTTCCGGAATCAAAACTCACATGCCAGTGTGTAGGGGGTCGGGTGGAGGGAGCGTGTTGGGAACGGTCTGGGATCTCTTAGACTGGACCTCTACTTTGTCTTGCCATTTCTCAGGCCTGTGATTCTCCTCCTTTCCCCAGGGACCCTGACGTTTTACATCGTCAGCTTGGGGGTCAGGGAGTGTCGACTGGGAGGGGCACAAGAAAGCCTTCTGGAAATGTCTGTATCAGCATATCTAACAGAAATATATATATAATGCAAGCCACATATTTGGTTTTAAATTTTCTAGTAGCCACACCGAAAGTAAAAAGAGATAGGTGAAATTAATTTTAATAATGTTTTACTTATCTCAATATATCCGAAAATTATCCTTTCAATATACAATCAATGTAAAATATTATTAGTGAACTATTTTGTGGTCTTTTTTTTTTTTTATACCAAGTCTTTGAGATCCTGTGTGTATTTTATACTTAGAGCATGTCTCAGTTCAGACAACTCACTTAAGATCTGATGTGGCTAGTGGCTATGGTATTGGGTAACACAGCTCTCTCTCTTGATCTGGGTGGTAGTTACACGGGTGTAGACATACCTAAAACTTTGTCTGACTGTATACTAAAGACTAGTGCATTTCACTGTGTATAAATTACACTTCAATTAAAAAGTTTTAAAAACCCTCTTCAGGGCTCTGCTCAAATGCCGTTGTTTTCCTGAACCCACCCTGGCTTGGAATTAGCTACTTCCGTTGCACTGTGCTTCTGTTATATTTATTCCAGTCTTGTGCTACAGCTGGTTTTTTCTGTGTATGTCTCACTCGTTTTATTATAAGCGCCTTAAGGCGAAGATCCCGGTTTGTTCATTTTTAATTCCCCAAAGGGCCCCAGGCTACCTAGATGCTGAATAAATAAGCATGGTTGAAGTGAATCGCCGTTTGTTGTAAACCCCTCTCTGGGCTGGCGGCAGGACGGGCTGGTCATTTGATTCTGTTCTCAGTCCTATTCCAGATGTTGGCAAAGGAGAGGGACAGCAAGAGGAGGAGGAAGATGGCGTGGGGCCTCGTCTGCCAGTCACTCCGAAGAACTGCCTTCCTCTCCGGGGCATCAGCGTCCTGGAGAAGCTCGTCAAGACCTGCCCGGTGTGGCTGCACGTGGGTCTGGGCCGGGCAGAGGCGACCAGGATCCTGCACCGGGAGGCGGCCGGGGTGAGTCGGGGTCTCTCATGGCCGGTAGGTGGGCACGGCTGTCGGGAACTGCGCGGGCTCCCACGGAAGTAGCTGCCCTCTGGACAGCTGCCCATTTGCTCTCTTTTCTTAGGTTTTATCAGCTTTTCGACCAGAACTCAGGAGCAAGGGACTGGTGGGAGGTGTGGTTTCTGCTCTGGGGAGCAGGTGTCCCACTGGGGCTGTACGGCTGGCGGGGGCTCTCTGGGCGTATGGGTGCCCGCGGCAGGACTGACACTTTGAGAACTCAGCCAGGGACTAGAGAGTCTCCGAGCCGGAGGGAACTGAGAAATCATTTTACACCCCCTTATTTTACATGTGAATATGAGGGGCTGTGTGATGGAATCGAAAGTGTTTTGTTTTGTTTTGTTTTGGAGTCAAGCTCTGTGAGTTGGGAAATGGCTTCAATTTTTTGAGCCTCACTTTTCTCACTTTGAAATGGGGCCATTAATAGTATTTTCCTCCTCGTGGTGTAAGCATTACAGAGGAAGATAGATGCCACGCACCATGCATTTTCTCTTACGTGCTACTTCCTTTAAAATTGTTTTTAATTTGTTTAATTTTAAAAGTGATACATATAAGTATTTACTGTAAAAAAAATATCAAGCTGGACAGAAGTGATAAAGTAAGAAGTAAAGTGTCTGATAACGGTCTCTGCCACCCACTCTTTTTCACCTAACCTATTTCCCAGAAGTCTTTTTTTGTTTGGGGCTTTTTTTAAATTGAGGTGAAATTCACATAACACAAAAGTAGCCTTTTTTTTTTTTTTTTTTTTTTTTTTTTTTTTCGCGGGCCTCTCACTTTTTTGGCCTCTCCCGCTGCGGAGCACAGGCTCCGGACGCTCAGGCTCAGCGGCCATGACTCACGGGCCCAGCCGCTCCACGGCATGTGGGATCTTCCCGGACCGGGGCACGAACCCGTGTCCCCTGCATCGGCAGGCGGACTCTCAACCACTGCGCCACCAGGGAAGCCCAAAAGTAGCCATTTTTTAAGTGCATAATTTAATACATTCACAAGGTTGTGCAAGCACCACCTCCATCTAGTTCCAAAACATTTCATCACCCCAAGATAAAACCCCGTATCCATTAAGCAGTTACTCCCATTCCTTCTTCTCCTGGCCCCTGGTAGCCGCCGGTCTGCTTCCAGAAGTCATTTCTGCTGGGCGTGTGTGGCGTATCTGTCCATTCATCTTCCGTGCAGACACCCACATCTGTAACAGCTAGCATTCACCAAGCACTTTACTGTGTTCTGGGCACTGTCACGTGTATAAGCACAGTTTATCCTCACAGCAGCCCTCTGAGGAAGGTAATACTAATATACCCATTTCACAGAGGAAGTAACTGAGATACGAAGCAGTTAAGTGACCTCCCCCAGGGGACACAGCGATCGAGTGCCTGAGCTGCCTTTTGAACCCAGGCAGTCGGGGAGCTCCCGTGCTGTATCGTACACACAGGTTGTATTTGACCGAGATGGAATTGCATCTTATAGCCATTTTTTGCCGTTCTTACCCTCAGTGTGGTATGTATCGCTACACTGTGTCCGGGGAATAGTCCAAGCTCCTAAACACGGGGCTCAGGTAGTTAGCAGACTAATTCATCCTGGACTAGATAAAATCCATGAAGTCAGCAGTTGTACCTGAACTTTGGAATTACTGGAACTCATGGGGCCTCCAGCAAAGGACCACGAAGTCCCACAGAGGCTCCTGCCATAGTGAGTGGGGACCGTAGAGTCCTAAAGACACAGCTGAATCCCTCCAGGGCCAGGGGAGGCCTCCCCCGGAGCATGGCCCCAGCTGGGGAGAGGGTTGCGGCGAGGAGGGGGAGGCAGGAAGACCCGCATCCTCAAGGAAACAAGATCTGTTGTTTCATTCCTCCCCACCTAAAGGCTTTCAGTTTCGAACTGCCTGAGGCTTTAGAGCAGATTATGAAACTGCATAGAAAATAAAATCAGGGATTCATCCCAGCAGGTGTTCCGGTGGGTATTCCCAGGCTGCAGCCCCAGCTGGTCGTCCACTCTCCTATTAGGATCTGAGGGGATTAGCGTCCCACCCTTCTTGGGAGGATGCAGCTGAGAAACGGGCCCAAGTGCAAGGTTGTGGTGTGACGAATGGCCATTTTCTGGACCTTACTTGGTCATCAGGAGAGGTGTGTCCAGGCATGCGTGTAGATGGGGGTGGACCAGACAGTGAGGACCGTCCCGGGAGATGGCAGGTGGGTCTCCAAGGTGAGCTGCACTGGGTGTAAGTCATGCCCACTTTGTCCAAAGGTTCGATACTCTCTTCAAAAAGTTTACAACAAGCCCAACTCAAAACAACAGTAGTGGTTCTGTGTGAAGATTGCTTATTAATGGCAGGCCCTGTACCAAGTGTTGTATGAACGTCACCTCATTTAATCCTCGCAATAATCCTGTGAGGGGGACTCTGCCATTATCCTCATTTTACTGATAATGAAACTGTGGCTATGAAGAGTGCCCTTGGGGTTCCCAGAAGCAGAGGATCTGGGAGGTGACCCCAGGGGACACCAGGGGGGGAAATAAGACAAGGAAGGGAGGGCAGCTAATAAAAGGTATGTGTTGGGCTTCCCTGGTGGCGCAGTGGTTGAGAGTCCGCCTGCCGATGCAGGGGACGTGGGTCCGTGACCCGGTCCGGGAAGATCCCACATGCCGTGGAGCGGCTGGGCCCGTGAACCATGGCCGCTGAGCCTGCGTGTCCGGAGCCTGTTGCTCTGCAACGGGAGAGACCACAACAGTGAGAGGCCCGCGTACCCCAAAAAAAAAAAAAAAAAAAAAAGATATGTGTTGATGCAGGTTACCCCTGGGGGCAGTGGAGCTGGCTTCTGCTGGGGCACTTTGGGAGCCCGGGTGGAAACACATCTCAAGGTCATTCTGCCCAGAGGGCTGAGGGAGCTGATATTATCCACTGACTGCTGATAGCCATTGGTTCCAGGCAATGGGGGATGAGGATTCATGTTCCAGCACCACCTCTCTGCTCTCAGTATGAGAAGATCTGACTCTGGCCAGAAACAGCCGGTGAGCAAAGTGATGCCAAGCTGGCTGTTGGAAGCAGGACTGGGGTCCACTAAAAAGACTGGGCAGGGCCCCAGCAGCCTCTACCACTGGGAGTGAAGTCACCTGCCCAGGGCCACACGGCTAGTGAGTTACAGGGCTGAGATTTGATCCCAGTCTCGGCTAAGCCAAAGCACACCCCTCACAAGGGTGAAGGTTAGTAGCCGGAAAGAAGAAGAAGTAATGTTTTGAGGTCAGTCAATACCAGATGGGTTTGGGAATAAGACACGTTTATAAAGATGGATAAAATCTGATCTTACCACTGTCCTCTCAGAGGGTCTGGGGGGGGCTTCATGCACGGATATGAATGGGAAGGCATGGGGAGGGGATGTCTCAGTGCTGGGTAAAAGGCAGGACAGCGAGTGACCTAGAGGAGGCGGGGAGCCTGTCCAGGTGGGCTGATCTGGGCAGACTTCCTGGAGGAGACAGATGCCGAGCTGGGCCATGCAGGAGGGACGGGCAGGATTGGGATGGGGGAGCTGAGTGGGTGGATGGGTGGTGGAACAGCACAGACTGAGCCCCAGAAGTGGGCATGAGCTGGGCTGGGGCACACAGGGAGGGAAGAGGGCATGACCGCAGGGATTGGAGCCAACTGGAGTAGCTGGAGGGCAGCACCAAGATGCATTCATTGCCTTGCAATGCCAGCGTCTGGCTCAGGCTTGGGTGCAGAGTATGTCTGGCTTTGGGTGTTTGTTAGAACAAGTGAATGAAGGATGGCAGGGAGGATGGGGCTGGTTCTGGGGAGCTGGCAAAGCCGGGCCAGTTGCTCAGGGCCTGCCTGCAGTGAGGGACGAAGGTCACGTGGCTGTGTTTACTTTCCAGGTGAGCACACATCACACAAGGCTTTAAGCCTTCATCCCAGGCTCTGTGGCTACAAGAGGCCCAGACACCTCTTCACCCCAAGTAGGTGGAGGTACCCAGGTCGCTATTTTATAACTCAGGGGCTGAGTATAGAAAACAGAAAGCTTCAGGCTGGGTCCTGAAGTGACACCCTTGTCCAGAGCCTTGAATCTAATCCCAGGAGTGAGACCACAGGCTACTGTTAAGACCGAAGGTGATGGGCTAAAAGAGGTCAGCCGGGCCCTTCCTGCTATTGCCCCCTTACTCTCCCTCTGAGACCACAGGGACTGGGTCAGCCCCAAGGACAACAAAATTGGAGGAGATGCACCTTCTGTTCAATTCTCTGCCCTCACACCCCACTCCTCCCCGTGAGCTTCTGTATTTTCAAGCAGAAAGCAAAGCCCTAGAGTTCACACTCTGATAAAAGACTGGCCAACTTTTACCCAAAGTTGTTCTTTGCATGATCTTATTGATCCTCACCAGCGACTTCTGTCTGGTTGGTGTTATTAGTGTCCCCATTTCCAGATAAGGAAATGAAGGCACAGAGAAGTTAAGTCACTTGCCTGAAGTCACACAGCTAGTAAGAGCAGAGTCTGCATAGTATGATCTTCAGGAGATGCTGGGAAGGCCCTTTGCTGCATAATATCACTCTCATGGAACTGTCTGAAATTCCACCAGTGCAATGACTTCATCGTTTTTAAGATATAGACACTGGGTAGCCCCCAGGCTGTGAGAGTTCGGAGGGTCCTCAGAGATAACCTGGACCCACCCCTCATGGCACCAGTGAGAGACAGTGCTTCATCATGTCTGGGGCCAGTGGTCAGGAGACTGGAGATCCAGCCCCTTTGTCCCAAATATCTGTATGACCTTGACCATGTCCCACCCCCTCTACTACTCCCCATCTCCTGCAGCCTGCTTCTCTGATAAGGTTCTGGAAACATATTGGCCCCTTTCTGATTCGCGTATATCCAGAGCAAGGCAATCAAAAGCCATCTTTATTCATCCTGCACCCAAATGCTGGGGTGTTTTTTCTTTTAGTTTTATTTTAGAAGTTTTTGATTTATAGAAAAGTTGCAAGGACAGTACAGAGAGTTCCCTTATGTACTTCTCACCCAATTTCTCCCACTGTAACATCTAACATGAGTATGGTACATTTGTCACAATTAATGAACCAGTATTGATACATTAGTATTCACTAACGCCCATACTTTATTCAGATTTCCTTAGCTTTTACCTAATGTCTTTTTCTGTTGCAGGATCCCATCCAGGGCACCACATCACATATAGTCATAGGTCTCCTTAGACTCCTCTTGGCTGCAAGTTTCTCAAACTTTCTTTGTTTCTGACGACCTTGATGGTTTTGAGGAGTACTGGTCAGGTGTTTTGTAGAATGTCCCTCACCTGGGATTTGTCAGATGGTTAGACTGGGGGTATGAGTTTGGGGGAGGAAGATCCCATAGGCACAGCGCCATTCTCATCACATCATGACAGAGGTTCCTACTGTCAACATGACGTCACTGTTGATGTTGACCTTGATCAGCTGTCAGTTTCCGCTGTAAAGTTACTCCTTCTCCTCCCCCTTTCATACAGTTCGCTTTGGAAGGAAGTCACTCTGCACAGCCCACACTCAGGGAGGGGGGATTTATGCTCCACCTACTTGAGGGCAGAGCATCTACATAAACTACTTGAAATTCTTACGCACAAGAGGTTTGTCTCTTCTCCCCCATTTATGTATTTATTCGACCACTTACTAATATCGATGTAGACTCATAGGTACTTATTTTATGCTTTGAGTTATAATCCAATACTACCATAATTATTTTATTGCTCAAATTGTTCCAAATTTGGCCACCGGGAGCTCTTTCAGTTGGCTCCTGTGTCCCTTTGACATAACCCCATCGTTGTGCGTGTGTTTTGATTATTTGTTTGTTCAGAGCACTTCCTTACTTTCTTACACTAAAAGATGCTCCACATTGTCTTGTATATTTCTTGCCTCAGTCCTAGGATCGGCCATTTCTCCAAGGAACCCTTGTTCCTTTTATTGGAGAATAATGTTAGAAACCAAGATCTGGCGCTATGTGTGTTCATTGCTACTGAAGTGTCATTGCTTCTAGGCCAAGAGGTGGTCTTTTAGTGAAAGAAACCTCTTGTAAGATTGCTTTTTGTAGTGAGGGGTTAGCTCAAGTGTTGCAAGGCTTCCCTGGTGGCGCAGTGGTTGAGGGTCCGCCTGCCGATGCAGGGGACACGGCTTCGTACCCCGGTCCGGGAAGATCCCACAGATCCCACATGCCACGGAGCGGCTGGGCCCGTGAGCCATGGCCACTGAGCCTGCGCGTCCGGAGCCTGTGCTCCGCAACGGGAGAGGCCACAACAGTGAGAGGCCCGCGTATCGCAAAAAAAAAAGAGTTGCAGTAGCCTGAGTTGCAATATGGACCAGCCCACGTTCAAGGCATCTTCCCCTGCTGTGAGACCAAGGAATACCAGTTATGTCCAATATAGTTTGGCGAAAGCACCGGTGAAACCCCTTTCCTGCCCCTTCGGGATGCCAGGGCCAGGGAAGAAGGCATAGTCAGCAGGTCTCCTGCGTGCCAAGCACCGTCTCTCATCTTTCCACCAGCCCTGCAGAACAGGGGGCAGCCTCTCTATTTTATAAGTGAGGAAACCCACCTCTGACAGTCATATGGCCACTAAGTGATAGAGGGTGATTTGAACCCACCAACTCACTGCTTTCAAAGACTTTTTTTTTTAAAAAAAACCACAGTGTGTCAGCCTCATCCCCAGAAATGCGGGTTTCTTTGGCTTAGAGCGGGGCTCAGCCACCAGGGCGATTCTGATAGGCAGCCAGGATGAGAAACGCTGCTCCATGCCAGGCTACAGCCTCGTTATCAGTAATGGGAAAGGTGGGCCACGCGTGTCCAGAGGGGGCTTCGGCCACTGGACCCCTGACCTCCACAGGCACTTGTGGTGCCTTGGAAGAACAGCCACTTCTGTTCCAGCCCTAAAGAGCGTGATTGGAAAATTTCCCCAAGCGACTGGAAAATAGTCCTAAAATAACAAGAGTAGCAAAGCAGACACAGCTCTGGATTGTCCGGGCCAAGAAGGAACAGCAAAAACAAAACCATTTAGAGTGTATTTAGCTTTGGGTTTTTATGTAATTATTTGAAGAGGAGGAGGGGAATGCAGTGGCTGCATAATTCCCTCCCTAAGCATATTTCTGTCCCAGCTGTTTCTGAAATCAGTTGGTCTTTCCAAACCCCCTCTGGCTGAAGGTGGATACGGAAGGGCTCCAACCCAGCCAGGGGCTCGAACCTCCTGGATTGCATTAATTTACCTGTGAAACTAACCCTCATGTAAGCCTCTTGGGGGTTTGGGAAAGACCCCAGGACACTGATGCTGGGAGAGAATCTTCTAGAAGGAAGGAGTCCTGGACCCTTTAGTCCCCCTACTTCGCTAGCCTGGAAAAGCCAGCTCAGAGAGGGGAAGTGACTTGCCAAAGGGCACAGCAAGCCAGGGTCCGCACCAAGAGGGACGCTGTGTCCTGCCTCACAGCCCAGGGACCTGACCTTGAACCCACTGTTGTTTCAGGGGGTGGTGGTAGGGGAATCCTAGCTCTTCAAAGAAAACTGGACCCTCAGAGTGGGCATGTCGTCCGTCAGTTTGTACAATTGGGGAAAGAGGATTCTTCTGCTTTTGGTGAGTTCCTAATCCAGTATGTTGGGGAAGCTGACAAAAGGGGAAAAAAATAAAGAGGGAACAGAAGGAGTGGGTGACTCAGATGTCAGCTCAACAAGGCACCAGACGACGCTTGTTCCCACAGAGGAGAGACATTGAGTGAGGACACTGGGGCACAGCAAGCTTTGTGGGTGGCCCGGTTAATCAGGGAAGGCTTTCGGGAGCAGTGGCTCAGGGAGGGTCCCGGTGTGAGCTGGGAGCAGTAGTGTGAGCTGCTCCATTCCTAATAACCCCAGGCAGCCCGCAGGCAAGGGTCCTGGAGGTGGACAGAGAAGGCTCCGGTGCCTGGAATTGCCACCTCACATTCCCTCACTGCTCACCTTGAGCTCATCCTTTCACTCGGGGCTGAGACCTGAAGTCTGGAGCTGCTAGTGAGGGTGCCTTTCCGTCTCCAGGGTGCCTGGTGCCCCACCATGTTGCCTTTCTGAATCATAGAGCCATGCATGAACAGGAGGGTGGAAACGCTTCCTCCGTACAGCAGGGGGCTCTGAGGCAGGTAGAGACACCATATACTGGGTGCTTATTATATAGCAGGCACTCTACCGAAGTCATGTGGGCAGTTCTTTCATTAATCCTTTGAGGCACTGGGCCTATGGTAGCTTCAGCCATAAGGCTACTGTTGTTTATCTCATGAGAAATATGGAGGTTTGGGGTCTAGGGCTGGTTTAGCAGTTCAGTGATGTCTTCAAGACCCAGGTCCTTTCCACCTTTCTATTCCTCCATCTTCAAGGTTAGCTTTTGTCCTCTGTTTGTCACCTCACGGTTACAGAATAGCAGCTGCAGCTCCAGCCATCTCACCCATTTAAAAGCAGGAGGTCATGGGCAAAAGGCTTTCTTCTCTTAGGCTCAGCCTTTTTGTCAGGGAACAGATGTTTTTCCAGATACTTTATTGGCTACCCCTGACTGTGAGGGAGGCTGGGGAAGGGGGTGAGTGGCAGAGGGGAACAGAATAGCCATGATTGGCTTTGACCAAACAGGATTCATCTCCTGAGGCAGAATGCACTGCTCCCAGGCCAGAATTGTGGTCAGTTAGCAAGGAGAGGGAGGGGAACTGGTTCTCAGGGGGGCTGACTCTTAGTGACCATCACAGGCAGGAACTATCATGATGCCATTTTGCAGAGGAAGAAGCAGCCCCAGAGCAGTGACACAGCTCAAGAGTAGCCGACTAAGGACTGACCTCTGAGAGTCTGGCTCCAGAGATCGTGGGCTAAAGTCTTCCACAGAAGGGCCCAAGGCCCGATGCTCTGGACCTTCCCTTTTCCCTCCCTCTTTGCCAGTCTTCTTCCTACACTGTATTCTCATCTGTACAAGGGGTAAAATATTCTAAACGCCAGGGAGGGAGTTGCTGCAAGGTATCTAAAACCTCTAACCAGGTGCCTGGCATAAAACACATGCTCAGTTGGTGGGTTGGCTGGGTTGGAGGACAGGTACTATAATGGTCACAACCCTGATCTGAAGGTCACTGGCCTTGCATTCTTGTCCTGGCTCTGCCACGAACAAATAATGTGACCTCAGGATGTCTTTTTGCATTTCTGGGTCTTGGTTTCTTTGGCTATAGAGTGAGGAGCTGGACATACCCGTGGCTTTCAAACTTCCCCACCAAGCTCTGGGGACCCCTCAACAGCACCTCATAGGAGGAAGAGAGGAGGGGGGTATCCAAAGGATGAGGTCCCACCTCCACATAACCCACAGCTGTAGCATTGCCTACTGTGGCATAACGAACCACTCCAAAATCCAGTGGCTTAAAACAGCCACTATTCAACTTTCTCAGGATTCTGTGGGTCAGCAGTTTGGACTGGGTTCTGCTGAGTGGTTCTTCTGCTGGTCTCTCCTGGGGTCAGTCAGGCAGCTGCAGTCATCTGGCCAGCTGGCCAGAGATGGCCTTGCTCCCCTGTCTGGCGGTTAGTACCAGCTGTGGGCTGGGCCTCATGACTCCAGCGGGCTCACTCAGCCTTCTTCACATGACAGCTGTGGTCCAACAGGGTGAGCATGGAAGCAGACATGCCTCTTAAGGCCTAGGCTTAGCCCTCCACAGAGTCACTTCTGCTACATTCTTTTTTTTTTTTTTTAATATTTATTTATTTATTTGGTTGCACTGGGTCTTTTAGTTGCGGCAGATGGGCTCCTTAGTTGCGGCTCGAGGGCTCCTTAGTTGTGGCTCGAGGGCTCCTTAGCTGCGGCTCACCAACTCCTTAGTTGCGGTATGTGGGCTCCTTAGTTGTAGCATGTGAACTCTTAGTTGAAGCATGCATGTGGGATCTAGTTCCCTGACCAGGGCTCGAACCCAGGCCCCTTGCATCGGGAGCACGGAGTCTTAACCACTGCGCCACCAGCGAAGTCCCCGATACATTCTTTTGGTTAAAGCAAATCCTAAGGCCACGCTTCCGGGTGCAGGGAAATAGACCCCACCTCTCGATGGGAGGAGCTGCAAAGAATTTGTGGCCATTTTAATCTACCGCATAGGGGAGTGATCTTTGAGTCCGTTTTCCTATCTCTTTGTTTGGAAAAAAGATACATAATAATAATCGTATTAATAGTTATCATTTATTTGTCAAACAAGATTATGCAGATAAAAATCTTAGCATCTGGTTTAGTGCTCAGTAAATGGGAGCAGTCTATAATAATAGTAAGTATCAAGTGCGTGCTCTATGCCAGGCATTTATATATGTGACCAGCAATTCTCATAGCAGCCCTGAGAGGTGGAGATGATTATTCTCAGGCTCAGACGAGGAAATCGAGACCAGAGGAGTAAAAGTAACTTGCCTACAGACCCACAGCTGGTAAGGAGCAGAGCTGAGCTTTGAGTCCCCCTGCAGCTCTAAAAAGTGGGCTGCAGGGGGTAGAAAGAGAAGTAAGAGGGGCTTGGAGAATTTGCACATGGACCCCCTCAAGGGTGCTGGAGAAGGAGCTCTGGGAGGCACACCCAGCCCATGAGCCCCCTGGGTGCTCACCTGCAACAACCATCACGGGCAACATCTCCTTAGAGGATAAGCAATGGACACCTGGTGAGGGGAGGGGTGTGATAGGGACACAGGCAGTTCACTCAGATGCCCTTCTCCTGGCACTGGCTTTGCTGAACTCTGCTGGGTTTAAGCATGGGAGATGCACCTTAATCTAGAACGCTTTGTAGGAGTTACCGGTCTGCATACGTTCTTGCGGTGAGCCGCACGGCGACACTGTTTTTGAGGTGCTGTCTGTGGCTACTTCCTAGAAGGGACCCTGTGACTAGCTGAGGTGCTAAACCTCCCCATAGGGGAACGCGGAACAGACCATCTTATTCCGAAGGACAGTGGCCAAGGCAGACCACTGACTGGGGTTCTGCCCATAGCAGGCACCTGTCAGTGCCCCCTCCCCGACTGCCATCTGGGCGGGAGAGGTCAGAGGACTCCTCTGGCCTCTGTCCCTGCTCCTCCCCCACTAACTCAGCCCCCCAAACCCCCAACCCAGAACCTTATCTTGGCTTTTCAGATAAGAGCCCCAGGACTTGGCCACGGCAGAAGGAAGTGCTACAGGAGGGTCTGTGGCCATGCTGAAAGGGTGGGTGTTGGACGCTCAGAACTGGGAACCTGAGCCCAGCCTGGGGACTTTCCACCCCCGTCTGCACCCCTGGCCTGTAGTGAGTAGATAACACAGACTTGATGGCAAGAGATAAGGGAGATGTTCTTGGCGACAGCTGGGTCTGCATCTAGCTTCTGCACTTCCTGTTTGCGTGGCCTTGGGTTTACTTAACCTCCCTGTGCCCTGAGTCTTCATCCATCGGAAGGAATGGCAGTAGTGCCTGCTTCCTGGGGCCGTGGGGAGAGCTGGTGGTGCTGAGCGTGAGGTACTTGGCCCGGAGCGCAGACGTCAGCCGCTCTTTTCAGCTGCTGGCTCCTTACCCTCCACTGCGCCGCACCCTCAAGGAAATCCCTTCTGAGTTTTTTTCACAACAAACACGTGTGGTAGACTGATCCCCAGTGCTAGATGGAGCCCGAGACTGGGAGACTGAGGAGCATCAACCAGCCATGGGGAAGGAGGGTGGAAGCAGATGGAGAATTAATCCTCAGTGAGCATCGGTGGAGACACGTGTATCCCACTGGGTGCCTTCCTATGCAGCATCTCATTTACCCTTCCAACATGGAGGCGTGGGGCTTTGGTTTCATTTCTTGTTTCTGCTGGGTGGTTGTGGGTGTTATCCCCACTTACAGCTCAGAACACTGAGGCTCGGAGAAGCCACAGAATTACCCAGGGCCACGGAGCTCACAGCTGGCTGCTCTGGGCCCTCTGGGAGCCCAAGAAGAAAGGCAGATCGTGAGAGACTGTGACTCTCCCCGCAGCTGGAGGAGTTCCTGTCCGAGAGCTCTCATCTCCTTTCTTTCTGTCTGTGGAACGGGAGGGTGGAGAACGGGGTCCATGTCTCAGCGGAGTGACTAAGTCCAGAAATAGTTACGTGCTGGGTGTGAAAGAGCCAATTAGCCTGCAAGGCGGCATTGCTGGAGGTCCCAGTTGAGGCTGGCGACCATGATTTGTCATTGCAGTCACCCTAGAGAGAGAGCAGTGGGGGTCAAATAGTCCAGGAAGAAGTTGACAATCAGTGGAGTAGGCAGTCTGTGTTGTCCTGCGGCCCTGGCCGTCCACTCGTCTCTCACTCGATCTCTCTGACAAAAAGTCCATCCTTAGGATAGGTATCCTTATTGTCTTGTTTTATTCTCTTGTATTTTCTTTTGGAAAGAGAAATGGTTGGTGGCATCTGCCTTAATGGGTCATGACCCACAGTTTGAAAAACACTGCTTTCCTTCCTGTGCCATTCCTGACACTCAGGGTGGCGAGGGGCCACTCTGCTACGTGCATGTGCTTCTGAACCAGTGACCTGGCTTGTGTCCCTCACACATGTGCCCTACAAGGATAGAAACCCCCAGTTTGTTTTCAGTTGAGCGCCAGCCTCAGCTCCTTCCCGGTCAGGGTCAAGGATCCAGCGTTGCTGTCTGCCTTCCCAGGGACACCACCGGCTCCCGCTCGGGCCTCGCTCCCTGTGCCCAGCTCCCCAGAGTTCCAGCAGGGGGGACCCCGGCAGCAGCCGAGAGTTCCCTTATTCCACACTCACTCCCACATATGTTCACTCACACACGTTCACACACTTGCACACACTCACAGACAGTTCTCTGATACCAGTTGGATGTCCTACAATTCAGTTCGATTCTGACATGACTACCCGAAGCGAACACAGACCCCATAAGTTAAAGGGAAGGTCCCCAAAAGACTGCTCTCACTGCAGATGCCAGACACTCGTGGGGTCCCTAGGCTCCCTACACTTCTGTCTGACTTGGTCACAAACGTGCCCCCTCTTTAGGTTTGATAATCTGCTAGGAAGACCCGGAAAACTCTCTGAAAGCACTATGCTTATGGTGACAGTTTGAATATAAAGGATACAACTCAAGATCAGCTGAATGTGAGACACGGGGGTGAGGTCTGGGCTGGGGAGGGGGACACGGAGCCCCAATACCCTCTCCCGATGGAAACCGGGCACGCACCCTCCCCACGTGTCAGTGTGTTCACCAGCCAGGAGATTAACTCATTGCCCGGTGCTTGAACTCAGTCTGCAGTCCCTCTCCCCTTTCCAGAGGTCAGGGTGGGGCTTCGGGTTCCAACCCTCTAGAATTATGCGACTGGCTTTCGGGGGCAGCCCCTCCTTTAAGGTCCCACTTGAGCCGACTGTTAGCATAAACTCAGGTATGGCCCAAAGGGGCTCTTTATGAATTACTAAAGACCCCCATCACTCAGGAAAATCCAAGGGTTTTAGAAACTCTGTGCCAGGAGCCAGAGACAAAGGCCAGCTGTATTTTTTATAGCACCCATAGGCTTACTCTCTCTCTCTCTCACACACACACACACACACACACACACACACACTCATTCTCTCTCTCTCTCTCTCTCTCTCTCTGTCACACACACACACACACACACACTCCCTCACACATGCTGGGTCCCATGGACCTGATGGGTAGGCGGCAGCTCGGCCTTGGATCTCTGAAGAGGAACCAAAGTGACCCCTTTTCTTGGAAAGACGCGTTCCTGGGGGCAGTCCAGGTCCAGGTGGACGCATCAGCTCACAGCAGGCGAGGCTGTGCCGGGACTGCAGAGAAGCGTCTAGAGGAGAGCTGGCCT
Organism: Aethalodelphis obliquidens; assembly: GCF_003676395.1. NCBI lineage: Eukaryota > Metazoa > Chordata > Mammalia > Artiodactyla > Delphinidae > Aethalodelphis > Aethalodelphis obliquidens. The sequence goes on from NW_020837965.1 coordinate 16,993,734, forward strand.
CCCGCTGGGTCCCCTAGGAGGGCCGTCCTTCCAGGTGGGGCACCAGCACCCCCGCCCAGCTCGCATTTCTGCCCCAGAACCCTCTCTCCCGCCTTCCTCTATCCGCTGGGTTCTCAGGCTCTCTACACCCTGCCCTGCACGAGGAGAGGGGCTGGCAAACTCATTTCTGACCGCGGTTCAATGACTGATGGGTGCCTTGTGTCCCTGCTCGCTCCCAAGAGGCACTCTCACGGAGAGCAGACACTTCAGCCAAGGGACTGCCCTCTGGGGGCCGGGCGCAGGGCAGCCGAGGGCTCAGGATCTAGATCCGAAGGGCCTGAGCTCAGGTCCCAGCTCTGTCATCCTGGGCATTACCTGCCTCTCTGCACCTCAGTTTCCTCATCTGTAAGATGGGGATAATAATAGCATCACCCTCTCGTATGAGAATTAAGTAAGATCATGGAATCTAATGAACTGGGGTTAAGGCTTGGGTAGAGGAGGGAAGCGATATGTGTTAGCTGCTACTAGTCAATAATAACAATATTATTATAATGTTTTATTGACAATTATAATGACATTGTAATAACAATTTAAATACTATATAGCAATATCATAATAATAATAGTAATCAATAACAATGGCGGGTAATTTGAGGCATCACCCACGGGGTGGCAGGACAGTGTGCCTTGGTGGGGGAAGGGGAGAAGCACCATCTCTGTGCTTCTCCAGAGCCTGTCAGGCTTGGGGCCACATCCTCTGGAGGCCCAGTGGCCCTGCTCCCCAGTCTTCTCTCAGCATCTTTGGCCAGACTTCCGGTCTTCCAAACTCTAGACCGGGCTCTTGGGGCCTGAGTGGGAACGGCTTAGACCCCTCGTGGGGACGAGGGTGGAGGGGAGGGGGGACACCATGACCAAGTCCTTTCTCAGGAAAGGAAGGAGTGACCCTTCCTGGGGGGAGGACCAGCCCTCTTCCTCTTCCCCAGGGGGAGCTGTGCCCCAGGAGGTTGGGGAGATCCCAGAAGGTGTCTGTCATCACCTGGAAGAAGGGATGAGCCTGGGTGGGGCCAGTGGAGACTAAAAAGAACATTTTAAAACCACACAGTCTATGAAAGGAATCAGGGGTCCCCTCCCCCTGATGGCCACGGGGAGGGCACTGCCCCAGGGCTGCTGTGGGTGTAAGTGGAAAACTTCAGAGTCACAGTCCCCTTAACTGAGCAGAACCGTCGTTCAGAACAGGAGAAGTGAGAGTGAGGCGTCTGTAAACGCCCTGGCTCTGGTTTAGACTTCGGGTGGTGCTGGGTTACTAGAGCACAGACAGGTCCCTGGGGCTCAGAAGCATCGTTTTGTTTTTGTTTTTAATTTATTTATTTTTGGCTGTGTTGGGTCTTCGTTGTTGCATGTGGGATTTCTCTAGTTGCGGTGAGCAGGGGCTACTCTTTGTTGCAGTGCGCGGGCTTCTCCTTTCAGTGGCTTCTCGTTGCGGAACACAGGCTCTAGGCGCGTGGGTTTCAGTAGTCGTGGCACGAGGGCTCAGTAGTTGTGGCTCTTGGGCCCTAGAGCGCAGGCTCAGTAGTTGTGGCACACGGGCTTAGTTGCTCTGCGGCATGTGGGATCTTCCTGGACCAGGGCTCGAACCTGTGTCCCCTGCATTGGCAGGCGGATTCTTAACCACTGCACCACCAGGGAAGTCCCAGAAGCATCGTTTTCGACTAGAGTAAACCCACAGGAGAAGAAAGGGCAAGTCCCTCCCTGGGCAGGATGTATAGAACAGAGAGGGGCTGCATAGCGTGGGGTCTGGAGCATGGACACCAGCGTCCAGGGCTGAATCCCAGCTCTGCCCCTTTCAGCTGTGAGGCCTTGGCCAGGCAAAGCCTCCAGGGTATGTCCTAGGGGCCAAGCCCATATGGGTATTTCCTCAGTTGATCTTCACACCAGCCCGAAGAGCCAGGTCCTGTTAAAGTCAGAGAGCGCCTCAGTTTCTTCATCTGTGAAGTGGGGATAACAGCAAAACTCACGTCACAGGGTTATTGAGAGGATCAAGCAAGTGAATATATGCAAGGTATTCATAACAGTTCCCGTCACAGAGAAAGCTGTGTATATTAGTTATTAGTTATTTTTGTTTCCATGGGGGAAAAATAGTGTGAATTGACTAATATTTATGATTGTTTCCAGCAGCCTCCCCCAGGGCATACATGCTGGGGTGTGAGTTGAAATTCAGCCCGTCCATTTGAGCTTTTCTAAGCGTGACCCTGGATCACTGCCTGTACCAGATTAAGCTGATTCCAGACCCGCTCCCCTCCCCCAACTAACCAGCATCTCAAGGGACGGACTCAGGAATCTGCACTGATTTAGTTGACCCCCCTCGATGGACAAATGAGAAGTTGAGACTCAAGGAGCCAGGGCACATGGACCACGTGACACATGGCTCTTGGGGCAGAGCCCCTAGTTCTACCTCGAGATGCTAGACTCCCCCACCTTGCCTTTTTGTTTCTGGAACATTCCAGATGACTTCCATCTCACTCTTGTCCTTCTAAATAACCTGCCCCCCAAATCTTTGACTCATGGAGTTCCCCCTTCCTCCACTGCAGACGTTCCTGGTCCGCCGGGACAGCAGCTTGAAGCACCCGGTGCTCTGTGTGCACTTCCCTTCCCCAAACGAGAGCTCATCCGCGGTGCTGGAATACACGATTAAAGAAGAAAAATCAGGTGAGTACCATGTCCCCGTTCTGCCTGGAGCCACACAGCAGCGGCAGATGCTACACCCTGTAACCACAGACACTCCTCCCAGGCCAGAGGGTCTAAAATTAGAAGAAGGGGGAAAGCTTTCATCCGCTGAAGTTGTTTGGCCCGGTTTGTTCTGAACTCGGTTTATCACTCAAAGTCGATGCGAGTTTCCACTCACCCATGTCACAGGTTGATGGCTGTGCTTCCTCAAGGCCTCTGTGAAGTTTCCTCTTGTTAGGTCATGGTAGAGAAAGGGAAGAAAAAGAGAGGACATGTCTGGGCCCCTGGGTCCTAGTGACAGCTCAGCACACACTCAAACCATGATCTTGGACAAGTCACTGAACCTCTCTGAGCCTCGGTTTGCTCATCTGTCAAATGGATATAATAGTCACTTCCTGTCTGTATCACAGGGCCTTTGTGAGGGTCAGACGGGCAAGCACTTTGAAAGACAAAAACCCTGTGTGCGCCCAGGGCTGCCAGGAGCAGGCTTGAGCCTCCGTGGAAAAATGTTTGGGGACCCCCAAACAAGGGTGGGTTTGTACGCAATTGAAAGGGTTTGGGCTTCCGAGGCCCCTCCTCTCGTGGGCCAAGCCAGGTATTAAGATCCAAAAAGCTTGTTGAAAGAATCTGTAGACTATTCCAAGCACCGGCTTAGATCCTCTTACAGATTGATCCAGGGATGTCAGAAGCTTTTTACTCTTGGTTAGCAGCAGAGTGACAACATTTAAAGAAGGTAAAATATTTAAGTATTTTATAAATATTATAAGTATATGATAGAAATATATACTTTAATCATATATTTGCATAATTAAATGTTATATAAATATAATAAATATTTTAAAAATATTTTAGGGTGCTTGTTTCTCAAGAGACACTTGTGCCCGACACTGGGAAGATGCAAAGATGAAAAAGACAGAGCTCTGGCTTCAAGGCTCTCCCAGTGTAGTTGGAGGGTGGGGGGCAAGGTGGGTGGGAGAGACACAGACCTCAACACTTGCTGTGCAGTGTGACAGATGTAACTGCACAGGGACCTCTGGCCGAGGGGCACAGAGGATGCAGACCATGGTGGGAAGGATTCCGGGAGGGTGTCAAAGAGGAAGGAATACAGGCTGGCTCCGGAAGGGTGAGGATATTAGTTCAATTAAATGCTGCTTTTCTGGCTCCAGAGGTAGAGGAGAAAGCAAAAGCAGGGGCAGTTTCCTGTTCTTGCCATACACTGAATGGGTGAAACAGTTCACGCATTTGTGTATTCAACAGTTGATTATTAAGTGTCTGCTCTGTGTCTCAGGAGCTGTTCTACCATTGGGGACACAGCAGGGAACAAAACACAGTCCCTGCCCCTAAACAAGTGTGGAGAGTCATGCTATGGAGAACACATAAGTGGGAAGATTAGCCAGCTGTTGCAATAACAACAAAAAATGTAATGGGTTAAACCCAGAAGGGGCTAGTTTCCCAATCATGTGCAAGGTTCCTGGTCAGTGTGGAAGGCTCATTCAGGGACCCCATCTGGAGCACGCAGCCCCCAGTTTCTTGTGGTTGACTCCATGCCATAGGCTGGAAGGCGAAAGAGGAGGCTTGTGGGCAGGTCTTACCTCAATGCCTGAAAGTAGGTGTGTCACTTGTGCTCACATTCCATTGGCTAGAACTTGCTCACATGGCCACACCCAACTGCAAGGGAGACTGGGAAATGTGGTCCAGACACCTGTCCAGGGAGGCGCAGAGGGCCTGAATCTTGGTGAACTGCTTGGAGTGCGCTCTCTGGGTAAGGGGTAAGGAGTGTGTGGGGTTGTTAATTTATACAGCAACCCTTAATGACTCCTGCCTTACAGCATCCAGCGGGGAAGACAATGGAGGGATCTCAGAGAGGAAGGAGATTGTTACAGTTTCCCCAGACCAAGCATATAGCGTCCTCTGATGACTGCAGAAGGGGTGAGGTTGTTTGGGGCACCTGGGGCGGCACAGACCCCGGGTGTGCTTTTGATCTCCTGGGAGAAGAGACAGCCATCAGCCTGTCTGCTTATGGTCTTGTGCAGTCCTGCTGCTTATTGAGAGTAGCCAGGCTGTCGGGGACTTGGCTGCCCAGACACCAGGTATCTACAATCCTTTAGAAGTCCAGGAGCCAGTTGTGCTCTTGAATTTCAACACTAACATTAGGAACGTAGCTGAAAGCAGGGAGTTGCATTGTGCTGAGCCTGTTTCACGTCAGCATGTGCTCTAGAAATGGAAGGAGGGAGCGTCGCTTCAAGGGAAGGCTGACCAGGGCGGCTTCTTGGAGGAAAAGGGAGTTGGGCTGGACTGACGGAACGTCTGGAAGTTCTGCTTCCCTCCTTTGTCCCTGTGCTTCTTTCTCCACCTCCCTGCCCCATCTCCAGGGTAATCTCTTCTAGGTCTGCCCAACCCAGCGACAACCTGGCTGCCCCAGGCTTTTGGAACTTGGTCAGGAAGCATGCACAAGCTCTATCTACGCCATGCAGCCAGGATGTCATGTCTGGCTATGTGTCTCATTTCTGATTAGGAGCCCAAGGAATAAACCAAGGTGTTCGGGATGGAGGAAGCTTCCTTCCCTGGTTTCCTGTCTTCCTCCCATTTTCCATTTTTAAACCTTTAAAAATTTACGCTCAGCTTAGCTGAAAAGAGCAAACCAAACATCCTTTGTGAAACATAACTGTTCCAAATCACGATTCGTGTCCATTCACTGTGACTACACAGATGCCATAAGTTTGCATGTGTTTCATTTCGCTTTGTTAATTTTGCTCCACTGCTCCCCAAACCTCAGACCCCTGAGATCTTCCCCCAGAGAAACCAGACAACAGCAAGAAATCAGCAGGTCGTGTGTTTCTTTGCCATGTTGCTTCGCTGCTTCAACCTTTGTCCTACCTTTCTGTTCAGTACCTGCCTCCTGAACATGGTGTTTGAGCATGGACCATGGAAGCCACACAGCCTGTGTCGGATCCGAGCTCTGCCTTTTACCACCTGTGTGACCTTGGGCACCTTGCTTAACCTCTCCAGACCTCTAAGATGGGGGTGATAATGGTGCCTGCCTCCCAGGGTGCTGGAAGGAGGAGTTAGTGTGTCTGAAGTGCTTAGGGTGGGTGGTACCCAGAGCACCACAGAGGGTCATAATTGTGTTGTTGTTCTTGCTGTTATAATTGAGCCTCCTGCAGGATTAAAGCAAAAGGAGGAGTGGAATAAGCCGACACACAGGGTTCCAAGGCTCTGGGTAAATCACAGCCCAGCATGTGGGGCCTGCCTTCTAGTCCCTCATGGGAGGAAGGAGCCACCAACTTCCTCAGTGCTCCCGTGGCCATGGTGGCTGCGGTGGGGGGATGGCCTGAGGAGGAAGTGGGCAAGGGAAAGGCCCAGAGCCTGGAACTGGGACCTTTTGCTGGGGTTCCCCACACAGGGCTGAGGCGAAGGAAGGAGACAAGGGGATCCCCCGAAGTGAATGTTCAGCCTCATCTGTGACCCCACTCCATTTGCTCTGAAAGGGAAAGACCCACGTGGACCACCTCTGTGCTTCTGTGTGCTTGGGTCATCCTCTATTTCCTTGGGAAGCGTTTCTTGGCAAAACTCTGAACCAGTCAGCTCAGGCTAGTTATGCTGTGGTGACAAACAGCCCTGCACTGCAGTGGGCTGCACACACACAGCACTGCACACACAGTAATGTGAGTGTATTCCTCACTCGCGTCACCTGTCAGCTGAAGCTCTTCACAAAAACATTTCACTCTGCAATCGGGCTGAAAGAGCAGCACCCAGCTGGGGGCAGAGGGAAGGGAGAGAAATGGCAGAATGCCAGGACGGCAGCCGAAAGGGTTTACTCAGAGGTGGCAGGTGTCACTTCCCATCACATTTCATTGGCCAAGCAGGTCAGATGGCCAGGTCAGACTCCATGGGATGGAAAGTATGATCCTCCCGCCAGCATGTGACTAGCAGGGAGGGGTAGCGACTATTTTGAACAACTGTTACCATCTACTGCATCCCCAATCCCCTTCTGTGCTGCACCAAGGTGACAAGAAGGCTTTGCGCCGTCTGGGTCACCACTTAGCTTCATCAGGGACCCTCAGAGGCCAGATGTGTGTCTGGCGCGTGGGGGCAGAGAACCAGCAGAAGAGACATTGGCTCAGGGGATATAGGAGACGAAGGAGCAGGACACGGGGTAGATGGAGGCTAGTCCCACCTCCAGGCTCAGCCCTGCCCCTTTATGGCTGAAATTAGCCACCTGGCTGGGGCACACTAGCTACTTTTTCATTAATCTGCACCCTTGAAGATGGTGGCAATGACACATTCATGGGATGGCATTTTCCTGCTGGCCGCCAAATAGCAGAAAACCAGTTGGCCCCATCTGTAGAAGAGGACTGTGAGACAGCGGCGGATGGTGTGGTCTGGCCCCTACAGGAAGTGACTGCCTGGTACTTGGCCTGAGCCACTTGGCCGAGTTTCGGGGGGCAGCCCCACTTCACTCCCTGCCTGTTCCCTATGCTGGACTGACCCCTGGCTTTAGAAAGGCTGGCCTGTCGAACTCAGTTAGGATTTCTTCTTGCCTTGAGCAAATCTCCCACTCTTAGGGCTGAGGTTTTAGGCCAAGTAGTTGAATCGGATAGATACACTTGCACTTGGGAACGGAGCCCACCTCATGGGCACGTGCGGTGAATGTTGTGTTGATTGGTGTCGATGATTATCACCGCTGGACTGGGGGGACCTTTTAAACCAAGGAGGGGAGAAATTCTAGATGAGTCCTCCTGGGCAGTAGAGATCTGTATGTACAGGAGGGCAGAGTGTCACCCAAATTGCCTTTGAGGTCCACACGGGAGATTTGCTTTCTGTGCTCTTGGGTTTGACCCTTTCACCAACTGACCCATTATCCTAGAATGAGATTGAACCTGTATTTGGACCAAAATGTATGCAGTCCATAAAAAGGTAAGGAATGATTATTATTAAAGTCAGCGTTGGTGTGGAGAAGGCAAGTTCTTGATATCTTATCAGGGAGCAAGTATTGCCTCGTGAGTGAGTCTTGTGCTCTTGTCAATGCAAACCTCTTTTGAGTGCATGAGCTTTGGAAAGGCTGACAGTTCTATGTTTTTATTCTGTCCCTGTCACCTTCCAATATCAGGCAAGTTACTTAACGTCTCTGTGCTTCGGTTTCCTCATTTGCAAACTGGGAACATCTGCAACACAGCTTTTGGAGGATTGATGAGTGAACTCAGGTAGGGACGTGGGACAGTGTTGCCTGGCACAGAGGAAGCACTCAGCATCGTGCTGTTGTGACTTAGAATAAGAAATATATCCATGGTCTTCATTCCCTGGCACAGAGCTCCTAAGACCTTTGAAATTTCCTAAGTGACAAGAGCCATAACTGTGTCTTGAGATTCAAAACAAGCCCTTTCAACCACACCTGAGTTCATGTCCATGTGGTGACTTTTGGAAAGTGCCTAAGGATGGGGGCTGGTTGCCAGGGAGACCAACCCTACGATTGGAGCGTTGGAACTTTCGGTTCCACCCCCAACCTCTGGGAAGGGGAGAGGGGCTAGAGGTTGCGTCAATCACTGATGGCCAATGAATTGATCAGTCATGTCTGTGTAATGAAGCCTCTGTAAAAAACCCAAAAGGACTGGATTCAGAGAGCTTCCTGTCGGTGAACACGCGGAGACTGGGGAGACTGATGCGCTCAGAGAGCACGGAAGCTCTGCACCCCTTCCTGCGTACCTTGCCCTATGCATCCTTTCCATCTGGCTGTTCCTGAGTTATAACCTTTTATATAAACCACTGATCTTGTGAGTAAATGGGTTTCCTGAGTTCTGTGACTCACTGTAGCAAATTAATTGAACCCAAGTGGTTGGAACCTCCAGTCTGTAGCCGATTGGTCACAAGCACAGGTGACAACCTGGACTTGTGATTAGTGTCAGAAGTGGGGGGCGGAGCCGGAGGGGGGGGGTCTTGTGGGACTGAGCCCTTAACCCGTGGGATCTGACACTGTCTCCAGGTACATGGGGTCAGAATTGAGTTAAATTGTAGGACATCCAGCTGGTGTTGGAGAATTGCTTGGTGGTGTGGAAAAAACAGACATTGGGATTGCTGTCAGGATGGAAGTAGCTCTAACATCCTAGTGTTGTCTCCTGGACAAAATGAAGACGTTTATGGGGAAAAGCTATCACAGTGTCTGAGTGTAGTAAGCACTCAATAAACACTAGCAGTTATAATTAGCTGTTGAGTAACAGGCAGCTCAGACCTCAAAACCATCACTTCCTTCAGCACCTTGCTTCTGCAGGATTCCTCTGAGAAGTTAATTCATTCTGCTTATCTCACATTGGTCATTACCCATGGAGGTTTTGGTTAAAAAAAAAAAAAAACTAACCGCAGTTTGTATCTTTCTGTTTTCAGTAATTCCCTTTTCAGCCTCCAAAATTGGGGTTGGTCCAGGAAAAACTTACATCACCAGCTAGTTACTCCAAGAACCTGATTGTAAAACTTTGGTGAATTTGTTTCTGTTTTTTTGAAAATAGATTTTGAATCATAGTGGTGCATATATTTTTTAGCCTTTCTTTTTCACTAAAACATTTTATTATGAGTTTTCTCTGTGTTATTAAACATTTCAAAGACTTTATATCCAATGAACTGCGTGCTGAATGACACTTACGAAGGCTCTGTAAGACATGGCCCCTGACGTTGGCCCAGTGGTGAGACAGACACACACGCATTTAACCAGAAATACAAGTCAGACAGTCCTAAGTGCTAGAATGTAAGTGCGCGCTTTGAGGGTACCAGGAGTTTGTCCTGCTCTGAGACAATGGAACACGGTGGGGAGGTTTTGACAGAGCTGGGAGGAGGATCTAGGACACATGGCCTTGGAGCAAGAGAAGAGGGAAATGGGTTGAGGGGGGAGGGGATGTCTCATCCCGGCACCAGGCCCTAGTGAGTGGCCTCAGCCTGTGTGTACAGTGACTGCCACCTTCAGGGCCTTTGCAGCTTCAGAAAACGTGTCTAAGGGAAAACAGTCCAACTCAACTGTTGCAGAGAGCTGGGGTCCTCTGCACAGCTACCCCTCTTTTAAGGGTGACTATAGAGGGGTCAGGCACCTCCTGGGCTTTCTGTCACAGGAAAGCTCTGCCTGTGGATTATTCATATTTGTGTCTGGAGCTCCCACCTTCCTTTCCAGCTGTTTCTGCCTCCTTCTGCCACCCTCCATGAATAGCTGCTTTCTGGAAGTTCTCTAGCCAAAAACAGATTTATACTGATGTGTGAAAGACTAACACCCCCGTAAAGTACTGCTCCCAGCCATGAGGGTGCGCATCGCAGTAGAAATAAAGTTATTGTACTGATGTTACAGGGGTGGAGCGCCAGGCCTCGGCCAGCAAAGAGTGGGAGTTAGTTTGTCCTGGCGGCCCTGAAATAGCAGAGCAGGGGGCACCTGCTCTAGTTAAGGTGCATCTGGCCTCCAGCATCCTCCCCACGCCCACCACCCACCCAGGCTGGCTGACTTCCCGAGGAGACTACTTAGGTTGACGGTGAAGTTTCATGATGCATCTCTCTCTTTTTTTTTTTTTTTTTTTTTTTGCAGTACGCGGGCCTCTCACTGCTGTGGCCTCTCCCGTTGCGGAGCACAGGCTCCGGACGCACAGGCTCAGCGGCCATGGCTCACGGGCCCAGCCGCTCCGCGGCATGTGGGATCTTCCCAGACCGGGGCACGAACCTGTGTCCCCTGCATCGGCAGGCGGACTCTCAACCACTGCGCCACCAGGGAAGCCCTCATGATGCGTCTCTTGCCTGATCTCGCCTGTTCAGGGCAGTCTCTTCTAGGTTATCTCCACGTGGAGGCCCCCCCTTCCCAGAAGAGGAGCAATGCCTGCATCCCCATCTGGCACCACCTGCCCCCTTTCTCTTCTCCTCCTCTGCACTCGCCGTGTCACCCCACCTCTGTGCTGTTCTCAGGGGCTCGAAGCCCACTCCTCCGGGCCTGTCAGTTCTTCTCATCATTCTTTGTTGTCCATTTCATATTTTCATGTCTTATTTCCCTAGCTGGCTGAGAGGGTAGAGCTTGTGTCCGATACAATATCCGTGGTCCCCGTAGCCTAGCAGAGGGCAGGGCCACCGCTCAGCTGGTTAATCACACTTCACACTTGTGCAGAGAGACGGCCTGGTCTGGAAAGACTGAGAGAGTGGGCTTTGAACCCAATGGACCCAAATTGAAACCCACCCCTTTGCTTTCATCAGCTGTGAGGTCTTGGCAACATTGCTCAATCCTCTACCTCACTAAACCTTGGTTTTCTCATCCGTGAAATGGCTTCATAATTGTAGCGATGACTAACTGGAACTGCATACAGTAGGTGCTCATAAAAAGTTAATTGCCTCTTCCCCTTCTCTGACTGCCCACCTTCACCCTTGGCATAGGTCTTGGGGTCAGAAAACCTGGATTTGCATTTAGTTCTTCTGCTTAACTAGCTCTGGGAACTCAAGCAAGGTGTTTGACTCCTGGGCCTCACTTTCATCAACCACAAATAGGGTTAAAAATGCCTCCAAGGGGCTTCCCTGGTGGCACAGTGGTTGAGAGTCCGCCTGCCGATGCAGGGGACGTGGGTTCGTGCCCCGGTCTGGGAAGATCCCACGTGCCGCGGAGCGGCTGGGCCCTTGAGCCATGGCCGCTGAGCCTGCGCATCCGGAGCTTGTGCTCCGCAACAGGAGAGGCCACAGCAGTGACAGGCCCGCGAACCGCAAAAAAAAAAAAAAAAAAAAGATGCCTCCAGGGAAATTGTTATGAGGAATAGACAAGAAAACATATCTGTCAATTTGATTACTATGTGTCTTGGAATGTTCCTCCTTGGGTTTATCCTGCCTGGGACCCTCTGCGCTTCCCGGCTTGGGTGGCAGGGAAGTTTTCGACTATAATCTCTTCAAATATTTTCTCGGGTCCTTTCTCTCTCTCTTCTCCTTCTGGGACCCCTATAATGCGAATGTTGGTGCGTTAAATGTTGTCCCAGAGGTCTCTTAGTCTGTCTTCATTTCTTTTCATCCTTTTTTCTTTCTTCTGTTCCGCAGCAGTGATTTCCACCATTCTGTCTTCCAGGTCACTTATCCGTTCTTCTGCCTCAGTTATTCTGCTATTGATTCCTTCTAGTATATTTCTCATTTCAGTTATTGTATTGTTCATCTCTGTTTGTTCGTTCTTTAATTCTTCTAGGTCTTTGTTAAACATTTCTTGCATCTCTCCATCTTTGCCTCCATTGTTTTTCTGAGGTCCTGGATCATCTTCACTATCATTATTCTGAATTCTTTTCTGGAAGGTTGCCTATCTCCACTTCATTCATTTGTTTTTCTGGGCTTTTGTCTTGTTCCTTCATCTGGTACATAGCCCTCTGCCTTTTCATCTTGTCTGTCTTTCTGTGAATGTGGCTTTTGTGTCACAGGCTGCAGGATTGTAGTTCTTGCTTCTGCTGTCTGCCCTCTGGTGGATGAGGCTATCTAAAAGGCTTGTGCAAGCTTCCTGATGGGAGGGACTGGGTGGTGGGTAGAGCTGGGTGTTGCTCTGGTGGGCAGAGCTCAGTAAAACTTCAGTCGTCTTGTCCACTGATGGGTGGGCCTTGTTGGTTGTTTGGCCTGAGGCAACCCAGCACTGGAACCTATAGGCGCTTTGTTGGGGCTAATGGTGTACTCTGGGAGGGCTCACACCAAGGAGTACTTCCCAGGACTGCTGCTGCCAGTGTCCTTGTCCCCACGGTGAGCCACAGACACCCCCTGCCTCTGCAGGAGACCCTCCAACACTAGCAGGTAGGTCTGGTTCAGTCTCCTTTGGGGTCACTGCTCCTTTGGGTCCTGGTGCACACAAGACTTTGTGTGTGCCCTCCAAGAGTGGAGTGTCTGTTTCCCCCAGTCTTGTCAAAGTCCTGCAGTCAAATCCTGCTGCCCTTCAAAGTCTGATTCTCTAGGAATTCCTCCTCCCGTTGCCGGACCCCCAAGTTGGGAAGCCTGACATGGGGCTCAGAACCTTCACTCCAGTGGGTAGACGTCTGTGGTATGATTGTTCTCCGGTTTGTGAATCACCCACCCAGCGGTTATGGGATTTAATTTTATTGTGATTGCACACACACGCCCCATCTCACTGCAGCTTCTCCTTTGTCTTTGGATGTGGTGTATCTTTTTTGGTGATCTCCGGTGTCTTCCTGTCAATGGTTGTTCAGTAGTTAGTTGTGATTCTGGTGCTCTCGCAAGGAGTGAGCGCACATCTTTCTGCTCTGCCATCTTGAACCCAGTCTCAAGAAAACATATTCAAACATATCTAAAACCTGGCAGAGATGCAAGAGTGAGCTGAATACTACTGCATCCATTCATTCACATGTATACATAGCTAGCATCTGTTGAGCCCTAAGCTCAGATAAGACCAAATGCTGCTCTTAAAAGGGTCACTTGGGTAGCTGAGTGGGTTGAGGCAAGAGTGGAAGAAACAAGGCCAAGTGCTTTCGCGAGCGCTTTGTAGTTCTCACGGCATTCCTGTGCAGAGTCTTGCTCTGGGAGGGGCGCCCCATATTCAGGACTCCTAGGGAGATGTTCCTGGGGGACTCAGCTTTGGGGTTTTTCCCAAAAGGGAAAGCTAACTGTCACCTCTGAGCACTTCTGAAGTGCTCCCAGATTTGCTTGGCTCTGGAAGCTCCCAAACAGCTTCACCATCAGGAACAGTGACAGCATCGTCGGTGTGAACGTGTGCAAAGCCATGGCAGGTGTCAATAAATAGGGTTCTAATCCGGCTCCCTCAGTAACTTGCTGTGTGACCTTTAGCAAGTCACTCAAGGTCTCTGGGCCTCCTGTGAAAAGGGACCCCTGACCTCACCAGGCAAGCGATGGATATAAAATGCCTTAGAAGGATGAAGCCCCACACAGAGAGAAGGTGCTGTTCTTGGTTTGCCTGGCCCCAGACATCCCGAGCACTTGGATATAAAGCCTCACCATAGTGGAGGAAAATACATGTTGTTCAGTGTCTCATGCAGCCCAGCTGGCCACTTGGGAAGCCACAGTATAATGCCTGTCCCACCAACTTCTCCTTCCTGCCCAAACTATTTAAGGAAGCAGTCAGAGGTGAGACCTTCTGGCAAGTTCTGTAGAAATGGACTGGTGACTTCAGTGTTTTCTGTGTGTCCGTCTCCCTGGATCTGTTAAGCAGCAGCGAATAGTTTGCGCTGCTTTTATTGGCAGTCCTGAGCCTATTGCATACGTGCTGTGTGCTTATTGCTGTCTCAGCCTTGGTTTTCACAGCGGAAACTTTCAGGGAACTTCCCGTCTTGGGGATGTTCCTTTAATGTAGTCATTGTTCCCAGTCCAAGGTTGCCCTGGGCAACCCCCAGGTGAGATCCAGTTCCTCATTTCTAGGCCCTACCCTTGAAATCTTAGAGCCCCCAGTTATTGGGGAAACTCCCTGTGTACCGGGCCGTGTACCAGACTCGCTGTGTATCAGGCACAAGGTGGGCATTCATGGAAGCTGTTCCTCTTGTCTTCACCATGGCCCTAGGAAGCAGGTGCTAGACCCCTATTTTGCAGCTGAGGGAATTGTGCCCAAGGATGGAACAGGGATTGAACCCGGGTCGTCGACTCCACGTTCAGAGTGGCTTCCTCTGGGCCAGGTTGTTTCTTGTCTCGCCTCTCGTGGTCCTCGTGCTCGTGGTGCTCCAAGTCAGGGAGTGATGGGGGGGTGCCCCTTGGGAGATCGAGCAGAACATCACCAAGTATATGTAAGGACTTTGGAATCGCCCTCAGAGTCTGAGGCCTCAGCTGAGATTATACCCAAGAGCTTTATGTTTATTGCACAGAAGAGAAAGCTGGAGAGAAAGGGGCAGGCAGAGGCTGGACGGCTTCAATAAGGACAGCCATGGAGAAGAATCAGTGGGGTCACCTGAGTTCCGGGCCTCTTAACAGTTCACCCTCTTGATGACCATCGCAGGTGGGTTTGTCTCTGAGCCGCGGTGTTGGTGGCGCACCAGAGCCCGATCATTCCAGCCGGTGAGACTGCTTCCCAGCTCTGCGCTTGAAATCAACATGGTGGGACTATTTACATCATGGAAATTGGCAAGTGCCGTAAAATTGGGGCTTTCTGTCCCTGGAGAGCCGGTGGTTAAACATTACCGGCACACCGCTGTTCAGTTTCCTCATCTATAAAATGGGGACAGTAGTGCCCACCTCATGGAACCATTGGGAGGGGATGTATGTGTGAGCATTTTGCAGACTAAAGCATGATGTGTGTGTAGATGTGATGTGTGTATTTATGCAGTTTGTTGTAATTCTTACACAAAAAGCTGTCTCTTTAAAAAGGGGTGGGGCTGTATCGTTGCAGAAACAGGAAATAAGTTGGAACCAGGGAGTGGTACAGCAGGTGTGGCATAGATTCCCCGAGGAATCGGGAGTAATGTGACACTATAAACCGATCCTGGGATAACATTTGAGATCGTGAGGTCCTCTCTAGTGGAAGCCTGAGGGGCTCCTTCGTCCTGGCTTCAGGGTTCCAGGGACCAAAGTCCTGTCAGTCACTGAGGAGACATGGTGGAGTCCACAGTTTTCTTTGTGGCGGTGGCAGTGGCTGTAGTTTTGAAAGAGCCGACACATAGGCAGCCCTGGATGTAAAGGCTCTTTGTCGCTTACTCGCTGGTTGAACCTGGGCAAGCTCCAGAGCCTTTTTGAGCTCGGTTTCCTCATCTGTGACATATGGGTTTGGGGAGACCCGTGGAGAGGGGCTTGTGGGTCTTGGCATCCCTGGACTGTATGTTGAATTTGTGTTGGTTCCGCTCTCTCCTGGGGCTCCCTCAGAGCTCCGTTTTCACAACACTGTCTTAGGATTCCAGGTGGACCCCTGGTCTGCAGAATGTGGCTCAGGGGTTGGTACAGGAAGCTCCCTCTGTGCAGCCCGACCTAGAATGTTCTCCCTGTGCCTCTTCCTCTACTGAGTGATGACATGGAATATTTATTGAGAACTTTGCTGGGTACCGTGAGAGATTCTAAGGAAGTGGGATGCTGAGAGCAGCCATTCCCTGAGCCCTTTATATGAATTAACTCATTTAATCTGTATATCAGCTCTAGGATACAGACACTATCATGAGGCAGATTATAAATCGCTGTGCTTTTTTCGACACTCCTCCCATCAAGAGGTGGGGGGCTATGGCTCCTCTCCTTGAATCTGAGTCAGGCTGGGACTGCTTTGGGCAATAGAATAAGGCCAAAGTGACACTATGCCAGTTCCATGTGCAGCTTTTTAGAGAACTGGCAGCTTCTGCTTGGACTCTGGGAGCCCTGAGTTGCCATGTAAGAAGTCTGATGACTCTGAGGCCACCATACTGGAGAGGCCCAGAGATATATGGACAGGGAGAGAGGCCCAAGGAGGCCTGCTGAGTCTAGCCTTCCAGCTATGCCTGCCAAGGCACGGGCATGATTAAAGGCTTCCTGGACCCTCTGGACCAGACCAGTCCCCCGCTGAGTATCAGCAAGTGACCTAGTCAGTGCTAGGAGCAGCAGAAGAGTCTTCCAGCAGAGCCCTGCCCAAATTCCTGACCCAGGAAATCATGAGCTACAATAAGATGGTGGTTGCTTTATGCCACTAAATTTTGCAAGTAGTTTATTGCACAGCAGTAGATACCAGAACAAGTACTATCCTATTTTACAGATGAGGAAACTGAGGAAAAGAGAAGCTAAGTGGCTTGTTCATGGTCACACACTAGTAAGTGGCGGGACCAGGATTTAAACCCCAGCAGCCTGGCTCCCCAGCACGTTCTTGGCACTGTGTCATACTACTTGCTCTTAACTTGAAAACATGGCTCTGCTCTCAGGGAAACTTCTATCTCCTTTGGGTGCAAGGATCACACACACTACATAATTAGAGAATCGCGTGAGACATTTCGCTTATTCTTTTACTTAATTTAAGAACACTAGACCCTAGGGATACAGAGGTGATGACATTAAGAAAATGTTAGGATTTTACTGCCCTCAGAGGAAGGACCCCACCCCACCTCAATGCTGGAGGGTGAGTGAGACCCCAGGGGGCCACCTCTGGGGAGTGAGGACATGTGAGCTGTGTCTTGAAGGATGAATAGAACTGTCCCGTTTGGATGAGGGAGGAAGAACATGTGAAGTGGTGGGACGGGATGTGCAAGGACTTGGAGTTTCAGGATGTTGGGGTCCGTCCAAGGGACGTGGTGTCAGCTGGAATGTAAGGTGTGCGGAGGGAGGGACAGGCAGAGAATGGGACCACTGGCCAGAGCTGATCACAGTGGGGCGTGCACCCAGGTCTTGCCGCTCAGCCTTTATCTAAATGGCCACAGAGAATGGGGCCAGGCTGGGGGCGGTGGGGAGGAGATCTGATGCTCCTTTTAAACAGAAGTCCCGTGCCACTGGGGGCAGCATGGAGGCTGGAAGGCAGGGGAGACCCCCGGGGGCGAACACCAGAGGGGGCTCGACAACGATTTAGGGGCAGCATGTGGGGCGTGGAGAGGAGGGGCCCCGGCCAGAGATATCCAGGAGGAAGACTGACAGCCCAGTTGGCAGAACTGGTTGAGGAGGGAAGAGGATCCTATGTGTGGGGAACCTGTGGCAGCGTCACCCCAGATCCAGGGGAAGGGTGGTTGGAGGGGGTGACAGCAGGGAACACGGGGAGCCACCGTGCCGGCGAGAAAGAAACCCACCCCCATCACCCCGGTGCCTGGAGCAGCGCCTGGCACATAGTAGGTGCTCAGTAAATATTTGATGAATGCAAATTGAATAAACCCCTGGGTCCAGGCCTCTGGACGGAGGGCAGAGCCCGGGGTAGAGATCTGAGAGTCTCCAGGGGTGAGATGCTAAGCCTGCATGGTCCCTCTGTGGTGGTCATGTCCTGTGGGTTTAAGAGGCCCGTTTCCCCCTCTGTGCTTAGAGATAAGTCCACTCTTCTTACTGGGCGGTAGAAGTGCCATGTGGTAGTTAGAGGGGAACTTGAATTAGATGACGGGCTAGAGAAACCTAAGACTCTGAATCTAATTGCCGGAGGACTTTGAGCCCTGACCCCCAGTAGGTCACAGGAACATCCCTGTGCCCACAGAGATGCTTCTTGCGGGGGCAGCAGTCATGTCCCTTTCCCTGTCCAGGGGCATTTATGGTGATTCAGGAGAACTCCCAGCCCTATGCCTGCCGGGGATTTGGGGAATGGGGGCGGTTCTATAAATAACACCCCTTTCTTCCACTCCTGCTTCAGAGCCAGTGAGGAAACAGAGGGTCAGAACATCAGCTTTCCTACTGATGGACTGATTTGAAGGAAGCAGTTTGACCTACAGCTGAATTCAAGTGCCCTGGCATCACGCCCCTCATGGAATTTGTTCCTTGAAACCGCAGGCCTCCCCCTGGCAAGAGCCAAGCCTGCCCCGGGGCGCTTACACCAGGGCAGGCGAGAAGATAGCTGCCTCCTGAGGCCAGCTGGCTGGGTCTTTACCAGCAGGTGTTTCAGTAGCATCTCAAAGCAAGTGAAATGTCAGTTGACTTGAGACTGGTCCCTTGTTCTTGACTCCATGCTCAGTGGCTCTGCGTTGCTGGGGAAGCAGACTGGAATGTGATTCCTGTGAGGCTGAGGTCGTGGATTCTGAGTCCTAGCGGACACTCCGGTCTGGCATTCAGTTCCGTTCCAGCGCTGATGTCGGGCACCCACCACGTGCGGGCAGCTCTAGGTGTCGGCATCCACAGGGCCCCTGGGTTCCTGCCGGTTGTCCTAGGAGCACAAGCTGGTTCTCCCTCTGGTGCTGGGTTTCTGAAACTCAGCACTCGACATTTGAAGCTGGATCATTCTTTGCTGTGAGGGGCTGTCCTGTGAACTATAGTATGTTTAGCAGCATCCCGGGCCTCTGCCCACTAGATGTCTGTAGTACCAACCCCTCCCCATCCCCGCCAACAACCTAAGATGTGTCCATGCACTGCCACATGTGCCCTGGGGGGTAGATTTGCTCCTGGTCAAGCACAGCCGACTAGTTCGGCAACTGTGAGCCACATGAGACTACTGAACACTACAGATGTGGTGAGTCTGAATTGAGATGAGCTATACCAGATTTTGAACACTTCGTATGAAAAAAAGAACGTGATGTGTCTCAGTAATTTTTTCATATTTACGGTTTGTTGAAATGATACTATTTTGAATATGTTGCGTTAAATAGAATATATTATTAAGATGAATTTTACTATTTACTTGTTTCTGTTTACTCACATGGCTATGAGCAAATTTTAAATTGCACACGTGACTCGAATCATATTTCTACTGGACAACAGGGTCTAGACAGCCAGCGGCCCGGTGTGCTGGGTGAGGTCACGGGCTGCAGAGTCAGGCTCGCTGCAGGTCACATCCTGGTACCACTTCCCAGCTCTGTGACCTTTGGTGAGCCACTTAACCTCTCTGGGTCTCACAGCTCTCATAAGTGGCAGTCACGTTCTTCTAGACCGCAGATAAAAGTTCCGAAACTCTGAGGTGGGATGAACTTTATAATCTCCTGAAGTTGAAGCTGGGTTGTTTTCTGGGTGGGGTAGTTTCTCGATGGGTCCTCCCGTGGCCCTCGGGGCTGTTCTTGCGATCAGGGTGGTGCCCTGGGCCACCTCCCTTTCCGCCTGTCCTTTCTGCTCCCAGAGAGAGCCATGTTTGTTCATGATGGGTACAATCAAAGATGCCTCCCCGCCCCTACAGTCTGAGCAGAGGAGCTGGCTGATTGCTTTCTCAGCCTTGCAGCTCGTTCCTTGTGGGTAATTCAAGCCCTGGGATGGCGGGCGTCTGCTCAGCATCTCTCCTCCACCCCTCCCTGTTCCTTCCCCCCAAACACCTCCCTGTTGCTTACTCTTTATTTAGTCTTCCCCACCATTTGGCAATTCGCACATCTGTCCAACGTCTCCCCTTCTGTTTCGGCATCTGAACCTATAAATAGTTCCCAGGCAAAGTCCCATCTGCATTGTGACCATTCATCCTGTATTCCTTTTCCCAGACCGAAATCCTCATGTACACGGTTGCTAAATACGGAAGTGCACCATCTAATGAGAGGAATCTCTTATTACAGCTTGGACAGTGTGGTGGCAGTGGCTACAGATGTGGCTGCCAATGTGGATTCAGAGATAATGCTTTCAATAATGGCAAGACCGGTTAAACACAGGGGGTGATCCAGGCGAGGCCCTGGATCTGGGAAAGAAGAAAGGGCTGGCCCTTGCTTTCTGGGATCTTCATTCTGGGCCAGAGTCAGGCCTGTGAACACATCATGATGCGGTGTAGTCATGCTCTACGTTGGAGCGTGTGTCCAGCGCTGGGGCCAGAGGGAAGGGAGCATAGTTCTGTGCAGGAAGCCCTCTCCGAGGGTAACACGGGGCCTGCCTGGTGACTGAGGAGGGGTGTGACCCATGGGAAGGTGTCTCTGTTAGCTGATAGGTGAGGGAGTCACACTGAGTGCATTTGGGTGTGAAGCACCGGGATGCCCTCCCTCTGCCCCACGCCACCTCTGCTGAACAAAAGGTGCCTAGTGCTCCAGGCTCCCAGGCTGGTGGTACCTGCTCATGGCTGGCTGTGCCCTCGGGCCAGTTACTTCAACTCTCTGAGCCTCAGTTTCCTTGCTTACGAGGATAATGGAGTTGCCATGATGATTAGAAATACAGAGGCTAGAACACAGTAGGCACTTGGTAAATGGTAGATGATATTATTATGGTTGTTGTTAAAACTTTGAAAACGATAACCCTCTGTTAGTAATCAAGAGGCTCAAATCTGAACAAAGCCCACACTGCGAAGTTGGAAGAAAGGGGCAGAACAACAGTAGTCCAGGCTCAGAATCTAGATTCCAGAGAGCAACAGAATCGAACTGCAGAAAACACCCAGGCCAATCCTCTTTCACTGGTGATGCTCACCTTCCCTGGACTCAGTTTCCCCATCTGTGCAGTGAGGGAGTTTGAACCAGAGCTGGCTCTAAGGGCCCTTTCATTCTGACTTTCAATAGTTCCCCATCCACTGGGAGGCATAGGTGAGTGTGCTTGGGTCTAGTCGGGACAAATTTGGGGTGTGGTAGAGAACTCAGTAAAAAGACATTGCTTCCTTTTACATCCTAAAATTGTTAAGATGAAATCAAGAGGAGATTGCACCTTATGCCGAGAACAACCAGCATAGATGGCCATGACTCATACCCAGGGCTGCCATGGACAGTTGCCCAGCTTGTGCACTGCTCAAAACTTCCGGGTAGGATTAAATCCGGCTGACGTTCTGCTCGTCAGGTTGTGCAGTTTTGTGCAGGGCTGCAGCCACCTCTTTGCTCCCTTGCCAAACGCTGTAATGGGGCACTGGGAGCATGTGGAAGTGGCCCCCTGCTTGGGCCCCTGGCCATGGCTGCTAGATCCTCCCGTGTTCCTTTCCCATTGGCCTCTAGTCAAAGGTACACAGGGCAAAGTTGCCGTGCCCCAACTCTGAACAGAAGGCCCTGCAGCAAGTCCTGCCCCCAGGGGCCCATGGCTGATGCGGGAGACTGAGGGCTAAGGAGGGATAATGTACACTGAGAGGCTTCAGGGCTGGTGGGGCTGTGCGGGATTTACAGAGGACAGGCTGGTAAATAGACAGGGAAGGGACTCCAGGGCCAGCCAGTGAACCAGGCTAAGATGCCCACCCTGGACCAACTGTAAGAGCCAGGGACAGAGAAAGGGAACTGCTTTCAGCACATTTGCAGATCATCATCCTCTCCCAGGTCCCTGAGCTCTAACTTGCCCCCCTGCCCTCCACTCCCCACCCCAGACCTTCCAGACCTCTGTGTCATCTTTGGCGGAGGGGCTGCTATTCCTCCCTCAGGGCCTGCCTGTGGGGTACCACTCAGCCTCTGCACAGCCAGCGGCAGGGCCCGGGAGGGCCTCAGTTACTCGTATCCTCACTTGGCCGTTAGAGAAGTCAAGTCTCAGAGACTTGAAGGCTTTGGTCTCCAGGCTTGTGGGGGATGGAACCAGGAGCCCCTGCCCAGTCGGTACCGTCTAGGTTTGGGCTTTGCCTGGAACGGGAACAGGAGTTTGCCCCGCTCCGAGCTCCAGTCGTTGTATGGCTGGGCAGCAAGTCAGCTCCCAGAGCACAGGAGATCTGCTGCCTGGCGCTGGCCTGTTTGTTCTCACTTCTCCTGGCAACTCTCCTTCTGCTCGAGCCAGAGCTTCTGGAAGCCCTAGTCCAGCAGCACCCTTCCTTCTGGAGGGGGTAGAGCCATTCTCCCATTTCACAGGTGACCCAGCTGCACTGCAGCAGCATCTTGAAGTAAGTGGTACCAGAGCTGGGCCTGGAGTCACGGGGTCCCCTGGACTCCAGAGAAATTGCCACTCTCCCCACTTTCACCCCTGGGAACGGGGCAGGTAGTTTTCATCTGTCACAGAAAATTGGGCCTGATGATAGCAGCAAACAGTCCTTTTCCTCCTCAGCCACAAACTGTCCAGGTGGTGGCTCCCTTGGCAACCGTGGTGTTGCCGTGCAGCGGTGGGTCCCACGAGCCAGAAGGCACCTGTGACCTTCCAAGTGGGGAAGGAGCTGAGGGGGCATGGGAGGGACACCTGAAAGAATGGGCCTGGCCTCACCTGTCCGGCCCGCAGGTGACCCCCCAGTCCTGCTCCAGGTATGAACCACTCCCCAGCCTCTGGTCACATTGGCTTTCTATCCCCAGGCTCTGCACTCCTGGCCTTTTCTGTCAGGGACCCAGCTTGGTGACCTAGGGCCCCTTTTAGGAAGTGGGATCAGAATCCATTAGCATCTGTCTTCCAGCCCATTCAGGGTGATCCGTTTTAGAGAAGGTTGGCTCGACAGTGTCACATAAGGCTCTGGAGTGAGGCCACTTCCTGGGCCCAGACTTCCCTCAGCCAGATGTGACGGCCTTTTCTGAGAGGCCCGAGACCCGATCTCTTCTGCCAACACCGGCCCTTCCTGTGTCCCTCTGGGGACACTGTCCTTCCCGGGCAGTTCTCATCCATCTGGGAATGTGTCCATTCCATAAACGCACAAGCCTTGCTGAGTACAGGGTTTTTTCTTAGATAAAAATCAATGAACATCTCTCCCACCCTCACCCAACCAAATTTTCAATCATAAAAGAGGATGAGCGGGTTGTTTAGAATCTCTGCCCCTCAGGAAGGAGTTTCAGCTGGGTCCTGTGGCCAAAACCACCAGCCAGTTCCCTGTCACCCTGCTCACCGTGAGCCTTCCTCTCGATTTCTAAATCCATTTCCCCTTATTTCTACAGATATGAGCACATAAATATCTGTCAATGGTTGAATACATAGTGTCCTAGCTAAAGAGTAACTCTGACCCAGCCCTTCAAATGAGGGTCATACCTGGAGATTTATGTATAATTCCTGTTGTCAACCGAACTGTGTTTGAACAGAGATCTCTTAGGTTAACAAGGGCGTCTGCCAACAAGGAAGATGGTTTGCGTTTCCTGAGTGATCTGTACATTTCACCATTTTAATAACTGTTGGCAAGGCATATTTTCATTCGCGTTTTCGTGTGACCATCTTTTCCTCATCAAAGCCCAGGGTCAGCTTAGGTGAACAGATGCTCATCCTTCACTTGTTAGTAAAGACAAATCAGACCCTAAAGAAGGCACCTGCCAATAGCCATTCTCTGCTTAAAATGAACATGACGTAGAATGTCTCACTGGTCGATTTCACTCACCTCAGTCACTAGGAATGTGTGGTAATTAAGCCAGGCCCTTGGCTAAACTTTACCTTTGGACCAACTATGAAGAAACTGTCTGCAGAGGGACTTAATAGTGCCAGTAAGATTGCACAGGGGATTTTGGTCTAGATAAGGATAATAACTGGTTAAAGACCCCTCATACATTAATTATAACAATAGATAGTGCCAAATGCAAAGAAGAGTTGACTGTTCATTAAAGCAGGCTGGAACTATCCCTACGGAATCATTTATGCAGCACCAGCTGAGTGCTTACTATTTCGCAAACTTGGACAGTATTCATTTTTTTCATTCTTTTTTTTTAAAATTTTTATTTATTTATTTGGTTGCATTGGGTCTTAGTTGCGACAGGCAGGCTGCTTAGTTGTGGCAGGCGGGCTCCTTAGTTGTGGCTCACTGGCTTCTTAGTTGCGGCATGTGAACTCTTAGTTGCAGCATGCATGTGGGATCTAGTTCCCAGACCAGGGATTGAACCTGGGACCCTGCATTGGGAGCGCAGAGTCTTAACCACTGTGCCACCAGGGAAGTCCCATTTTTTTCATTCTTAACATAAAATTTGAAAGACCCTGTTCACAGATGAAAAGACAAGCTATAGTTGGGAGAAAATATTTGCAAATCACACATCTGACAAAGGCTTTGTAACTATAACATAAAGAACTCTCAGGGCTTCCCTGGTGGTGCAGTGGTTGAGAATCTGCCTGCTCATGCAGGGGACACGGGTTCGAGCCCTGGTCTGGGAGGATCCCGCATGCCGCGGAGCAACTAGGCCCGTGCACCACAACTACTGAGCCTCCGCATCTGGAGCCTGTGCTCCACAACAAGAGAGGCCGTGATAGTGAGAGGCCCGTGCACCGCGATGAAGAGTGGCCCCCGCTTGCCACAACTAGAGAAAACCCTCGTACAGAAACGAAGACCCAACACAGCAAAAATAAGTTAATTAATTAATAAACTCCTACCCCCAACATCGTCTTTAAAAAAAAAAAAAAGAACTCTCAAAATTAAAAGCAAGCAACCCAAATAAAAATGAGCAAAGGATCTGAATAGACATTTTTCCAAAGTATATATACAAATAGCCAATAAGCACATGAAAATATACTTGACATCACTAATCCTTAGGGAAATGGAAATCAAAACCACAAGGAGATACCACTTCACACCCACGAGGATGACTCGAATCAATAAGACAGACAAAGTACTGGCAAAGGTGTGGAGAAAGTGGAACCTCATCCATTGCTGGTGGGAATGTAAAATGGTGCAGTTGCTTTGAAAAACAGTCCCGCGGTTTCTTAAACATGTAGAGTTACTGTAGGACCCAGCAATTCTACTTCTAGGAATATATCCAAGAGAAATGAAAACATATGTCCATATAAAAATTTGTACACAAATGTTCAATGCAGTATTTTTTGTAGTAGCCGAAGAGTGGAAACAACCCAGATATCCATCAGTGATGAATGGATAAACAAAATGTGGTGTATCCGTCTAACAGAATATTACTCATCCATAAAGAGGAATGCAGTGCTGACCCCTGCTGCAGCACGGACGTGGACGAACATGCATGAACATTCAGCATGATGCTAAATGAAGGAAGCCAGACCCACAGGGCCACTGTATGATTCTATGTATATGAAAAGTCCAGAACAGGCAAATCCACAGAGACAGAAAGTAGATTAGTGGTTTCCAGAAGCGAGGAGGAGGGAGAGATGGAAGGTGACTGCTGATGGGGACAGGGTTTGTCTTGGGGGCTAATGAAAGTGTTCTAAAATTGATTGTGATGATGGTTGTACAACTCTGTGAAGCTACTAAGATCATCATGCACTTTAAATTGGTGAATTGTATGGTGTGTGAATGATATCTTAATTAAACGGTTTTTAAAAATTCAACATTAAAAGAAACTGTCCAATTAGAAAATAGGAAAAGACATGAATAGACACTTGAGCAAAGAGGATGTACACACGGAAGGGCATTCAACATCTTCTTGAAATGCAAAGTAGAGAAATGCAAATGAAAATCACGATGAGATATCACTCTACACCTAGTGGAATGGCCACAGTAAAAAATAGTGACAACACCCAGCTGGCGAGGATGGGAAGAAATTGAATCACTCCTTCATCGCTGATGGGTCGTAAAATGGTACAGCCACTAGGGAGAGCAGTTTGGCCCTTCCTTTGAAAATGAAGGGGAGACTTACCATGGGACCCAGCAGTTGCACTCTTGGGCACATACCCCAGAGAAAGGAAAATATATTTTCATGCAGAAGCATGTACATAAATGTTCCACGGCAGCTTTGTGCATAATAGCTAAAAACTGGAAATTCCCAGATGTCCTTCAGTGGGTGAATGACCAAGGAAGCTGTGGTACATCCAGACCATAGGTTACTACTCAGCACTAAAAAGGAACGGGATATCGATTCACTCAGTAACTTGGATGACCCTCGAGGAAATTATGCAGAGTGGGAAAAGCCCATCCCAAAGAATATGTACTGCATGACTCCATTTACGACATTCAATAATGTCATCACAGAGATGGAGCAATTTGCTAAAAGCGCCATGCCTGGTGCCGGAGGTACCATGGAGAACAAAAGATACATACACAGTTCCTGCCTTGGCAGTTCATTTGTATTATTGAGTGAGAAAATGGAATTTCTTAAAACAAAGCATCTTCTAACGGCTTTCGGTTCTTCGTGGACAGCTGACGTTGAGATTGTAAATGCTAGAAGCCAGGCCGGCGTGTGTAGACCCGGAGTCTCCACCTTGTCCCGATTCAGCCTTGATGGTGAGTCATGAGCTGAAAAGTTTCCTTTTCTCTAGGCAGGGACAGAGCCCCAATGTTGTCACCTGTTGTCACCTCGGGACTTAGCAGGTGGGTCTGGTCATCTCTCTCCTCACTCTTTGAAAGCGGGATGGTTTAGACAGGGTCTGGCGTATTCCCACTGCGGTTTCTGGTGAGGAGGCTGGAAGCTGTATACAGTGGAGGAGTTGCTGCTCAAGGATGCAAAGGTGAGCAGAGGGGAGCCGGCATCTTTGTTGGGAGGACCCAGCCAGCAGTGGCTGACACGGGGAGCTTGTCAGCTGTGTCCGCAGTGCTGGGAGGGGCACCGAAGCAGCATGAGTGAGAGGACTCTGGAAACCCATCGGCTTCTGAGAACAATTTACGGAGAGATTTAGGAAATTCAAGAAAAATTTAGAGAATGTACATATATGCTCATTATAAATGCTCATATATGCTCATTGTAAAAATCCCAGAAAAACGTAATACAGGAAGTGAAATTCAGTCCACTCTGTATGTGTGCATTTTCTTTTTTTTAATAATGGCTTTATTGACATGTTTTTATTCCATGTATTCAGTATCATACACCCATTTAAAGTGTACGATTCAGTGGCTTTTGGTATATTCAGTTGTCTAGCCCTCACCAAGGTCAATCTGAGAACATTTTCAACACCTCAGAAAAGTAGCCCCGTGTTGCACAGTGTGAATGTACTTAATGCCACTGAACTGTACACTTAAAAATGGTTTAAATGCTAAACTTTGTTTTTCATAGTTTAGCACAATAAAAAAAAAGAAACTCCATCCCCTGTCCCCTGTCCCCTTTCTCCTTAGATAGGATGTACTTTCTATCTCTGGACATTTGGTTCACTCTTGATTCTGACACCAGGAGGCCTGGTCAGCCCAGCTGTCCTTCTCAGAGCCTTCCCTGCGTGCCGGGCGCAGGGCTGGGCACGGTGTAGGTGATGGGCAAAGTGAGACCCGTTCCTGTTCTCAGTCTCACCGTCTGAGAAGCCTCAGCGCACGTCACAATGTGACAACATATCCCCTGCTTCCTGAGCCAGAATGTGTGATTAGGACAGTACCTCCTGCGTGTGGCTTTCCTGTGGGAGAGGTCAGGGTACCAGCAAGGCTTTGAGGCAGAAAGTGGACCTGGAGCTGATCCCTCAAGGCAGGGAAGGGGGAAGCTGGATCCTCTGTGCACGAGGAGACAGCACGAGCAAAGGCCCGGAGGCCAGCAATCCCAAGTCGAGGTTGGCAGGGTTGGCTCCTGCTGGAGACCAGGGAGAATCTGTTCAAGGCACTCTCCTGGCTTCTGGTGACAGCCAGCAATCCTTGGCCTGTAGCTGTATTCCAGTATCTGCCTCCATTCACATGGTCTTTTCCTCTCTGTGTCTGTGTCCCAGGTCTTTACCTGTCTTCTTTTTTTTTTTTTTTAATTAATTAATTTATTATTTATTTTTGGCTGTGTTGGGTATTTGTTGCTGCACACAGGCTTTCTCTAGTTGCGGCGAGCAGGGGCTACTCTTCATTGCAGTGCACGGGCTTCTCATTGTGGTGGCTTCTCTTGTTGGGGAGCATGGCCTCTAGGCTTCAGTAGCTGTGACTCGCGGGTTTCAGTAGTTGTGGCCCACGGGCTTAGTTGCTCCGCGGCATGTGGGATCTTCCCGGACCAGGGCTCGAACCCATGTCCCCTGCATTGGCAGGTGGATTCTTAACCACTGTGCCACTAGGGGAGTCCTACCTGTCTTCTTATAAGGACACCAATCATTGGATTTAGGGCCCACCCCATGCATTCTGACCTTGTGTTAACTTGATTCCACCCGACAAGACACTCTTTCCAAATAAGGTCACATTTATAGGTACCTGGGGTTCGAATTGAAAAGTATTTTTGGGGGGACACAGTTCAACCCACAACATGTGGGTACTTTACTATCCTTGTTATACAGCTGAAGAAACCGAGGCGCAGGGAGGATAAGCAATAATGTGCTGGAGACACGTTCACACTCAGGCTGTTTGGCCTGGGCGCCTGCATACAACCACCAGGCCAGGGCAGGACACAGGGCGGTCCTGGAAGCTGAGCTCTACCACCACCCACCGGAACAGAGGATTGTCTAACTCTTACTGGTTTGCATTCACCTCTGCTCCAGGACAGTGGGAGGCTGCCTGTCGGGACTCCCTCAAGTCCCAGGTGTCCCGTTGGGCCCCTGCAAGGAAGACCCTGATCTACACAGTGGGAGGTCTGAGACTCTAACCAGATGCCCCTGGGAGCCTCTACTCCTCTGGGGTCTCCCTCCCAGACAGACTTTTAGCAGACATTTATTATCTCCCAAACCGCATGCCACACACTGTGCTGGGCACTGAGGGAGACTCAAATGTGGGCAAAGCCCTGGCCCTGGCATACAGGAGCTCCCCCGGGTGTGTCCTTGGTGTGCAGAGATGCTATCCCACGAGCAGGACGGGAAGGTACGAGCAGGGGGCTGGGGCAGAAGAGACCTGGTTACAAAGAAACAGACATGAGCCTTGACCATTGCTTGTGCTTTGACAAATCTACAGTTTTCACTGTAAAAATGTGATTGGGTCGCTAGAAGTTTGCTTGGCCCCAGCTACAAAAATGAATGAGCCCTGGTCCCTGCACCCGAGGAGCGGACCAGAGTGGGGTAAACTAAGTCTAAAGGAGCTGCAGGCTTTATAGAAAGTGGCAGGGGCACAGCAGAGGGAGGGACTGACTATCTTAAGGGTTTAATCTGTGTCTGCAGAGGTCAGACCATGTCTCAATGATGAAGAAAACCTGCTACTTGTTGAGCAGGCCCGGCATAGGAGGCTAGGCTGTTTGCGTGCATCATCACTAATCCCCCCTTGAGGGATTCTTGAGAAAGGTCTTTACATTCCCATTTTGCAGTTGGAGCTTTCTCTTTACCTCTCCCAACTACAGGAGATCTTTTGGCCAGTTTGTGCGGCTTCCTGTGGAGAGAGTGGGCGATGCACTAATGTGCCACTAGGTGGCGCCATGGGCTGCCTCATGGCCATTAACTCATAGAGGGTGGTAATTCCATGCACTGATGTTTCCCAGACTTGTCCTTTATGGGCATCTTCCCGGTACCTCCGAGTACTGTAATCTATCTAATATTTTTCTTTAAACTCCCTTTTAAATTTTTATATCTATCCTAATGGGATACCATAGTCTCTTTGCCATAAATGATGAATGTAATCTTTTAAAAAATCATGTTAACTGTGTAGAACAGTGCAATAGTATTAGAAGGAAGGAATGTATTAAAATAAAGCTATTAGAACAAAACGTGTTGGTTCATGTGTCCCCTGTGGCCATCTCGCAGATCACCAATGCAGCGGAAAGCTGTCCTAGGCTTTGAAAATAGGACAGCAGGCTGCTGTCACCTAGATGCACGAGTGTTTAGGGTTGGAAGGGCTCCTTCCCTTTGCAGGTGGAGGATCTGAGGTGCTGAGAGGGGAAGGGGTGTACCCAGCATCACACTGCTGATCCCAGGATTGGAGCCAGGCCTGGAACCTGGGTCCTGCCTCCCGCCTCTGCCCCATGGACGCTAGAAGAACCTCAGGAGATTGGAACTGAAGTGTGATGCACACATATTTCCTGGCCCCTCTGAGGCCCAAGAAAGTACACTGTGGGGTCCCACGTGCAGGGAGCATCACCTGTTGGGCATGTGGAACGCGGGGACGAGAGTCGGGAGGTGAGCGATGGACGGCTGCTGAGATCCCTGGTGCGCAGCTCACTCAGGTGCTCTGGGCCCCTTGCCCTGGGGCTCTGCAGCAGTGCATGGTGTAGTGCCACGCTTTCCTCTGGGCGGTCCACCCCAGCTTCGGGCACTGCCTGCCATACCCCGGCGCCCTGCCCCTCCGAGCAGCCATGTCCACCCTGGGGTGGGCTCCTTGGCAAATGCTTTGACCCCTCTTCCTTGTAAAAGCTGGAAAGTATTGGGGTCACCCTCACTCTTGGATTACATGTGTAGCCAAACCAAGTGGGGTTCTAACAGGCCCTGGGGTTCTTGGGTAAAAGGCCAGTGGCCCCAGTCCAGCACCCCTGGACCAGTGAACCTCCTGGAGGCCACAGCAGAACAGGGAACCTGTCCTCCTGCTGGCCCCTCACAGCCCTCAGAATTGTCAAGTGGAGATGACCTTGAAAGTTTAATTCAAGACTGTTTTTTGACCACGCTGTGCAGCTTGCGGGATCTTAGTTCCCAGACTTAGTTCCCTGGATTGAACCTGCGCCGTCAGCAGTGAAAGCACCGAGTCCTGACCGCCAGACCGCCAGGGAATTCCCTCAAGACATTTTCAAATTCTGCTTTTACAATCCAGAGTCTTCTGTGTTATTTTGCTCAAAATGAGGAATGTGTGTTAGGTAAGGTAACACCATCTGCTGTAATAGAAAGGCCCCTGAAATCTCAGTGGATTAACACCACAGAAGTTCATTTCTCACCTCCCTGTGGTCCAATGGGCAGCGGATGCACATGCGGCCGCAGCGGGCCGGGTGCCGCAGCAGGTGCTGTGACCTACAGTGAGCACAGGGCAGACACGCCCTCCAGGGACCTTCCTCCCCTTTGACAGGGACACTTATCCAAGGCCTCTGTCATCTCTCCTCAGTATTGTACCTGGAAGGCTCGGTTCTTGTGTTTGAGGACATCTTCAGACTGATCGCGTTCTACTGTGTCAGTAGGTGAGTAGCCCAGGCCCCCAGGAGGGCCTCTGATGGCAATAGATGTCCATGCAACCTTGGGTGGGGACAGGGTTGTCACAGAGAAGCCCCAAGAGGGAAGTGTGCCGCCCACAGGGTGCAGAGAGAGGGGACAGTCCCCTGGCTTCACCCTGGTAACTGTGAAGGGGGGTGCTGGCTCTGCTGCTTGCTTGGACCGGCCAGTAAAGTCCCTTCCCTCGCCACCACCTGCCCCCTGCGCTCACTGCCCGTCATAGCAGCTTCCTGTATTCCGGCTTCCAGGACAGCTTGGAGTCCTGTGTGGACCTGACCCACCCCGTTGGAGGAGTTATAGAAGGAACTTCCTGTGGGAACAGCAGGAAGGGCTGATACTCTCCCTCCGTGGGAGAGGGCTTGTGATTGTGAAGCAGCTGCTGGGTGGAGAGGGTGTCTGGTAACCACCCTCAGAGCTGCTCTATTTATTCAGGACTGGTGGCAGGTCAACACGAATTGAAAAATACATTTTGGTGCCAAAACCCAATGGCTTAAGCTACAGGGACTTAAGCAGAGCTGGGCAAGGTGTCTTGGGGTCCAGGGCCCCAGGCTCACCTCCCCCTGCTTCAAAGAGACCATTCATGTTGCCTCTGGTGAAAGCCTCACTCAACCCAGAACACCACCACCCCCATCTACCAGGACCCTCCTGGACCCCGTGGGCAGAACAGGTGACGCTGATAATACGCTGCTGCCTGTTGAGGGCCCTCCAGGTATCCAGCATGGCGCTAGAGTTCTATATCCATTCTCTTTTTAAATCTTGCAAACAGTTCCACCCGGTAAGTGCTCTTCTTAGTCCCATTTTACAGATGAGGAAGCTGAGACTGAGAGAACTTGCTCAAGGTCGCATAGCTGGTAAATGGCAGCGTGGGGATTCAAAGTAGATAGAGCTCCAGGGTCCATGATCTTCTCTACAGCCGCCCCACTGTGTGCACTCCATGATGATTCCTGTGACCTGGCGTGTCCTTCTAGGCCCACAAAGCAAAGCATCTGCGGCTCCCTGACCCTTTGCAAGTTACGACACGTCAAGCTTTCAGAGTCAGGCCCTCTCCTATTCTGAGAAGTTCTACCTCAGTACAAGGCACTAGTCTAGTGTTTGGCCCATGCTGGGTGCTTCGAGTGAGCGAGTGAGTGAATGAATGATGGCATCATTGCAGAGCCCAGAATTTGAGCTAATCTTAATCTCTCAACTACCTCTTTGGTAAAATGGGAACGATAATACCCATGCTGTAGAGGCTGGAGGAAGAAGTAAGATAAAGGGACAGACAATCTGCATTATAACAAGCCTCTCTGCAAACCAGGGTTTGGCAGCCGCTTCTAAGAAAATGATAGTAACAGCTTAGCTGGGGGTCTCCTAGGGGCACACTTGGAAAGAAGGATCCATGTGCAGGGGGCGCTAAAGGACCTGCCCCCAAGGAGGAAGCGACAAGGGAGTGGGGAGCAGGACAGAGACCGGAGAGAAACCCAGCAAGGGTCCATTGCAGGGGCCGTCCCAGCCTCAGCCAGGTCCCTCCAGCAGCTCTGGAGCATAAAGCAGACCTCGGGGTCCACTATAAAGCCACGGGGCTGGGCTTCTGTACCCCCAAGCCAGCACACCCAGGCATTCGTGGCTCTCTGTAGGGCCACTGGGGCAGGCAGTGAGGCTCCAGTGTGTCAGGACGAGCCTCTGAGGGTCACGGGTGCTGGCCCTCAGGAGCAAACCCCTCCGAGGCTGGGCTATGGGTGCACAGAGCTGGTGAAAGGCATCCGAGGGGTCCGGGTGGGACTGTGGCAGTGACTGCTATAACCAGCTCTGTGGACCGGGCGTCTGTGTTAAGTCAGGCTTGTGCTGCACGCTGCCCACAGAGCTCTTTCTAACCCTGCACGGTGCTGCTGGGGAGATGTTTAAAAATGTGGATTCCTGACCCACACTCAGACTCAACGCTGAGAACCCCTGGGCGTGGATCTGAGAATCCGCATCTTAGCAGCTCCCCCAGGAGCTGATCCAGAATGAACTAATACAAAAGTATTAATGCCTGTCCATAGGGTTGCTGTGTTACAGTAGTAGTAATAATAATAACATGATGTGATATAAGGACCAAACTGGGTAACACCCAGCCCGATACTTGGCACATAGTAGATGCTCAACGAACACCCCCATCCTGTGTATGCATTTCCTTGGATCAGCAGAGGTGGCCCCTGGATAAAGTGCTGAACTGGATGCTGGAGGTGGGGTGGCAGACGTGCGTGAAATCCTTGAGCAGTACTGGCTTATGGAGAATGAGGGGGTCCGTGGTGCGGCCTTGAAGAATGTGTAGAGTCTAAGTAGACGTAGGTGGAAGGGACGAGGGGGGCGTTCCCTCTCTGCAGAGCTCAGAGGTGGCAATGAGCAGGGGACAGTCACTGTAGGAAGATGACATTTTGGGAGGCAGCGAGGAGGCCCCGAGTGCAAGGGAAGGCTCTGTGGTGGGCAGGAGTGGGGAGCAGGCTGGGGCAGGCCCTGGACGCCGGGGTCCCAGGCTGGGCTGTGGTCGGCAGCCGCCACTGCAGCATCTTGAGCAGAGGAGGTGGGGAGGGGGTGTCAGAGATTGCCCTGGTGGTCGGGGGTGGCTGCCGGATGAGCCGAGCGATTCTGCTGCCCATTTCAATATAGGCAGTGGCCCAGGAGCCTTTGGAAACCCCAGGGGCAGGCCAGACAGCCAACCAGGTAGACAGGCAACACCGGGATAAATTCTGCCACCCTTCAAACTGAGAGATGGAGGTAGTGGTGACCGGGCAGGGCCTGAGGTGGGGATGCGTCACTGAGGGCCCGTCCGGTCTGGGTCCAGGCCTGGCCTGGCTGGAAGGGCTGACAGGAGGCCCACAGACGGCCTTAGATGCTCAGAATCACACAACTATGACAATGAAGCAAAGATCGATGGGCCACGCCCACCCCATTGACAATGGAGAAGCCAAAGGCCACAACCCAGGAACTCAAAAAAGGGCCCAGGATCTTCTCCCACCTTCCCCCATCCTGCTATTCCATAAGCAGAGTGTTTTTCCCCCGTGAAAACACTTCCCATGAAGGGGTGGGGGCACCCCACGGAGCAGCACAGCCTGTATTGATGGGCAGAGGTGGTCTGGGAAGCTCCCCGGCGACCCACATCCCAGGCGGCCTCTGCTCTGCTCTCCCCCAATCCAGTTCCCCAAGTTTAGACGGGTCCATTCGGCAAACACTCTTTGAGCCTCTGTGGTGTGTGCTAAGGGCTCTGGGGGCATCAGAGACGTGCAAAGCTGCCCGGCCCTTCCAGGAACTTCCAGGGCTCTCATGTAGTTCAAAGGGAGGAGACGGAGGGTGCGGTATAGACAGTAAGGCCATGAAGACCCCCGGGGACAGGCGGCCATCACGCAAGGCTGTCAGTGGGCCTGGACGGGTGGGATTTCAATGACTCGAATCAGGGTTTGGGGAGAAGGTTGACAGAGCTGGGGATACGGCTGAAAATGGGGGTCGGGGTCAGACTGTGACGGGCCTTGAATGCTGGGCTGAGACGTAGAATTGGGACCAGCCATCCTGGGGCCCCTGCAGGGCCACACTCGCCTTCCTGCCCCACGGAACAACCCTGGGCTTGAAGTTAGGAGGCCTGGGGCTCAGCACACTCTGCCCTCCACCCACCGTGTGTCCAGGCCTGGACATCTTCCTTTCCCTCTCTGGGCCTCAGTTTCCCCATCTGTACAATAAAGGGGGAGGGTGTCTAGATCCCTTCTGGGAGATCTCTGGAGAGATCGCTGAAAAGATCCCCATTCAGACCAAAGGCAGCAGATAGAGCTGGCTGTGTCGTCAGGGGTGTCTGTCTGGCTGTGTGCTCGCCAGCGGGTACCTGGCTGTAGGTTCACCAGGGGAGTCTGGCTGTGCACCCGCTGCAGGTCTCAGCGCGGAGCAGCGGGGGTCAGAGGACTGGAAGGGGTGGGTCACTCGCCTTACCCAGAAGAGCACCTTTAGAAGAAGCTGCCGGATTAAGCCTCTCCCCTGACCCTCTCCATGCCCAAGGAGGGTCTTAGCATCCCTGGGGCCAGTGCAGGCACAGGACCCGGATCTGACTGGTTGCTCTCTCAGCCTCAGGACTCCTCCCCTCGGCCCCAGGGAAGTTTCCAGTCTGTGTGGCGATCCCAGCCGCCAGCGGGGTTGCCAGAGTTCTTCCTTTATGGGCTGAGGATTTGGGGGCGGTGGGGGGCCGAGAATGGACACACAGGCCCCTCCTCGGACTTGACCTCTGACCCCTCGTGTCTCCACAGAGATTTACTGCCCTTCAAGCTGAGGCTGCCCCAGGCCATCCTCGAGGCCAGCAGCTTCACAGACCTCAAGACCATCGCCAACCTGGGCCTGGGTAAGTCCCCACTGGGGTCAGGGGAGGTGGCTGGGCCTTAGGAAATGGAGCCCCTGGATTGCCCCCCGCTGACCGCCTGTGCAGATGGACGGCCCCTCAGGCTGACCCCGAGCTGGATCCTGAGTCCCAGCTCCCACGGGACCACCTGCACCCCTGCCCCAGGTGCTGAGCCCCTGTAGCAGGGAGATTCTCCCTCTTTTCGGAGTGACGCCCTTAACAGCTCTCAGGAGGTCTGATGCACAGCCTTGCTGGGTCTGAGGGAGCTGGGTCTGGTCAGGACCCACACAGGCTGACCTGGTGGCAGGGCGTGGCCTGGGAGAAGCTGGACCAAACGCCAGGGGACTTCTCAGCGATGGCCAGGAACCTGGGCCCCAGCCCCGCCCTCGTCAGAAGGAAAAGCAGCGTGAACGTGATCATGAGCTAGAGCGTGCCCCCCCCCTTGCCTGCCCCTGCCCAACCACCTGATTCAGCACACCCACCCTGCCCCTTACCCTTCTGACCTTTTGAGGGATGACGAGGGGAGAGTAAAAGACAGGAGCGTTTCTGATCCCAGCCCTTCCACGTAATAGTAAGAAGAGCTCACGTTTACCGGGCCCTTTCCATGTGACGGGCTTCGCGGAGCCAGTGCCAACCTCTGACACGGCCTCTCCGTGCTAACCCTCAGGGAGCCCAAGCTCACCAAGTCTGGAGCTGCCAGGAAGACAAGCCAGCCGCCTCTGCGGGCCCCCAGTCCTAGGCAGAGGTCAGGTCTCTTTATAAACAAAGCAGTTAATAAGTCCTCATCAAGACTAAGCCACACAGGGAATGTAGCCAGTGTTTTATAGTGACTTTAAATGGAGTATCGTCTATTAAAATTTTGAATCACTCTGTTATGCGTCTGAAACTGACATAATATTGTAAGTCAACTGTACCTCGATGTTTTTATTAAAAAGTCTAAACCGTACCCAGGAACCTGCACCACACATGGCTGAGCACAGCAGCACATCTTCACCAGTGCTGGTTGAATGGAGGACAGGGTGATGGAGAGGGCGGACCCGGGGTGTAGAGGAAGTTAGAGGCAGACCTGGCATCAGAGGCGATCCCCCCTGGCTCCCAAGCCAGCCACTGTCCACCACCCAGAGAGGCCTCTAGACAGCAATGCAAGAGGTGCCACAGGCAGCTCGTGGTCAAAGGCCAGGAAGTAGGAGGAGTCCAGGCCCTCGGATGTCCGCGTTTACTGAGCACTGACCTCTTAATCTGCACTGATGCATCAGATCTTCAAACAACCCTGTAAAGCAGGTTCTGTTATTGTGATCCCCACTTTATGGCAGAAGAAACAGACACCAGGGGTTGAGTGACATGTCCAGTGTCACAGGGTCCATGGAGGGCTGGGCAGCTGGGCTCCAGCCCTCACCCACTAGCTTGTGCTGCCCCTTAACTCCTTATCCAGGCTCTCCTAGGTCCGGTTGACCCAGTTTATAAACTTCAGGGCCAGTTTTCAGTTGATATTGGGGATAAACACTGAACTTGGGCCCCAGATGTTATAGTTGTTGGGCTCTTACCCTTCCAGAAGCTTCATGTGGGACAGGTGAGAGTCTTGTAACTCATACAGTCCAAGTGACACCCCTCCTAAGGTCTAAAATGCCACAGGTGACGCTCTCATTGCCGCGCCCTTGGCGCTATCTTGTGCAATCCTTGCATCCCCATTTTAAAGATAGAAAGTCAGTTCTTAGCACAGCCGAGAAACTTGGCCAGGGTGCTCCAGGCAGGGAAGAGCAAAGCTGGGATGCATGCCAGGGGCTTCTGACTCCCGGCTCAGCCCCTCCACTGCCCCTCAGCTGCACCTCATGACCTTCTCAGTTCTTTTGCAACGAGCAGTCAGCTGCCAGTTTTGAGGCCAAGTTGGGAGGGCAAGTGAGATGCATCAGGAGAGACTTACCTCTGAGAGGAGGGTCGGTTAGCAGCCTCACTGTGGGTAGGTTGGGGCAGGCGTCCCTAAGACCCACTGCCCCAGGGACCCGCAGTTTCCTCTCACCTGGGGTGCAGGGACGGGGCTGCCTCTAAGCCCTAGGAATGGCTGTATGAAAGACAAGCTGCTCCTCTGGGAAGAAGCACATTCCTTTCTGGAATAGAAAAGCCCTTCTATCCTGGGTGAGCTTCACCTGGGGCACGTTGAGGAAGTGAGAGGGGAGGCGCCCTCTGGGAAGCAGGCGGCAGTTCCGATTGTGTGTCCTTGCGAAGGGGATTTAAATGGAATCTGAGTGCACTGAAGCTTAGGAATCAGGGTTCTTTTTTTTAATTTTTTGGCCACACCACGCGGCACGTGGGATCTTAGTTCCCCGACCAGGGATCGGACCCGTGCCCCCTGTGTTGGAAGCACAGAGTCTTAACCACTGGACTGCCAGGGAAATCCGAATAACCGGAGGGTTCTGATCAGGCCTGGTGTCCCCAAGGGCTGAAGGTCAGAAGCGAGGTTCACCAGAATAGGTTTTCCCTGGAGCCGAGGAACGGTTAACTTTTCAGTCCTTCCCCAGAATGGACGGAGACCCGGAGCCGAAAGGGCACATCCTGTCAGAGGCCAGAGGCCCTGGCTCTGGGATGTGCAGACCTCCCTGACCTTCACCTGCGGTTGTGATGATAAATATGCCAAGAGCAGCACTTGCCAAGGGCCCAGACACACCAGGCATTGTGCCCAGCGCATCACACGTTGTTCTGGGCAAGGCACTCTTGCGGCAGAGAAGTGAAACCCACTCAAACGAGCTTAGATAAAAGGGGGCTTAGTGAAAGGCTGCCGGGAAATCTCCGTGATAGGAGCAGAAGGTCAGCCGGGCTTTGCAGGCAGCAGACGCTCATCTCTGCACACAGCTCAGCCTCCTCCCTAAGCCCTGGTTCCCGCTCCGACCTGCCACCGGCCAGGCTCTGACTCCCGACCTGGTGATCTCATAGTTGGAATACGTTTACGAGGCGTATGTGTCTTCTATCGCTAGTGTCTGCAGTGGTTCTTTTTCTGGCACTCTACTCACTTTTTACAAAATGAATAGAATGTCATGAATATCCAAATCATTGCACAAGTCCTGCTGTTCAGACAGGGATGACGTTGCTGAAACGGGGCTACCAACCTCCAGGCTCAGCACCACGGGATCGCCCAGAATGTTTGCTCGTGAGCTGATGTAAGAAAGTCTGAGTTTGGCCTTGGAAAAGCCAACGTTCAAAAGGTCTATGTAGGTATAAGCTTGGACCCGCAAAACTAACATAGGGGGCAGCTCGGCACTGAACTGCATGCAGTTGAATCTGAGTGCAAAAGGGATCTAGGGAAAGCGGTGACAGATAGGGGTTAGATTTGCAGAGGTTCTCAGACATATTTGTAGTATGTATATGTTTTAATATTTTTAAAATATGTTTAGAAAAAGCATATGTTCTATAGTGCTTCCAAGTTTGCCTGTAACTTGCTTTTTCCTTTACATTATATAATGAGAATTTTCCTACTTATTAAAAATTCAATGAAAACTCCAGATTGAATGGCTGTCCAACAGCCCGTCTTTAGGATGTCACAACAACATTCACCCACTGATCTCACCAGACTTTCTAGCTGTTTCCATGGCATCTGGAATACTTGGCTGCATTTACTCGTCCCCTCTTTGTTCTGCCGGTAGCCCAGGGCTCCTCAAGTGTGAAACCTTTGTCACCTTTGCCTTCAGGGTCTACAGCCCAGTACCTGGCCTGGCCCGGGACCTCTGAGGGTTGTAGGAGTGGACGCCTGGCAGAAGGCATCCCCAGCTGAGACACAGGAAGCCACAGGGCCAGCAAAACATCTGCCTCAGTCCGAGGGCAGCACAGAGGCAGTGAGGGCACAGGCCCTTAGGGGAACTGCGACCACTGAGCTGAGCTTGCCCAGTGCCAGTGGGCACAGATGCCCACAGCCAAGCCAACCGCAAGGCCTGCATGACAGCGTTCCGCTTCTCCCCTGGCCTTGGCATTGTGTAGGCTGCAGAGAATGTTACCTACTTCCTTGTTTTGTTTTTTTTTTGCGGTACGCGGGCCTCTCACTGTTGTGGCCTCTCCCGTTGCGAAGCACAGGCTCCGGACGCGCAGGCTCAGCGGCCATGGCTCACGGGCCCAGCCACTCCGCGGCATGTGGGATATTCCCGGACCGGGGCACGAACCCGTGTCCCCTGCATCAGCAGGCGGACTCTCAACCACTGTGCCACCAGGGAAGCCCTACTTCCTTGTTTTTAAGCATAAAGACCTATGCTGCCACTGAGTTCCCTAATAGGCCCTCAGACCCCAGGGTGCAGCTCCTCACCCCTCAGAGCGGCATTCGCTTTGGGTCCTCTGCCCTGCGAGGTACAACCACCAGGCCTATCTTAGGGGCAGGGGAGTGGTTGCTAATCACCCAGGCCCCGGGCCCATTTCTGTGAACCCCACTGTCTGTTCCACTCTTGTAGGAATACAGATCTGGGCGGTGGAAAATGTGTTCTTTTTTTCTGTGCATGAGGGACCCCCCCTGCTATCCTGAGGCGGGCAGTCCAGCTGGTGGTCCATCACTTATAGAGCTCTTTGCCCTCCTTTTTGCCTCCCTCTTCTCATTTTCTCACTTCTTCTCTTCTTGTCTTTAGACCTCTTCCCATGGTTCAGGATGAAACCAGAGAAGTACAGTCCTAGGGTTGGTCTCTCCCGTCAGTGTGCACCAGGACTGCGGAGCCCAGGGGAGTGTAGGTGAGGCCTGAACGTGTCAGGAAGGCTCCACCAAACAGGGGACATTTGACCTGAGTGTTGGAGGATGAGTAGGAGTTTGCCAGGTGGAGAGGGTGGGAAAAGCATTCCAAGCAGAGGGAACACATTAGCCAAGACCTGAAGGTGTGGTGGCCCGTGGCGTGTTCAGGAAGAAGTGAACAGCAGAGAGAGCGGGTGGAGATCAGTAGGCAGCGCTGGGAGGGTGTACGGGGCCACATCCCACAGGCCTTGAATGCCAGGCTAAAGGTTGGGAAGCGATTCTGAACAAATAGAAATCAAGGGCCCACCGTACGCCCAGCACAGAGCCACGAGGAGTGGAATGGATTGGGGGCAGGATGGGGGCATGGAGGCAGCCTATGGCCACGATCTAGGCGAGTGGTAATGGGAGTGTCCGAGCATGGGTGGGCGGTTCTCTTGATCGTCTACCCCATAACTTGCACCTTCTCCCAAAGGAAGGGTCTTATGAGAACTTGGAGGTGAGCCTCAGGGGCCTCAGCTCACCTATGGGGCTGCAGCCCAGTCACCTTAGACTGGCCGCCTGCTGCTCCTTGCTAAGAAACCTTCCAAGGAGACCATGCAAAGTACCCGAGAGAATGGACCGGTCATGGAGGGGTCATAGCTGCCCAAGAAAGTGAAGCATAGGGCCCGGGCAGCCCTCAGGAACAACCCGCCTGGATCTAGGGAGAGCCTGGAGACGCACCCTCCCCCTCCGGGCTCTCTACGTCCTCAGGTGGTGGCTGGCATGGGCACAGAGCCTGGCGTGTCAGAAAGTCCCACAAAAATTGGTCATCTGATGCTGTGGAGACAGCCGCATGGCACTTCCAGGCTTGGGAGCCTCTGCCCAGGACGGGGCTGAACCATGAGTCCCGCCCTGCTCCCCTGTGGATGCGCACGGCTCTCTTTCAGTCAGTTTCTCGGCAGCCCCACCATCCTGGGATTACACCTTGCTCACCTTCATTGGGTTTCTGACCCCTTTGGCCAGCAAGGTGGCAGACACCCACAGCCCTGAGAGTGCCCATCCCTTAGGGCGGGCACGCACACGTGCACACACATGCACAGCTGCCCTTGGCCATCTTGCAACATCTCCTTTCTTTCGATGTCAAGAGCCTGTTGTGTTCTTACCACATTCCCCGTTCTGGGGTGCTCACCACCCCACTACTCACTCACGCCAGGAGAGCAACCAGGATGGGAAGTGTCGCAAGTTCCTATGAAGGGCGGCCCAGCACACGGCTCTATTTATTTATTTATTTATTATTATTTTTAACATCTTTATTGGAGTATAATTGCTTTACAATGGTGTGTTAGTTTCTGCTGTGTAACAAAGTGAGTCAGCTATACGTATACATATATCCCCATATCCCCTCCCTCTTGCATCTCCCTCCCACCCTCCCTATCCCACCCCTCCAGGTGGTCACAAAGCACCGAGCTGATCTCCCTGTGCTATGCGGCTGCTTCCCACTAGCTATCTGTTTCACGTTTGGTAGTGTCTATATGTCCATGCCACTCTCAGCTTTAGAGCTAGTGTGACCTAGTTCAAATTCCAGCTCCTTCACTCACCACCCCAGTGACCGTTCATCTCCCTGGCTTTCTCATCGTCATCTGCCACACGGGGACAACATGAGGACTTACACCAGAGGCCTGTGGTCAGGGATCGGTGAGATGGTCCCTGTAGAGCAAGGAATCCCCAACAGCCAGAACGCAGTGCACGTTTGTTCCTCGTATTGTCTTTGATGCTGTTTTTGGTGGTTTTCTTACTGATGACTCCCTCCCAGAGGTAAAGAGCCCTGGGTGAGAGGCTAGAGGCCTGTCTCAATCACTAACAATGAATTTGCACTATCGATCTCTGAAATGAACGCGTGGAACGAGACCTGGGTTCCAAACTCCTCCGAAAGGA
Source organism: Aethalodelphis obliquidens (assembly GCF_003676395.1). Lineage (NCBI taxonomy): Eukaryota > Metazoa > Chordata > Mammalia > Artiodactyla > Delphinidae > Aethalodelphis > Aethalodelphis obliquidens. The sequence goes on from NW_020837965.1 coordinate 17,035,513, forward strand.
GCTGCTGAGGGAGCTTGCAGTGACCTGCCAGCCAAGTGACCTTGTTCTCAAAATGTGCTCCTGTGGCCTTTTGGGAGCATCCCGAGCTTTTGTCAGATTCTCCATAGAGCCTGGTACCGAGAGGTCAAGAACTCCTCTGAGCTAGTCAAGCCCCGGCGCCCTTTCAGCTTGGACGTCCCATGCCCGTTACCTAGAACAAGCCTGGCGCTGACCATCAGTGTAGCCCTGCTTTGGTGGCCCCAGCTAAGGGCTGAGTCGAGAGCAAGGCATGTGCTGGGACTTAACTCAGCAGTGCAGGAGCTCCAGCTCTCTGAGCTGGGGGCACAGGGCAGCTTCCTGTTTTAAGACAGATTGGCCAGAGGCAGAATCATTTTGCAGAGGGCAGGCATTCCCCCACTTGGGTGGTCAGGTCTGAGCTCACTGGCTACAATCCATAGTTCATTCTTCCTGCTGTGACAGCTGCAGTGGCCCAAACAGGCCCAAAGCAACTTCTCTGTCGGGACCCCATCCTAGGGATGACTAGATGAAGGCCTAGAAAGGTCCGGTGACCTGCCCCAGAGCACCCAGCCGGTCAGCATCGGGAGCTCCGGGGTTCTGCCCCCTCCATCCCCGTACGTACCTGCACCCCGGGGCATGGGTGCCCCCCCCCCCACCGTGGGGTCTCACACGCCAGGGGACAGGACTGAAGCTGAGCCTGTCACCAGCACCGTCCAGGCCCCAGCCCGACACCTCAGGGGAGGATGGCGTGGGGCTTCCCCTCTCAAAGCAGGAAGTAGTGGGAGAGGTTTAAAACAGTCCAAGAGGGGAAACCAACCCTCTGAGCGGTGAAGCAAGCACTGTGTGTGGCCTTCCCTCGCCCTGCCCCCCGTGCAGCCCACAGACACCGCCCGGGCCAGGCTGGGGCCCGGCTTCAGGACTGACCGCCTCTCCCTCCCTCATCTCGACAGGATTCTGGGACTCCTCGCTGAACCCCCGGCCAGGAGGTGGGAGCCCAGTGGAGGCCCCGAGAGACCCAGCCCCGGGAGCGCCCCCCACCTCCATTCTCAGGTCATCCGCCCATTACGAAAACTGCTCGTGTGAAATCGAGCTGTCCGTAGGAAACGGCCGCCTGTGGTTCGTGAATCCAGTCTTCATCGAGGACTGCGGCGGCTCCCTGCCGGCTGACCAGCCACCCCCGGGAAGCTGCCCCTTGCCGTCGCCTCCCGCCTCCGAGGCTACCTCCCCCACCTCCAGGTGGGCCCCTCGCCGCCCAGCCCCCCCTCCCCCGCCGCTCCCCCTCCATCCCCCCAGCTCCAGCCGGCCTCCTCCCCCCGGCCCCCCTCTGGCCTGCCCTCTGCCCGGTTCTCCCTCAGAGGCTGCTCCCCCGCCTCCGCATCCCAAGGCCCTTCCCCCCTCACCCCCAGCGTCTGCCCCCCGCCTGGCACCCCACACCCCAGGCCCCCCAGAGCTTCCAAGCCAGCCACCCATGACAGCCTGTGAGAGGCTCCCGCGTCCCCTCGCAGGCCTGGGCCCCCTCAGGGAGGAAGAGATGAAGCCGGGGGCAGCCCCCAGCCCCTTGCAGTCCCCCGTCCCTCCAGCGCCCACGAAGAAGAGCCTCCCCGCCGCCCCTCCCAGACGCCGCATCGCGGAGAAGGCTTCCCTGGAGGACCCGAGTGCAGGGAAGGCGGACAGGGGGGCGGCAGCGGAGGGGGACCCGGTGGGTCCTTCCAGGGCATCCCCGCTCCGCCTGCCTCCCCAGGGGACCTCCGGCAGCCCTGGGGACGGGCCTCAGAGAACCACAGAGCAAGGCCAGGAAGCAGCGGCCAAAGCCGGCGATCCAGGCAGCATGCCAGAGCCTCCGAGGAAGATTCGACAACCCCCAGTCCCACCTCCCAGGAAGAAACGGCTCTCCCGGCAGCTGGTCTCGGTCCTTCCAATTCCCCTGGAGACTGCCGAGCTTTCCACGGACGGGGAGGCCCCCGAGAACCCCAGGCCCGGTCCACTGGGAGAAGGCCAAGGTCCTGCCCCCACGGCTGGCACTCAGAGCCCGCGTGCCCGGCCTGGGGCCCGGCCCCAGAGCACCCCGGAGTTCAAGGGCTCCCTGGCCTCCCTCTCGGACAGCTTGGGGGTGCCCGCCTCGGCCACAGACCAGGACTCCTACTCGACCAGCAGCACAGAGGAGGAGCTGGAGCAGTTCAGCAGCCCCGGCATCAAGAAGAAGTCGTCGATGATCCTGGGCAAGGCCCGCCACCGCCTGAGCTTCGTGAGCTTCTCCAGCGTCTTCAGCGCCTTCCTCTCCAACAACCGCAAGCTGTACAAGAAGGTGGTGGAGCTGGCCCAGGACAAGGCCTCGTACTTCGGCAGCCTGGTGCAGGACTACAAGGTGTACAGCCTGGAGATGATGGTGCACCAGACCTCCAGCATGGAGATGCTGCAGGAGATCCGCACCATGATGACCCAGCTCAAGAGCTACCTGCTGCAGAGCACCGAGCTCAAGGCCCTGGTGGACCCCGCCCTGCACTCCGAGGAGGAGCTAGGTCGGTCCGCATCCTGGGGCAGGGGCTGGGAGCGGGGGGGAGCCAGGGATAGACCCAGATGATCCTCCCTTTCCGTGAACTAACCCCTCTGCTGTTCTGTCTCCTCCTTCCGAGTTCGGCCCATGGGCCCAGTTAGATGGCAGAACCTCAACCACCTGAGAGCTGGGCAGGACCCCACCCTCAGGATGCTCCTGGTTTTGTTAGGGAGACAAGTCAGCAGGAGCGATTAGCGGCCAAAAAAAAAAAAGCATGAACACACATGGCTGCGGAGGGTCAGAGGCAGTCCCTGCAGGAGATCTGGTGGCTGCAGAGATGTAGAGACCCTAGAGGGCATGGACCCTCTTATTCTGTAGATGAAAAAGGCCCGGGAAGGGGAACGGACTTGGTCAAGGTTACACGGGAGCCAGGGGCGGTGGGGAAGCTGACCGCAGGTCCCTGCCTCCGGGTCACCACGCCTCTAGCTGCAGAGGCTCTGAGGGCCTGGAAGGACAGACAGGAGTGGGGTGACGGAGGCAAGGGCAGCTGTGTGTCGTCCTGTTGAAGAGGCTGGAAAAGCAAAGGGGAAGAGGGAGGCAGCAGGATGAGGACCAAGACAGCCAGGACCAGCCCTAGACCCAGACATGGGCCAAGCCTAGGCGTGCGTGCCAGGGAAGGGTTATCTTGGCCTCTCCTGAGACTCAGCCGTGGGGACATGGGCCCCTCCCTCACCTCCCAGGGATAGAGCAGCTCAGGTGTCTCCCTACAGGGACAGGACTTGGGACCTCCCCTGCTGGGCCAGTAGAGGAGACCCTGGGGATCGGACAGAGCCAGAAAGACTTTCCAAGAATATTTCCCTACTGTCAACCAAAGCTGAACATTGCCTTGGTGTCAAGTTGACGTGGGTTCAAATCCTTGTTCAGGCCCCAACTAGCTGTGTGACCTGCACCGGCAGAGCCTGCGTTGGTCCATCTGTGGAGTGGGGATTATGGCATGTATGTTGCACAGTCGCTGTGAGACCAGAGATGACTAATTCTCATTCCACTAGCTGATCAGGGCGCCTCTGGGATAAGATGACATTTGAACAATGAAGGAATAAGCCATGTGGATAGCCACGTGCATTTCTCCAGGCAAAGGGAATGGCAAGTGCAAAAGCCCCGAGGTAGGAGCAAGCCTGGCCGCTTGGCAGAACAGCAAGAAGGCCAAGGTAGCTGGGGCAGCATGTGCACAGGGAGCAAACAGGTGGTGAGTGAGAGAGGTCACAGGGAGAGGTCGCAGAGGGGGCTTGTGGGCCACGGGAAAGACTGCAGCTTCTATGGTGGATGAGATGGGGCCATTACAGGGCTCTGAGCACAGGAATGTCGTGATCAAACACGGCATAACAAGATTATGCCAGTTGCTGTGTTGAGAATGGACGAAAAGAAGCCAGGGCAAGAGGCTATTAATATAACTTAAGTAAGAGATGATGACAGCCTAGGTCAAGGCGGTAGCCGTGGAAATGGTAAGAAGTCAGGTTCTGGCTATACTGTATTCTTGAGACTAGATTCAGATGGATCTGGTCATTGAAAGAGACACATCAAGAATAACTCTACCAAACGTTTATTGGGCACCCAGGCCCTCCAGGTACAGCTGCACAGGTTGTACACTGCACAACTCCCATGTACATAGTGCTCTCTGAGGTGGTGTGCTAGTAAGCAGCCCTGTGAGAGTTTCTTGTGTGCCAGGCCCTGTGAAAAGCATTACATACCATGCGTGGCTCCTGTGCCCTTGGCAGTGTTGGCTTTTGTTGAATGTACTACACTGTCTCACCTGTCAGAACTGTGGGCTGTACCTGCCGGGGCTGTGAGTATGTCCTTCCAGGGACGTGGGATGGGGATATCCACACTGTCGGGCAACAAGACGTGGGGGCAGGATCCCTGCAGCTGGTTTCCTCACCCTCCTGCTCTCGCCCACCTGCAGAAGCCATTGTGGAGTCTGCCTTGTACAAGTGTGTCCTGAAGCCCCTGAAGGAGGCCATCAACTCCTGCCTGCGTGAGATCCACAGGAAGGACGGCTCGCTGCAGCAGCTCAAGGAGAACCAGCTGGTGATCCTAGCCACCACAACCACCGACCTGGGCGTGACCACTAGCGTGCCGGAGGCACCCATCATGGAGAAGATCCTGCAGAAGTTTGTCAGTATGCACAAGGCCTACTCGCCCGAGAAGAAGATCTCCACCCTGCTCAAGACCTGTAAGCTCATCTACGACTCCATGGCCCTTGGCAACCCAGGTAGGTGGGCAGCCGGGAGGGACCCGGGCTGGGGGCGCTCTCCGGATCCCTGGAGCAGCGATATCGTATGAGGCTGTGACCCCTTCCCCTCAACAACTCCAGAGCCCTTGGAAAGCACTGGAGAAGCCTTCCCAGAATCAGAAGCCTGTTGGGGCAGGAGTAGCCACGGTGGGTTCCCTGGGGGCCGGGAGGGGAGCCATGGTTGGCTGCCACACTGAAAGCAGCCAAGGAAGCCAGCCCATATGTGCCTTTGTATGAATTAGGAAAAGGTGCTACGTTCGTTTCCTAGGGCTGCCGCCACAAAGTTCCACAAACTGGTGACAACAGAAATGTATTGTCTCACAGTTCTGGAGGCTGGCAGTTAGAGCTCAAGGTGTCAGCAGGGCCCTCCTCCCTCTAAAGGCCGTAAGGAAGGAGGTGCTCCAGGCCTCTCTTCTAGCTTCTGGGAGTTCCTTGGCTTGTGGCAACATCACTCCAGTCTTTGCATGGTGTGCTCTCTGTGTACGTGTCTGTGTCCACACTTCCCCTTTTGATAAGGACGTCAGTCATATTGGATTAGGGGCCCACCCTACAACAGTATGACCTCATCTTAGCTAATTATATCGGCCAAGACCTAATGTCCCAATGAAGTTACATTTCGAGGTACTGAGGGCTAGGACTTCAACATATGAGTTTTGGAAGGACACAATTCCACCCATAATGGCCACATAAATCAGTTACAGAAGCCAGTGGGGCAGGTGTGCCCGAGCTGGGCTGGGCTGACTCGAGGGTCTGTGGTCGGAGGGGGTCGTTTGGAGGCTGGCTGGGCTAGGATGGCCTTGCTTATGTGTTGCGTGGTCGATTGGCTACTGACTGGTCTCGGATGGGGGTGACTGGGCCACGTGTTTCTCCTTCTCCAGCAGGTTAGCCCAAGCTTGTACCCATGGCGGTAGTTGGGGTCCAAGTGGGCAAGTACAGCCTGCAAGGCCTCTCGGTATGGACTTGAACTGGCACAACGCCGGTCTGACACATTTCACTGACTCGTTTAGTCACAAGACTAGCCCAGATTTAAGGGGTGAGGAACCAGACTTCCCTGCTTGATGAGAAGAGCTGCAAAGGCACCTAGCAGGGGGTGCAGATGTTGGGAAGGGCATCATTAGGACCATTTATAATCAGTCTGTCCCAGTGCTCCTCCAGGCAGACAAGCACAGGCATCGCTGCACCGTGGTGCACACCTTACACTGAGCACAATGCTGGCTGGATTTCATCCCCTGACTACCCCTTCAGCTGGATGTCCCTGTGCAGTAAGCAACCTGCGTGACTGTACATGACAGCCATGGCAATGGAGAGTGGAGGGAGTTTTAACCTCTGTAGCCATACAGACTTAGGTTCAGATTCCTGCTCTGTCACTTACTACCTGTGTGACCTTGAGTGATTTACTTAACCCCATAAGACCCAGTTTCCTCATCTGAGGAAGCTGTTTTACAAAGAGGCAAAACTAGGACCCCTAATGGTTCAGAAGCCACACTTGGTCGCTTGTGGGTATTGGAAACAGCATATGTAAAATGTCAACCTCAGTGCATGGTGCCTGGCGGGCTCGACCAGTGGTGGCTGTTTTAGGGGCGGGATTCTCCATCTGCCTTGGAGAAGGGCAGGCCAGTGTGACCACAGGCCAACAGAAAACATCTGTTAGTGTGTGACTGGGGGATGGTGCAAGGTCCCCTCACCCTAGAAAAACTTCCTCACAGGCCTGGAACAGGCCACAGTTCCAGGTTGGAGTCACTCTTTTGGATTAAACTGACTTGGGTCCAACAGTCAATTGTGAGAATGAATACTGTTCCCCGTAAGCAGATGCCACCCTGAGTTACAGCTGCATATTAACCCTTTATCATAATATTGGAAATGTGATTGGAAGAGAGAGGGTTACAGCAGTGGAGTCGGGGTGCTGAAGTGGAGGGTTTTCTTCATGGAGTGGGAGTCAGACCTCGAGATGGGATGTCCCATGCGGTGCAGAGTCCAGAGAACAGGCCAGCGTGTGAGCTCCACAGCTGAGAAACCGCCTCAGAAATCGCCAAGGAAGTAAGGTGGGGGTCAGCAGGCAGCCTGCACCCCCCAGAGCTCTCAGAGGTGGACCTGCTCTGTCCCAGGGGTGCGGAACCCGGGAAGCTGTCCAGGAGCCCACAGCAGCGATGTGAGGCTGGAGGTTAAGTCCCCACTGTGGCGTGGCAGAGGGCTGGCCAGGAACCTTCTCAGAGCGAGGCGGCCCCAGGTCAGCAGCGGGGGAGGGAGGCAGGCTCAGGGGGTGCCCTGCGTGGTGTGCAGAGGGGGCAGCTGGATCAGGGCAGGAAAAGAGACAAAGCCCCGTAGGACCCTTTGCTGGGAGCAGCCTCAGCGAGAACAGACGGGCGGGCCTGGGACCTTGGGGGAATGTGGAAGAGAGAGATCCGGGCTTCCTTCCCAGCTGTGTGATTGTGTCCAGGTAACTTCGGTGCTCTGAGCCTCAGTTTTGCCTGTGTTAAGTCAGCACAGCTACACCCGCGTTACGGGGCTGTTGTGAGACTGAGATGAGTCTGCAGTTTGCATCCAGCCCAGTGGCTGGCACTTAACAAGGACAGTTACCTTCCCCTCTGAACTTCTCGTTCGGGCAGTCATTCTCCCTGCCTTGAGGGGGCTCGGGGCAAAGTCAGGACCCAGGGCTCTACAGACCCTGAGCCGTTATCAGGGAGGCAGCTTTGGGCCTGAAATGGGCAATTGCGTCCTCAGCGAGTCCCCGTTTACTCAGAAGCCTTGAGCTTCCTGCAGTTCTTTTAAACACTCAGTGTCTTGGCAGTGACTTCAAACACTGTTTTGCTGACAATGAATTCACTTACTAAAAACTTACCAGCGAGCAGGGAATGGGGGAGGGAATGGCTAAATCTGAGGGAAAAGAAAGACAGAGAGGCACTGCCGGAGCTCAGCCCGTGAAAGACTGAACAGAACAAGGACGATCATAGCTTCCTTGTCCTTGGCTGGCAGGGGCAGGAATACAGGAACCTCTGCTGATTCAAAAGCCAGCTCCAGGCAGGGAGACTCTGAGCCCAGAAATTCAGGACGGGATCAAGGCTCCGTGTGAAGATTCCCCACCAGGAACAGACCCACCAGGAACAGATGGGTTTCTTGGCAAGAGCCAGACAGTGGGTTCCCCTCCCACTGCTGAGTGAGCCCTGGCCTTGTGAACCCAGTGGCTCCCAATCTTACCTGTGCCCCGAGCAGGCCTGGGCTGCCCCACTCGGAACCTCAGCCTCTTCCCTGAGAGGAAGCAGTTCTGCCAAGAAGAGCAGGGGTCTGAGGGTTCCTTCAAGGACATGGGTTTGAACCCCGCTCCGGTGCTGTAGCCTTAGACTTGAATCTCATGGGGCCTCTGCTTGTGTGTAAAATGGGGATGATGAGACCTACCTTGCAGGTTGCCATGCAGGGTAGAGGTGGGGAGAGCACACAGAAAACACCTGGGCTGCGTGGCCCCAAGGAGGTACTAATCTTCCAGAGCCTCTGGTTTCTAGCCCCGTTCAAAAAGAGGCTGGGAACACCTCTCTCACCTGGGCTGTGGCGAGGCTCAGAGGCGAACAGGTGTGTGGGTGAGTGTCCAGTAGATGTGAAGATGCAGGAATGGCTGCTCCAAATGTGGAGGATGCAGCCACTCAGTGGTTTCCAAGCTGGGTTCCCCGAGGCACCCCAGGGGCCGCCAGAGGGACACAGGACTGGGCTTGATCCCAGACAAACCTGCTTGTCCCTCTTTTACACACAGGGTTCCACCTGGGATTTTGTTTGAAATAACCAGTTCTGCTGCTAAATTTTTTGGCCTTTTGAGAAAACCTTTCATTTGGAAAACATTTCAGACTTCAAAAACTTCAAGAATAGGAATAGTACATTAAAACAGGAACATCCACTTACCCCTTGTGGACTGTTAATATCTTACGTCATTTGTTTTATCGTTTATACTCTCTCCGTGCATATGTAATTTTTTCCTGAATCATATAAGGGCAAGTTACATACATCTTGGCCCTTTACCCCTAAATACTTCTGAGAATAGGGATATTCCCTCACATAACCACATTAAAGTTGTCTGCTTCGTAAACTTACATCAATAAAATATTTTTCTCCACTGCACTGCCTGTATTCCAGGTGGTCACTGATCTAACAAGGCTCTTATTAGCATTTCCTCCTCCAGTTCAGGGTCCGATCCAAGGTCAGGTACCGCATTTAGTTGCCTCCTTTAATCTGGAACGTTACAGCCTTTCTGTGTCTTTTATGGCATTGGCATCTTTAAAGAATACAGGTTTCCCTCCCTGCCCCCTCCCCATCTTTTCTTTGTCACGAAAGTTCCTCATTTTGTGTTTGTCAGATGTTTCCGCATGATTAGACTGAGGTTAGGCATTTTCAGCCAGATCTGGACTGACTCTTAAATTCTCTTCTGACTTTGACATGCAGTGACCTTAGGACCAGGTCTTCTGCTCACAACCTCCGCCCACCCGGCCCCGCTCCCCTCCCGCACCCTCACCCCCCCCCCCCCCAGACGCTTCCAGAGCTTTGCTACTCTGAGTGTGGTCCCCAGCCCCACCCCCCACCCCCACCACCACCACCATGGAAGCCCTGGGAGGCATGGGCGACCCCGTGGAGGGCACAGCGCCGGCTTGGCTGCCGCCGGCCTCCACCACCGACACCCACTCTACGCAGAAAACTGCCCTTCCCCCCACCTGCCCTGCCCCAGCGCCTCAAGTCCAGGAAAGAAGCTCCACCGGCCCATCTCTCCCACTGCACGATGCTGGCGATAGTAACTGGTATCCACACGGCCTGGCTGCTGGCGAGACTGGCTGGGACAGTGGGAAAGGCAGAACGTAGAGACACAAAGCCTGAGGTAACAGCCAGGCTGTCTTTTCCAGAAAGGTAGTTGCTGTTAATGCCCATGATACAGATGGGCCAGGATTCAAAGCTAGGATATCCTTACTCCAGAGCCTGTGCTTCCATCACTGTCCCAAGCAGCCAGCCTGGGAACGGGTCCCAAAGCTCCCGAGTCGTGATCAAGTGCTTCCTCCACTGTAGCAGGTTTAGGGGCCCGTGTCAGGGAGGGTGGGGAGCTCACAGAGACAGTGGCTTTGGATAGACCTGGCCCTCTGTCCTGCAGCCAGGAGCAGACTGCATGAGGCTCGGTGAGAGCAGTTAGAACTTCTAGAATCATCTGTCCCATTACTTTGACAGACAAGCTCTTCCCACCTCTTCAGTGTCTAAGACCCAGCATTCAGGGCTGGCCCTGCTGTTGGGGAGAAATAGCTTCAAACCCAAGAACTCCTCCATAAGATAGGCGTTGGGGGGAGGAAAGGAGAATGCAGTGCACACAAATGTGGGGCTCTTTCTTAAAAGAATAAAGAGCAGGCAACATCCGAGAGGGCAGTGAAGGCCAGCAGGCTATTCTCTTCCTTCGAGAGTCTGTATCTGGCTCAGGCAGGGCAGAGGCGGGGGTTGGGAGACCCCAGGTGCAGGGATGACAGGCCTATGACATTGACTGAGGGTAGACAGGACAGAGAGGGAGGTCAGTCTGTTGGTTTCTAAAAATCGATGTTAAAAAATCTAAACTGATTTCTGATGACAAAAGTCACTAATGTTTATTGTAGAAAAGGATGATTAGTATTGCGGTAGATTTCTATCTGGTCTCTTTGAAGTAGATATAGATAGGTAGGTAAATAGATAATTAGTTAAGGAAATACTTTCTGCTATAACAGATAAACCCTGCAATCTCTAACTCAGTACAAATTCATTTCTCATGCATGGAAGTCCAGTTGGATGGAGGAGGGCTGGGGAGTGGGGACTGGGCTCTGCTCCGTATAGCCATCCAGGGATCCAGGCTGAGGGAGGCTTTCTAAGTCCCCCTGGGCATCGACATGCAGGTGACAGAGAGAGACAGACAGAGAACATATGTGCCAGGCCTGGAAACAAAGCATAACCTTGTTTTTATGCCCACAACAGAAATGGGGTTCAGGACCTCTAAGATGTCACGTTCTGAGGATTAGAAGCCACGTTACCCTCCTGTCTTGCATAATAACCATGTGTAACATGTAACCCAGAAGGCACCATGTTAATCACTTTCTATCTGTCTTGTCACTGAAACATCACAACCACCCCCACGAGGTGTGGGCACTGTTGTTATCCCCATTTTACAGCCAAGGAAACTGAGGCTCGGCAGGGTGAAGCAGCAAGCTCAGGGTCACACCTGAGCAGGTGAGTGGGGCCCTGGGACTTGGATCCAGGTCCTGTGCTGTACTGCTGTGTTCTCCTGCCTCTCCAGGGTGCCCTGGGGTCAGAGATGACCTCAGGGAGGCCAGGCCCAATCACAGTGGCTTCACACGTTTTCCAGCCAGGCTGGGACTTTTGGCCTCTGGTCTCTGCACCCGCAGCCTGTGTGGCTGACTGGCTTGTGGGCTGAGCTCTCCGAAGAGGAACCCAGGGAGCTGGAGTGATTTCCTCAGGGATCCACTGTTGCTCAAAGCAGAACTGAGACTTAAGCAGCATCTGCAAAAAGCACAAACAACCCAACAGGGTCGCTTTGGGAAGCTCAGTGGGAGAGAGGCTGGCCTCTCGTCTCACGTCAGCCACAGACTACAGGGAACCTCCCTCCCTCGGGCTCCAGCTCTTTCATCCGTGCAGCTGGGAGTTCAAACTAGACCAGTGGTTTTCCAACTGGTCCCGGGGAACTCTCGAGGGACTCGAGGGACTGGGGACATCTTGCAAGGGGAAAGGGGGAGGAGGGGAAACAGCAAACCAGCCCTGCTGTCCGACTCTGATCAACCAGAGCAGCCCAGTTCTGTATAAGATCTACCCCTTAACGAAAAGATTCCACTGCAAAAGGAAATTGAAAACCTCCTGTTCTAGAGGCTTTCTACTTCCTGCCATCCTGTGTTTTTATCAGATAAGTTCATTCATTCAGCAGTTCAACAAACATTTATTGACAGTATGGGTGTTAACAGGAAACCCCAGCCCCTGTTTTTAGGATGGTCACAGTTCAAGTGGAAAAACAGAGCATTCAACAGGCGACAATATTCATTCATTCATTCAGCAAGTATATTTATTTATTTATTTATTTATTTATTGTTTAGATGTTGGGAGTAGGAGTTTATTAATTAATTAATTTATTTTGGCTGTGTTGGGTCTTTGTTTCTGTGCGAGGGCTTTCTCTAGTTGTGGCAGGCGGGGGCCACTCTTCATCACGGTGCGCGGGCCTCACTGTCGCGGCCTCTCTTGTTGCGGAGCACGGGCTCCAGACGCGCAGGCTCAGTAGTTGTGGCTCACGGGCCTAGTTGCTCCGTGGCCTGTGGAATCCTCCCAGACCAGGGCTCGAACCCGTGTCCCCTGCATTAGCAGGCAGATTCTCAACCACGGCGCCACCAGGGAAGCCCTGTTTAGCAAGTATATTTATCAAACACCTACTACTGTTGAGGCATCGGATATAAACAGTGAGCACGATAAAGTCCCTGCCCTCGTAAAGCTTTCATTACCTGGGGAGAGACAGCTAATAAACAAGGAAACAGAAATACAAAATCTATCATCAGATGCTGAAACAGGCCACTAGAATGAATAAAACAGGCTAAGCGGTCTGGGGAGTGTGAAGGAGTTTGCTGTTCTGGGTTGGGAAGTCAGGGGAGGCCTCTCTGAGTTAACATGTATTTGTTTTTCCATTCTTCAATGACAAGCCCAGGGAAACCCGTTATAAGGGCACTGAACCTAGCTGGTGGGGAGTGGGGGTCTTGGGTTAAAACTTCCTGGGGGAAGGAAGTGGCTTCAGGTGGGAATCGTAGCGGAGGGTTAGGGCCAAAGCAGCCGTGTGCTGCCCCAGGATCGTTGCACCAGCCACACCCACTTTCAATAAGAACCCAGTCAACACATTTCAAGGGGCAGTTATGATAAGATGATAGATTCTTTCCTCTAGATCGGGGTCTGCAGGCCAACTCTGGCCTGCCGCCTGATTTCGTAAATAAATTTTTATGGAAACAGCCACGTTCATTCATTTACACAGTGTCTCTCTGGCTGCTTTTGTACAATGGTTGAGTCAAATAGTTGGGACAGAGACCATGTGGCTCATGAAACTAAAAATACTTACTATCCAGCCCTTTATGGAAAAAAATTGCCAAGCCCTCTTTTAGAAAATGCTTCCTAGAAGACAACACTTTATTTTTAATCCAGCCACTTGTTCGACGCTCACAAGGGCTCTGAGTAACAGACTGAGTTTTGTTATTACCTCTGGTTTGCAGATAAGAAAAGTGAGGCTCAGAGGTAGTGGCCCGAGATCACATAGCTGGTTAAGCGGCCGAGTCGGGGGCCTCCTGATCCAGTGTCCTCACGGTTTGTGAGACCCAGGTGTGCACGCTTTAGCTCATTTTTATCAGAGCTCTTCTCCTCCAAAATCCCCCAGCTTATGAAACACGCATCAGGTCCCCAGCCAGCTCTTTAAACTATAATCGGCTCCCCCAGCATCTACAGATGGAAAACAGATGTGACTTTGGCAAAAAGAAAGCAGGAGTCAGCAGGAAATGCAGGCTGCAGCCCAGCAGGCCTTTCAGAGGTACAGCCTGATGGATGCGATCCCTGATCCACGCAAGACAGATGTTTCGACCACAGGTGAATTATTTGGCAGCTGTGCCCCAGCCTCTCAGTGTTGCTGCCCGAGGCCCCACTGTGTGCAGGGCTGAGCCCCGAGCCCTAAGCCTTGGGCTCCAGGCTTCAGGGAAGGAGAATGCAGCCCTAACCATCCCTAGGATGTCGGGTGGGAGCCAGTGCATTTATATGATGCTTAAAGTTTATGTTTGTCCACAAATAGCTCTCAGGTCAGGGATCCTGTGTGGGCATCTCTCACCACATCAGGGAAGAGAGACCCAGATTCTGCTGACCAGCTGTGGGGCCTGGAGCAAATTTCTCCCATCCCTGAGCCTCAATTTCCTCACAGTGAGGTTGGACTTGATGAATCCAAGGCCACTGGTGTGCTAAGTCAGCGATGATACGAACCATCTCATGGGAGCTAGCCGTCTGCATCTCTTCCCCACTCCATGTTCATGTTGGTAGCTTGAAGCTGGCCGTTGTGGAAAGATTTATGTCATGCAAATTGGCAAATGCAGCAAATCAGAACTTTTTTTTTTTTCTTAGCAGGGCCGGTTGTTAAGGATTCTCGTCACACCACTGTCTAAGGCCCATAATGGATCCTAGTTTCCTTGACCATGGCCCCAACCATGGGCAAGACAGAGTGGTGCCTGGTGGGAGCACATGTGGGTCCAGTTCAGCTCACTGTCGGTGTCCTGCATCCCAAGCTCTGTGCTGGAGACTGGGAAGGCAGTGATGGGGCAGAGGCTCAGAGAGGTTAAGTGACTTGCCCGAGCTCACATAGCCTCCAACCCTGCCTTCAGGGAGTTCACAACCCGAGGAAAAGGGCAGGCTCTGAAACAGTCAAGGGTGTGGGCACTAGAGCAGGAACCATCCAACTGTGCTTGAGGATGTGGGAAGGCCACGAGAAGTTAGTAAGGGAAAGGTAGGGAGGGCGGTCCAGGCAGAGGGAACCGTGTGTGCAAAGGCACAGAGGAGTGAAAGTGCCCGAGGAGTTCGACCGAGATTCAGCACAGTGGGGTGCCCCATGGGAGTGTGATGGTGGCAGAATGCCATTCTGAGTAGGAAGTTGTCGTTCTGAGTTCCCCCTAATGGGGGAAGGAGTCCTGGAGTCCGTGTAGAGGCCCGTCTGAGTCAGTGCCAGGCCCGGGCTCTGAGCTCTTGCTGGGAGCTCAGCATTCATTCATTCACTCACCCAGCACCACCTCTGCCGTGCGTGCTCTGTGTACTGGGGAGACGGAGAGGAAGTGCTCACCGGTAGTTGGAGGGACAGACCTGGGATCGAAGGAGTCCCCTGCAGTGGGCTAGCTGAACGCAGTGTCATGGAACCAAGGAGATGGGCCCCAAAGCCCTTCCTGAGAATCAGCCGAGATCCTCAAGAAGGGCTTGGGGAGAAGAAGAAAAGGGCAAAGCACTTTCCATCCCCACCAGGCACAGAGCCGCAGTCCAGAGGGCTTCCTTCCCCATCTCTCTGAGTCCTCAGACCTTGGGCTGGAGCTAGACCATCCTTCTGGCTGAACGTCACTGTCCCTTCCAGCAGGGTTTCTCACCTTAGCACTATAGACATGTGGGGACTGAGTAATTCATCTTTATGGAGGGCTGTGCTGTGGCCCCTGAAGGGCAGAATCACCCTGGTTGAGAACTACTGCTCCAAAGCAAATGAACTTGCCTGATTGTATTTTTGGGTGAGCTGTTAATACAATAGCAAGAAAAAAATTGGTGTTCTTGGAGGCGGAGTAAAAATTCAATCAGCTCTTAACCAATGCATGAGTTACAGGTGAATTCCAAAAGGCACAGAACTGTTTCCCGTCCATGCTGCTGGACATGCCTTGTTCCCTAATTCATAAATCAAACAAGAAAAGAATCTCCCGTGTGCCAGAATTCTAATGATTAAATTATCAACGTGGAAGACAACTGCAGGCACAAAATAATCTTTCCCCAGGAACTCTTTAGTCGTGTCTCAGGCTCATAAAGGTTTATGGAAGATGTTCTCCAAAACTGACTAATTCTGTGCACAGGCACAAGAACCTTGAAAGAAATGATCAGAGAGCTCAGAACACAGAGCTGGAATAAGAGGAACGACATTCTTCCTTAGTGGGCATTTCCATGGAGGCGGTATAGAAGCACTCCACTGTAAATCATTTCCTAGAATTCTCACCAAAACCCCATTGGATGTCATGCTATCTGTGTCAGTTCACATGTGTCTAGAAATGCAGGCTCAGAGAGCTAGAACACTTAGCCCACGGTCTTATAGCTGGTAAGGAGTCCGGGTCTGACTCTGCTTTTCAGTGCTGTGTGTTACCAACCCCATCAGCCGATTCATTTTACAGGTGGAAAAACTGAGGCCGCCTGAGAAAGCAGAACAGATATGTCAATAATAGCTCACTTTTCCATTGCGCTCCATGGGTACCGAATCACTTTCATATTCTTTTTCTCATTTCATTCTCTCAAAAAACGTGAAAGGCCGTCAGGGCATCTTTTTTTGTTTTTTGTTTTTTCTTTAGTGGTACTCGGGCCTCTCACTGTTGTGGCCTCTCCCTTTGCGGAGCACAGGCCTGGACGCGCAGGCTCAGCGGCCATGGCTCACGGGCCCAGCCGCTCCGCGGCATGTGGGATCTTCCTGGACCGGGGCACGAACCCATGTCCCCCTTATCGGCAGGCGGACTCTCAACCACTGAGCCACCAGGGAAGCCCCTGTCAGGGCATCTTTTAGGCCCATCTCCAGCCCCCTCCTTCCCCAAGGGATCTATTACTGTCAAGAGGCTCTGAGCCCCGGGAACATCTCCCACAAAAGCAGTAGTGATAAGTTATTCCTTTCAGAGGTATTTACGTTTTAGAAGAAACCCTAGGGAAAGGGCACTGCTTAACCCAAAAGAATGAAGGTTGGAGGGGAAACTTTAGGCCTGGTAGCATCTGGTCGAGGGAGGGCTTCACTTCTGCAAGTGGAGAGAGAGATGTGTGGTTCCCAAAAGACGTCAGTGTTAGACATCTGCTTCTGGGTGCTTCCATGAATAAGTGTGACGTGAACTTAACTGAAGGCGTTGCAGGGGAAGAGCTGGGAAAGGGGAAGGGACTGGGTCTTGCCTACGCAGCACAGGGCACTTTTCTCAGTTCCTTCTTCCTAAACCCAGACTGTGTCTCAGGCCTCCCGACCAGGCTGATCCCAGGGTCGCCCCCTGTCATGAGAGTCAGGAGAAAACAGGAAGGCTCCTCTTCCAGGGGTGACCACCCCCCCCCGGCAAACCACCGTCCCCTTGCCCTGGGCAGGGAGCGGCTCACAAGGAGAGCCTCACACTCACCACCTTCTGCCTCCTTCCTCTCCCAGGGAAGTCCTACGGGGCAGACGACTTCCTGCCGGTGCTCATGTATGTGCTGGCCCGCAGCAATCTCACGGAGATGCTTCTCAACGTGGAGTACATGATGGAGCTCATGGACCCTGCCCTGCAGCTGGGGGAGGGTGAGTCACCTCCCCAGGCCCATCTCCGGAACCCTGGGGCCCATCGCCCACTCCTGACCCAGCCACACCAAAGGCTTGCTGGAGGGCCCAACAATTACCTCCTGGATGCCAGACTCCACTAAGCCCTGGGACACAACAGTGCCTGACACAGCCCCTGTCCTGGGGGACTCACAGACTAGCAGGGGAGCTGGGCCAGTGAAGAGACCTTGTCACCTATGCTAGACAAGGGAAGCCCAGAGAGTACCAGAGCACGTTACTCAGGCTGTGCAATCAGGGAAGGCTTCCTGGAGGAGGTGATGCCTGAGCTGAGCATTGAAGGATAAATAGGGGCCAGTCAGATAAAGAAGGGGGAGAGGCAGTCTTCACAAAGGGAACAGCAGTTGCTGGCAGTGTACAGGATAAGGGAACAATGGTCAGCTCTTAGACAGGGGTGGCCCTTGGGACTCAGCCCCCTGCTCATCCAGATCTGGGCCAGGTACCCGTCAGTGGGAGGAGGGTAATGCTGTGGTGTGGGCAAGAGGCCAGGCACTCTCCTGTAGGATGATGGCAGGGGTGTAATTTGTCCCACCCTCACCTTCCCTTCCCTTTCCTCCTTCCTGCCTCTTCGTCCCGTACACTTAGCCTCGGCCACGCCTCCACCAAGAATCCCTGAGGTGCAGCCATCCCAGATAGCAGTTCTGAGGGAGCCCCAGGCTCCCTCTGAGACACCACCCCCAAAAGGGTGAAGAGACTCTTAAGCCCCCCAGTGGCCCCTTTGGGCTTTGTGGTTCTTGAGATAAGCTGGCCCTCTTTGCATCTGTTTGCATTTTTAGACTGTGTCGGTCTCTGGGGGGGACAGTATGACGTGGCTGGTTCTGTGAGTTCTTGGAAGCTCAGGGGAGCGTGTAAAGCTGTGCAGGACTGGCCCGCCCCCGTGGTTTGTTGTAGAGTCATAGAGAGTGTCAGGGAAAGAGCCCTTTGGCGGGTGGAAGGATGGAGCGAGGCTGTGGGGCTCTGCACTTGATCTCAGCACTGGCCGTCTCTCTGGCAGTGGTCAGCCCTGCCCTGGCCGCCGTGGCTCCTGTTCCGTCCATGGCCTGCATCCTTGCTGCCAGACAGGACTCCAGGCCAGGCGCAGTGGCGAACAGGGACAGGACAGGGACATCCTTGGCCCAACTACCCTCTCCTTATGGACCTGAAGCCCCCCGCCCCAATCCTGTCATAACCTCCTGCGATCCTTCTTCCTGTTCCCGAAACCCACAGGGGGTTCGGGTGGGAAAGCTGAGGTCCTGCAGGCAGGAGAGCTAGTCTGTTCGGGGCTACATTAAGTATTTTTAAAAATTGAAGTATGGTTGATTTATAAGATTGTGTTTCAGGTGTACAGCAAAGTGATTCAGTTATATATATATATGTTTTTCAGATTATTTTCCATTATAGGTTATTACAAGATATTGAATATAGTTCCCTGTGCTACACAGTAAATCCTTGTTGCCTATCTATTTTATGTATAGGACTACATTAAGTATTTTTGAGGCAAGCCAAGTACAAATGAATACATAAAGATCTTAAACATTCCACATTTTCTGACCCAAAGCTGCCTGAATACCCTGCAGCCTGCCCCTTTTAGACTTAAGGGTCAGAGCCCCTGCCCCACCTCTGGACCTGTGGGGAAATTTCTAAGGGATCTATGAGGTGTTTGCTGGAAGAAAAGATGGCAGGGCAGAGCCTCGCATGCCACCACGTACCGCCCCTCCCAGCAGACCCTGCCCAGGGCAGCTCTGAGGACCATGCTGCACACACCAGGAGGTGGGCTGTGTGGCATGGGTGCCTCTCTCTCTTCCTACGCCCATAGCCAGGGTGGGAGGTCACAGCAGCCAGGACAGCCCAGCCTCACAGGTGTTGGACTCTGACAGAAGGATGACTTGGGGGTCTCCAGCATGGGCAGGCGCTTCTACCCAAGTCTGCCAGCTGGTAGACCTCCATCTAGACATATCTGGGCCCAAGAGCAGGAGGACAGAGCGCCAGGCAGGCAGTGTTCCTGAGTTTCCCCAGGTTCACCCTCCTGTCTTTGCTGGGTGGTGGCCCACAGGGTGCTCCGTCACCAAAGCCTCTGAGGTGCAGTGAAAAGAGGGGCTTGCCTGGGAGGTGGAGGGGGGGGTGCGGAGAAGCAGAGCCCCTGCTGGCCAGTCCCCGCCCGTGATGCTCTGCAGAGTCAGACATGCCCGGGACAAGGGCAGGCCCCTGGGAGGTCCCTGCTCTTGAGAACTTGTTACTCCATCCTAAGAGGAGAACTAACACAGGGTGTAGAAAAAAGAGCAGTTTGGAGGCTGGATTTGGTCCCAGTTCTGCCTCTGATCGGCTGGAGACCTTGGGCAAGTCACTTAACCTCTCTGGCTTGGAAAAGGGAAGGCATTGGGCTAGATTTGGGGTTTTCAGACCATCTGGGCACCTTCTGCAGAGGCAGCTGGGGGAAGGATGAGAGATGGAGGGGGCCTCTGCCTTCTTGTGTTTCACAGTCTGAACAAACACATCTGCATTCACCAAAAAGCCTGCAAAAAGCCTCACATTCTTTCAACTGGTTCCACGTGCTGGAATTTGGCAAAGATTGTGACTGGGTCCCACTTTTTCGCAGCAGGCTTCTGGAGAGTGAGAGATCAGGGACTTCCTGTAAGAAGTAGAGAGGACCTGAACACTGGCCTGATGGGACCCTGACCCCTTTCTCCCCCGTCTCTCTGCAGCTCCCACCACTCTGGGCAATTACAGGGCAGATGGGAGACCCAGGCAGCTGCTGGGCACCTGGCTGGAGCCAGCTCAAAATACAAACCTCTCCAGAAGCACCCTCATAGATTCCTTTACCCACATCCCGTCTGCACCCTGGCTGACAGCTGGCCATCCTGGGCTAGTAATCTCTTAAGAGAGGCAATGCGGTTTTCCCATCAATGGACAGCACCCTCTCCCTGAAGAGAACGCTCGACTCCAAAACTCACAGTGTGAGGAGTTGCCTGCCACCTAGTAGTCATGGCAGGAACTGCAGGACCCCCAAGTCCAAGGGAAGTCTACTGGGAGGGCCGGGAGGCTGTAAAAAAAAGCAGGGCTTGAGCAGGCAGGAGTGCACCGGCAGGGCTTAGAGTTCCTCCCCTTTGCCCAAGAGGGTGGGGAACCTCCAGAGCAGCTCCCTTAGGTCACCTAACCACCGTGCAATACTCGCATGTACCGAGCACTGCACTTCATGTGTATTGATCTCATTTACTTTCCACAACATTATGGATTTTGCAGATGAGGAAATGGGAGCATAGAGGACACTAACTCACCTGAGAGCACAGGGCTCTCTGCCGAAGCCCGAGACCTAAACCCTGCTCTCTGACTCCAAAACTGACCATTCGCAGTCAGCACACTGCACTCAGCTCCTCCCTTCCCAGCCAGGGGGATGTGATCACGATGGGAAACAGGACCATGGGGGAATGCCAACTAGAGGACAGGGCTCTCTGCCAGCAAGGGCTGGAGGCGCCAAGGAAGGCTTCTTGCACACCCAGGCTTTGAGCTGGGCTGGAAAAGGAGACCCTTGAGAGGTCTGCCGGCCCTTCTCTGATAAGGGACACCAAGCCAAGTTCCATGCTGGCCTTAATATACCTATTTCAAAAGCTGTCTTCTTCCTACACTGCCATGAAAGGGCGAGTGATCCTGTGGCAATAAACCCCTTTATCTCGTCCCCCGCCCACCCTGGTCAGGGTATGAACTTTTCCCATACTGGTTGTGAAATTTGTAGGAATATGTAGACGGCTTCATCCAGTGGAGCAGTTAGGAATGCTTTGGGCTGCAAATAATTACGATGTAACTAATAATGGTTTAAATCAGAGTGAGGGACTGGTTTGTCTCTTGCATCAAGAAGTCTTGGGGTAAGCAGCTGATAATGGTGGCAGCTTTTAGCCCCGCCATCAGGAAATCGTAGACCCAGCTCTTTCCATTGCTCTTCAGGATGCGAACTTTTGTCTTTGTGCCTATCACCTCTGATCACAAACAGCCGCTGTGCCTCCAGGCTCACCTCTGTGTTCCAGAAAAGAGGAAGGGGGACAGACAGAAACCAGAAGGGATACAGTAACTGAGTCTGTCCCTTGCAAAAGGCTTTCCTGGAAGCGCCACGCAGGGACTTCCACTTACATCTAAGTAGCCAGAACGGGGCCTCCTGCCCTCTACCCTGAACTACAAGAGAATCTAGGAAGTGAGCATTTTCAGTTGAGTGCGGCTTTACCCCACAAAAGTAGAGTTCAGTTAATTAGGAAGAAAGAGAAGATGGGATTTGGGTGGCTTACTAGCAGATGGGCCTCATGTCAAAACTCATTGCCCTGGTACCCAAAGGGCTGGGGAGAGGCTGGTGAGTGGGAAGGAGGCCCAGGGAAGCACTGCAAGACCTTGGCCAAGCCACCCTGCCCCCTCTAGAGTGAGGGGCGAAACAGGGCTAGTGCTTCTGAAACATTTTAACCACAGCCTCCGACGAGCCAAGGAGAGGAAACTTGTAAGCATCTGTGCAAATTGTTACCTTTTATCTTAACACTTCATGTAAATTTTGTAGTCTGAAGTATTTCGAAGCTTAAATTAGGAAACATTAGGTATTAGGAATATGTGTGAATTAACTTAAGGTAAAAAGAAATGGAGAAATAAATGAATCAAAGTTTTTACTTTCCTTAAATCTTTTAAGAATAGTGTGTGATAGTATGACCGTAATTAAAATTTTCTCCACATATTTTTAAGTCGTTTTTTAAAATAGGGTATATATGACACATACAGTGTGGAGTCTCCCACCCACCCATGTCTCCAAGGCACCCCTTTCCCCACCCTAAAGACATCCGTGCTTCTTGTGTATCTTTACATTGTAAAGCTCATTGTAAAACTAAAAACTCATTTTAAAACATCACTTAAATACAAGCAAGAGTTACGTCCCAAAAGGAACGAGCTTTGATCGGGGCCGTACAGATCAGGGCTGGACTTGAAGCTTGTGAGGCTGCGGTGGGCACAGAGCTGAAGTTGGGCCGGTGACCAACGGGGCGGCAGGCGCCTCCTTGCAGCGGCGATGGGTGGGGCTTACAGAGGTGGGCGGGGCGGGCCGAGCTGGGACCAGCCCCCTCCCTTTGGGGGTGGGCGGAGTCGGTCCTGGCTCAGCCTCCACACCCTTTCCCCTCGCAGGTTCCTACTATCTGACCACCACCTACGGGGCCCTGGAGCACATCAAGAACTACGACAAGATCACGGTGACCCGGCAGCTGAGCGTGGAGGTGCAGGACTCCATCCACCGCTGGGAGCGCCGGCGCACGCTCAACAAGGCCCGGGCCTCCCGCTCCTCCGTGCAGGTGACGCCTGGGGCAGAGGGTGGGACGCCTGCGACAGACGGTGGGAGGGGGCCGGCGGACCTTGCCCCAGACCATCCCTACTGCCCGCCGGCTAACAAGCCTGACGCCGACTGGCTGCTCTGGCCAGCCAGCCCAGCCCCCAGGGGCGTTCACGTGGGAGGCAAAGACACCGGCTCTCGCCTGCCAGCGTGTGCCCAGCCCAGTGGCGGTTGCGGGGTGGGAGTGGAAGTTAAGGGGTGGAGACTACAAAAGTATCAGCAGGCCTCGGTGGGCAAACATGGTAGGGATATGGGACATTTATCCACTCTTCCTTAGCACCTATGATGTCGCAGCAGGCTGTTAGGGCTGGAGATGTGAACAGTAAGTCGTCCCAGTGAGAAGCCCACGAGGGCCCATTCCCACCTGTGCTTCCCACCCCTTCCCATTCCTGCCCCTCATTCCCTATGGTCTGGGTTAGATGCCCTCCTCTGTGCTTCCTGCTGCTCCTTCGCCCTTTACAGCACATATACACTGTATTGTAACCATCTGTGTATGAAGCTATCACCCTGAGAGAGCAGGGCCCATTGCTCACGTGTCTTAGGGGTCCCAAGCCCAGGGCCTGGGACAGAGTGAGACTGGGGTGCATGCAGAATGGGCAGAGTTAGGACAGTGAGCCAGGCTGCAACCCAGAGCTGTAAACAGCTCTACAGACTCACTTACCTGGCACCCAGAGCTCGCTGGACCTGAACCCCACGCCTGGCTTTCCAGATGGCCCTTCTGTAATCAGCAGAGCCCAGGCCTGGGAGGCAAGAGGCTCAAGGTGTGGACCCAGCTCTGTACTAGCTTGCTGTGTGACCCCGAGCAGTGTCTGCCCTCTCTGGGACTCAGTTTTCCTATCAGCTCAGGGGGACTCTGGACTCTTTGAGCTCTGCCTCCCCAGTACCTGTTCTAGGCGGCCAAGCTGATGTCCCCTCTCCTCTAATCAATGGTGTCTTGATAATGTTCAGTAACTGGTTCTCTGGGGAGGGAAGAAAAAAAACCCTCTGATTTCAGCTTCTGTCGATTTCCATGGTATAAATGCTCCCACCATGGCTGATTTCAAGCTACTAACTTGGCATCACTGAACTTGGAGTTGGGAAGCGGGTATGAGCCAGCATGAGTTGGCAAGTACCAGCTCCAGCACACCACCACTCCCCACCGCCTCCTGGGACAGCTGTCCCTCCACCAGCTCTTGGAATGTGGACACTCTTGGTCCAAGCCTGACCCAGGCATTCCTTACTTCTTGCTTCCACCCTGTGGATTCGCAGTGCTGACAGGCAGCGCATCAGTGCCTCCCGCTCAGGGAGGCGAAGCTCAGGAAGAGGCTTGGGCTGAGGAGTTTCTCAGCACTCTTTCTGGGGTAGGGGGAGGTCACCACCCTCTTCCTCCTCCCCCAGTGCCTCCTCTGCACCCCATGCCCTAAATCCCTCCCCTGAGAGTGAAGGCCCGGAGCTTGACCGTCATCAGGTGTAAAGGGCCCTTGGGAGGCCTAACGGGGACAAGGAGAGCACAGGCAGCCACTGAGACCCAAGGAAGTGGGTGGGCTTTCCTCTCCCGGAAGAAAGACTCTTGACACAGAGCCTGCCCTTCACACGCATTCACTACTCTGCAGCCATAATTACCACCATTCTGAAGCGGTCATCGCCCTCATGGTCCACCTCCCCCTCATCAGGAGACGGCTGTGCTGCCACCATCCTTCCACGAGGGGGCAGCCCTGCACACACCACTTCCTACCCGTCCTCTGGGTCCTCGGGGGAAGGGGGACTCTTCCAGGCTCTGAGCTAGTTTTATGTGCTTCCTTACAGCCACGTAGTAAGGACTGGTTTTATCCCCAGTTGACAGTTGAGGACATGGAGACTCAGAAAGGTGTAGGTCACACAGTGGGAGCAGATTCAAAGCCAGGCAGGGACTCCTTCCACCATCTCTGGTGGAGGAAGGTGTGAGTGTGATGTTCTGTGCAAATGCTCCCATCCCCAGCCTCGCAGGCATCGCCTCACCCTTGCCCACGTAGCTTATGAGGTGCAACTCCTCCACCTGTCCTAAAGCCCCCATCCTTCAGGCCCAGCTCCCCAATCCCTTTCCCCTAAGTCTTCTCCCCCGCCCTTCCCTGCCTGCCTGCTCCCCCTCGGAACACCACACTTCTCACCCCCAGGCTCTTCCAGCCCTAAGGCCTGAACTGTTCTACCTGCCTTAGCTGCCCCAGCTGAGCCATGGGTGCTGGGGGTGGGTCTGAACCTCTGGTTTTATTTATGCTGCCCTGCGTGCCCAGCATAGCTCCTGGGAGGAAGAGGGGCTCAGGGAGGAAGAGATGAGAAAGTGAGTGACAGATGAATAAATGATGGAGAGCCCGTGGACTGGCCACCAGGGGGCGGGCGCTCTCACTCATTGCCGAGACTGCAAGCCAACCGACTGACCTGGAATGGTCGGCCCCATCGAGAGCTGAGGCTCAGAGAGGGAAGGCCCTTGCCTGAGATCACACAGCAGGCTCAGCTACAGGTGCCCCGACTGCCAGCCTCACGACCCCTCCTGCCATCCATCCGCTCTCTACAGAGAGGACCCCTGGGGTACAGAGAGTCCAAAGGACTTGTTCAAGACCACGTAGCTCCTCACTCCTGCCCAAGCTCCCAGCATCGGGACGGGGGTGAGACCCGACGCCGGTGACCCACGCCCCCTGCATCTCGCCCCATAGGACTTCATCTGCGTGTCGTACCTGGAGCCCGAGCAGCAGTCACGGACGCTGGCGTCGCGGGCGGACACGTTGGCCGAGGTGCTGTGCGCTCAGTGCGCAGAGAAGTTCGAGGTGGTGCAGCCCCAGGACCACCGGCTCTTCGTGCTGGTGGACGGACGCTGCTTCCAGCTGGCCGACGAGGCGCTGCCGCACCGCATCAAGGGCTACCTGCTGCGGAGCGAGCCCAAGCGCGACTTCCACTTTGTGTACCGGCCCCTGGACGGCGGCGGGGGCAGCGGGGGGCCGCCCTGCCTCGTGGTGCGGGAGCCCAACTTCCTGTGAGGCCGGGGCTGCAGCCTCTCCAAAGGCAGTGTTCACCCAGGTGGAGAAGCCGTCAGAAGACCCGGTCCGCGCCCTCACCCCACACACTCACACTCAGCCACACCCACACACGCACGCACACACTCTCCCAACAGGAATGCCCACGCGTCACACGTGCTCACAACCCACTGAGCGCGCGTAGACCAGCGTGACTTAAGCAACGTGATCAGTGGCCCCCAGCTTGCTTCCTGAAGGAGAGTCGTAGCCCCCTAGAGGCCACGTTATTCATTAGGCAGAAAGGGAAACGGCTCAGAGGGAGAAGGGACTCTCCAGCCCCCTGAAGCAGAGTCCAAGCCCGGCCCCTGTTCACACACAGCCCCTCAGGCCAGTCCCTCTGCCCCTGCCCCCCATGCCCGCCCGATCCTCAGTCTTTCCGGGGAGGGCTTCCCGTTTCCCCAGGACTGTCCTCAGGAGGAGTGGCCTGGCCCCAGCTGCTCCCACACCCCTCTTCCCACAGGATGGAGCTGGGATGCTCTGGACCCTCCCAGCATCTCAGGAGCAGCTCAGGGTGTGTGGGGAGACAGCCCTCCCCCGATCCCTGCATAAGAGCCTGCACTTGGCTCTCAGCACCACAGCCCCGCCGCAGCTCCCAAGCCCCTCCAGGAGCAGCCGGACGTGCACTGGGACCTCCAAGTGAAGCCGGCTCCGTGGCTCCGTGGGTGAGCGCAGCCTCGGCCACGGGGGACATTGACAGGGCCGTTGCCGTCGGGGGCACCCCAGGGCTGTGGCACCTGTGGCAAGAGGCACCGTGTGGGGAGTGTTTAATAAAAGCCCTTTTGAAAAGGCGTCTCCTTTTCCCGGGCTAGAGCTCTGCTCAGCCAGCCAGGCCCCCCGTTAACAGCCTAATCCCCTTCCCAGGTGGAGTACAGAAGACCACCTCCTTTCCACCGAGGACCCTATGTTTTGACAGAATCTGCAGCGTACTCTCAGCCCTCCGGGCCCTGGCCCCTGTCTGCCCCTCAGCCTGGTCATCTCCTGTCTCCTCCCACCCACGGTTCCCATCATTCCTGCCTCTGCCGCCTAGCCCAGGAATACCGTTCCATATAGTCTTTGCGTGGTCAAACTCTCTTTATCCTTCAAAGCCCGTCTCCTCCCCCTGGAGGAAGTCAGCCTTCTCCGACTTCCTAGGCTGGCCAGATAGTCCCTGTCTATGGCCCCCAGCCCCCTCGGATCATCTCTCACAAGAGATAGCTCATCAAATTGCATTTGTCTGTTGATATTTCTGCTTTCTCCACCGAATTTGGACCCTTCATGTCTGTGTCCTCAGCACTGATTAAAATATGTGTTTGCTGAGTGCCTGTTAAATGTCAGCACTCTCCTAGGCCCTGGGAAACAGCAGAGAGCAAAACAGACGAAGCTCACGTGGAGCCCCAGTGTGAACAGCAGTGAGCGGTGCGCCCAGGGCAGGTGGGCTGGACTCGCCCGGATTATACCCCTGGGCAGCAACCAGCTCGTTCACCAGTCAGCAAACACCTGTCGAACTCTGGCTCCAGGCCAGCCCTGTGTGAGATGCAGGGATTGCTCCAGGATGCAGCCGGCCAGCCCTGGAGGACTTTCCAGGCCGGGGCTCGGTATAACAGACATGACAAAACGCAAACAGCTTCTGCTCTGAGGCCACCCTCAGATCAGAAGCTGAGGGTAGCCGGCTCTGATCCCAGGTTGCCCTTTCCTTCCCCAGCCCCCTACCCACCACCCAGTGCAGACACTGTTGCCTTCCTGAGCTTCCAGTGCTCCCTGCAGCCCTGAGCTGAGCTGGCCATACAGCCTCGTGCCCCCAGCTGTACGGCAAAGTGCCCACCACCTCCCACTAGACCTGAGGCTGGTGGGGAACGTCAGAGGCGGGTCCATTTACCCAAGCACCCTCTTGGCCAAGTGGGGCCCAAACTTGGGGTGGGATTGGAGTTCAGAGGGTGGATCGGACACCAGCCCAGCCCTGGGAGTCTTCTGTCCAGCCAGTGAGCTGGACCGGGGACCACTGTAAGAACACGTGTGTGTGTGTGTGTGTGTGTGTGTGTGTGTGTGTGTGCATGCATGTATGTGCACAAGCATATGTGCCGGGCCCACCGTCCTGGGGCCTCTCCCATCAGGAGAGGCCAGAGAGCAGGAGGGGTGGGGGTATCTGGACCCCTGTCTTCTGGATGCCTTCTCCCCCCGGGGAGGTGCGGGGGCCCGATTCAGGGCGCAGAAACACCCTCGCATGTACTGAGCCCTCACGGGGGTGCCTGGCCCTGGTTAGTGGCTGCTCTGTGTGATTTTATTTAATCCACACACCAGCCCCTTGTGGGAGGCATTTATGGCTGAGGACGCAGAGGCTCAAAGGAAGGGGGAGAATTAGTCTACTTGGGCGACCTTAACAAAATACCACTGATGGGGCAGCTTAGACAACAGACATTTATTTTCTCACAGTTCCGGAGGCTGGAAGTCGCAGGTCAGGGCTGGTTTCTCCTTGGCTTGCAGACGGCTGCCTTCCCACTGTGTCCTCACACAGCCTTTTCTCTGGGCCTGAGCAGCCCTAATCTCCTTCCCTTCTGAGAACACAGGTCCTATTGGATTAGGGCGCAGCCATGTGACCTCATGCTACCTTAATTAACCCTTTAAGGCCCCGTCTCCAAACACAGTCACATTCTGAGATGCTAGAGGTTAGGGCTTCAACACATGAACTTGGAGGGATCACAACTGGGCCCATAACAAGGGATGACTTGCCCAAGGTCACACAGCTGGTTAGAGGCCAAAGTGAGGTTTGAACTCAGGGCTAACCTACCCCCAAGTTCAGGGCTCTCTTTTCTAGCTGGTGTAGCATCCCAAGTGACCTGTTGGTAGAAAACCAAAGTCAGATGAGCCTCACCCGCCAGGCCCGCTCTGGGTGACCTTGCCTGAGGCCATGGTGAGCATCGCAGGGCTGATCTGATCCAGAGGCCCAAGATGCAAGTGAAGCGGCCTGGTTTCTCCACAGGCCCTGAACAGGGGGTCATTGTGTCCAAGGGTGATCGGGCCACAGGCTGGGACGTAGGACAGGGGCTCGGTTGTGTGTCCTCCCAGCGTTTGTCCCCTCTCCCCTTGGCCGGCTGGCTCCCTCCTTCCCTCCACTTTTACTGCCCACCCCCCACAGTCCCTGAGGCTGAGACTGGAGCCAGCGGTGCTGGGAGAAGCTACGAGGGCTTCTGCAGACACCAGGGCATGCCCAGGCCCTGCTGCTCTTCCGTCCCCAGGGCCTACCAGCGACAGCTGGGTGCAAAGCCCTGCCCATCGTGAGAAGTCCCAAACTGCCCCTGCAGACACCTGGCCCACGATGGCCTCACAACACCTTAATGTGTTGAATCCGGGTCTCCCTAGTATAAGCAAGTTTCTGCTGGGGGACAAGGGACGGGTCTGCAAGGGAGGTGGGCAGAGAAGAGCAGAGGCCCTGAGTGGGAGGAAGGACAGAGGGAGGAGGGGAGGGTCCTCTGGGTGCAGTGGAGACGCCCCCCTCCCCCAGCCACAGACCAGCCTGTCATCCCCGCTTGGCGGCTGAGGCTGTATCTGGAAGGCACGGCACCCGTCTGCAGATGCGGCTGCAGATGCGGTCGCTGTGTGTGCACTCAGCTGGCCGGAATCCAGGAACTGGCCACCTCCTGCTCTGCAGGGTCATCTGGGGCGGGGAAGCGGGGGAGCAGCTGGGGCAGGAACTGGGCCCTTCCTTTGCAGGAAGGTCAGGTGGGGCAGGGCTTCGGGAGAAAAGCGTTGATTCACAGCGGCTGCGGCTCTTCCTCTTCCCTAGCTGTCAGCCGTTTGCTGGAAGACAGCGGTTTCCCAGGAATGCCCTCCAGGAAACCTCTTTGCTGCTGACGCAGCCCTCGACCAAAAGGGAACTCTGAAATCTGGCTTCAAAGTCGGAGAAACTGCTCAGCTGGAAGGTGGGAAGAACCTCCACTTGTAGTCAGGAGACCTGGGCTCCAGGCCAGCTGCGAGCCCTCGGCAAGATGCTCAACATCTTTGTGCCTCAGTGTCCCCATTCTTAAGAATGCTTATGCCCTGATCTCCCGGGCTTGTCGCAGGGATCAGACAAGCTCCCGGGTTGGGGCAAGCGAAGCCTTAGATCTTTCAGAAAAGGGAAATAAATTCAGAGCTAGCACACGAGGGCAGGGAAGTTGTTCACGGCCAAGGCTACACGGCTGAGGGGACAAGTGGGGTTGAAATCCAGTCTGGGCTCCACTTGTCACCCTGGCACAGGACTGTGTCCACCCAGAGAAAGGGACACCTTTTCCATATGATGGCATTAAATGATCTATGGGGAGTCCAGGTGAACTCAAGCCTGGGGGTTACCGAGCCATGCACATATTTTCTGTTTAATGTGAGCAGTGTGGTGACAACAGTCAGCATGGGATGTGATGGGGTCCTGAGGGAAGGGAGGGCATGTAACCTGCCTGGAGGAAGCAGAGGGCTTCCCTGCAGACAGGGCTGCCTGAGCTCGGTCTTGAAGGATAAAGGGTTGGCCAAAAGCAGAAGGGAATTGCAGAACCCCTGAAGATTGCTGGAATTCTTCATGGATCTCCTGCATGTCTGGTGAAGACTCACTGACAGCTTTTATTCCAGACTATCTTCTTTCTTTCTTTTTTTTTTAAATGTTTAAAATTTACTTATTTATTTATTTTTGGCTGCATTGGGTCTCTGTTGCTGCGCGTGGGCTTTTTCTCTAGTTGCGGCGAGCGGGGGCTAGTCTTCGTTGTGGTGCACAGACTTTTCATCGCAGTGACTTCTCTTGTCGCGGAGCAAGGGCTCTAGGTGCATGGGCTCTGTAATTGTGGCACACAGGCTCAGTAGTTGTGGCACACGGGCTTAGTTGCTCCACGGCACGTGGGATCTTCCCGGACCAGGGCTCGAACCCGTGTCCCCTGCATTGGCAGGCGGATTCTTAACTACTGCGCCACCAGAGAAGCCCAAGACCATCTTCTTAAGAGTATTTGACTAGTCTTGGAGGATAAAGAGAATTTCTCCCTCCTGAGAAGAGGGCAGATTTTTTTTTTTCCTGACCAAGATGATAAAATAATGTCTGCCACTTTGGAAAAGAGTGTCTCCCCGCAGGGTAAAAGTGGGACAGGCTTGCTCACAGCCCTTCTTCCTCAGCCTGATCCAGACCCACCTCCGCATCCCCCTCAGGGCACTCGGCAGGCAAGAGGGGTCGAAGCAAATATGAAGCACGTGCGCCTGGTTGCCAGGGGTAATGAAGTCCCTTGTCATGGCCCCAGGAGTCTCCTGCCAGCACCTGTGAAACTGTGGCAGGTGACCCTGTTAACGTGCAAGTGGGTAAAATCTCTGGCTCTTGACAGTTTCTGACAAGGAAGGTGAGAGAAAGTGAAAAATCACAGAAAAATGAAGTAGGAGTGTGCTGTATGCAGGGTCACCAGCCATTTCCAGACCGCTTGCACATAAAGCCTGAAGCAAAGAGTAGAGGAAGGTGCGGATGCGGGGCAGCTGGCCAGGCCCTTGAATAGCCCTGTCTGGCAGCACAGGGAGTCTGGAAATTCTCCACCCATGTAGAACAGAACTGGAGGGGGCCAGCCTGGAGGCAGGAGCAGTGAGCACTCCTAGCAGTCCAACTGTTGCCTTGAAAGACTATGTCTCATGAAAAGAAACGAGCTTTTCCTGGAGAAATAGCTGATCTCAGCTTTGGGACAGGAAATGTAGAATGAAACATCTTGACACACCAGATACGAAGGAAGCTACGGAGGTTTCCTAGGGTCACGTCAAAAGGGCTTGGGAGCCCACCTTTAAGATTCCATCAGCCGAAAATGAACAATTTGAGCTTCAGTACAGAAGCACAATGGATTGAAACCCATCAGACACGTGTAAGTCGTCCGGATCCTGCTGCTGATCCGTAAGAGAGCTGGACGTCAGAGAAACATGCTGAACAGCAGCCTGAATGTGCCATCAGCGAAGTCCAGACTGAGAAACTCTACCGATGCGCAGCCTGGACTCTTCAATGGAAATCGGAAGGAAAAGGATGAGGAAACCTGCAGAATGAAGACTAAGACGAGTGTCTAGGGATACACACTTGTGATAAAACCACAAAGAACACAGGGAGGGTGGTTACTCTTTGTGGGGGGTTGGCTGGGGTGTTCTGTGACTGGGATGGAGCACACGCACGGGCTTCCAGGGTGGCCGGTGTGATCATTGATTCTGTGTGTCCGTTTGACTAGGCCACGGTGCTTATTTCGTCAGATATTATTCTGAATGTTGTGGACTTTGGATGATGTTAACATTTAAGTGAGTAGACTCTGAGCAAAGCAGATGACCCTCCACAATGTGGGTGGGCCCCATCCAATCAGCTGAAGGCCTTAGGAGAGCAAAGACTGACCTTCCCTGAGCACAAAGGGATTCTGCTAGCAGGTGGCCTTTGGCCTGGACCGCAACTCCTCCCCTGGGTCTCCAGCTTGCAATTTTGGACTTACCAGGTCTCCACAATCATGTGAGCTGATTCCTTTAGATAAATGTCTCTCTCTATATGTATACACATCCAACTGGTTCTGTTTCTCAGGAGAATCTTGACTAGTACATCTGGTAAAGTTCTATTTCTTGGGTGGTAGTCACAAGGATGTTCATCTTACAATTCACTAAGCATTACACTTGTTTTGTATGGTTTTCTATATCTGTTTTTATTTTATAATAAAAAGGCAAAAAAGTATTATTTGTATATAGGTATGTAAATATGTAGAAAGGGCATTCTAATGATGAATACAAACTGACATTTGGGATTTCTGGGGAAGAGAAGCGTTGGCCACATTTTACTCCGAAAGTTTCTGTACTATGTACCTCTTATGACAGAACATGTCTGTACATTTTGGATATAACTAGGGAAAAAATGCTGGTCCTAGTTGTGATACACATAGAAAGGCCACCCTTATCAGAAATCTAATAGAAAATGGCTTAATACGAGGGATGGAGAGCCATGTCTGCTGGGGTCCTATGAACCACATGAGGAGAAAGAAGAGGCAGTGTGACTTACTTATGAAACTGTCATTTATTTGAGAAATGAACAAGCTGCTTTTAACCTTTAGAACCATGAACATTCAAGTTACTGCACTTGTTAAATAGTTAAGTATATTTTTCTTCTACAGGGAGGACAAATAATAAGAGAGAAGCACGGTCACAAAGTAGTTAACAGTTCTAGAAAATAGAAGAACAGAACTGTTACCACCTGAACATTGAGGCCTTTTAAGAGACTCCTTTTAAATATTCTACTTGTCAGTATTTGCATTTCGTTGAACATCAGCCGGCCCCCAGGGCTGCCCATTCTTGAGCTATAGTGATACATGTTCACACACCTTACGCTTCTTGTACTTGTTACTTATATCCCTAAAGCTCCCCCAAATCTGTAGGACAATGAGTTCTTTATCCTGGTCACGTGATTGGATGTATTAGGACAACCTCATGGAGGAAGCATAAACTGATTAAAAATGGGCCCATTAGGGCTTCCCTGGTGGCGCAGTGGTTGAGAGTCCGCCTGCCGATGCAGGGGACACGGGTTCGTGCCCCGGTCCGGGAAGATCCCACATGCCGCGGAGCGGCTGGGCCCGTGAGCCATGGCCGCTGAACCTGCGCGTCCAGAGCCTGTGCTCCGCAACGGGAGAAGCCACGACAGTAAGAGGCCCATGTACCGCTAAAAAAAAAAAAAAATGGGCCAATTAGAAACAAAAGTATCACCCTTGAATCTGTCACAGATATAAATAACCCTCTTTGCCAGTATCTCAACTTCCAGTCCATACCTCCAAACTTTAAAGGCGTCAACCACTGCTAAATAAGACAGGTTTCACTACATAAAGACAGGTGGTCACAAGTGTCGTGGTTTTTAGTGTTCCTTTTTTCTTTGCTCTCTAACAGTCACCTAGGTATATGGCTTATTTTTAGAAAGAACGTTACTGAAACATAATTAGCAAACCACATAATTCCATTTGATGTGTACAAGTCACTGGGTCTTATTTAGTACATTCAGAGCTTTACAACCATCATCGTGATTGGTCTCCGAACATTTTCATCAGCCCCAAAAGAATCCTCATGCCCATTAGCAGTCACTATTTCCCCATTTCCCTCTCTCGCTGGTTCCCAGCATCACTCATCCACTTTCTGTTTCTGTAGATTTGCTTATTCTGGACATTAGATACAAGTCGAATCGTATAATACGGGGTCTCGTGTGACTGGCTTCTTTCCCTTGGCTACATGCTGTAGCTGTAGCAGTGCTTCATCCTTTACGTGGCCGCGTAATATTCCACTACATGAGAGAATCAGTGCTACTTTTGAATGTCTTTCACAAACCCACGGTGAGTACCACCCCGTGTGGGACACTGGGCCAAGGGAAACAAAGACAAGGCAGGCAGCCTGTGCCCTCAGAGGAGCTTAGATAACCTCCCAGCCCCCAGGCGTGGTGTAAGGGCACACCTACAAGTGCTGGAAAAGCCCCAAGGAAAACGCAAATGCCGGTGGACAGAGGAGAGGGGACTTTTGTGTGTGGGAGAGAAGGAAGCTGAGGAAGACAGGGCACTTTCAGATACACCTTGAGGATGGGTCAGATGGAGGGAAAGGCACTCCAGGGCACAAGGCACAGCAAGGAGCAAAGGCACAGGAGGCTGAAAAGTCCAGGCGGTCGGGGGAGCAGGGAGAACAAAGTGGCAGGTGGCGGTGTGGGAGAGGGGAGGCTGGAAGACACAGATGGGGAGCGGACCCCACCAGGAGGGGCCAGGAGCACAGACTACAAAGTCGGGGACCTGAAATTCATACTCGGATTCAGTTATAAATCTTTATTTTTCAGACTTGTCCATCATTGACAAATAAAATACAAAAGCAATCAAAAATTATACTGTTTTCTAAAAATAGTTTTCCATTTGGGGTTTATGTCCCTCTCCCATAAAATCACTGTAAAGACTTAAGAGGTTCTGACTTCAAATTCCTCGAAGACTGTTTCACTGGCTGCAGAAGCCCCAGTGAACGTGTCGCTCCGTGAAAGGTGTGGGCAAAAAAACCCTCTTAAAAAGCAAACGCACCTTTCTCAGTGCAGAGATTTAGCCTCCCACATCTGTGGGTTTTTCAGAGGATACACAGGACCTGTAGGAGCTGGGGAAGTAGGTAGAGGTGAGCAAGCCATCCTGGGGGAGGCCTGGAGTGCGGCCCGCGTGGCCTGATCACATCCCCGGGAGGGCCTGCAGCCGCGGGGGGAGCCTCCCTCTGGCCCCAGCTCTTCCGTCTCTGATCAGCACACATTCTAAGGGACGTGTTCACATTCAGAAAAGCGTCGACAGCATTTCAGTAGTAACCAAGGCATACCTTGTTCATGGACAATTTTATTCTGTAAGAAACGGGAAGAAGAAGTTGTTGAACCCGAAGTTGGTCAACTCTGAAGAAATGAAGATGAACAGAACCCACCATGGAACATGTATGACAGACCCACCCAACCCAGCAACCCTGGGGATGCATCTATTTTGAATTCGTCTACAGTGAGAGGTAGAAGCCGGCAGAAGCCGGTAGAAGCAAAGTGCCCAGGTGCAGAAGAGGACAGCAGTGCTACATGTGCCCTTCTGCTTTCAGAAGGAGACCGACTCTTTAAATGCCAGGTGCAGGGTTACCTGTCAATTGGATAAGGGTTTTCACACAGGTTGACCAACACGTACAAATGTCTCAAAGCATACTCGTACTAGAGGAAAACAAACCAAAAAGCACGATCAAACATCATCATTTTATAACACGATCAGCTCCTAACATGGGAATATGTAAAGCAACTAGACCAGTGTTTCCTGAGAATTCCCTGGCAGTCCAGTGGTTAGGACTCCACACTTTCACTGCTGAGGGCCCAGATTCGATCCCTGGTTGGGGAGCTAAGATCCCACAAGCTGCCTGGTGCAGTCATAAAAAAAGAAAAAAAAAATTACACCAACGGTTCTTAACCTTTACTGAGTCAGGGATCCCCTCCCACCTTTAGATTACCTGGTGAGACTAATGGACCATCTCGTAAGAAAAATGCAAGAGTCATGTACCAAAATGTTCATTGCAGCTCTATTTACAATAGCCAGGAGATGGAAACAACCTAAGTGTCCATCATCAGATGAATGGATAAAGAAGATGTGGCACATATATACAATGGAATATTACTCAGCCATAAAAAGAAATGAAATTGAGCTATTTGTAATGAGGTGGATGGACCTAGAGTCTGTCATACAGAGTGAAGTAAGTCAGAAAGAGAAAGACAAATACCGTATGCTAACACATATATATGGAATTTAAGAAAAAAAAAAGTCATGAAGAACCTAGGGGTAAGACAGGAATAAAGACACAGACCTACTAGAGAGTGGACTTGAGGATGTAGGGAGGGGGAAGGGGAAGCTGTGACAAAGTGAGAGAGAGGCATGGACATATATACACTACCAAATGTAAAATAGATAGCTAGTGGGAAGCAGCCGCATGGCACAGGGAGATCAGCTCGGTGCTTTGTGACCGCCTGGAGGGGTGGGATAGGGAGGGTGGGAGGGAGGGAGACGCAAGAGGGAAGAGATATGGGAGCATATGTATATGTATAAGTGATTCAGTTTGTTATAAAGTAGAAACTAACACACCATTGTAAAGCATTTATACTCCAATAAAGATGTAAAAAAAAAAAAAAAAAAAAATGCACATGTGCCCAGGATTGGCAGCACCCTCAAGCCCAGGTAAGGACTCCTGGACGAGAACCCCCTGGCCCTGCTCCCCTCTGTTAACTCGGACCTCCCCCTGGCAGCCTGGCTTTTAGTCTGGGACACAGCGGTGAGGGAGACAGATGGTAAGTGATTGCCAAACAGATGGCAACTAAGATGGAAATAACTGGGGGTGTTTACCTTCTGTGATTCCAGCAGGCAAAAAATGTAACACCAGAGGATTAAGTATTTGTTAAATAAATGGGAATTTTAAAAAGTCATTAAATAAAGAGAATGCTTTGTTAAATAAATGAAAAATAAAATTAAGAGCCTCTTAATAATGGAGAGCTATCTCCCAAGTGCCCAGCACTCCATCCTCAGAAGCATCTGAGGATGACCATGGTCTGCACGTCATGGCCCAGAGAGGACTTTCTGCAACAATGAAAATGTTCTATAACGTTCTCAATTCAGTAGCCGCTCACCACACGTGTCTCCTAAACACGGGAAGTGTAGCTACTGCAGCTAAGGAACTGACTTTTACGTTTGGTTTCATTTTAATCCATTTATTTCTTTATTTTAAATTAATTTTCTTCTACTGGAGTAGAGTTGCTTTATAATGTTGTGCTAGTTTCTGCTGTACAGCAAAGTGAGTCAGTTACACATACACATATATCCATTCTTTTTCAGATTCTTTTCCCATATAGGTCATTACAGAGTATTGAGTAGCGTTCCCTGTGCTATTTAGTAGGTTCTTTTAGTTACCTATTCTATATATTGTAGCGTGTATATGTCAATCCCTAATCAATTTAAATTCAAGTTTAAGGAGCCGCGGGAGGCTAGTGACTACTGTTACCGAAGAGCATGGGTCTAAAGCAGGACTTGGCAAACTTTTCTGTCAAGGGCGAGACAATAAATATTTGAGGCTTTGTAGGCTGCGTGAACTACTCAACTCTGCTGCAGGGTGAAAGCTATGTGACTGAGTGTGGCTGTGTTTTGATAAAACTTTATTTATAAAAACAGGCTGTGGGGGGGAAAAACCCAACAGGCTGTGGGCAGGAACGGGCCTGCGGGCCACAGTTTGCTAACCCCTCCCCTATAAGGAGCCAAGCATCATGTAAGTACTGGCCAGAAAGGAGGCTTTTTAGGTACCTTCCAACCCTGACATTCGACAATCTGCAGAAACTAGGTCCTTTCTTCTCCTCCATGGGCCAGGGCCTGCTTCAACAACAAATCTGGGGAAGAGGTCGGAACAGACCCAGAAGGGAGAAAACCTGCGTGGCTGGTGTGAGGGGCAGGGCGGAGGGGTGGGGTTTGGCAGGGACGGCACAGTGTGAAGGGAAGGAAGTCCCCTTCAAAGGCCAATGGAAATAGCAGTTGAATGGTCTATGACTGGTAAGCTCTCCCAGCCACTGGGACAGTTCAGAGTGTCTGGGGCCAAGATTTAGGGTCAGTGATTTTGGATGACTTTTCTCCTCTCGCATCCCCACCAAAGGCCCCTGAATGAGCCTGTTGCTTCTTCTACAAGATGGAACCTTCTACAAGGCAATGCACCTGATGTGATTCCCAGTGGACAGTACTAACTCAGGTTTGGGGTTTAAGATGCAGAGGAAGGCCAAGCTAGTTGGCCCACGGAAGGCAGGATGCAGAGGTCGGCAGCCCCAGGGTCCGGACTTACCGTGGGGTTGTGCCAGTTGAAGCAGTGCGTGCGGAAGTGCGACACGGCTGCCTGGTAGCAGTCGTGCGCCGTGAGCGGGGCTCTCTGGGACAGGAGCCTGTCTACCTCGGCATCGGACCCTGAGATCAAGGCGACAATCTTCCGCACTGACTTCTCAATGACATTTCTGACCTGTGAAGAAACACATCTTTTCCAAATGTATCTTACTTAACGTAGTCTCTCCTGGAACCCTGGACCAGTTAGATGCTTCTTTCATAGAGCCTCCACCCCAGTATGTTGAAAGAGATGCCAACAGATGCTTGCTGCGGCCAAAGGTGCACACGCGAGGCTTCGGTTACAGCTGGAACCCTTCAGGAATACCTTGCCTTTTAGGGATCTTCGGGCACGATGGAAGCATTTAAATCTGAATACCCGAAGAGCAGGTATGGCCCAGGCTAAGGAAGTGGGGGGTGCGGGAGGGCATGTAGAAATTGTGCCCCAAAGCAGACTGTTGTCCCATAAGCGGTGCTATGTGTTCACAGGCACCTCTGTCCGTTCTGGAAACCATCAGATGCTTAGACAGAAGGATGCAAAGGGTGGACATCATTTTCTTCCCAGATAATGAAAACCAGCATCATTAAGGAGAAAGCTGCTTCCATGTCAACCAAAACTTTCAATCGAGTCCCCTGACCCTCCCGCTCCCCAGCCAGAGTTTGTTCCATTCATGCCCGAATGCTCCCTGCCCCCGGTGCGCCAGACCAGCGGGTCTCAACATGTGGTCCAGGACCACGGGGGTCCCCCAGGCTTCTTGGGGGCTCCATAATGTCCTCCCTTTCCCAACTATGTATCTGTGTAAGGTTATATTTTCTTTATATATTTCAACCAGAACAAAAGGGCCCAACAGTGAGTGCAGACCCAGGTACGATGACCCAGCTGTCTTCCATGACGCCAGGCAGAAAACAGATTTGCAAAAGCGTAGTGATGCCACTCTTCTCACCCAAA
This sequence comes from Aethalodelphis obliquidens, assembly GCF_003676395.1. NCBI lineage: Eukaryota > Metazoa > Chordata > Mammalia > Artiodactyla > Delphinidae > Aethalodelphis > Aethalodelphis obliquidens. Next base: position 17,074,012 of record NW_020837965.1, read on the forward strand.
TTGTTTTTATTTTAGAAAATAATTCTTTTTCATAAAAAATATATTAACACAAAATGGGTTTATTGTTATTTCTAAGTGAGTTACTATTTTAAAAATCTCAGTGTTCATTTCTAACACAGTAAATGTTGCTGTAACCCACACCAACAAAAGCTCTTTGGGATCAATAATTTTAAGAGCGTAAAGAGGTCCGAGAGCAAAGAAATATGAGAACTGTTGTATTACACTGTGGTACCAACAACTACAACAAAAACCCCATCCTGGTTAATGTACCACGTGTAGGATTGCTAGCTGTCAGGATTATGAGATATACGACTTTAAGACAGATCACACAGATTTTTTTTTTTTCTTTCCTAGAAAATTCAGGCTGTATCCCAGCACATCAGCCCCTGTGCTGCGCTGATGAGGGGATAGAGTCTACACAGCTGGCTTTGTTGAATGGACAGTCTTCGCCCAGCATCTCGTGAGTACACGCCTGGTGGTTCTAGCCACACAGCTAGAATTTGAAAAGAAATTTGGCCAGTTGCAAACAAACTGATGAGCTGCTGAAAACAAACCCAGTCATCGTAAAAGATTGCTCAAGCATTTTAGGAAGAATTTGGGGCCGTGACTATGATTTCCTAAGGCAGCAGAAATTTTTTGTGGACTGGATTTTTGTTTTTAAATATGATTAGCTACTAACTCACCAAGCAGCAAAATAAAAATGTCTTGTAAGCAACTAGGTGTAAAAGAGGAAACACCCATATGCCGTGGCTTCTTGGCAGGAGACAGGCTCCCTCTCTTTGCTTCCTGCTTCCAAAGAGGTCAAGGCCAGTTTACTAATGAAGCTGGCCACTGCCCTGCTCACTCATGTCCATTTTACAACGAGTACAAAGCCTGGTTTCCTTTCCCATGTACCCCCAGTGTGGCAGGAGGAGGGTGACCCCAGAGCTCTGTCACTTGGCTCCCACCAACACGGATTTATGGTCAGGAGGCAGAGACAGGACTCGCACACGCTGCCCGGCAAGGCTGGGAGCCGCAGCTTCGCCACCACTTACCTCCAGCTGCCTGTCGATCTTCTTGACGAGACGCCTGGACTCGTGCAGGTCATTGGTGCTCATCAGTTTCCTTTTCATGATGGTGAGGGGCACCTCGGGGCTTGGAGTGAGGTCAAGGTGTTTGACTGGGGGCAGGGAGATGGGAGAACTAGCTTTGTGTTTCAGACCCTGAAACTGCATCAACTTCATGGCAGAGATGGACTGGGGAGGGAGGGGGAGAGGGAGCGGGCGAGGGGGTGGGGGGAGAGAGAGAGAGAGAGAGAGTCAGTTTGAGTGGGAGGGGCAGATGTGCCAAACGTCCCTTGGGTCCTGGAGTCCACAGCTCCCCGCACGTGGTTTCAGGACCACTGAAGGGTCACAATCGCAGCCTGAAAGCACGCGCTTGGTCTTCAGCAGCGGGCGAGGCAATGCATTTGACTACCTGAAATCCACCGATGATGAACTTCGAAGCTGCCTGGCATCCTCTGCAGCAGAACCGCTACCCAGTTCCGCCACGCTCATACCAGAGTCGTTTCAGCCAGGGGTGACCCTGGGTTGTGCTCACCCCTCCACGCTCACCCGCCTGCCCCTAGTGCCCAGCAGAAGGAAGGTGCAGAGCATCTGTCCAGGTCAGAGCTGAGGTCTGGGTCCACTGAGATGGGCAGAGCTAAGGCCACCGAGGGGCGGGGCCGACTTGGCATCAGGGCCTAACAAACGGGCCCGACTGCCTGGCTGTGTTTGCCTGCAGGGGTCACTGCAGACTGGATCCCGATTCAGAGGGAAAGAAATGCTACAAGCAGTCATGTTCCTAAGCCAAGCGGCGCTAATCTAGAAACAGTTCTAAAACAAAAATTAAAACATACGCACACGCATAGAGAAACACAATGCTTAGAAAAGATCCTTCATACCTCCTGTACCAAGGGCAGACGTGGCTAATGCCGAGGAAATTGTAAAGAGAAGAGAAAGCTCAGGGCAGAAGAGTTGTGGCTGGTACCCTCCCTCCCTCCAGTCCCCCGACAAAGCTGGGGCAGCGCCACCTTTGACCCTGCCCCCTCTGAATTACCTTTCCCTGGCCTTCTCGCTGCTCTACCTCCCCACTACCCCCCCTCAAAAGCCTGACCAAGCCCACGGCATCCTGAGTGCACTTCTCGTGGCCTGTGACTGCCCTGTTGGCCCCCGGGCCCTCCAATCGACACTCTGCCCGAGAAGTGCTGAAGGGAATAGCTGGACTGACTGCTCACAAGGTCTTCTAGAAGGCCAATGCTCACATCAAAGGAACAGAACTCAGCTGGCGAGCTCTCAGCTGGTGGCAGGCCACCTGAGGGGTGATGTCTGGTCATACAGAGTACTGGAAGCCCTGCACACATCCCGAGGGCTAGCCCCAGGGGTGGCACCTGAGGCCCAAGCCTTCAGCAGCCACCTGCTATGACCTCTGTCCGGACAGCCCTGATGGACTGACCTACTTTACCACCTAGGCCCCTTCTGAACGTAGCTGGGGGGGTGGGGGGTAGGGGGGTAAAAGTCTCGAATTTATAGCCAAAGGGTCAAGATAACATCCTGCAACTGCAGGAAGGCTGGACCCCGGAGGACTCAGGGTGTGGGGTTCTACGGGGCAAAGCCACAGAACTCACAGGAGAAGCTTTCGACTCAGTGAACTCTCACTGTGTGCTTGGTGCACGTGACGGACCCCCTTCTTTTTGCTCCTTATCACCTTGTGCACTAGGGCTTTGACCAAGGAGGAAACACAGAGGTTTCAGAGAGGCCAGGTAGGTTGCCCAAAATCTCACAACTTTGTGAGTTTGAACCTAAGTCTGATTCCAAAGCACAGGCGGGATCTCCAGGATGGAGCGGCCATGAGAGGCAGAGCCAGCCCTGCCTCAGCCGTTCCTCACCCGGATGGATCCCGTTTCTCTTCACCGGCAGAGAAACGACCCCGGTGAGTCAGACTGAGACTTGAGGCATCATCAGAAGTGCGAGGCTCCCCTCCTCACCTTGTTTCCATACTGCATGACGTGGCTGGTGTTGGTGTGGGACTTCACCAGCTGGTACTGCTTGTGGAGGGTCTCCTTGGTCAGATCCTCCTGCGAAAATGAAAACAGTCGAGTCCTTTGACGATCGCAGCTGACAGCTAAGCCTCAGCTAAGCAGCCGGCCCCCGGATGTCTCACCACGTCCGAGTCTTCCATCCAGTTGACACTATACCAGTCCCCCAGGAACGTGGACCTCGCCTCATCGTAGTAACACGCATAGGACGACTCCCTGGGGTTGGCAGCAGTAGTTGCATAAACTACGAGGAATTAAAGACACATTTCAGTCGTGTTTTATTCTCGGCTGTCTGCGGATTCCACTTGAGGCTTGAGTTCCTCCTCCTTTCCTAGTGCAATCAAAGCAGGTCACCTATGATCAGCTCAGGGAGGGCAGGGAGACCTCCTTGTATCCAGCCCTGTTCACTGAGTTTCAGTAACTCATCTAAAACTAAACGTGGAAAAAGAGAAGCCAGCTGATAGACACTGTTAGATAGTGCTAACAGATCTGAGTAGCTCTGGAATCTTGAAGGACATGGACCTCATTTCATTTCCACAGAAAGTGAACATTCATTAAAGAAACACTTAGATGGACTGAACATATGAAATCCCTACCATTTACTACCTAGCTACCATGGGCTCAGAACTATGCTGGACAGATGTCATCGCTTAAAATGTAACTCTCCTAACAGACACTGTCTTTATCCCCATTTTACAGATGAGTAAATCTGAGGGTCCAAGAGGGTAAGTCACCTGCCCAAGATCAGAGAGCCAGCAAGCAACACATCTCAAAGGACAGAGGCTGGTCCAAAGACTGTGATCTTGGTCTTAAGTAGCCCTACTAGAACCCGGCAGAGCACTACAGAGTTCACATCAAGAGCTTCCATCCCTTCATCCCCTGACCACTAATCCTCCAGGAGAAGAAGAAGCTCAGAGCTGCCCTCAGGTATCCCCCTACTTCCAAGCACTAGGCTGGCCTAGGCCTGGCTTATGTAAGACACTTGGTTCTTCCCATGGGCAGATTCAGAGAATGTCCAATTGCACCATGTAGCAAGGTGCTCACCCAGCCCGGCTCAGAGGCCAGTGTTCCCACCACCTACCATCGATGTTGGGGGGCAGGTGGCTCATCATGGACCCAGACTCGCAGGCTTCAATGTAGAACACCATCTGGGAGGTGAATGAGACAGGTGAACTCACCCCGTCCAGGCACAGGCCTCTCGTAAATGCTACTTTGACTTTGCCCACTCTCTTGACGTGTTTCTTTTTTGGAAGGGTGAAATAGATTTTTTTTTTTTTTAACATCTTTTTTGGGGTGACGTGTTTCTTAAGAGTCTTTCACTTTTGCTTTTGGAAGGCATCTCTGCTGTAAGAAGCAGAGGCTATAGAAGCTGTTGTCATACAAACCAGAAGGACCCAAATTTATGCATGACTAATAGAATAAAATGATCTATTAGCTGAAATAATGCAGAAAAATATGGAGCCATAGGTGATGCTAAGGAAAACTGATCTGCCATCCAACGCCGGGAGCAGTTTCCAAGAGCAAAACACGTTACTAACACATACACACCTAAGCTACACAGGTTCCACACAGGGTGCAAAAGGGGCCAGAGAGGGCTTCCCTGGTGGCGCAGTGGTTGGGAGTCCGCCTGCCGATGCAGGGGACATGGGTTCGTGCCCCGGTCCGGGAAAGGCCACAGCAGCGAGAAGCCCGCGTACCACCAAAAAAAAAAAAAAAAAAAAGGCGCGGGGGCCAGAGAGGGCCAAAGGGAAAATAAGAAGGTGGTATTTTCCTCCCCAGCTGCCCCAGATTGGTGACAGCCCTAGAAACAGTAGTCCTCAAAGTGTGGTCCCTAGTCCAGCAGCATCAGTATCACCTGAAAACTCAGAAAGGCAAACCCGCAGGCCTCTCCCCAGAACAACTGAGCCAAATTCTGGGGCTGGGGCCCACACTGTACTTTAACAAGGTCGCCAGTGATTCTGATATAACAGCTGAAGCTGTAGAATCACAAAAAGCTAATCCTGGGAGACCAGAGGTCAAGACTGATTGAAAGGACACCCTTTCCAAAACACACAGCCCATCCAGAGCTAGGAGGCCTGTCGAAGAACCATGGGCTTTGCTTCCACTGCATCCCTCACATTCCTCCCCCAAGGGCACCCCAAGCACTGACATTACCTTTTGGTACTTCTTGTGTTTGTGCATGTAATGGATGGTCTCACTCAGGTCCTTGACGTGAAGCTGAAAGGTAAGAATATGGACATTCAGACCAAACACATCAAGAGAAACCATTTGCTGGATAACCCACTAATCAAGTCTTAATGATGCTTTATAAATTCTTATTTAGAAATCCTGAGAGATTTCTAAATAATCGTGCTGAACAGCATTATCCCAGAACATCATGGAGGGCTTTAATCACATAATAAAAAGGGGAAGCAGATGTGCTTCCTCATCACTTTGTCCGGAGCATTCAGGGACTGTGTTCTATGACTGCGTCTAGTGCACTGCACCCAAGTTCAGGGACAGCGACTCATGCTGTGATGTCAGGAGACACGCAGGGAAAACCTGCCAGAAGAGATGCCTCTGGATAGATTGCAAGCTGCGAAATGTGACCTCACCCTCAGCGGCCACATACGAACCTACGCTGTAGGATGTTAGAGACACACATCACAGGTGGCCTGCCAACACTGAGGTTTTGTTTCCCATTCTCCCAGCTTGTTTTTTTTTTTTTTTTTTTTTTGGCCATACCACATGGCTTGTGGGTCCCCCAACCAGGAATTGAACCCGGGCCCTCGGCAGTGACAGTGTGGACCGCCAGAGAGTTCCCCCCAGCTTGTCTTTAAAACATTAAGAAAAACTCACATCGTCATTAGGAAACACCAGTATTCCAATGGCTCCGTGATCAGTGAAGTAAACGAACACGTGGTCCCGGGGGCCACTGCCAAGAGACACGCACACGAGCATGAGAGTCCAAGTGGACCGTCTGGACTGAAATGCCACCCCAATCAAAAAACTCAGGAGAGGTCTGAGGTTACAGTCTCCCAGCCAGGTGGGAGGAGGAGCCCAGGAGCCCGCCGCCCAGCCTGTTTCCTCTGCTCCCGCTGGGTGCCGTTCTGAACCACGAGGCGCGTCCCAGAGCCTGGAGGATCTCAATCACGGCCGGGAGGGTGCTTGGCAGACAGCCCAGGGTGATCTGGACAGCAAGGCCTCTGGCAACAGGGCCTCATCCCGGGCGGCCACTCTGTGCCACCAGATCTCTCCGAAACAAGTAAGGGAGCCAGGACACACCGCCAAGCACGGTCCTGCAGCTCTGACTGCCTCTCCGGGCCCCTCGGCCTGCACACGGCCTGGGACACCCACCTGCACCCCCTCACCAGGCTTCCACTCAGAGGGCCCTGCTTCAAGGTTGCAGAGATGCAGTAACTCACTCGGAGGCAATTTGCTTCATCCCGCGCAGATGTCCGCCTCTGCTCTAACTCACACGAGCTACTTGTGCCCAGGCCTCCCCTTGGGCATAAGGGAAACAGCACCATTTGCCAAGTACCTGAGACTCTCTGAAGTCATGCTCCTAAGGTCCCTGACATCACGTCAAAATGCTGCATAAAGAGATGCTAAACAAGACATCTCTAACCCACAGCCAACAGGGCAAGCAATGGGATGAGTTTTCTCCCATACGGAGGTTTGCTCTGAACTTACAAATGTCCTCCTCCCACTGGGCTGACCCGCCATCAGAGCACAGGGGCGGCAGGAGGCAGGGCGGGGGCCCTACAACCTGATTGGCCACAGAGCCTCATGCCTGTCTTGGCGTGTTCCCCTGGTAGTGGAACCGACCAGCACCAGGATCCACAGATAACAAAACTAGCAGGTTGAAGTGATGGGGAACATTTCACTAAGACTAACCAGGGACCCTGGATCACAGGGTTAATTCGTTACAGAAATGGGCTGCCGAAAGAAGCCACCAGGTCTGTGCAGCCTGTCAGGGCAAAGGTCCCCACGCTGCCATCTCTCACAGGTAAATAGTCTGGGAACAAAGGGCAAGGCCTGTTCGAATTCTCAGTTCTGGAGTACCACGTCATTCAGAAAAGTGTGACAGCCATAAAACAGACATTACCTCTTCAAGACCTTTCCAGATCCTTTGCCCTTCACTGCCTCTGCGTCACCTCTCAACACAGCAAGGAAGTTTTGCGGGGTGACATCCTACAAAGAATGGGGAGTTGAAATCAGATGCAGCTGTCACTCCAAATCAGTGCGTTTGCTGAGTCTGTCGCAGAGGGCCCGGGCCACCGTCCACATACCTCCAAGGCTTAAGGTTTAAGGGCAAACACTTTGCAACCAAGAAAGATTCAGTGTTTCCTGGGCATGTGCATGACCTCGTCTCAAGTATCATCTTGTCTTTGGCTGATGCCAACTCAGCAAGCCTGCCATTCCTTCTTAACCGTTATAAAGTTCATGTGGAGAAACCCAAAGGTGTCGTTAGGTAGGGGCAAAGAGCAGAGGAAGAGCACGCTGCCTCAGAGAGACAGCAAAGCGGGCGGCAGAAACATCAGCGCCGACCTTTGCAACCAGCTTGCCTCCTAAAAGGCCAGTTCCCAAGGACACTCAACGTCCTTAAAGGGGATTTTGTAAAATGGATATGCAATCGTTAAAAAAATGTAATACAGAAAAGCACAAGGAAAAAAAAACATCAAAAATCCCACCACTTAAATTCCAAATGTTTCCCTATATAACTATATAGAAACAATTTTATAAAAATGGAATCATCTATACGACACGTATGATGTGTCTGATTTAAATGTTCTTGAATTTAAAAGAGAAAAATAAAACTGAAAGAACTGCTAAACTTCAGACTTTCTCTGTCACAAGGAATATTAGTTTCGATCCCTCTGACATTACGAAAAAGAGACTCTGAAATCCATGAGGCTGAAGTCATAATGGTGCTTTTAAAAACGTGTCAATGTATACAGCCTCAATCGACTGGAAAGCATGTAATGTTCTGGAAGTTATATACTATAATGATTAATGAAAAACTATCTTACAAAATTTAGAGATATATTTTGTAACTAGGGCTGATGCTGAGAAAATTGATTTTCAGAAAAGGGCACGGATAATCTATAATCAGATCACTGGCAATATCCTAAGAAAATCAGGTATTATGGAAGGAAATCTATTATGAGGCTTAAAGTACAACAAGATTAGAAACTAAGGATCAGTAGACTACAACTAACGTCCTTTTTTTTCCCTCTGCTTTCTTTCAAAATTCTCAGAAATTACACCTCAAGCACAAATCTTAATACAAACATGAAACATTAACCAGAAATCAGTCTAATGAGGTTCTGATCCCAGAAGTACAAGAAAGAGGGAAAAATCATCACTGAAATGAAACAGCAGACCCCGCTGGCTCTGACCCCGTGATGCACCTCACCTCGCCCGTGTAGTCCTTTAGAACCCCCTCGTACACGTCTGAGCCGTTGGGCCTGTTGATCACAATTCCTGGGGTGGGATTGCTGAAAATCAAAGGACACGAGTGAAGCACACAATTTGACGTATCTCTGAAATCTATGTCTTCGTGAATACGCCCCTGTTACGCTTTAAAATACTAAACGACCGTGGTTGTCACAGACATTCCTCATTGCCTCTGAGGTCACCAACGTGTTTGTGCTTTTAGCAGCTCGGGGGTCTCGGTGTCCCACAACTCCTGAGTTCCTGGCAGGGGCAGCGAAGGACTGAGCTCTGCAAACCGAGGACAGGGACCCAGGCCCCTGTGTGCCTGGCTTCCTGCTGGACACCAGATTGCATCTTGGAGACAAGATGTCATCAAGAGATCTCTCAGAGCAAAACTACTTTCAGAAAAAGACAGAACAGAAAACAAGAGCTTAGGTGTTAAAGCTCAGGATGGATTATGAGCTATTAACGTGATCACAGTACAGGGCCACAGTCTGGGAACCAAGGAGCTGGGAGACTGGATAGGGTTAGGGTTAGTACCCATACAAGGAGCTGGGAGACTAGAGTGGGCTAGATGCTCCAATGTATTCTAAGATACAATTGAGCCTTCTGTGTACAGGGCCTCTGAGGCGTCCCTGCTCAGAGCTTAGGAACAAGCACCACAGAACCCAATGATGAGTCAGTTCCCCAAGCTGAGAGGGAACTCATGCTTTAAATCCTTCCAAAGCCCCAGCCCAAGGACCTTCACCACCATTTCCTATGTCCCCGCCATTGCTGGGTCCCACCAAGATATGGTCAAAGCTCTAGATGAAGCACCATGTGGAACTTCATCCGGGAGTCTGTTTATATTCTAATGTTAGGCCGCTGATCTAAGGATTCCTGAGGGTCTGTGTGCATTTTTTAAAATGCCCTGGGGCTTCCCTGGTGGCACAGTGGTTGAGAGTCTGCCTGCCGATGCAGGGGACACGGGTTCGTGCCCCGGTCCGGGAGGATCCCACATGCTGTGGAGCGGCTGGGCCCGTGAGCCATGGCCGCTGGGCCTGCGCATCCGGAGCCTGTGCTCCGCAACGGGAGAGGCCGCGGCGGTGAGAGGCCCGCGTACCGCAAAAAAATAATAATAATAAAATAAAAATAAAATGCCCTGAAGTTCCTCACCATCAAGTTCAAAGCACTCCCTACTCACTCTTCAGAGTTAGCGATGTCATCATACATCATCACGACGATCTGCTCATCAGGAATCCCATTTCGGTGAACAATCTGGTAGGCGTGGCACGCATCGGCCTGGGAGAAGTGGTTTTGCCAAGTGTTAGATTTTTCCCGGAAGGAAGCCAATTTTGGTGTTCTAATGACCAACATGTTCCTTCTCATGGAAGATATGCTGTGAACCGCTCCCTACTGGGCAGGTATTTAAATTATTTTAAAACACACTCATTTATCTTTTTCAATTCAATTTTTAAAAATCCACCCCCCGTGAAACTTTCATTCATCAGGCAGTTAGCGTATATGTGGATTACACACACACACACACACACACACACACACACATACACACCACCACCATCACATCTACAGGCAACAAGGGCCTTTGAAAGTCCTGAATAAGTTATTTTCATTTTCCACACCATAGAAAAGTCTCCTGAAAGCACTGATTTAGGTCTGAAGAACAGAATGACTTAGAATGATGAACCAGCAGATTAAAAGCTTAGTGGCTAGTTCTGTATCACACAGTATTCTTCTGGTTCCAGTAACTTTAACTGCCATAGTTGCTGTTCAGAGAACTGAGTGAAAACTCAAAAGTTCAGCTCAGGAATTGAAATGAGGGATGTGCTTTTTAGTTTAAAGAATAACAAGGGTTGGGACTTCCCTGGTGGCACAGTGGAGAAGAATCCACCTGCCAACACAGGGGACACAGGTTCGAGCCCTGCTCCGGGAGGATTCCCATATGCTACGGAGCAACTAAGCCCGTGCACCACAACTACGAGCCTGCACTCCAGAGCGAGCCACAACTACTGATGCCTGCATGCCACAACTACTGAAGCCCACGCACCTAGAGCCCATGCTCCACAACAAGAGAAGCCACCACAGTGAGAAGCCCGTGCACCACAATGAAGAGTAGCCCCTGCTCGCCACAACTAGAGAAAGCCCGTGTGCAGCAACAAAGACCCAACACAGCCAAAAATAAATTAATTAATTAAAAAAAAAAATAACAACAAGGGTGACCATATTAAGGGTAAAAGAAAAACTTTGCTAATGTGATTCCTTGTCCATAAAAGGGTGAAGACATTCTTTGCTTCCTTTTTCAGATGACACATACTACACTCCATGACATGGAAATCATTTGAGAACAGAAGGGAAATATGTCACCTAACTTTCTGCTTTTATTTAATTATGTCTTTCCTAGGACAAAGCATAAAAGAAACAGTTTGCCCATCTACTTGCCTCTCTAAGGAAGAGGGCTTTAGGAACTGGGCCTCCACAGATCATATTCTACACAGCTCTCAGCACATCAATTAAAATAAAGCTTGCCTGACGTGGATGGACCTAGGGACTGTCATACAGAGTGAAGTAAGTCAGAAAGAGAAAAACAAATATCATATAATATCAATCATATGTGGAATTTAGAAAAATGGTACAGGTGAATTTATACGCAAAGCAGAAATAGAGACACAGATATAGAGAATAAACGTATGGGCACCAAGGGGGGAAGAGGGGGTCGGATGAATTGGGAGATTGGGATTGACATACGTACACTACTATGTATAAAATAGATAACTAATGAGAACCTCCTATATAGCACAGGGAACTCTACTCAATGCTCTGTGGTTACCTAAATGGGAAGGAAACCCGAAAAAGAGGGGGTGTATGTATATGTATAACTGATTCACTTTGCTGTACAGCAGAAACACAACATTGTAAAGCAACTATACTCCAATAAAAAGTAATTAAAAAATAAAATAAAGCTCACTCACCACCAAACCCAGCATTTTGCCAGTAGATGCCCCACACAAATGGACTTTAGAGCAAACAATGGGTGCTCAAAATACAGCTGCTAAATGTTGAGTGGGTGAGTCTAAGACCTGGCATTCAAGAGCTGTTAGATGAACAGATGACTGAATAAATATGAAAACGCATACATTTATTGACTTTCTTCTATTTGTCAGGCACTATGCTCAGACTTTCTATGCACAATCTCATTTAATTCTCTTAACAACTCTATGTGATAATTATTCCCATTTCATAGATGAGGTAATCAAAGCTTAGGGAGGGGAGGTGACCTGTCCAAGTCACACAGCTCACAGTGAAAGATCCCAGGCATTCTGACTCCAGAACGTGGTATTGCTTCAGACAGGGACAATCAAGAAATCATTAAAACTGTAAAGGCCCAGGAAGAGTAGGGGGCTGAAAATCTAAACATAGATGATTTTTTAAAAGTTACTAAATATTAAACACACACACCCACACATTAAAATGTTTAAGTCCCCATTTCTATAAAATAACAAGGACCCTCAAACACCAACTGCCGTAGGATGAATAACAGCCCCCCAAAGATGTCCAAATCCTAATCCCCAGAACCTGTAAATATGTTACACTTCATGGCAAAAGGGAATTAAGATAGCAGATGGATTTAAGATTGCTAATCAGCTGACCCTAAAATAAAGAGGTTATCCTGGATTATTCCAGCAGGCCAAATGTAATCACAGGGGTCCTTATTTGTGGAAGAAGGAAGCAGGCAAGTTGGTGTCAGAGGCATATAATGTAAGAAAGACTGGATTGCCACTGCTGGCTTTGAAGATGGAGGAAGATGCCACAAGCCAAGGAATGTGGGCAGCCTTTAAAAGCTGGAGAAGGTAAGAAAATGGACCTCTTCAAGAATCACCAGAAAGGAAAGCAGCCCTTTGGACACTTTGATTTAACCTAGTGAGACGCATTTCAGATTTCTCACCTCAAGCTGTAACATAATAAATTTGTATTGTTTTAAACCACTAAGTTTGTAGTAATTTGTAACAACAATAGGAAACTAAAACATTGATGGTGGAAGTATAGTGTCATTGGCACTGGGCTCGGGAAAACATCTTGACATTATTGGATCAGACTGAAGCATGTACCCTCCAACCCAGCAATTCTACTCCAAGCTATACCCTAGGCCAGGGGTCCCAACCCCCAGGGCCGCAGACCACTACTGGTCTGCGGCCTGTTAGGAGCTGGGCCGCACAGCAGGAGGTGAGTGGCCGGCAAGCCAACGAAGCTTCATCTGCCGCTCCCCATGGCTCCCCATGGCTCCCCATCGCGCGCATTACCGCCTGAACCATCCCCCACCCTCACCCGAGTTCCGCAGGAAAAATGTCTTCCACGAAACCGGTCCGTGGTGCCAAAAAGGTTGGGGACCGCTGCCCTAGACTATGTGTAATGGGAGAGTGCTCACAGCGTCACTGCAACAGTAAAAATCAAGAAATAATCCAGGGCTTCCCTGGTGGCGCAGTGGTTGAGAGTCCACCTGCCGATGCAGGGGACACGGGTTCGTGCCCCGGTCCGGGAAGACCCCACATGCCGCGGAGCGGCTGGGCCCGTGAGCCGTGGCCGCTGAGCCTGCGTGTCTGGAGCCTGTGCTCCGCAACGGGAGAGGCCACAACAGTGAGAGGCCCGCGTACCGAGAAAAAAAAAAAAAAAAGAAGTGCAAGACCTGTACACTGAAAATTATAAAACAGTGCTGAGGGAAATTAAAGAAGATCTAAATAGAGGAACATCTCATGTTCATGGATCAGAAGACTTACTACCCTTAAAATTTTTAAAAACCGATCAGCAGGGATTTCTGCAGAAATGGACAAGATGATCCTAAAATTTGTACAGAACTGCAAAAGACCTAGAATAGTGAAAAAAAATATTGAAAAAAAAGAAAGTTGGAGGACTTTCACTTCCTGTTTTCAAAACTACACTGGGGAAGAAGAGTCTTTTCAACAAATGGTGCTGGGACAATTTGGATATCCGTAAGCAAAATGATGAACTTAGACCCTCACTTCACACCATATACAAAAATTAACTCAAAGTGGATCGTAGGCTTAAATGTAAGGGCTAAAATAATAGAACTTTTAGAAGATAACCTAGGAGAAAATCTTTGGAACCTTGAGTTATAACTGCAGATATGTCATAGATAGGATACCGAAAGCATGGTCTATAAAAGGAAAAGACTGACAAACTGGACGTCATCAAAATTAGAAACGAGTGCTTCAAAAAACACCAGTAAGAAAATGAAAAGACAAACAGCAGAGTAAGAGGAAAATGTCTGCAAAACACATATCTGATAGAGGACTTGTACCTAGAATATGCAGAGAACTCTTATACCTCAATAAAACAATCAGTCCAATCAAAAATAGATAAATGGGGCTTCCCTGGTGGTGCAGTTGTTGAGAGTCCGCCTGCCGATGCAGGGGACGTGGGTTCGTGCCCCAGTCCAGGAGGATCCCATATGCCGCGGAGCGCCTGGGCCCGCGAGCCGTGGCCGCTGAGCCTGCGCGTCCGGAGCCTGTGCTCCGCAACGGGAGAGACCACAACAGTGAGAGGCCCGCGTACCGTAAAAAAAAAAATAGATAAATGATTTAAATAAACATTTCACTTAACTAGATATACTAATAAGCCCATAAAAAGATGATGTCCACGATCATTAGTTATTAGGGAAATGCAAATTAAAACCACAATGAGATACCACTTCACAGCCAGACAGACAGTAACAAGTGTTGGTGAGTATAAACCAGGAACCTTCATCTACTACTTGTGGGAATGTAAAATGATGCAGCCATTTTGGAAAATTGTTTAACAGTTTCTTCAAAAGTTAAGTATAAATTTACCATATGACCCAGTAACTTCTACTCTTAGGTGTCTGCACAAGAGAAACAAAAACATTTGTCCGTATAGACAAAGACCTGCACACAAATGTTCTTAGCCGTACGATTCAAATAGACAAAAAAATGGAAACAACCCAAATGTCCATCAACTGGTAAACAGAAACAAATGTGGTTTATCCATACAATGGAACACTATTTGGCAAGAAAAGGAATGAAGTACTGATACAGGCTACAACACAGATAACCACAAAAACATTACCCTAAGAGAAGCCATACACAAAACAGCACGTTGCAGGGCTCCACTAGCGTGAAATGTTCAGAAAGGGCAAACTTACAGAGATAGAAAGTGTATTAGTGGTTGCCTCGGCCTGGAGGTAGGGAAATTGGTCCAAGGGATCTTACTGGGGAGATGCAGATGTTCTAAAACTGGTTTATGGTGATGTTTGCACACCTTGGTAAATGTACTAAAAAATCATTGAGTTGAGCCCTTGAAATGGGTGAATTATACATGCTCTGTAAAATAGGCTTCAATAAGGCCATATATTTTAGAAAATATATTCAGCCTGTCCTACAGGCTAGCTGTCCTACAGTGTAGCTCCCCTACACTGCCTGGCTCCTCACCACCACCTTGACAGGCAGGTGTTTTTATGCCCATTTCACAGATGCGGACAAGCTCAGGAAGGGCTCATGGCTTCCAACCCAGATCTCCTGCCCCCGACCATGCCCTACGCCCTGCCTCCACACACAGTGGTCTCAGAGCCAAGCGGTGATTCTCTCTTGGGTCCTTGGAGTTACTTGCTTGCCTCTAACTTTCTTAATTCAGAAGGGTTTTTGGTTGGAGTCAAGCATTTACTGGTACCCAAGAGAGATAAAAGGTAGGGTTAGGCCAAGTCACATGACTTGGAGATGGTGTTAAAGGTTACCTGAATGGATTCCCTGGAACATATCTGATCTCTATGCATTTTTTCCCCTTAAAACAGAAATGCCATACGAGATGCCATGTGAGAGGAGGGTATTGAGCAAGGCTTTAAAGAAAGGGCAGAGCCCTCTGGACTACTGAACAGAGATTGCTGACTCAGCTTGTTTCCTGGCCTGCGTAAGGAGTTCCGACGGGGCTTACTAATGCATCCCGTGATGTCCTGGTGCAGGCCACTGTCTGGACACTGATTGTGCTGCCTTACCTCAGGCCAACTGTAAGCAAAATAAGGATAACCGGCTTGGAGCAAAGGCTAAATACTGGGCATGTTCTAGTCACTGCCAAGGGGTCCACTTTCAAACCAGGTAGGGGCTGGGAAGTGGTTCTCACGGGCTGCTCATTGAGAGGATATTACCACTTGAGGGTATATTACCACTGCGTGTATATGACCACTTCCTGACACGTGCTCTGAGCACGGCAGAGGCTAAGCCCTGGGTCTGGGCTTTGCGGGGATGCCTCACTGAGCTCACCACCACCTCAAATTTTCCAGAGGAGAATCAGAGGTTTAGAGCTGACTACGTAATTTGTTCAAACTAATACAGCAGGTGAGCGGAGAGCAGGAATTATACCCGGGGTCTGTGTAAGTCCACGGCCCACATTCCCCACGACCCTGCCCAGCCTCTGGCTTGTACAAGGACAGCCCTCCTGGGCTAACTGCATTCCCCCAAGTCAGTCCTACTCCGCTCTGCTCTCCATCCATGTTTCTGTTTTTAAAATATACGTGATATTTTGCAACAAGATGGATCAACCTCAAACACATTATGCTGAGCGAAAGAAGCCAGACACCACAAAGACTGCATATTGTATGACTCCATTTATAGGAAGTTTTTGGAGAAGGCGAAACAATAAAGACAGAAGGCAAATCCTTGGTTGCATGGGGCTGGGATGGGCACAGGCACGGGGAACTTTCTAGAATGATGGAAGGGTCCTAAAACCGGACTGTGGTAATGCTTGCACAACTGTATGAATTTACTAAAAATCACGAAGCTATAGGATAGGTGAATTGTATGACATGTAAACGTATACCTCTTCAATAAAGCTGTTTCTAAAAAGGGGTCATTGTACACACTTTAAAAGTATATAAAATGAAAGGCAGTCTCTCAGAAATGTAATGACTCTGCCCCCTCCATCATCATATCTTCTCCTCCCGACTCAGACCTGTGTGAGTTCTAGACTTCTCCCTCTCCCTCCCTGCTTCCTCCTGACCCCAGGATGTGGATGTTCTCAAAGCCTTCCCGGATGAGGTGGAGCTCCCTTCCTTACTGCGCCAGCCCCCAGCTTGAGACCAGCAGAGGGGACAAGGCACCAGCATTCTCCCAGCCCCTCACCCCTCCTGCTGTTCTCAAACCACTCCTGTCCTACTGCCAACACGCCAGACCTCCTCCTTCAGTGCCCCACTGCCCAGCAGTGACCTCAAACAGCCCCCCAAGCCCCCTTCTCCTAGTGACACCTGGCTCACATCTGCCTGTCCTCCCAACTCCCACCGTCCTCAGCGTCCTCCTGTTGGCCTGGGCAAGGGTGAACTTCACCTTCAATCTACTTAACACCACCCCCCGCTGCCCCCACTGGGCCTTATACTTTCCTTCTCGGCGTGCTCAAATCTCTGCCCTAAAAGAAACCCTCCTCCAGTCCTGTACCTCCTCTGGTGACCTACATACTTCTTTTTCCCCCTTACAAGCCTGTCGGAAGAATAGATGGTACCGCTGTCCCCGTGTGCAGCTTAGCTTGCACTGCGGGGCCTCTCTCTCTGTCCTCCATGCACTGCAACCTGGCTTCTGCCTCTGCCACTGCAGGAGCCTGTCCTCCCAAGACCTTCCCCCCAACACTCAAGAGGCCGCACGCCCACCAGCATCACCGCAGACCAACCAACTCCCTCTCTGTCATCCCATTATCCCAGCCAAAAATGGAAAACAGAGAAATCCAATTCAGTTTAACCAGCATAGGTTAAATAACCATCAGAAAGCACAGAAAAGCTCTCTGCGGTGATTTAATTGTGCCTGGTGTACAAATCTTCCCTAAACAAAAGAAATCTGTGATAATGAGTGCTGTGTTCACTCAAGGAAAATATAAACCTCTATAAAAATGTAAGTTTAAAGGTCTGTGTAGAGGGGCTTCCCTGGTGGCGCAGTGGTTAAGAATCCGCCTGCCAATGCAGGGAACACGGGTTCGATCCCTGTTCCGGGAAGATCCCACATTCCGCGGAGCAACTCAGCCTATGCACCACAACTGCTGAGCCTGTGCTCTAGAACCCATGAGCCACAACTACTGAGCTCACGTGCTACAACTACTGAAGCCCACGCACCTAGTGCCCGTGCTCCACAACGAGAAGCCACCGCAGTGGGAAGTCCCCACTTGCTGCAACTAGAGAAAGCCCACCCAGCAATGAAGACCCAACACAGACAAAAATAAATAAATAAAATAAATGTATTTTAAAAAAAAGTCTGTGTAGAAAAAAAAGTGTGTGTAGGTTCTAGGGGACAAGTTCTTTCAAATGCTATTTTAGTGCTCAGCCTCCAAAGTCGAGACGGCAAATGTTGGCAGAGAACCCGTCCGGCTGGTATATGGGCTGAGGCCAGAGATGATTCAGCACCCACGTTTCCTCTTCACAGCCTCAGTGCCAGCATCCTCCCTCATTTAGGGATGAAAATTTCAGTCTGTGGCCACTTCTTTTTGCCTTGCTTGCCTCATTCCATTTTGATATGCAATATTTTAACCAGGGAAACTAGCAACACTTAAAAATGTTTTCTGGGGCAAAGGTTAATCGGATACCTATACTTAATAATATTTAACCAATAATACATGCTTTTTTAAGTTGGTTGGTGGCTGAGGAAGCAGCCTATCCACTCTCAATGACCCATATTTAACACTGCATCTTTCGGACTCATGGTTAGAGAGGGAGGAGAAAACTGAGCTGGGCAGTTAGTACTCGGGTTGCTCCTCTTTAACTGGGTCAGGTCTGGGTTAAGCATTAAAAAGAAAAGGGATCATTTTGCCATCGTAATTTTTCAATCAAGCCAAATTTCCTATTCAGCTAACATACAAAAAGCATTCAAGAAATAAGTCATTCAATAATCATCAAATTATAGAGCCGGTAGGAAGTTCATCTAAACCAACCCCTATTTAACAGATATGAAACTGACACCCTGGGAGGGAAACGCACGTGAGGCAGCCCTGCTAAGCCATCAGGAATACAGATGCTGGGTCCGTGCTGTCTAATACAGCAGCCGCTGGCCACACTTGGTGACTGAGCACTTCAAATATGACCAGTCCAAACTGAATGTAACGTGAAGGTAAACGTGCACTGGATTTTGATGACTTAGTATATTTAAAAAAAAGTAAAGTATCTCATTAGTAACTTTTTATATTGTTTACAAATGAAATGATGATAGTTTGGCTATATTGGGTTAAAGAGGACATATGAAAGTTAATTTCACCTGTTTCTTTTTAGTTTAAAAAAAAACAAAAATGTGGCTACTAGAAAATTTGCCACGACACAGGTGGCTCTCCTGTTGGACGGCGCTGCTCTGGAGCTAGTCAGTCTGGGTTTGAATCCTGGCTCGACCACTTGCCATCTGGGCCACGTTGGGTTGAAGTACTGACCTTTTCAAAGCCTCAGTCCATGCATCCGTAAAAAGGGAACAACAACCAGACCTACTGCACGTAACCCCACAACGGTTAAATGAGTTCATTTGTGTAAAGGGCTCTTAGATGCAAGCCCAGCACCAACCATGATCATCTGTGCATCTTGTCTCTGAGAACTGAAAGATTCAATGACTTTTTTTTCTTTTTCTTTTTTTTAAATTTTCTTTTTTTAAAATTTTCTTTAAAAAATTTTCTTATTTGGTTGCACCAGGTCTTAGTTGTGGCAGGCGGGTTCCTTAGTTGTGGCTCACCAGCTCCTCAGTTGTAGCACGTGGGCTCCTTAGTTGTGGCATGTGAACTCTTAGTTGCGGCATGCATGTGGGATCTAGTTCCCTGAGCAAGGATCAAACCCGGGCCCCCTGCATTGGGAGCATGGAGCCTTATCCACCGCACCACCAGGGAAGTCCCTAAAATTATTTATTTATTTATTTTTGCTGCACCGCACAGCTTGCAGGATCTTAGTTCCCCAACCAGGGATTGAACCCGGATCCTCAGCAGTGAAAGCGTGCAGTCCTCACCACCGAACCACCAGGGAATTCCCTCAATGACTTTTTAAATAACAACTTTATTAAGGTAGAATTCACATACCATAAAAGTCAACCTTTTAAAATATACAATTCAGTGGTTTCTAGTATGTTCACAAAGTCACGCAACCATCAGCACTCTCAAATTCCAGAACATTTTCATCACCCCCAAAAGAGACCCATACCCATTAGCAGTCATTCCCTCTGCCCAGACCTTGGCAACTACTAATCTACATTCTGTTTCTCTAGATTTCCCTATGCTAGACTTTCATATATAAATGGAATCCTATGGTCCTTTGTGACCACCTTCTCTCACTTGGCATAATGTTTTATGGTTCAGCCATGTTGAAGCATGTATACAGTACCCTGTTGTTTTTTATGGCCAAATGTATGGATGGACTAAATTTTGTTTATCCATTTATCAGTTGATGGACACTTGGACTGTTTCCACTTTTTGGTTAACGTGAACAAAACTGCTCTCATCATCTGAGTACAAGTTTTATTAGGGGGGACATATGTATTTATTTATTTATTTTAGTATATACCTAAAGAGTGAAATGCTGGGTCATATGGTCACTGTGTGTTGAAACTTTCGAAGAACGGCCAGACTGTTTTCCGAAGCAGCTGCACCATTTCACGTTCTCACCTGGAGGCTGCATTTTTAATGTATTTACGAATATAGATTCTTTCCGCTCTGATTTCTGCCAGGCTGATTTGCTGGGAATGCCAGGAAAGATGAGGAGAAAGGGGTAAGGGCACAGCAGCAGGGCAGAGGCGTGGAGGGCAAAGAGGCCTCACGATGCTTTGACCAGAGTCCCGTCTGCACCTCAACTTGCTGCGTGGCCTCGGGCGAGTCACCGCCTCTCTTCAAGTCTCAGTTTCCTTATTTATAAAATGAAGGCATTAGACCAGTGGGTCTCAACTGGGGACATTTGGCACAGGCTGGAGACAACTTTGGTCGTGACAGTGGGTTGGGTGATGCTCCTGGTATCTAGAGGGCAGGGGACAAGGATGCTGGCAAACATCCTACAATGTGCAGGACAGCCCCCCAACAATAAAGAATTACCTGGACCCAAGTGTCAATAGTGCCAAGGTTGAGAAACCCTGCATCAGACTGAGGTGACCCCAGATAGGCCACTTTGAGAAACTGTCAAAATGTTTTCCAAAATGGCTGTACCATTTCATAATCCACCCAGCAACGTGGGAGGGTTCCCATTTCTCCATAGCCTCACCAACGCACTTATCTTTGCCAACCTAATAGGGACATAACTGACTTTTTAAAAAGTCTGTTCTAGTAACAATGTCCAGGATTGTTTACAGAATGCCAGCGTCATAAAGGAAACGATGAGTCATTTTCTTACCTGGTGCCTATAATTATACCAGCCATTTGATCCCGCGACGATCACCACCCAGTGCTTGCCTCCGTCCTCAGGATCGTCCACGGGAATAGCACCAGCTCCCAGGGCCAAGCTGAGCAACACAGCGACTTCCCAAATCATTCTGCGCCTTGGAGTTCCACTGTAGAAATCTGGGAAGAAAAAGGCTGAGTCAAGCAAGAAAGGAATGACGTGAACAGAAGAACATGACTGGCCCCTAGGCAAAGATCACAGCAAATGGGTCAAAAAGATAAGACGATTTAGTCGTCAGACACAACAAGCTGAGGATAAAAATGATGACAGAGCAGAATTTTATTCTTAGCTCTGCGGCCCTTTTCCCCGGGTGGAGCAGGGGGCTGCCCATAGCTCCCAACCTTCACGGTGGGTTGAAGTTACGAGTATAAACCAAAGAATATTGAGAAAGCTCTTGGGGCAACCTTTTAAAGTTTTTGTCACAACTTGGAATATGGCAGACAAAATCCATCAACAAACTTGACTGTGTTGGGAAAACGCCTACCACATACTATGAACTATTTGTAAGAAAATAGACATATAATGTGTGCACAGCAAAATGTGGAAGGCAGACAAAAGTTAACAGCAGTTATTCTTGGTAGGTGGAATTAAGGATGATCTTTATTTTTGTCTCTTTTACTACAATTAATAGATATTAATTATACAATAAAGTTTGTAAAACTTCAACATACATTCAATATAAACACGGGGGGGGGCAATTTACGTTTGGGAGTTATCTGGATAAGCTATAGTCTAACACTGGCAGCCCAAATGAATGTCTTTGCATAACACAATCCATTTACATTATTCTGTACAAGAGGCAGGGCAAATATTTTAATCCTTGTGTTACAGGACGGGGAGGTTGAAGCATGAGAGAAGTGACTTGTCCAATATCTGCAGACAGTCAGCTCTGGCCAGAGATCAGAACCAATGCCTTCTGAATTCCTGGTCCAGCCTTTCTGCTACATGGTTCTGCATCTCAAGACTTTATTCTTAATGAAGTACATGCCCAATTTTATACTTCATTGCCAAAACTTTGAAGGGCTTTAAAGCACAAAAGGCAAGACTGAGGCCACTTTGCATTACTCAGACAAGTATGTTATCTTACTGCCCTGTGTCCTGACTATGTTATTTTAAAAAACAGCCTTCCTGTGACAGAAGCCAGGCCTCTCACTCTGAGACAAGAGGAAAAACAGTCTTTGAGCATCTCAGTCTGCTCTGAGATATAGAAACTCAGAGCAGAGCAAAGTCTAGGAGGCTAACCTCTGCCTCCGATGCCTTCTGACGAAATAGCGCTCATTCACTCATTCACTAATTTATTCACTCATCCATTCACCCATTGGGCCAGAGTCTCCTGAACTCCAACCCTGCCAAACAAAGTGCTGGGTGCCAGGAACGCAGCAGGGACAGGAAAAGGCCTCTGTCCTCACGGATCGCACAGCCAGCTAAGGCATGAACCACGTCTAAGCCTAAGAAACCATCCTCGGCATCTGTGCCTGACGCTGTGCTGAAACTCAAAATGATGGATTTCCCCCCAAGTGAAAGAACAGAAAGCCCTGAGTCTGGTCAAAGTTTAAACAAGTAAAAGCACCTCGGGCCAGCACTTCTCCAACTTGACTGTCCGCCGAGATCACCTGGGGGGCTTGTTAGAAGGCCGATTCTGATTCAGTAGGCCTGGGCAGGGCCTGAGACTCTGCATTTCTGACAAGCTCTGGGTGATGCCCAGGACAACACTTGGACTCACAGCAGGCCTCTTCCTTAACCCTGGCAGGCTCTAGTCGGCTCCGCCCAGAAGCCTGGCATCCCCGTCAAGAAACCACACTACTCTATCCCCCGGATAACGTCTCCCAAGAACTCAGTTCTTAATGTGTAAGAATTAAGAATCTGAGTTGGTGCTGGATCCAGGTTTCTTTAGCTCTACTGCAAGGTCACGGATGCACGGGTAGCTACAATAACGTGCCCCAGGTTTGTTTTCAAGATTGTCTTGAAACGGTCAAGGTGCGTCACAGATGAGGGCAGTGGACTGCCCAGGCTGCCCCAACACTGGAACCTGCTGGTCTGTGAGTACGTTAGCGTGTATCGGAGGATGCTCTCCCGAGTCCACTCGACCTGCCCAGGGCTCACCATGGGGCAATAAAAGGTGAAGTTATACAAATGTATGAAGCAGCAGCAGTGAGGTCAGGCAAGAGACAGCCAAACTCCCATCGCCAGAGCTCTGCAGTGCCCTCCAAACGGGAGGGGAAGTGTGCCAGTGACTGCTGAGGTCCTCCAGCCAGCAGCCTCCTGGCTGTAGCCAAGCCTCCCAGGAAGCCGTCCCATGCGGCAGGGGTCAGCAAACTCTTTCTGTAAAGGGTTGGAAAGTAAGTATTTTCAGCTTTGCAGGTCACATCATTTCCATCACAACTCTTCAATTCCCATTGTATCAAGAAAGCAGCCAGAGACAATACAGAAACCAGTAGACATGGCTACATTCCGGTAAAACTGAAACCACGGGGAGCCAGAATGCGCTCTCAGCCCACGTGACTGGTACAGCCTGGGGTTTTTATCATCTTGCATCGACAGGCTCTCTGGTTTGCACACCATTCTCTTCTGAGTTTTGATCATGCCACTTAATCCCGAAGGGGCTCATTCCTCTGGAGACACTGGTGTGTGACCTTTCCCCCTCTTTTTTTTTTTCCTGTGCCTCACAGCATGCAGGATCTTAGTTCCCCTGACCAGGGATCGAACTCGTGGCCCCTGCAGTGGAACCACTGGACCACGAGGGAAGTCCTCCCCCTTCATATTGAAATAAAATACTAAAATTGAATGGTTGCCCGACTGTGAACAACAGAATAGACATCACCAGCTCAAATGCCTAAATTAGCAAACAAAAAACACCACCAGGTTAGTTTTACAAGTTCCAGTTTACCTTTCATTCTTCTACTAAAATACTAGCAAGTTACTCCTCGGTGAGGCAAAGTACCTTATCCATACACAAGTGATATTTTCATGGTTAACATTTGGCGATGGTTCCTGTCTATCTTCTTTTTTTTCTTCTTCTTATAAACACAGAGTTGTGGTTCCTTGAACACAATGCCAAGTTAAAAGCCTCACAGGGACTTTGCTGGTGGCGCAGTGGTTAAGAATCCGCCTGCCAATGCAGGCGACACGGGTTCGAGCCCTGGTCAGGGAAGATCCCACATGTCGCAGAGCAACTAAGTCCGTGCGCCACAACTACTGAGCCTGTGCTCTAGAGCGCACACACCACAACTACTGAGCCCGCACGCCTAGAGCCCGCGCTCCAACAAGAGAAGCCACCGCAATGAGAATCCCACGCACCGTAATGAAGAGTAGCCCCTGCTCTCCGCAACTGGAGAAAGCCTGAGGGCAGCATCGAAGACCCAAGGCAGCCAAAAATAAATAAATAAAATAAATTTTTAAAACAAATAAATAAATAAAAGCCTCACAGTGTGACACTGACTGGGAAATGCAACTTAAAAAAACATACTAATGCTATTCTGGGAAACATATCAGGGCCTGGGGCAAAGGAAAGAAAGTAATATAATCCTTCCATTGCCCTCAGCAATGAATACATCTCAAAGCAGCAGGTCTCAGACAGCAACTTCCTGGTCAGCAATATTCTTTTTTTTTTTTTAGCAATATTCTTGACAAAGTCAAAACATGAAAACAAAGTCATAATCTTGCAGCATACCTATTATTCGTGTTTCATCAGAGTGAAAAGTTCATGAGGAAAAAGTAAATGATCCCTGCCAAACGAGCCCTTGGAGACCGCCCTTTGCTCGTGGCCCTCCATGGCACCAGTCACACGGGCGCTGTCATCTACTTCTTCCTGTCTACCCACCCACCCGTCCAACAAACATGGCCTGAGCACCCACCAGGTGCTCACAGGCACTGAACAGGGCACCAAACAGATGAAACCCTTCGCAGAGCTGACATTCTAGCAGGAAGAGACAGACCATTCAAACGCACAGGTTGTCCGGTGGTGATGAGTGCTGCGGAAGAAATAAAGGCGGGGGGAGGCAGTCCCAGTGGGCGTGGCTGGTATCATTTTCAAAAGGGGGAGTTTTTTGGGTTTTTTTTTTGCTGTACGCAGGCCTCTCACTGTTGTGGCCTCTCCCGTTGCGGAGCACAGGCTCCGGACGCGCAGGCTCAGCGGCCATGGCTCACGGGCCCAGCCGCTCCGCGGCATGTGGGATCTTCCCGGACCGGGGCACGAACCCGTGTCCCCTGCATCGGCAGGTGGACTCTCAAACACCTGCCCCGCCACCAGGGAAGCCCGGGGGAGATTTTAAGAAGGTAAGGGAGCCCGCCTGGAAGCAACATAAATGGTCATCTACAGGAGCCTGCCTAGTTAAATCAATTATGATACATCCTTATAATGGGATACAGTGACGCCTTTAAAAGAGGAAGGCAGTTTTTAACGTGCCAAGCGTGGAAAGACCTCCAAGGGGATGGTTAGGGGTATGTGTTCAGTCTGCTGTTTGCAGGGAGAAAATGACCCAGGAAGCTTTTGCTCTAACCACGGGCGGGACGGAAGTTTCCCCAAGAGTGCTGTGTTGCTGCACACGGTGGGTGAGTGGGATATGTGTGTGTCTATGAGCCATGCAGTGTGTGAGGCACTTTACCATCTTCACAGCAGCCTGTGAGCAGTCTCATTACTCCCTTCAGCTGAGACGGACTCGCAGAGGTGGAGAAACTAGGTAGAAAGTGGCACTGCTGGGTGACACACAGATCTCATTCCAAAGATTGCTTCTTCCACTACACCACCTCGCTTGTCACAAAAAAGCACTGTTTATGTGAACATCTGGGAGACCCTGCAACCACAGATGGGAGCGCTGCACCCCATACCCCAGCGCCTCCAAGTTTCCCCCAGTAGCAGGATACCCACAGTACTCTTCACCACCCTATTTTAAAGCGCTTGTTGGTAATCGGTTATAAAGAGCTCTTAGAAGAAGAACCCGTCAAAGGAGAACCTGAACCACACAAAGTCAAAGTCAACGGACAAGCCTTTACAAATGAATTTCAGCAGCCTCCAAGGACAGGTCCTCACTGGTTCTACTGGTCCTGCGACTCTCTCAGGCTACAGGGCTACATGAGGTCAGTGATTCAATTGAAGGACTCCACTTGACTTCAGGAAGGGTACCATCAAGTGGGGTTTATCCATTTGGGAGGTTTGGGACAGAATGCCCATTCTAGATCAACTGGTACCAGCAATGCAAGTAATAGGCTACTGTTAGAGGACCATCTAAATAGCAGAATCAAGTTCAGCTCCATGTCTGACACCAAAGCCCGCACCTTAACCACCATTATGACCTCCCACCATCAGCCCTGTACTTGCTACTTGCTCTGGGTTAGAGACAGCGAACCAGCAAAGCCAGGAGAAGCAGCTGGGCAGACAATGGTACATGTGAAGAGCCTTCCAAACCTACAGGTTTTTGATTCCGCTCTCTGTTCCCTGGGGGCTTACAACAAAATCATCATGCAAGAGAGACAAGGACAGATGACAAGGACCCCTCCTTCACCAAACTTAAGTCAAGCTCCTCTGAGCCCTCTTCTCGACGAGACCTTGGCCTGCTGAGCCCAGGTTTAGCAAGAATCCTGCAAGAACCTCCCATCTTTGACATCTAATCAAGCTCCTCTTAGTAATTTTTCAGCCACTGACCCTCCCACTCTGCCTATTGGTGATAAGTCTCAGCTGTCCTTGATGTATTTGGAGTTGAACTCAGTTCTATACTGAAGTCTCTCTCTTCTAATGCAACCGCTGGAATAAAACCCGTCTTGCCATTTTTTAACAAATGTCAGGTGCAATTACTCTTTAACATGGGACAGGTAGTGACTCAGTCAAGGGAGACCCTCTCTGGGCCCTAACTGTCCATCTGTGAAATAAGACGGTAGAACTAAACTATTAAGGGCCCATTCAGTTCTCAGATCCTTTGATTTCCTGTTTCAAGAGTGAAATAAAAAAAAAGAATCCAAATAGGTCTTATCTCAAATCTCAAACAAAATATGGATTTTGTTCAAGTTAGTTAATCAAACTTTTTTCCATAGGGAAAATTTCTGATTCAGTGGCAAAGCAGATTCTAGATTAGAGCATGTCCTTCAAGGTTATCTAATTCTGATTCTATGGAAATTTTTTTCACAACTCTGTAAACCATGGATACTAGCAATGCTAGTAATTCATGTCTAAAGACATGCAAATGAATTCTATCAAGTGAAGGTTCAAGTGACTCTAGTGAAAGAAAGAATCCAGGCTTCACAATGCACATTTCAGTATTTCTAATCTACAAATGTACTTTGGATTCTCCTTTGAACTGGTTGTAATACCTCACTGAATCTCCTCATTAATAAGTTAAATACAATCTTTAACACTGGTTCATTTTTATATCTGTATAAAATTATGACTTTACTTTTTAAAAATTATATTTTAACATTACAAAAGGTACTAGCAGCTATATATTTCAAAATATAGTCAAGAAAGCAGTATTTATTTTTTACATCAAAGATTTTTTTTTGACATCTTTATTGGAGTATAATTGCTTTACAATGTTGTGTTAGTTTCTGCTGTATAACAAAGTGAATCAGCTATACATATACATATATCCCCATATGCCCTCCCTCTTGCATCTCCCTCCCTCCCACCCTCCCTATCCCACCCCTCTAGGTGGTCACAAAGCACCGAGCTGATGATCTCCCTGTGCTATGCCGCTGCTTCCCACTAGCTATTTATTTTACCTTTGGTAGTGTATATATGTAAATGCCACTCTCTCACTTCATCCCAGCTTACCCTTCCCCCTCCCTACATTTTTTAAATCTACTAATGATTACAATTAGGAATCTAGCAAAGTTAAATTTGACCAATGGTTAATGGTTTTTCTACAGTTTTATTTTCACTGCTTTTATTGGCACTTGAATTCCTTTTTTTGAATTTCTTCCAAATTACTATATTTTGAAACCTGGGATTAATAATAGTTTGTAGTCTTTTCCCAAAATCAATGAACATGACTTTTATAGCCAGATGTTAATTATTAAGTTTAATTTTGCTATAAGTTATATTTTACAAAATTGAAGGATACACATTAAACTACAGAAATGTACAAAGTATAACATAAAATACCTGTTACCATCATCCAGATCATCAACTGTTAATATTCTGTAAATCCGTTAACCCTCTTTCCCCGTAAACAAAACATTACAGAAAAATAGTCCCCCATGTCCTGTCCCATTCTCGCCATACCACAAGGTAACCACTACCATAAGTTATTTCATTCCAATCAATTTATTATACTTTAAAAAATATATATCCACTTTATAAACATTCCCCTACTAACAGACATTTAGGCTGTTTCAATTTTTTTACTATTACAAACAATGTTGCAAAAACATTCTTATACTCATCTCCTTGTATACAAATGTCTCTTTCTCTAAGGTACTTTAGGAGTAGAACCACTGAGTCTTAAGATATACCTATTCAGGGGCTTCCCTGGTGGTGCAGTGGTTAAGAATCTGCCTGCCAATGCAGGAGACACAAGTTCGAGCCCTGGTCCGGGAAGATCCCACACGCCGCGGAGCAACTAAGCTTGTGCACCACAACTACTGAGCCTGCGCTCTAGAGCCCGTGAGCCACAACTATCGAGCCTGCATGCTGCAACTACTGAAGCCTGTGCACCTAGAGCCCGTGCTCCACACAAGAGAAACCACCGCAATGAGAAGCCCGCTCACCGCAACGAAGAGAAGCCCCCGCTCGCCGCAACTAGAGAAAGCCCACGTGCAGCAATGAAAACCCAACGCAACCAAAAATAAAATTAAAAAAAAAAAAAGATATACCTATTTTGCTAGCAGCTGTACTGTTCTAAGATACTCTTCCAAATTTCTATCATCTCTCGAGAGTATCAAACTTCATAATTCCTAATCTGATAGATATAAAGTGATCTAATTATGGGGTTTAATTTGTGTCTCCTGGATTACAGGAAAATTCAAGTCTTATATGCTTAACCATTCAGATTTCAACATCCTCGACATATGTGATAATTTCCCCATCCTAAACTGGGATTCGAATTTTGGTCTACAAAGCAATGTCTGCAGTTTAAGGGGGGAAAAAATGCGGGTAATTTCCTAAAAAGATAGTCATAGGTGGAAAACTCAAGAGACAGCATTCGCTTCAGTATATTTTTACTGAACAATACTGGGTATAGTGTTCACCTCCTTAACAGTTCACAGTTTTTTCATCTTCTCTCCCTTCCCGCTGCAACTGTTTTTAAAACCCTCAGCAATTCTCCTGGGAATTACTGCAATGAGCTCCCTGGTGTGGCCTCTCTCCAACACCTTTCCAAATTAGAGAGTATCTAAGATACACATCTACTAAATTCGGCTTCCAGGGCTTTCAGGACAAAATCCAAATCTCTTACAGCAGCACAGGAGGTCCTGCCAAGACGTGCCTTTCTGTTCTCCACTATCCACATAAAATCCCTTGCTCCAACCAGGCTCCGGGACTCCAGGTCCAAAATTGGTGCTCTTTCCCTGTCTTCATCATGCTGTTTCCCAGGCGAAACGCTCTTCTCCTACATCTCATTAGCTCCTGCCCATCCCTCAAGCTCCATTCAATCATTCCCTTCTCTGCAAAGTTCTCTCTCTTCCCACAAGTCAGGGTTAGATGCTGCCCCTTGAACACTGGAATGGTTCATGGTAGACTGCCTCTCCCCTTTACGAAATAATCCCTGCTCAAAAAGCTGAGTAAGGCTCAATACATGTTTGCTAACGAATGCAGCCCTGGAGTAAAGAAAGCGGGGCTACTCCACTCACTACATACCACAGGGCAACTCTCAAATCCTGGGCATTTATTTTCACCTCTCAAACAAAGCATACGACACAAAGTTCCTTCTCCCAGCCCCCAGATTCTGCAGTTCTTGGCACTGAATAACACCTGTGGGTATAACCTCAACTCTAAGAGTTAGGAGAGGGGACCAAATCCAGGTAACTTTCACTTCCATTGCTGACGTGAATCATCCTGTAACTCCCACCAGCTCAAGCCTCTGAGAAGTAGAGCTTTCCTGATTTCTCAGGAGGGACGTTTTTATACGTTTGGGTATATTAGTCGTGGTGGTTAACATAACCCCTTCCCCCTTGGACTACTGAGAACTAACTGGAAACTGGTGCAATCCTCTGCATTACAAGCCTCAACAGCTTGACCTGTTTCTAGATTGTGAAGATGGGAGCCAGGCCCCAGACACCTCCCGGCACTCTCTGGCTATGAGACCTTAGTAAATGTGCTCTCGTCTCGGGTCTGTTTCTCTCTGAGCTCGGAGGGGCCTGGGTCTCCTGCCAGAGCACGCGTAACAGAAGGAGCCCCACCCTGCCAACCAACAACCCCACAGCATGGCAGGCTGAGAGGTCGCAGGGTTTCCCTCGGGATTCATCGTTTGCAGAAACTCCCTTTCGCTGGGTGAGAAATGGATTACTCAGCAAAGGCCGGGGAAACTGAAAATCCCTGCCTTGAAGCCAAGAGCTGCGGCAGATGGGCGACCCTGG
The DNA here is from genome assembly GCF_003676395.1 of Aethalodelphis obliquidens. Taxonomy (NCBI): domain Eukaryota; kingdom Metazoa; phylum Chordata; class Mammalia; order Artiodactyla; family Delphinidae; genus Aethalodelphis; species Aethalodelphis obliquidens. The sequence goes on from NW_020837965.1 coordinate 17,104,380, forward strand.
TCCGGGGCTTGGGACCCGGCCGCAGTCCCCTGCCAGGAATCACGATTACCTGCGGTGGGACCGTGGGAACTCCTCGCAACGCGCCTCCTCCAACCAGCCACCTTCCGACGGTAGCCCTGCAGTGATTGCAGAGCAGCGTCCTCGCTCCCCGCTTTGAGGGTCTGCTGCGCCGTGGTGATTGGCGGAGCTTCGGGGCGGGGCGTCTTAGAAAGCCAATGGGAAGCGGGAAAGCGGCCGGAGAGTCGCAGGGACTACGAGTCCCAGCGTGCACCCGCCGGGCCTTCTGGTCTCCGAGGCTAAAGAAACCCAGGGGGGGGGGTACGGAGGGGGGTGGGGGGGGGGGGGGGGGGGACGGGGGTCCTGGAGTGCGTGGGAACAGGGGGCGCAGTGATTCCACCCAAGGATCAAAGCCAGCGCGCGGAGCACTTTAACCCTCAGTTTCCAAACTTGTGCACATATCTGGAACCACCTAGAGTAGCTTCAGAGACACTGATGCCTCCGTCTCACCCTAGAGACTGTGAGTTCATTGGTCTGCGTGTGGCCTGGGTTTTGGAATCTTTAAAGAGCCCCAGGAGATTCGATGTGCAGATCTGTTTCATCCTCGTAACAACCCTACGAGAGGGAGGAACTATTAGCGTACACAGAAGGCAACGGAGGGAAGTTTTGTCAGGGAGGTTAATTTTCTGAAGGTCACACACCTCTGAAGTGGCAGAGCCAGAATGCGGAGCCAGGCAGTCTAGTTGCAGAATCCCGTGCTTTTAATCCATATGCAATGCTACTTCTCAGACGGTTGGTATTATCTCACAGGGAGAGAAAAATGAAATACTATACGTACAAAGTGCCATGTTGTGGAGCACAGAAAGTTGAGTTGAATTATTGTGAGGGAATAAGTCAAGTTTTGCCCAAGAACATCAAGACGTCAAGTGCAAGATATAGGACTACATTCATGGGTTGTCTTTTTTTGGCGGGGCAGCTTAGGGGATCTTTGTTCCCTGACTAGGGATTGAACCCAGGCCCTTGGCAGTGAAAGCACAGAGGTGTAACCACTGTACCGCCAGGGAATTCCCTGATCTTCTTTTATAATCTTCTTTTACAGTAAATCATGGGTCAGCATACTACCCTGGGCCTACTGCCTATTTTGTGAATAAAAGTCTATGAGAGCACAGCCTCGGTAATTCCCTGGCAGTCCAGTGGTTAGGACTCCACGCTTTCACTGCTGGGGCCGGGTTCAATCCCTGGTCAAGGAACTAAGATACCACAAGACGCTGGTGCTGCCAAAAAAAAAAAAAAAAAGAACACAGCCACACCCATTGGTTTAGGTGTGGCTGTTTTGGGGAACAAGGCAGAGATGAGTATTTATAGGAGAGACTATATGGCCCACAAAAGAACATATATACTGTCTGACCATTTACAGAAAAAGCTCACCCACCCTGAGTTAAGCAGCTGGCCCAAGATCACAGCTCCGGAGTGAACATGGGCTTCAAGCTCAGGTCTACCCTAGCCCAAGGTCAATTCTCATGACCACTATGCTTTCACAGTGTTCCTCAATGGGGAACATTAACATTATATGCCAGGTGTAACTGAACATGGAGAGAATTAGGATTCTGTCCCTTACCCTTGAAAACTTACTGTCTAGTAAGAGAGGCAGAGTGTCCTTAACCACTCCCTCAATTCACCCAGAATAAATGGCGACCTCTGGCTGGTGAGGCTTTCACAACTGAAATGGAATAAAAATAGTGGCCTGGTGCCAGGCATGTCTAGGCAAACAAAGGGCTGGGGGTAGCCCCCTCAGTCTCCCTCAGCATCACTGTGGGCTGAGAGCTCAGAGTTGGGACAAGAGAAGGTGGCTGAAAGTTGAGGACCATGGGGAGGGGCGTGGCTGGGGGTTGCCATGGTGAAGGTCAGGTAAGCCTCAGAAGAGGCTGTAAGGTGTCTAGCCTAGGCCAGCCACGGGGAGGAGGCTGAGACGCGAGAAGCCTGGAATGGGAACTTGTAGGTGGTGGGCCATCAAGCTACCTGAATCCAAATCCCAGTTTTACTACTTACAAGCTGTGTGGCCTGAGCAAGTCGCTTAGCTTCTCAGTGCCTGGGTTTCCTCAACTGTTGAATGGAAAAAACGGCACCTACTTCATAAGTTCTCTCTGAGGATTAAATTTGTTAACACAGTACTTAGCACCAAGTAAGTGCCCTGTAAATATTAGCTACTCCCTGTGTTAATAGGATCTTTGGTTGCTGGGCTATAAATTAAGAATCCCAATTAGGAAAAGAAGATGGGGATCTGGGCTTCCCTGGTGGCGCAGTGGTTGGGAATCCGCCTGCCAATGCTGTGGACACGGGTTCGTGCCCTGGTCCGGGAGGATCCCACATGCCGCGGAGCGGCTGGGCCTGTGAGCCATGGACACTAAGCCTGTGCATCCAGAGCCTGTGCTCCGCAACGGGAGAGGCCACAACAGTGAGAGGCCCGCGTACCGCAAAAAAAAAAAAAAAAGAAAGAAAGAAGATGGGGGTCTGACTTTGGGCACTGCCTGGGCTCCTGGTACCCACTCATGGGATGGCAGCAAGGTATGTGCTAATAGGAAGCGCCAGGAGCAGGGAGGTTGGCACCAAAACAGCACACAGGTGGCAGGAAGGTGGCAGGTTCCCCGTGGACATACAGGCATGGGGACCTCCCCATCAAATGCCCCTGGCAGAATTCTCACAAGAAAAGTCACAGTCTGGGACTCTTGCCACCATTCCATGCAATCAGAGGGTAATGAGGCTCAGCTGGATATGGATGTGGCCACTAACTCTCACCAGAGATAAGAGCCCTGAGGAGCCATGTCAGATTCAGGCCCTTTTCTTATCTAATGGTGGGAGATTAAGTGAGATGAAGATTATAGAGCAACAAGAGTTGGGGAGAGTGTGAAAGAAATTGGTTAGGTTTAGAGCGGGTTTCTCAACACTTCTCAGCACTACTACATTTGGGGCCCAGTAATTCTTTGTTGGTGGGAAGGTGGGGGCCTGTCCTGCACATTTTAGGATGTTTAACAGCATCCCTAGCCACTACCTATCTGATGCTAGCAGCACCCCTCTCCCAAGTTGTGGCAGCCAAAAATATCTCCAGACTTTGCCAAAAGTTTCCCCCATGTTGAGAACCTCTGGTTTAGAGAGAAAGAGATAGTTGAATATATCATTCATGCATGCATTCATTCACTCCATTTGATGTGATGGTTAAAGGCCTGGACTGTGGTTCCAGACCACCCGGGTTTCAATTCCACCTCTGCTACACTTCCTGGTTGTGTGACCCTGGGCAATCATTTCACTTCTCTGTGCTTCATAGGGTTGTTATAAAGACCAAATAAAATAATACATGTAATGAAAAAACTTAGTTCAGTGTCCAGCCAAGTGTCAGTTATTCACTGAGAGCATGATAAGTGCTGGACCCTAGCCTCAGCCCTGAGAGTCCCTACAGTTAATTCCTCCCACCACAGACAGACTGATCTTGTTTTTAAATTTAAATATTTCAATGGAAATATAAGGTACCTAGAGGAAAATGCACAAATTATAAATGTACAGCTCAATACACTTTCACAAAGCAAACACGTCCAGGTAACCAGCACCCAGATGAAAGACTGAGCCCGGCCAGCATCCCAGAAGCTTTTTTTTTTTTAACTACACTGTTCCCTGCGGCTCCCAAGTCCCTTTGTTTTTATTCTGACCAAGTACTACTTATTCTTTTTTTTCCCTTTTTCTTTTTTTATTGTAGTAAAACATATAACATAAAATTTGCCATTTTAACCATTTTTATATGTGCACTTCAATAGCATTAATTACATTCACATTGCTGGGCAACCATCACTACTCTCTATTTCGGAAACTTTTCATCGTGATTTCCAGCTCAAAAACCATCCCATCCTTCCAGAATAAACTTCTGCCTGGCTCACATCGCCTGCCTAACCCCATGACCTCATTTCCTGCCACATGACTCACTCCACTCCAGCCTGATGGCTTTCTTGCCTTTGTGTACGCAGCTCCCTCTTCCTGGAATGCCCTTCCCCTTCCAGACACATAACTAGCTCCTGCCCAAACGGCACCACCTCCTCAGAGAGGCTGCCCTGGGCCAGCCAACCTAAAATAGCACACAAACCTCTAGCCCTTCTAGTTAGCTTTTTACCTAGCTTTATGATCATTCTCTAGTCTTTTACCTAGTCTTATGATCTCATTTATTTTTTGTTAGTTCATTTCCTGGGGATCCACTAAAAGTTAAACTGCTTGAGAGCAAGACCCAGTCTATCTTACTTATTTCTATATTCACAGCGCCTAAAAGTGTAGCTGTCGTATAGTAGGTGCTCACTAAGTAGGTAACAATTGAATTAAATGGCATGATACAGGTAAGTGCTGTTTGCTGTGCTCCTGTACTCAGGGGGGGCACCATCTCTTCTTGGTTGTTTTTTAAGGATTTCCAGTCAATCAATAAGCATTTATTTACCTCTGTGGTAGGCAGTAGTCTAAGAATAACCCCCATAACCCTCACTCATGTATAATCTGCTCCTCTTTCAGTATGGGTGAAACCACTGAAGATGATGAGATATCATTCCTGTGATTATGTTATATGGCAAAAGGGAGATTATCTGGGCAGGTGAGCCTACTCTAAGTGTATGAGCCCTTTAAAAGCAGAATTTTCTCTGGCTAGTGCTAGAGAGAGTCATTGCTGGTTTGAAGATAGAGGGGCCACAGACATGCAGGCAGCTTAAGGAGCTAAGTGAGGACTTCAGCTGACAACCAGCAAAGAAATGGGGACATCAGTCCTACAAACTCAAGGAATATAATTCTGCCAACCAGCTGAATAAGCTTGGAAGTGGATTCTTCTCCAGAGCATCCAGGTAGACACCCAGACTGGCCAACACCTGGATTTCAGCCTGTGAGACCCTAAGTGGAGAACCAAATTGAGTTCACCTCTGATGGCCACGAGGCTACATAAGTCTACCCTGTCTCCAGACACCATTTGGAAAAGAGGAGGGAACAGAAAGTATATTAGTTAGAATGCAGAGTCAGCTGCTATGACAAAAACCATAGTGACAGTGACACAAACAAGATGGGTTTCTCTCTTATGAAACACTTCAAGTGTTAGCAGTCCAGGGCTGATAGAGAAGCTCCCTGGTGTCAGGGACCCAGATTCCTTCTGTCTTGAGCTCTCCCATTCCTAGATCGTTGGCTTTATCTGGTCCAAGATGGCTCCACACCATGTCACGTTGCAGGCAGCCAGCTGGAAAATGTACATGTATATTACATCCTGCTGGCCAGAACTGAGGCACATAGCCACACCTGGCTTCAAGGGAGGCTCGGAAGTGCAGCCTTTCGTTGGGCAGCCACGGACCCGGCTAAAACTCAGGGGTTCTCTTATTAAAGGAAGCAAGAGAGAATGGGTATTTGGGGCTATCCAGCCATTTCTGCCACCAAGAAGACAGCCTGAAAGACTAATAGGTTTTCCCCCCCGATCTGAAGGAAAGTGATTTAAACCAGAAGAACCTGAGGAGCCTCTCATTGGCAGCTTGAAGCCGTCTTCCTTCTCCCTTTAAGCCGTCTTCCTTCCCCTGCCCTTTTACCCTGCAAGATCCAGTCGAAGGACGTAGAGGAACACAATATTTTCTGCACACCTGAGGGGCCTGTGTAAATTTTTAACCCTGCGAAGAAAGAAAACAGAACTAGGTAAGCTTTGTAGTCCAGCTCTGTTCCAGAACAGCCAGGCAGGCCTGCACCTCACCCTCGGGAGAGGGAGAAGGGAGTTCCACTGCCAACAAGCACCGGCACCGCAAAGCAGATGTAGCGAGAGGAGCATGAGCCTTCTGCAGAGGTTCCGTGAGCGCTCAGTAAATTCCGGGTGACGACAGAAGAGGAGGAGGTTATGGGGTAATCAGAGACAGGCCTGAAGTCAAGGACCTCAGGAGCCAATTTTAAAATGTCTTTTTTCCCTTTAGTATTAAAGCTGCCGGGGCTTCCCTGGTGGCGCAGTGGTTAAGAATCCGCCTGCCAATGCAGGGGACACGGGTTCGAGCCCTGGTCTGGGAGGATCCCACATGCCGCGGAGCAACTAGGCCCGTAAGCCACAACTACTGAGCCTGCGCGTCTGGAGCCTGTGCTCCGCAACAAGAGAGGCCGTGACAGTGAGAGGCCCGCGCAATGTGATGAAGAGTGGCCCCCGCTTGCCACAACTAGAGAAAGCCCTCGCACAGAAACGAAGACCCAACACAGCAAACATAAATAAATTAATTAATAAACTCCTATCCCCAACATCTTCTTTAAAAAAAAAAAAAGCTGTCATGTTTTTTAAAGCTCACTCAGGACCTGTTAGCAAAGTATTATTTTATCATTTAGTCGTCTTTAAAGGATTAATTAACTAATAAAGTCTATGAAGTAGGGGCTATTACTATTCCCATTTTACAAATGAAAAAGTGAAGGCTCAGAGAAATTAAATAAATGGCCCAAAGTCTGTAAGGGTGTTCAGCCTGGAGAGCAGGGGTCAGGCATCAAGCTGGGTGGGGGCTTTTCTCCTCCAAGGATACGGTCAAGGTTGTCTTCATTACCTAGTGGGGTATGCTTTTCAGAAGGACCAAGGTAGAAATTCTGACTGGTCTTAATACAGTTAGTTCTTGAAGGGGAGACACTGAGTTGTATAAATGAACGTGTGTGTGTGTGTGTGTGTGTGTGTGTGTGTGTGTGTAAACACAGGTCTTATTGTGAAATCTGAAATCTGTGGCCCACCCAAGGGAAACCCACAGTTTTTCAGACTCATTTCTGGCCACATTGTATGTCACCACCACAGTCCTTTCTTCTTTTACTTCCACTTTTTTTTCCTCCAAAGTCACTCTTTTAATGTAAGAACATGTGCTTGGAGGAAAAGTCTTGGTTTTGGCTTGGAGTCGGGCTCATAGCAGTGCTATGTGTCTCAGACCACCAAGGCAGAAAAAAATACTTAGAGTTCTTTTGTTTGTTTGCATCAGAGCAATACTGTGGACAATGAATCACCTGACCCTTTTAAGGTGACTTTCCATGTAATATTTTGCAAAATAAATCAGGATATACTTGGAAGACAGGGACAGTCCATAGGAACTGTCATGGATCAGTTCCCTAGAAACAAAGCCTGAGAGGTGATCCTTGTGCAAGTGAGTTGTTGAGGGCATGTTCTCAGGAGAAACCTAGAGGGGAGTGGGGGAAAGGGACAGGGCAAAAGAAGGAACGCTGAAGAGATATGGATTCAGGAAGAAGTGGGCCTCAGCCTAATCCCACGAGGAGCTCTGAAGCACACCTTGTATCATAGAGGTTGTTCCACCCACCTTGGCCAGTCATTGGCCATGAAGAGGAAGTATAACCTCCAGGGCATCTCCTGGTGGGGGACAGCTTCCCTTAGCCAAAGGCAGGGTGGGAACCAACCTAAGAAAGGTGCAGAGTGAGCTCTTAGCAGCCAAGACCTGGTAGTTCACTGGCCCAGTGAAGGGATCCTGGGCAGAGGGCACCAAGAGCAACCACTACTCTGGAACCATCCCAACTTAGTGTGATACTAAAGTCGAGTATATATGATAGATTCTTGCTCTTGTATTCTTGGGTTCATTTTAATAGACTTTATTTTTTAGAGTAGTTTTAGGTTCACAGCAAAACTGAGCAGAAAGTACAGAGAATTCCATATACTGCCCCACCCCCTTACCCGATACACCCACAGCCTCCCAAACAATCAACATCTTGCACCAGAGTAATGCTTTTATGACAACCAATGAATCTACACTGATACATCGTTATCACCCAAAATCCATAATTTACATTAGGGTTCACTCTTGGTATTGTACAGTCTATGGATTTTGACAAATGTATGATGACATTGATCCACCATTACAGTATCATACAGAATAGTTTCCCTGCCCTAAAAATCCTCTGTGCTCTGCCTGTTCATCCCTCCCTCCCCCAAACCCCTGGCAACCACTGATCTTTTAACTGTGTCCATAGAGTTTTCTTTTCTAGAATGTCACATATTTGGAATCCACAGTATGTAGCCTTCTCACATTGGTTTCTTTCACTTAGTAATATGCACTTAAGTTTTTTCCATATCTTTTCACGGCTTGAGAGTTCATTTCTTCTTAACACTGAATAATATTCCATTGTCTGGATGTACCACAGTTTATTTATCTGTTCATCTACTGAAGGACATTTTAGTTGTTTCCAAGTTTTGGTAATTATGAATAAAGCTGCTATAGATATCCATGTGCAGATTTTTCGTGGACATGAGTTTCCACTCACTTGGAGAAATACCAAGGAGCACAACTGCAGCATCACATGGAAAGAGTATGTTTAGTTCTATAAAAAAATGCCAAACTGTCTTCCAAAGTGGCTATATCTGTACCATTTTGCATTCTCCCCAGCAATGAACAAAAGTTCTTATTCTACATTCTCACCAGCATTTGGTGTCTTCAATGTTTGGGACGTTGGCCATTCTAATAGGTGAGTAGTGGCATCTCATCGTTGTTTTAATTTGCTATTCCCTAATAGCATACGATGTTGAGCATCTTTTTATATATTTATGTGTCATTTCTATATCCTCTTTGGTGAGGTGTCTGTTCAGGTCTTTTGCCCATTTTAAAATTGAGTTGTTAATTTTCTCATTGTTGAGCTTTAAGAGTATATATATACAGGATAATAGTCCTTTATCAAATATGTCTTTTGCAAAATATTTTCTCCCAGCAAGGGACTGGGATAGAATGGGGAGTGACTGCTAACAGGTACAGAGTTCTCTCTTTGGGGTGGTGAAAATGTTCTTAAATTAGATATTGGTGATGGGTGCAGAACAGTGAATATATTAAAAACCATTGCGGGAATTCCCTAGTGGTCCAATGGTTAGGATTCTGCGCTTCCACTGCAGGGGGCATGGGTTCCATCCCTGGCTGGGGAACTAAGATCCTGCAGGCTGCGTGGTATGACCAAAGAAAAAAGAAAAAAGATGTCTAATTTTGCAAATTCCCTGGTGGTCCAGTGGTTAGGACTCCGCACTTTCACTGCCAAGGGAGTGGGTTTGATCCCTGGTCGCGGAATTAGGATCCTGCAAGCCATGCAGCGTGGCCAAAATGAAGAACAAAGAACCCCACTGGGGGCTCCCCTGGTGGCGCAGTGGTTGGGAGTCCGCTTGCTGATGCAAGGGACACGGGTTCGTGCCCCGGTCCGGGAAGATCCCACATGCCACGGAGCGGCTGGGCCCATGAGTCATGGCCGCTGAGCCTGCACGTCCGGAGCCTGTGCTCCGCAACGGGAGAGGCCACAACCGTGAGAGGCCCGCGTATCGCAAAAAAAAAAAAAAAAACCCCACTGAATTGTACACTTTAAAAGAGTGAATTTTATAGTATGTGAATTATATCATAATAAAGTTTTTTTAAATTTGTGCTTTAGAGCTAAGAGGTATAAAAATTTTAATTGAATATTTTTATAGACATTTTTAATAAAAAGTTGCGTTTCAGGTCAGAACATGACTTCCATATTTACATAACTTTAGTATCACTCTCCCTCTTTTTAAACTTTTTTAAAATTGAAGTATAGTTGCTGTCCAATATTATATAAATTACAGGTGTACCGTATAGTGATTCACAATTTGTAAAGGTTAGACTCCATTTATAGTTATTATAAAATATTGGCTATATTCCCTGTGTTGTACAGTAGATCCTTGTAGCTTATTTCATACAAAATAGTTTGTACCTTTTAATCCCCCTTCCCACCTTTTTGCCCCTCCCACCTTCCCTCTCTCCACTGGTAACCACGAGTTTGTTCTCTGTATCTGTGAGTCTGTTTCTTTTTTGTTATATTCACTAGTTTATTGTGTTTTTTAGATTCCACATATAAATGATATCATACAGTATTTGTCTTTCTCTGTCTGACTTATTTCACTTAACATGATGCCCTTCAAGTCCATCCATGTTATTGCAAATGGCAACATTTCATTCTTTTTTATGGCTGAGTAGTATTCCACTGTGTGTGTGTGTGTGTGTGTGTGTGTGTGTGTGTGAGAGAGAGAGAGAGAGAGAGAGAGTGTGTGTGTGTGTGTGTGTGTGTGTGTGTGTATACTATGTCTTCTTTATCCATTCATCTGTTGATGGACACTTTGGTTGCTTTCATATCACTCTCCCTTTTAATTTACACTCTATGTATTTTATGCATCCTTGAAAGCTACCTTCAATCCTTTCTGGAATTAAAACTAGATGTAAATAAATAAAGACAATGCCTGGGACTTCCCTGGTGGTCCAGTGGTTAAGAATCTGCACTTCCCCTGCAGGGGGCATAGGTTCAATCCCTGGTCAGGGAACTAAGATCCTTCATGTTATGCAGTATAGCAAAAAAAAAAAAAAAAAAAAATTAATAAAACCAAAAAGAAAAAAGACAGAATGCCTGATTCATCTTTGGGGGTCTGGAAATTTTCACAGGTGCCTTTGCAGTATATTTTCAGCAGCAAGAGTGAAACTGAGAATGTGGTGCTGAGGTCCAGCCCCAGGGGTTACAAGTCACATGTTCATTCTGCTGAGCCTTAGGGAAGTACACCTAGTTAACAACGCAAATGGTCGACATCTCCTTTGGCCAGTAAGCCCTTCTTAGTCGTTTGACAGATGCACTTCACTGCCTTTGACTGTCATGTGACAGTGTGGGCTGGCCTGGGTCAGGTGATTTATCCAGAATAACTGAGGTCAGTAGAGCCAGGCACGTCTCCTAGAACTGTGTCCTGGGTGAAACCTCTAACATTTTGACCTGCCCAGAATTGTCATACCTTAGTGTACACTGATAGGCAAATAGAACAATTCTTAGCTTCCTGGAATCAGAAGGTGCCTTGGAGAAGGCAGTGAGAGTGGAAAGAAAATGAACTATCCAGAGACTTGCTGGGCAACCTTAGATGAATGGCTCCACTGCCATGGGCCTCCAGCCCTTTCTCATCTTGAAAATGAGAGGGTTGAACTCAGCGATCCCTAAGACCTCTTTCAGCTCTACAGATTAGCTGGTGTAGGGCTTCCAAACTCCTGGATTTCACAGATCATTACAGTTCCCACAAACCTTCCATAAATGACACAGGGTGTTTACTTTTTACTTTCCAAGGAAAGACAATAAAAAACCAACTACTATTACTGCCAGTTTCTATCACATCACTTCTAGGAAGAAAGGATATATTAACTTGAAAAAACATGGGAAGGAAATAATCTCAGAATAAAAGACAGTCCTTGTTAAGAAAAGGGGTTGGCAACTTCAACATGTGCACTCTATACTCATTCTGTCCTTCTCATTTTAAGAGACAGCTTTATTGAGATATCTACATGTCATATAATTCAATCATTTTAAGTATGCAATTCAATAATTTACAGTAAATATATAGAGTTGGGTAACCATTCCCACAATCTAATTTTAGAACATTTCCATCATTCCCAAAAGACCCCTTATGCCCATCTGCAGTCACTCTCTGTTCCCACCACCAGGTCCCAGTTATCACAAATCTACTTTCTGTCTCTATAGATTTGCCTTTTCTGAATATTTCATACAATGGAATCATGCATTATGTAGCCTTTTGTGTCTGGCTTCTTTCATTTAGCATAATATTATAGAAGTCCATCCATGTGTCCATGTATGAGTACTCCACTGTTTTGTTTTGTTTTGTTTTGTTTTGGCTCAGTAATATTTCATTGTAAGGATGTATACCACACTTTGTTTATCCATTTATCACTTGATGGACATTTGGGTTATTTTCACTTGTTAGCTATTGTAAATAATTCTGCTATGAACATTCGTATATGAGTTTTTGTGTGGATATGTTTTCAATTCTCTTGGGTATATACTGGATTGGCCAAAAAGTTCTTTTGGCTAATAAAGTTCTTCGTGAAAATGAGGAAAGGGTCTTTTATTTTTACTTAAAACAGAACAAACTTTTTGACTGACCCAATACCTACAAGTGGAATTACTGGGCCCCCTAAAGATGTCTATGTCCTAATCCCTGGAACCTGTGAGCATGTTTTCTTATGTGGCAGAAGAGACTGCAGAGGTGATTAAGGATCTTGAGATGGGGAAATTATCTTGGATTATCAAAGTGGGCCCAATATACTCACAAGGGTCATTATAGAGAAAAGAGGGAGGCAAAAGAGAGTGTCAGAGTGGTGTAGCATAAGAAAGACTCAACTGGCCATTGCTAACGTTGAAGATGGAGGAGTCCATAACCCAAGAAATGCAGGCAGCCTCTTAAAAATCAAGGATGCAGATTCCCCCTAGAACTTCCAGAAGGAATGTAGCCCTGCCAACACCTTGATTTTAGACTAGTGAGACCCGTTTTGGACTTCTGACCACAAGGACTATAAGAGAATACATTTATGTGTCTTTTTGTTTGTTTTTTTTTGCGGTACGCGGGCCTCTCACTGTTGTGGCCTCTCCCGTTGCGAAGCACAGGCTCCGGATGCGCAGGCTCAGCGGCCATGGCTCACGGGCCCAGCCGCTCCGCGGCACGTGGGATCTTCCCGGATCGGGGCACGAACCTGCGTCCCCTGAATCAGCAGGCGGACTCTCAGCCGCTGCGCCACCAGGGAAGCCCCTATTTCTGTGGTTTTAAGCTACAAAGTTAGTGGTAATTTGTTACAGCAGCCATGGGAAACTAATACACTGGGTCATAAGCTAATCCTAGCTCTACTTTTACATCACTAACAGAACCATTTAGGGAGACATCAGTGGTTGGAATTAAGAGCACAATTTGCTAGATGTATGGGTTCAGAATCCACCTCTACTACTTACTGTATGTGATCTTAAGTTTTCTTAACTTTTCTGTTCCTCAGTTTCCCCATCTGTAAAATGGAGTTAATAATAATACCTTTCTTGCAGTCTGTTATGAGGATTGAATGAATAGGACTTAGTACAATACCTGGCATATGGCATATACAGAATCATTTACTGTTATCATTAATCACATTGTCTTCCCAGAACAAAGGAACAGAGGTGAAACCAAAAATCTCCTTAAACCTTTCAAAAGATATTTTCTTCCTCCCATCAACTCTATTAAAACCTCAAAGTTCTTTAGACCACGTTTCCCCTAGAGCGAAGATAAAATTTTGAAGTCCCATCTTTGGAGAATATATATATATTTCTTTGTGTGTGTGTGTGTGTGTGTGTGTGGTACGCAGGTCTCTCACTGTTGTGGCCTCTCCCGTTGCGGAGCACAGGCTCCGGAAGCTCAGGCTCAGCGGCCATGGCTCATGAGCCCAGCCGCTCCGCGGCATGTGGGATCTTCCCGGACCGGGGCACGAACCCGTGTCCCCTGCATCGGCAGGAGGACTCTCAACCACTGCGCCACCAGGGAAGCCCCTGGAGGATTATTTTTAAGAAGAAGTCTTGGCCCAGTCTCCTGGCTGAAGAAGACGGTGATGTTCTGCCAAAAAGTTCTTGGCAGATCTGGTTCCCTCTACCTCATCTTGCTCAGAAATCACTGCTTGGTCCAGAGACAACTGGCTGTTATGTGTTTTCATCCAGTCCCTCAAAACATCGTAAGCACTTTGCAAATGTTGGCTGAATACCAAATGTATGTGCGAGAGTTGACCAGAACAACATTGTGGTTCCTACTTCTGGTGACATTCTTTCTAGAGTAAATGAAGTTCCTTTCTGACTTTTGGATGTAGAATAACTTTGGAGATGATATAGCCCAGGACCCTGATTTTGCAAATAAAGAAACGGAGATGCTGAAGGAAACATGACAGCTAAGATCATACAAGTTAGCTGCAAAGCAGGACTTGAATGTGGCTCTTCTGGTTTCCAGCCCAGATGCCTCTGTAGGTGTTGCTACACATCAAAGAGTCTAAGATTTTGAGGTGAATGTGGGCTGATCTCTGGTCATGCCCTGAAAACCACTTGTTGAATCAAGTTCCTGGTATCATGTTGTCTCATTTTCTTATCCTTCCTTTCCCCAATAAAACTTCTTTTTCAATTTTAGTGTTCAGTAAATCAAAGAAATGCTATCAGTATTATTTATTTTGCATCTTCTTTCTACAGCCTCAATGAGCATGAAAAGATATTGGCAAAATCCACTGTTATCTTTGGCTGGTATCCTAGAACCCATGACTTCCCCAAACTAGGGATGAATTGCATAGCGAAACCTGCCTCGTGATGTTTAGCAGAACACACAGATAGTAATTAACATGATTTCAGAGGTAAAAATAGTTAACCAAAGTTGAACAAAAGTAGACCTAAAAAAAAAAAAAAAAAAGGAGACCTAAGTTCCTCTTTTTTCTTCTTTCTCTGTAACGAAGCACTTGGTTAAAAGTGAAATGGCTGACTGAGGAAATAAGAAAATCAAAACGGGAAGCAGTAAATGGCTAACAAAGTTTGTACTCAATAAAGGACTCCCAGACAACTTTATGCTTCCATAAATGAGTGAACTGACCCTGAACCTATGAAAAGTTATGCAGAGTTATGTATAGATTCAACACTCATCTTCTTAGGGATGCTTTATGCTAATAAACTCCCAGGACTTCTTACCTTCCTTTATATCATTAAGGGAAGGACCTCTGATGTCTTCATACTATTCCTACCCCTGCACAAATGCTCTTTTGTTATCCCCTCCCCAAAATTTCTTTACCCAGGTCCTCTAAAAGATCTCTTTATTTCAAGCACTGTGGCAGTATTTGGATCTTTGCCAAATTTTTTGATGTTTTATTTCTTTTTCTTATTTCATTACATTGACTGGGACTTTTAGTACAATGGTGAACAGCAGTGGCTATCCTGGCTTTTTAAAAATAATTTACTTTGTTATTTTGAAATATTTCAAATGTAAGACAAGCCTATAGAATGACAAATGTCCATATACCCACATTCCAGCCTTATCAAGTGATAACATCATGTCATTTTGTTCTGACCCTGAAAAAACTTATGTCTGAAGGCCCCTCTGTCCCTGCTTCCTCAGCCCAGAAGTAACTACTGCCATAACTTAATGTTTATTATTCCTGTAAGTTTTTATACTCTTACTAGGCGTGCATACATCCATAAAAAGTATATAGTAGGAGATATCTGTATATGTATGGCTGATTCATTTTGTTGTATAGTGGAGGCTAACACAACATTGTAAAGCAACCATACTCCAATTAAAATTAATTTTTAAAAAAAAGAAAAAAGAGAGTATATAGTACAATTAAAGGAATGGAGGAAACTTAAATGCATATTATTAAGAAAGAGGCCAAACTGAAAAGGCCACATACTATAGGATTCCAACTATATGATATTCTGGAAAAGACAAAGGTATGGAGACGATACAAAGATCAGTGGTTGCTAGGGACGGGGCAGGGAGAGATGAAAAGGCAGAGCATAGAGGATTTTTAGGGCAGTGAAAATACTCTATGGTATTGTAATATGATGGCTATATGTCATTATACTTTTGTCTGAACCCATAGAATATACAACACAAAAAGTGAACCTTGTTGTAAATTATGGGCTTTTGGTGATCATGATGTGTCAGTGTAGGTTCATCCTTGATAAAAAGTGTACTGTTCTGCTGAGTGATATTGATGATGGGGGAGGCTATACCTGTGTGGGAGCAAGGGGTACACGGGAAATCTCTGTGCCTTCCTCTCAATGTTGCTGTAAACCTAAAACTGCTCTAAAAAAAGAGAACAGTCTTTTTAAAAATTACGTAGTATTGGGACTTCCCTGGTGGTCCAGTGGGTAAGTCTCCACGCTCCCAATGCAGGGGACCCAGGTTCGATCTCTGGTCAGGGAACTAGATCCCACATGCCCATCCCACAGCTGAGAAGTCCGCATGCTGCAATGAAGATCCCGCGTGCCACAACTAAGACCTGGCACGGCCTAAATAAATAAATATTTTTAAAAATTATGTAGTATTATTTCACAGATTTAAAAGTTTTAAATAGATGTTATTATACCATATAAACATCCTTCAGCAACTTCTTTTTCTCACTCATATTTTTAAAATAAAAACAGGCAATTCTGATCAACTAGGCGCGTCCGGAGCCTGTGCTCCTCAACGGGAGAGGCCACAACAGTGAGAGGCCCACATACCGCAAAAAAAAAAAAAAACAGGCAATTCTGATCAACTAGACAAGTATGTATCAAACATTCCATGAGACACAGTGAAAACCGTGAAGAGCTCAAACTCTTGCTCCACGCTGGCTGAGCAGAACTCCTACCTCATATCACATTGTCTTTTCTTGTTTTGATTTTTTATTATGGAAAATCTCAAACGTTTACTAGAGTAGACAGCACAGCATAATGGACCTCCGTGTACCTACCTATCAGTTGTTGATCAACCGATGGTCAGTCTTGATTGATTTGTATTGAATCCCACCAAATTCCCCAAATCCACATTATTTTATAGTAAATCCCAGACGTTTATATCTTATCTGTTGTAGTCAGTCCCCAAGATGACCCCCAGTGATCCTTACCTCTGGTTCCTCACGCCCTTGTTTATTCCCCTCCTACACTAAATCCGGGATGGTCTGGGTAGCCTGTAAAATTCGGTGAAAGTGTTGGTTTCTGATCTCTGAGTCTGAGTCATAAGGTATTGCAGTTTCCTCATTGGCCTCTTGGATTGCTCACTGTGGGGGGCAAGGCCGGGTCTAGGACAGCGATCCCCAACCTTTTTGACACCAGGTACCGGTTTCGTGAAAGAAAATTTTTCCACGGGAAGGGCCGGGGGATGGTTCAGGCGGTAATGCGAGCGATGAAGCTTCACTCGCTCTCCCCGCCACTCACCTCCTGCTGTGCGGCCTGGTTCCTAACAGGCCGCTGCCCAGTGCCAGTCCGTGGCCCGGGGATTGGGGACCCCTGGTCTAGGATGACATAAGCAAGGCACCTAGGATGCAAAATATAGGGAGACATTTATTCTCAGGTGCCAACCCTACACTTGTATAACCCCAAGAGTGCGTCCTCCTTCAGTTTTGCTCTCTAAGTGACTCACTTCCCTCACTACGGTCCCAGCCCTGGTGGGGGAAGCAGCTGCCATTCCATGAGGACACTAACGCATCCTTACAGAGAGGTCCATGTGAAGAGACACAGAGGCCGCCCATCAACAGACAGCGCTGACTTGCCAATGAGGTGAGAAGCAGATCCTTCAGTGTCAGTCAAGATTCCAGATGACTGCAGCTCATGGAAGACCCTCATAAGACAATGTGATCCAGAACAGCCCAGCCAACCTGCTCCCAAATCCCTGCCCACAAAACTGTGGGAGGTAACATATAACACCATATTGTTTAAGCTACTAAGTCTTGGGATAATTTGTTATGCAGCAGTAGGTAACTAACACAGAGACTGATACCCGGAAGTAGGTGCTGCCTTAACAAAACCCTAAAAATGTGGGATTGGCTTTGAGATCAGGCAAGGGGTGGAAACTGGATGTACCTTGAGAAGTGTGTTAATGAAAGCCTAAAGAGCCTCAAAGAGGCCGTTAGAAGTAGATTAATGGCCCCCAGGGGGGCTGACCATGAAAGGGTAAAGGAAAATGAAGAAAATATTATCAAAAACTGGAAGCAAAGGAATTAGTGGTATTTAATGGCAGAACTTTTAGCCACATTGTAATCCATAGTAACATGGAAAGTAGACAATCTATCTAATGGAGCGAGTGATCTAAGAAAATTTTTAAGCAGAGGGTTGAATGTTCACCTGACTTCTTATTGCTGCCTATAGTAGAATGCAAGAAGAAAGACATATGTTCAAGAAATAACTCTAAAACGTAAATTTTTCAGGACTTGCCAGATCTGAAAATTCCCAGAATCTATAGATAGCAAACAATGCTAAAATTAAGAAATGACTTCTGGGAAAAAAATCAGAACACAAGTATAAAAACATGGTTTAAAGATGAAGCCAAGGGCTTCCCTGGTGGCACAGTGGTTAAGAATCCACCTGCCAATGCAGGGGACATGGATTCGAGCCCTGGTCTGGGAAGATCCACATGCTGCGAAGCAACTAAGCCTGTGCACCACAACTACTGAGCCTGCGCTCTAGAGCCCATGTACCACAACTACTGGAGCCCATGTACCACAACTACTGAAGCCCATGTGCCTAGAGCATGTGCTCTGCAACAAGAGAAGCCACCACAATGAGAAGCCCACGCACCGCAGCAAAGAGTAGCCCCCTGCTCGCCACAACTAGAGAAAGTCCACATGCAACAACGAAGACCCAACACAGCCAAAAATAAATAAATTAAATTAATTAATTTAAAAAAAAGATGAAGCCAAGGGTGGACTATAAAATCCTTTACTAACATGTTAGAAAGATCTAAGGCAGTGCCTCAAATAATGGTTCAAACAATAAGACGTCTAAGAATTTTAAGAACAGTGTTCTTAGGCAGTCTCAGGCAAAGCCCAAGTAGAGAAGAGAATATCTTAGAGATTCACGGGTGTTGATTTGCCTAATAACGTAAACTCCGGTAAGATTCATAAGGGATCTACAACATTTTAAAGAGAATTATATTAGGAGAAACACCACCGGTTTGGACTGAAATTAAGAAATCTTTGGACCCCCCAGATTCTGTAGGCAGAACACAATTTAAGAAAACTACCTCGTTGTAAAGACAGGCTACCTTTCATGGACAAGGAAAGATGATGTAGAGGGTGGAATCAAGAGCCATAGTGAATCTTCTCACGCCTTGAGCCCTAATCAGGGAACTAACAACATGTGCCTGCTGGATCTCAGAATCCACTGCTATGGACTAGCGATTCTTGTGTGCCACCTAGTCCCCCTTTTTTTTTTTTTTTTTTTGGCCGTACGCTGGCCTCTCACTGTTGTGGCCTCTCCCATTGCGGAGCACAGGCTCCGGACACGCAGGCTCAGCGGCCATGGCTCACGGGCCCAGCCGCTCCGCGGCATGTGGGATCTACCCGGACCGGGGCACGAACCCACGTCCCCTGCAACGGCAGGCGGACTCTCAACCACTGGGCCACCAGGGAAGCCCTAGTCCCCCATTTTTGAATATGAGAATCTATACCAGTTACCCTATGCCTGCTTCACCTTTGTATGTTGGCAGACCTCATTCAAGTTACATCAGGTTTTACATACACTCGTTTGTATGTGTGTGTTTATAGTTTTATGCAGTTTTATCACATGTATAGATTCATGTAACCACCACCACAATCAAGAATTCAAGATACAGAACTATTTCATCAACACAAAAGAACTATTTTTAAAAGTATAATCTCAATATTATTGTCACACTAAATAAATAACTATAATTCCTTAATATTGTCAAAATCCAGTCGTTGTTCAAATATCCCCAATTCTTTCATATTATATTTTGCTTTTTCGTTTTCATTTGTTGGAATCAATATCCAAGTAACATCCATACATTGGAATCTATAGGTTGCTCTCGTCCCCCCACCCCTGCCCCGCCTTTCTCTCTCACTCTCTTTCTGTTTTTGTTATGGTTTTTGTTTGTTTTTCTACCTTGCGATGTACTTGTTGAGGAAGTCAGGTTATTTGTCCAGTAGAGTTTCCCTCATCGTGGATTTAGCTATTATATCTCTGTGGTGTTTTTAACATGTTCCTTTCTGAAGACTTGATAAGATTCAGATTCTAATTTTTGACAAGAATGCTATGTAGGTGATGGTGTGCACTTCAGTCAGGAAGCACCTCATGCCTGGTTACCTCCCTCTTTTCTTAAATAACAGTTTTATTGGATATAATTCACATAACATAAAGTTCAATTCCATGGTTTTTATCATATTCACAAAGTTGTACAACTAACACAACTATCTAATTCCAGAATATTTTCATCATCCCAGAAAGAAATCCCATACCCATTAGGGGTCACTCCCCATTCTCCTCTGCCTGCCCCCCTGCAACCACTACTCTACTTACTGTCTCTATAAATTGCCTATTCTGTACACGTCATATAATGGAATCATGCAATATGTGTCTTTTGTGTCTGGATTCTTTAAACACTTAGCATAATATTTTCAAGGTTCATCCACGGTAGCATGTATTAGCACTGCATTCATTATTATGGCTGAATAATATTCAGTTGTATGGATACCCCACATTTTAAAATCCATTCAACAGTTAATGGACATTTTGGTTGTTTCCACTTATGTCGTTATGTGTAATGCTGCTATGAACATTCATGTACAAGTTTTTGTGTAGACATATGTTTTTATTACTCATATATATACTAAGGAGTGGAATTTCTGGGTTATTGTTGAAACCCATTTAAGTTTTCTTGTAGCTTTTTGTTTTCCTTTGGCCACGTGGCTTGTGGGATCTTAGTTCCCCGACCAGGGATTGAACCCAGGCCCTCGGCAGTGAGAGCACAGAGTCCTAACCACTGGACCACCAGGGAATTCCCTCTTGCAGCTCTCCTTGTTCTTAGTATATATGTCTGTGGGAATGTGCAGTCAAATTACTTTGTGTTAAAGTGAATTGAAATAGTTTCTGTTTGTGTCGTTATGCTACAACTCAATGTACAGATGTATTTCATTCTTTTCTTTTGATATGGGGGATTTATTTTTAAACTTAATTTTGTTTTATATTTATGTGAAATATTCATATGGGCTTCCTGCCTTCCTTTTCTTCTTCCTTACTTAATAACCCAGTTGAGAAGTAATTGAACAGGTACATGTGAGGAAAGTTGCCAAGTTTGGAGGTACCCCAATAGCAATCAGGGCTCATATAAGATTATTGGCCCAGCAGGTCAGTGCCCTGGCAGTGGGGTCCTCAGCAAAGAAAGTAGCCAAGTTGGGCAGCGACAAAGCAGGTTTGGGAGATTAGTTACATAAAGTGGGATTGAGCAAATACATAAATATATTGAGGATAATGGATAATAGAGAGCAGGTTTCTCACTATCAGAGAGGAGAGTTACAAATATGAAAATGGCAAGTCTGGAATGAACCTTGTGGTGTTGGATTGGGATTGTAAGTATTGGTGTAAACTCATGGTCCTCGAAATATAAATATGCACAAGTAAACAGCAAGTAACAATGAACACACTTAGCCCCCAAATCTTGGTTTCTAAATACCACTTTTTTCTAGCAAAATGAACCAGGGATCCTTGGGGAAATTACTGATTCTAGGAGGGCACAGAAAGTATAAGATGAGCCCAAAACCTCTTGTGGGGTCCCAGAAATAAAGGAAGTGCTCTAAAAATGATTGTGACATGTCCAAAGGACAAAGAAGCCAGATTCTAGGACAATTTGAACATCAAAACAGTTAATAAATGTTACAGATTATAGGGACTTCCCTGGTGGTCCAGTGGTAAAGAATCCACGTTACAATGCAGGGGACGCCGGTTCGATCCCTGGTCAGAGAACTAAGATCGCACATGTCACGGGGCAACTAAGCCCATGCACCACAACTACCGAGTTCGCGCGCCTCAGCTAGAGAGTTTGTGTGTCACAAAACTACAGAGCCCACGCATCCTGGAGCCTGCGCGCCACAACTAAAGAGAGAAAACCTGCACGCCACAACTAGAGAGAAGCCCGTGCGCCGCGATGAAGAGCCCACGCACGGCAGTGAAAGATCCCACATGCCTCAACTAAGACGTGATACAGCCAAAAATAAATAAATAATAAATAAATTCTTTTTTAAAAAAAAGAGTAACAGATTATATTCCATGGGGTAAAACAGGAATCTATGAGTCTACTTTGATATCAATAAATGAATGAGGAGAAAAGAAAGCACTTACTTGCAGTAGAATGCTAACTAATAAATGTAGAAGGAATGATGGCATCAGAAAATCATCATTTGGCAATTGTCATAGCAATAATGAATTCAGGCAAGCAACATCAACGGATGTTAAGCCCAGCAGATGAATGTTGGATGGGAAACAGGATATTTACATAGTCTTGAAATGTCTCCCCACAAAGTATTTATTAACTCAAAAGGAAAAACAAGTAACTTCATGATGGAGAGTCTTGGCAGGGGACATTGTCTTCCACTTTGAGGATGGAGCACAACTTACTCAACTATCCCTATTGATGGCCCTTTGGGTGGTTTACAGTCTTTTCCTATCATAAATAGTTTACAGTGAATAGTCTTGTGCATGCCTCCTTTTGTATTGGTATCTGGGCATTATTATTATTTTTTTTGTGCGGTAGTCGGGCCTCTCACTGTTGTGGCCTCTCCCGTTGCGGAGCACAGGGTCCGGCCGCGCAGGCTCAGCGGCCATGGCTCACGGGCCCAGCCGCTCCGCGGCATGTGGGATCTTCCCGGACCGGGGCACGAACCCTCATCCCCTGCATCAGCAGACGGACTCTCAACCACTGCGCCACCAGGGAAGCCCTCTGAGCATGATTT
Organism: Aethalodelphis obliquidens; assembly: GCF_003676395.1. Lineage (NCBI taxonomy): Eukaryota > Metazoa > Chordata > Mammalia > Artiodactyla > Delphinidae > Aethalodelphis > Aethalodelphis obliquidens. Next base: position 17,126,633 of record NW_020837965.1, read on the forward strand.
TTGTAAAATAATTTGACTTCAGGACCCCACCCAGATAACTTTCCTCAAGATTAAGATTATTCATTCATATCAAAAAAAAATTCACTGAGCACTGCTCCAGGTGCTTTTGAATTTGGAAATGAACAAGAAAGCAAACTTCCTGCCTCCATGGGGCCTGCCTTTTAGTGTGGACACAGAAATAAACAAAGTAGCATCAAATGATGATAAACGCTATGAAGGAAAAGACAACAGAATAAGGGAATAGTGAATGATAGGGTAGGCTCTATTATTGGGCCGTTAGGATAGGGAGCCTGAATTAATGCAACAAGCTCTGTGAATATTTTCGGGCAGAGGGAACAACGGCAAAGGCCCTGAGGTGGGAGTGAAAGCTGTACCTCACTCCTGCTCTTTGAAAGAGGCACTGCTGTCGATGGAGGCTGCTTGCAGCCTGTGGCTCTAGTGCATGTTTCCCTGGAAAGCTCCCTTCACCAAGGGCATTTTCATGTCATTTTACAAAGCATCCGTTGTCATCACATTCCAGGAGTGAAACTGGATCCTTTTAAGGTGAACAGAACGGCTCTTGTTTGCTCAATGCCTCTTCAGTGGCTCGTCAGCCCATGCGGATCCCTCCAGCATGTTCAGAATTTTCTCCCGGCACTGACTCACTCACCCCTCCAATAAGCCTGGGAGGGCAGGGGGCCCAGGGAGTGAGAGACAAGGCTGGGTCTGCACTGGGATTTTGGCCAGGCTTTGGGTGGGATTTCTACTCTACCACTCGGCTTCAGAGCCTCCGTTTTCTGCCTTGTGTCCTCTCTAGCAATATCCATCTTTGAGTCTCAGACCTTACCAACCACCACCTCTCCCCATTACAGTCGTTACTGACACCAGAACCGAGATCCTTGTTCCCTGAAGAACAAGCTTCTTGTTCCTGGATCATTGTCACTCTCTCCTGCACAATGCCTGTCTCTATTCTCAGTGATTGCGATATACCCACAGCTAGTCCTTCCAACACCCTGAGCCTCAAATCCCATGTCATATCCTAGAGCAGAAAATGTCATTATCAGTGTATTAGTCTGCTCAGGCTGCTATAACAGAATACCACACAGTGAGTAGTTGAAGCAATAGAAATTTATTTTCTCATAGTTCCGGTGGCTAGAAGTTCAAGATCAAGATTTGGTTTCTAGCGAAAGCTTTCTTTCTGGCTTTTGGCCTTCTCACTGTGTCATCCCCTTGGTGGGGAGGAGAGGATGGGGACGAAGAAAGAGCGCTCTCTGGTTTCTTTTAAGAACACTAATCCTATCTCATCAGGGCCCCACCCTTATGACCTCATTTAACCTGAATTACCTCCTTATATGCCCTATCTCCAAATACAATCACATTGGGGATAAGGGCTTCAATACATGTGTTAGGGGGATACAATTCAGTCCAGAGCAACCAGGAACCCCCAATCCTCCATAATTTCAAGCATCCCATTCTCCACCACTTCTTCCTACCTTCCACTTCATTCTCTCCAGGACCTCGACCCTAACAGTCCTTGTAACCCTCCAGACTCTACAATCCATTTCGCCCAATGTGCTTTGCTGTCTGCCACTTACCTCATGCTTTCACACCCTTTAACCCACTTTAAATCCCATGGCCACTTTCATGGGCTCTTTCATTTCCTCAGACTTGCTTAGCTGAACCTGGCTAATCCATTGCTCCCCCTGCTTGGCCCAGAGCTTAGGAGGCAGAATGCCACTGCAGGGGATCATGCAACCAGGCTGACACATCTCACTGTAAGTTCAGGGCCCAGCTTGAAGTGGGCCCTGGATGCTATTCAGAAATCACCCATATTCTCTCTATAATTTCGTTTCCCAGCCTGCTAAGTGGCACTTTCACATTTCCTCACTCCTAAAACCCCATGACCTCCTCCCCAATCCTCATCTTCAGCTGGTGACCTCATTTCCTGTTTTTCTGAGACAAGTCAATCAATCAGAAGAGAACCTCTACAAGCACCCCCAGAGCATCCACCACTCTACCTGCACGTATGACTGTACAGTCTGCTTTGCTTCCTGTGAGGATGTGCGAGCAAAAGAAGAGCAAAGAGCATCTCATTCTCCATCCAAGTTTACAAAGATTAACCCGCTGCAGCCGCTGACAGTGCACTTGGTGCTTCAGACAAAGACTATGGCAACAACAGGATGAGGCACTCTGTGCTTCAGACAGAGGAAATTAAAGGTGGTAACAGGATGTTCTGTGCTTTGGACAAACAGGTGCTTAGATAGTTTGATGCATTTCAGGAAGAATTTTAATGAACCCTGCTTTTTGCATCCTCCGTACATAGAAAAGCACTATAACCATTAACTTGAGATACCTGTTCTTTGTGATGAGCAGTAATCTTTTGTGGCCTCTCCCGTTGCGGAAAATAGGCTCCGGACGTGCAGGCTCAGCGGCCATGGCTCACGGGCCCAGCCGCTCCGCGGCATGTGGGATCCTCCCGGACCGGGGCACGAACCCGTGTCCCCTGCATCGGCAGGTGGACTCCCAACCACTGCGCCACCAGGGAAGCCCTGTGAGTGACCTTTTTTTGGTGTTCTGAGACCCATTTCCAGTGCCTGCTGAAAAGAAAAGCCACACAACCTAAGAGCTGTGAGTTGCGTTTTACTCAGGATCTTACTAAGGATGATGGCCTGAGAAACAGCCTCTCAGTAACTCTGAGAAGCTGCTCTGAAGAGGTGGGGGAGGAACCAGTATATACATGAATGTTTTTGTCTAGGAAAACATGGAGCGAAGCATGCATCTTGGTGAAAGGTTACCGCTAATCACAAACGATATCTCAGGTTGATGAGTTTAGTGCTTTTCTGTGTATGGGAAGATGCGAGAGTCTGGGCTCATTGAAATTCTTCCTGAGATACCTGCATCTTAGCTACCTAGGAGCCTGTTCTTAACTATCCGGAGCCTCATCCTGTTTATCCAAAGCACAAGATGCCTCACCTGTTGTTTCCATTCTGAATTCTCCTCAGGGTGCACAGTCACTGGGCAACTGCCCTAGGTAGTGATTTAACCCTTTGTGTAACTGGAGGATGAGTGACATTCTTTGCCCTTTTTTTATACCAACATGGCGGGGGTGAGGGGTGTGCCCCACACTAACAAACGATTCTCAGACACCAACTGGGTGTCCTAGAGTTCAACTCAATTCTGACGCTATCTACCTGGAGTTAGCATCAGACTCCACAGGTTAAGGCTTCGGTCCTACAAGACTGCCCCTCACCTCCGCCCCTCACCTCCGCCCCTCACCTCCTCCCCTCACTTTAGAGGCCAGTCACAAGCCCAGTGGCAGCTGCTTCTTGTGCCTCCTCATATCTAGAAAAGCACTAAAATCCTTCATGGTAACATCTGTGTTAGCTGCTTCTTGTGCCACTGCGCCACCAGGGAAGCCCCAGGGAAGGGTTTTTAAAGGCAACGTTTGGGGTGAGGGCTGCAGCGTGCATAACTTCTTCTGATGGGTGGGAGGTGAGGTAACAGGGTGGTGTTTCAGGAATCATCCACCTCCTGATTCCAGCCAGTCTGGGGTCCACATGCTTGTGGTCAGCAAGTAGTCATCGTCTCTATGATGAGCAGGGGAAGAGGAGGCAGGGTGGGATCTTCATTTTTGCAGAACAACTCAAAGATATGCGTCAGATTATCATATATATATATCCCTTGAGGAGGAACTAAGTCTCTGTTTTGTTGCTGAACTATTGTTTCTTGACTGCTTTCCCTCTGTTTCTGCATTCCGTCACTTCCCTAATTAGTAACTGCTTGGGTCTGCTCTTTGGAACTCAAGGAAGGCCTAGGAAACCAAAGCCTTTTTCCACAAACAAGAAACAGGAGACACAGAGGGGCTTTTATAACCAGGAAGGCCCCACAGGGCCCTGCTCAATTTCAATCCCCCTTTCTTTGATATTTCTCAATCCTGAGGGGAATAGGGGTTGGATGAGAAAGGGAATAACGTTTTAGATAGAGAGGTTAATCCTGAACTCTGCAGGGGAACTCTGTTTTAGGGGACTTGGTTTCAAGCGCAGGGTAAGTGGGAAGGGGCACAGAGATTCCATGCCCTCTGTTGGCCACTTTGCCTCCCATCCACTCATATTCACCAACCAGGAAGCTCTCCAAACTCTGTCCTTTTAGGTTTTGTACGGTGGCTCTATTAGAGAGGCATGACTGATTAAATCATTGATAATTGGTGATGTATTCCATTTATTCTATCTCCAGCCCCTCTCCCCTCCCCACAGGGTGGGAATGAAAGTTGGTTGGTTCTCCTGGCAAACAGCCTCTACCCTTAGTGCTTCCATCACTTCACTAACACAAGACACTTTTCATCACTCTCAACACTTAGGAAATTCCAAGCGTTTGGGGAGCTACAAGCCAGGAACTGTGGACAGAGGCAAAATTATATATGGAGAAATATATGTTGGTCATCTGAACGACCAGATATATATTTCTTATAAATCACAATATCTCAGACCTCTGTAAAAATAAGGAACTGATCCCCATAAAAATCAGGACTGTTGTTACCTTCAGGAGAGAAGAGGGTTATGGTAGGAAAGAACACTCAGGGGCCTCTGGTGCACTGGCAAGCACATATTTGTACATGTATGTGATATGTATTTGTACACTCCTCTACGTGTGTTATGTTTCACTGTAAAGATAGGTTAAAAAAATGCAGGGGAAATTTGTGTCCAAGCAAGCTGTGTATAAAATATCCTGAACTCTTCCTACATTAAAATACCTAAAAAAACACTAGATAAAAATATTTTTAAAACATATTTTATATATATACATTATATTCTTATAAAATGCATATTTACATACATGTATATTGCCAACTTAAAAAATGCACAATGTGAGAGTTGTGAGTTAAGCTTTATTTGGGGCAAAATGAGGACGACAGCCCGGGAGACAGCATTTCAGATAGCTCTGAGAAACAGCTCCAAAGAGGTAGAGGGGAAGGTCAGTATATATGTGATTCTGGTGAAGGGGGAGTGCATGCAATCAGACACATACTTTTTGCAGAAGATTTCTGCTAGTCACAAGAAGCAGATGTGCTTCTTGTGATTTTAGTGCTTTTCTAGATATGAGGAGATACAAGAATTGGGCTCATAATATCGTCTCCTGAAAATATCTAACTATCTGAAGACCTGTTCTGCTAGTTTTTCCCAGAGCACAGAGGGCCTCATCTCTGCCCTCCACCCTGAACCCCTTTCAAGGGGTGTTGAAAGTCAGTGGCTGCAGCAGCTCATGATTTAATCATTGTAGAGCTCGATGGCAAGTGCCCATGGCAAGTGACAGTTTGTATTGACAATATCAAGGTGTACACATACAATATATGTTTACATATGAAAACCCACAATGAGGCACCACTGGATACCCACCGAATTTGTGAAGCTGGAAAAAACCATCATTTTAAATGCATGAAGGAGTTAGCAAGAAAGAAAAAAAGTATAAGAAATCTGCTGATGCCAATGTCAAAACCAGATTCCAGAGGTGAGTGAGCCTTGAGGTTAATGAATAAAATGACAGAAGGAAAAAACGCGATCCTTGCTTTGGCCCTGGGTGGAGAGGTAAAAACCTCCTGGGAGTACTGTGGCCCTCTGGCAGCCCTCACGTGTCCATTCTCCCTTTAATTTACTCTCCTTAGGTTTTTGCTCTACAGCCCCCCAAATAACTCCTGTCTAGACCACCAAAGACCGCCACACTTCTAAAATCCACCAGTCATTTCCCAATCTGAGCACACTTGATCTCTCACAGAACTTTTTTTATTGATGTGAAATTCACATAATATAAAATTAATCATTTTACAGTAAAATTCAATGGCATTTAATACATTCACAACGTTGTGCAACCACCATCTCTGTCGAGTTTCAAGACATTTTCGTCACCCCAAAAGAAGACCCTATACCCAATCAACAGTCACTCCCCACTCCCCTAACCCCTGGCAGCCACCAAATCTCCTCTTTGCCTTTATTGATTTACCTGCTCCGGATATTTTGTGTATATGCAGTCAAGCCCTCTCCCACAATTTGATGCAGTTGATCACTTCCTCTTCCTTTCAACATTTTCTCCACGAGGCTCCCAGGATCCCCACACTTCCTGGTTTCCCTTAACCTGATCTCTGAACACTGGTGGGTCCAGGGCTTAGTCATGTACCTCTCCTTCTCTCTATCCCCACTCACTCCCTGGCTGACTCACCCAGTCACATGGTTTTAGGTTCCATCCATGTTCTGATGACCCCAAGCTTTTCTCTCCAGCCAGGACTCTCCCCGGAACTCCAGACTCACACATCCCATTGCCTACCTGACATCTCCGCTCGGCATGTCATACTTGCCCTAATCAAGCCTGAGCTCCTGACCTTCCCCTCGTTCTGATTCATGTCGAGTCCTCCTTCCGGGTCCTCCAGCAGAAAACCTTGACGTTTTCATCCTTGACACTGCTCTTTCTTGCATACCCTACATTTGACCTGTCAGCAAAATCCTATGGGTTCTCTTCAAAACAGATCCAGAATCTGACCACTTCCATCACCTCCACAGCTATCATTCTGGGGCAGGCGATCTCCTTTTTCACTAGAATTATTGCAATCACCCGATAACTGTTGTCCTACTCCTGTCCTTGGACCCCTTCAATCCATTCTCAACACACCATCCAGACGGATGTATTAGTCAGGGTTCTCTAGAGAAACAGTATGTATGTATGTATGTATGTACGTCTGCATGTACGATAAGGATATGGAATTGGCTACGGACTCATGCAGTCATGAAGGCTTAGAAGTCCCGTGATTGGCTATCCGCAAGCTGAGACCCAGGAAAGCCAATGGTGTGGTTGCAGCCTGAAGGTCTGAGAACTAGGAGAGCCAATGGTGTGATTCCCAGCCTGAGTGCAGAAGACCAACATCCCAGCCTAGACAGTCATGCAGAAACCGAATTCTCCCTTCTTCTGCCTTTTTGCTCTATTCAGGCCCTCATTGGATTGGTTGATACCCATTCACATTGGGGAGGGCAATCTGCTATACTCAGTCTACTGATTCAAATGCTAATCTCATCTGGAAACATCCTCCCAGACACACTGAGAAATCATGTTGAGCCAGCTATCTGGGCATGCCCAGATTCAGTCACGTGGACACATAAAATGTATATCACGTTGCTAAACGTGAGTTAAAGCAATTCTCTGCTGGAAACCTTCTAATGGCTTCCTAACACTTTTAGCCTAAAATGCAGAATCCTCCACAGGGCCTAGAAGGACCCATATTATCTGACCCCTGCCTGCTTCTCCACCCTCACCTCCAGCCATTCTGCCCCTTCTGCTCTTACAGTTCTGGCCCCCTTTGCCCCTGATTTCCGGGTCCCTGCACTCACACTCCCCTCTGGCTGGAGCACTCTTCCTCTCCCTTGCCCCATGTCCTCTGGGCTCACTCCTTTACCTTCTTCAACTCTTTACAGAGGTGTCAGCTTTTCATTCAGCCTGCCTGACCATCTTATTGAAAATTGCAGTTTCCACCTGGAACACTGCCCCCTCCTTCCCTGCTTTGTATTCTCTCATAGCACTTACCACCATCTCCTCTCAGCCAGAATTTGACTTATTTTATCTGTCTTCTCTCATTAGAATATAAGCTCCACAAGAACAGGGACTTTTGCTTTGGTCCCTTTTGTTTCTATCCCCAGCACCTGGATTTGTACTTAGCGCATAGTAAATGCTTAATAAATATTTGTTGAATCAATCAATGAATGAATTTTCCAAAAGCTAGTTTAAAGAAAGAAAAGGGGTTTGTACTGATCAAGAGAAACATTCCTTATTGTTCATAGAAAGGAGAAACCTTTTAAGGATCCCACTTTCCCCAAGTCTCTGCCTTAGACATCTCACATGTATCCTTTTAAGAGAGGGGCATGGCCTTGGGAATTCAGTCCTAGACCTGTCTGCTCCTACCCACTGATAAGGTGGACATAAGACTCGTCACACCATGCGCGGGGGCTACAGGATTGAGTAGACTGAGGTATGTCCACATAGCCAGACTTACTCACTAATTCACTAATTCATTCATTCCTCTGGCCTCCCTTGCAGGACTTACTACCTTGTTTGTAATTGTCAGTTTTCTTATCTATCCACACAGACTTTGAGCTCTTTGAGAGCAGACATTCTGTCTCCTTAATGCCTAGCTGTGCCTGGCACAGACTAGACAACTCAACAAAATGGAAAGAGTGGGTGAATAGAAAACAGTGGCCAGAGTGAAAGAAGGCCAGCAGCTGGGGAACTCACAAGGCTTGTCTTCAGAATGGGGGGGCACCTGTCTGGATGGAGCAGTGGGTACCTGTTGGGGGAATAACATTGGGTGGGTGAAGCTAGGCACCGAGTCCCTGCTAGGCTGCTGCAGTTCCCTAATTAGGGGAGAACAGACCAGTCGGGAGGGACATGAGTTGAAACAAGCACACATTTATTTGACTGCCTCCTATGTGGCTTCACACAGCTACCCCACCTGCATTCAGATGACGGATCCCCAAATCACGATTAACAGTCAGTTTACGTGGGACTGATGTCAATGACCCAGGTGTGCCCCTTCCTGGGCCCCGTCACTAGACTCAGGCACACTTCTCTCCTCCTCTGCCCTCCATGACCGGGGAGCCCCACCACTATCCCTCCTTCCTGAGACTCTCACCTCCTTCTCGGCCTCCTGAGGAGAGGGGGCTGGGTTGGCCCTGCCCCTTGGCCACGCCACCAAAGTCACACCTGATTGCAAAGATGATGTCTCCCCTGAGGGGTGATGAAGACCCCTCCTCTCAGGCCTGAGGAACTCTACCAGGCTTTTTTATGCTTGCATGATGGAATGTCTCCAGCATTTCAGTAGAATGTTCCACCCCCATGCTTCTGGGGTCCTTGAAAACCAAGTAGGGGAACTACTTGAGGTGAGTTTTGGGAGGAAAGAGGTAGATTGGCCTTGTGGGTTAGGCAGGCTGCATGGGAGGGGTCCAGGAGGCCCATGGCAAGACCCATGCCTTCATTTTGGATGGAACTAGGACTTAGGATGTGGATTATGGATGGAGAAGAATAAGCAGAAGGTCATGCAGGGGGAAACTCAGAGAGACATAAAAATCATACCTACCGTTTGTTATGCACCTGTTGTGTGCCAGGTATTGTGCTGGATGCCTACATATGCAATAGATTCTTTCTGAGGTACCTGCCTATCTCGTGGAACCAGCTTCTCTAATCCACAGGGTGGGACCACTGCATTCATTCATTTAACAAAATATGTATGCACCTACCAAGTAGTAAGCCCTGTCCTAGGTGCTAGGTACACAAGAGAAGGACAGATGTGGTCTATGCCTTCATGGAGGGGAGATGCACACTAAGTAAATAAACAAATAAAAATACATTATACAGATTATTATAAATTTGCATAATTATAATTGCACAAATTATAATTACACAAAATAAAATTGTATAATTATAAATATTATAAAGGAAAAGAATGAGGTATCGTGTGGAGCAGGACAGGACCTAGTGGACTCAGGGTGGCCAGGGAAACTTCCAGAGCGGGAGAATTTTATACGAAGACGTGAATGATGGGAAGGGACTGTCCGTGTGAATTGGGAATTGTGGGTGATGATGGGGTGGGGAATGTGTGGAGGGGAAATTTCCAAGGCAGTGGGAACATCAAGGCCAATGTTCTCGAGGGTGGGATGACTGGACACTGTGAGTCTGAGGGACAGCAGTTCCAGATGCAGCTGGCGAGGGCAGCCTGAGCCAGATCCTGCAGGGCCTTGTGGGCCATAGCAGGGAGGCTGGGTTTCATTTTATTTTATTTTATTTTTTTTGGCCCTGCCTGGCGGCATGTGGGATCTTAGTTCCCTTACCAGGGATGGAACTGTGCCCCCTATATCGGAAGTGCAGAGTCTTAACCAGTGGATCTCCAGGGAAATCCCCCAGGTTTCATTTTACACACTGTTATTTGATGTGTTAATTTTAAAAGTATATAGATTATTGAATCATATAATTTTAAAATATTTTGATAACTGTATTTCAATATTCCCACTATAATTTCTTTTGTCATACTGTGCATATTATTTTATGGTTTAAAAACACAATTCTGCCTCATGGTTCCAGTGGGGAGAGAAAGAGGAAGCAGGGGGTGCGGGCGGTTAGGGGCGACCCACCAACAGTTTCTGCTACCACCGCCGGGGCCGCCTCTGTGCTCTTGGCTGTGGGAAAGGAGATGTGAATCCTGGGTGCAAGGCCTCACGTACGGGAGGGTGGGCAGTGGGACAGCGATGGCAGATACAAATAAACTCAACATCAACAGCCTCATCCAATGGCTGTTGGAAGTTAGAGGGTCCAAGCTAGGCAAGAATGTCCAGCTACAAGACAATGAAATCAGAGGACTGTGCTTAAAGTCCCAAGAGATCTTTCTCAGTCAGCCCATCCTACGAGAACTTGAAGCACCGCTAAAAATAGTGGTGATACCCACAGGTAATACTATGATTTGCTTCGACTTTTGGAGTATGGTGGTTTCCCACCAGAAAGCAATTATCTATTTCTTGGGGACAGGGAGAAGCAGTCTTTGGAGAATATCTGCCTCTTATTGGCTAAAGAAAATCAAATATCCCAAGAATTTTTTTCTTCTCAGAGGAAACCACGAGTGTATCAGTATCAATAGCATGTATGGATTTTTATGATGAATGTAAAAGAAGATACAACATTACACTATGGAAAACTTCCATAGACTGCTTTAACTGTTTACTGTTAGCAGCCGTTGTGGATGAGAAAACATTCTGCTGTCATGGAAGTTTGTCCCCAGGTCTTCAATCTATGGAGCAGATTCCGAGAACTGGGCGGCCAACTGATGTACAAGATCAAGGTCTTCTTTGTGATCTTTTGTGGTCTGACCCAGGTAAAGATGTCTTAGGCTGAGGTGAAAATGACAGAGGAGTTGTCCTTCACATTTGGTGCCGAAGTGGTTGCCAAATTTCTCCATCAGCGTAGTTTGGATCTTATATGTAGAGCCCATCAGGTGGTTGAAAATGGTATGAATTTTTTGCAAAGAGGCAGTTGGTCACTCTGTCTTCTGCAACTGATTATTGTGGAGACTTTGACAATGGAGGTGCCATGCTGAGTGTGGACAAAGCACTAATTTGTTCTTTTCAGATTTTAAAGCCTGCAGAGAAAAAGAAGTAGAATGCCAGGAGCCCCTTTAACACCTCCAAGGGGTATGATCACAAAGCAAGCAAAGAAACAGGTGTCATTTTGACACTGCTTAATTGGGACTTGTAACATATAATATACGATCTTCACTTTTTAAATCGTAATATATATTGGTCAGCTTTGCTCAAATAGTGTTTGTGGGCATGCTCCTTCCATTTTTGACTTAATGAATGATATTTGCTAATTATAACAGCAAATAAAAGACTCTCCACTCCCAAGAAATAAAATGTTTTGTTTTGTTTTGTTTTTTAATTCTCTGGGTTTTCTTTGCAAACAATTTTAATGATGGTATTAAAGCAGTACACCCCAGGACAGTTTATCCTGTCTAGGGGGTAAGTGTGCAATTGATCTATTTTAAATTCGGTACAACCCAAGAATAATGCAAATTTGTTTTCTTTAGGATATAAAGAGAGCCCTAGGGTGCTCAATCTGTACAAGTTATTGTCATAAAATGCATACTGTTGATACAAACCACTGTGAACATATATTTTTAAAACTTTGTTTCAAAGGATTGCTTTTTTCTCTTACTGTCTTGTCATGTACAAACTAGTAACTTTCAACCTTGCCAGCATCACTGGTATGATGTATATTTAATTAAAGCACACTTTCCCCTACCATATACTTAAAATGATGATTAAAGCCATTACTTTATTTTTTAAAATAAATTTATTTATTTTATTTGTTTATTTTTGGCTGCGTTGGGTCCTCCTTGCTGCATGTGGGCTTTCTCTAGTTGCGGGAGCAGGGGCTACTCTTCGTTGTGGTTCATGGGCTCTAGGCACACAGGCTTCAGGAGTTGTGGTACGCGGGCTCAGTAGTTGTGGCTCGCGGGCTCTAGAGCACAGGCTCAGTAGTTGTGGTGCACAGGCTTAGTTGCTCTGTGGCATGTGGGATCTTCCCGGACGAACCCATGTCCCCTGCATTGGCAGGCGGATTCTTAACCACTGCGCCACCAGGAAAGCCCCAGAGTCATTATTTTAAATGTTTGTTAACTCTTTCCTAAAGCCAAAGTTTCTGTTGAAATACATATTGACACTCCTCTAAGTATAAGGTGGCTCGGTTGTGTACATATGCTGCCTTCCTGAGGATTCAAAAACAGGTTTTTGAGTTTGAATAGCGATTAGTAACATAGTGCTGCTTAAGCTATTAATGATTAAAGTTAATAACATTTTGTACAATTTCCACATAGCCTATTCATTAAATAACCTTTGTACCATTACATCAGGCCTGAACCCGTTCATTCAGAAAGCTTCAAATTAAAGAAACAATACTGTTCTTTATGAGTGACCAATTATGCTTTCTTTGGTCTACATTCTTTATTCTACAGTGAAATTGAGGCTCGTAGTCAAAACAAAGGAACTAACTTACTACCACTAATTCATACAGAACTCAGGATATCTATGACTTTTTAAAACTATGATCTGTTACAATGTTTCAACAGATGACCCTTTACAATACCATGTGGTGAAAATGAATTCAGACTTATTAAATGATGAACTTGTTAAAACACACACACACACACACACACACACACACACACACACACACAATTCTGCAAAAGGGTCCATGGCACAAAGAAGATAAGATGAAGGTCAATTCCCTGCACCCAAGCTGGACTGGCCTTCCACAGGATCCCAGAATCTCAGAGTGACGCTCTTAAAGAGCACCCGGGGAACTTCCAGTGGTTGGGACTTGGAGAGCTTTCACTGCCTGGCCAGGTTCAATCCTTGGTCGGGGAACTAGGATCCCGCAAGCCTGTGGCTCACCCCCGGCAAAACAAAACAAAACAAAACAAAACAAACCCAGTACAGAGCGCAAAGAGTGCAAAGACATTTTCAACTCCCTAGTAGCTATATCAAGAGCTTCTTGGTAGGGCTTGGGGAAAGACTGGGAGGGGCTCTGCATACCTTCTTCCCTGCCCCCCTCCCTCTTCCTCCACACTCTTCAATCAGGACTGCTTGACTTGGATGCATTTTACATACGGGGCATAGACATAAAGGTTTCCTTTAAAGAAAGAAGCCTACAGTATAACAATCACTCACATACACCTTAAAAACCACTAACCACCCATTTTACAGGTGAGGAAACGGAGGCCCTGAGAGAGAAATGGAATTGCCTATGATGCCAAAGCAAGGCGTGCGATGTTTGTTGACTCTCAGGCATCTGCTTTTTCCAGGACAGCACAAAGCCTCTTCCCCACCCAGCCCTGCTGCCAATGTTGGGTCATATGGGGGTTGGAGGCCTCTGAGCAGGGGCAATGACAGGCTGAGGATGTGGGGTGAATGGGGGCCTAGGAGGTTTCATCAGGGCTGCAGTGGCAGAGGGACTCATCTCTGGGAGCAGCTGAGCATTCCAGGTGACATGGAAAACACCAGAAATGGTCTGTCAATCTGGAGGAACTCCCAAACAGGTATGGGAATATGAAATTCCTGGGCGTCACCCAGCGTTGATTCATGGAAATATTACATTCTGTGCTCTATAAACAAAACGATCCAGCAATACTCATTTTACTTGTCAATCCAGATGTAATATACATACATACAAACATACAAGTGTACGTATATATTTTTAAGCGTAGAGTGCCTCCTGCTGCCGGAAGCTAAAAATGCACAAAGAGGTTCACAATTTCATTCGTCAGAGCTGCTCAGCAAGGAGTAGAATCACAGAAACCCGGAGCTGAAGAAACACAGGCATCTTCCAAAGAAGGTCACAAAATCCCTAGGGGAAAAGCCTGCAGAGCTGGGCAGGTGGCATAAATGAAGGGTGTCAGGCTATCTGAAAGGAAGGGCTGTGAAGACATGAGGAATGCTTTCAGCCTCCAAGGGCGTTCAAAGTTAAAAAAGTTTTTTTATATTATTAACTTTTGGAAAATAATAGATTCTTATGGTACAGAGTTCAGAGGATACATACAAAAAAGGATTCATTGAAGAATAAACCTCCCTCTTACTCCTGTTGCCAAGCTGAATTCTCCAAGGAGGGAAAGAAAGTGTCCTTCAAGAGATAGACTCTACTCATCAAAGATATTTGTACACAAATGATAGCATATTACAAACACCATTTTTTAATTTTTGGTTTTTTAAAACATCAGATATTGTTAAGATCTTGGAGCTCTTTTCGCATCCTTGCATAAAAGCTTCTGTTTCTTTTAAACATCTGCATAGTACGTCATTGGATGAATGTACCGAGATTTTTAAATCAACGAACATTTAACTTGTTTCCAGTATTTGCTATTATAAGCAATGCTGTAGTGAATAACTTTGTATATGTGTGAGTATATCTGTAGGATAATTTCCTAAAAGTAAAATTACCTTCTCAGAGGGTATGTGTAGTTTTTTTGAATTGTTTTCATTGAGATATAACATACATGAAATAAAGTTAGCAGTTGTTAAGTACAGAGTTTATAAACTCTTACATGTGTATCCATACCCATAATCAACACCAAATTCAAGATATAGAACATTATCAGCCCTCTAGGAGCCTCCATCTTGACCACTCCTAGTCAATATCTGGCCCCCAAAGGTAACTACTGTTATAACTTCTATAATCACAGATTAGATTCACCTGTTCTTGGCCTTCATCTTGATGGAATTATACAGTATGTGGTCTTTTGAGACAGGCTTCTTTTTTTTAAATTGAAGTATAGTTGATTTACAATGTTATATTAGTTTCTCATGTACAGAAAAGTGATTCAGTTATACATATGTATATTCTTTTTCATGTTCTTTTCCATTATGGTTTATTACAGGATATTAAATATAGTTCCCCGTGCTATATAATAGGACCTTGTTGTTTATCCATTCTATGTATAATAGTTTGCATCTGCTAGTCCCAAACCCCCAATCCAACCCTCCCCCGCCCCTGGGACTAGCTTCTTTGAACTCAACAATATTTCTTTAATTCAAGTAAGTCTGATTCATCCATGTTGCTGCATGGATAATTATTTGTTTTTCATTGTACATGTCTTTTGATGGACATTTCACCTCCATTTCTCTTGAGTGGAACTGCTGACTCATAGGGTAGCCCTATACTGGGCCATAGAGTAGGCCTATGTTTACCTTTAAAGACAGAGCCCAAGTCTTCCAAAGTGGTTCTATCACTTAACAGTTGTGTCAAAAATGCACGAGTGTCCTAGCAGCTGCACAAACTCATCATTTCTTGGCATTTTTCATCTTTTTACGTTTTAGCAATTCTGGTGGATGTGTAAAGGTATTTCATTGTGATTTTAATTTGTATTTCTCTGATGACTAATAGTGTTGAATACTTTTTCCTGTGCTTTGGCCCATTGGATATTTTCTCTTGTGAAATGCTTATATATTAGTCTATTTTTGTTGGGTTGATTGATATTTTTTATTGATTTGTTGGAGAGCTTTATATATTCTATATATAAACCCTTTGTCAGATGTATGTATTGTAAATATTATCTACCAATCTTTGGCTTGCCTTTCACTTAATGAAAGCCTTGCAAGCTTTAATGTTGCTGTGGTTGTTGTTGTTTTTGATGAAAAGAAATTCTTAATTTTAACAAAGTCCAAATTTCAATCTTTTGTGGTTAGTATTTTTTGCATGTGTCTTGTACAAGGCAAAGTTTTAACCTCTTTCTGTTGGCTGTGCTGTCTCTCTGGCTAATCCAGCCTAGCCCCGATGACTTCTGGGTAATATGTCTCTATATGCTGACTCTCTCAGGGAGTGTACATGGGAATTCTTGAAACATTGGGGTAGTCTGCCCACTGCCTTTTTTTTTTTTTTATATGGGAGATCTGGCTCTGCTTCAACTTCTTTCATTCTCATCCCTTCACTGATTAACAATATTGTTTCTGGAGTCACACTGATGTAGGTTGGAATCCCAGATGTATTACCTACTTCCTGTGTGACCTTGGGAAAGTAACTAAACCTCTCTGAATCTCAGTGTCTCCATCTGTTAAATGGGGTATGTATTAGATTTCATTAGGTAAGGCTGCATAAGAAACAATTACAAATCTCTAAAAGCAAAGGTTTCTTTTGCACTCATGTGACTTGTCAGGCGTGGGTTGCTTCACATCTCTTTCCTTCCAGGACCCAGGCTGAGGGAGCAGCTCCATCTGGGACAGGCCATTCTCATGAGAGATGGAAAAGATTAAGAGCGTTGGTAGGAATACATAATGGCTCTTAACACTATTGCTCAGATGTGGTGAAAGACACTTCTCTTCACACTCTACTGGCCAAAGCAAGTCACGTGATCAAGCCTGACATCAGTAAGGCTGGAAAGGACACTCTTCCTACAGGATGCATTGCAGTCACAAGGCAACAGGTGATGATGTATAATCCTTGCTGACCTGAAACAACTAGGCTGCCAGGTATTTCTCCAGCAAAGATGGATTTATTTGGAATCAGCAGAGAATTGCAATTTGGGGTCTGCAACCATGGTGAGCCACATGTAAGTCCCCACACAGCAAGGGAAGGAGAATGCTGTAATAGAAAGGGAAAGGGGTTGGAAGGGCTATACTAAAAAAAGTGTTCACAGCTTTTCATTGGCTGATTTGTTGCTAGGAGAGAAAAGCGGTCTTTCTACTTCTTGGGGGAGAGAGCTCTCCCTTCTGGTCTCCTGACTCTATTTAATTTAGGTTTCTGTTTCTTAATTTTTTACATCCTTAACAGGAGGAGTCACTTAATAGCTGGCAACAACGCCACCTACCACAGGATAATAACAGTACCTTCCTTATGGCTGTTTTGAGAATTAAATGAGGTGAAGCACGTCCAGTGCTTAACAAAGTATACTGCACTTAATAAGAACACAATAACTATTAGAGGCTATTATTATTATCATTATTACTATTATTATTTCCTGGTGCTGCTGAAAGTTCTTCTGCTTACTGGACTGGGCTAAACCTTACTTGAGAGGAAGAAAAGAAGGAGCTGTAATTACTCCCAATATTTAATTTGGAGACAATAAAACGTTGAGTCTAACGGCTCAAGCTTTGGAGTAATATGGACTCCTTACTAGGGCACATGATCTTAGACAAGTTACTTAACCTCCAGGGTCCTTGGGACTATGTTGTAGGCTTGTCATTAGGGCCAAATTAAGTCAACCCTGTGCACAAAGTAGGTGCTGAGTATTTGTTGAATTATTAAATGTGGATTTTAGACTTATTTCAAATATTCAGTGAACTGTATGCATAACTACAGTACAGCTGTATGGAAAGCCCGTTACTGGCCTTTTCCATTATTTGGGTCTCAGCTCAAATGTCACCTCCTCGGAGAGAGACCTTCCCTGTCCACATCATTTAAAGCGCTTCCCTCACCTCCAGTCACTTCTCCCTATTATCTTGTATTTACAGCTCTGGTAAAGCTCTGAAATTGTCTTGTTCATTCAGTGGTTTATTTAATATGTCTCTGCCACTAGTTCTTGTTTTCTGTATTCTCATCCCCCGTTGTGGATGGGCCTCAACATCCTCATTCGTAAAACTAGGCGAGCGGAGGAAGAATGGGGAAAGGTAAATGCCGGCCGCTCCACCTGTGTCTCGGGCCTCCTATTCCTTCCGGCAGGGCACCGCCCCTGCCACCCACGTGGGCCGCTGTGGGGCACGCCCCCAGATGGGCGAGGCCTCCAACGTTGTGTCGGCCGCGTGCGGGCCGCGGTCCTAGGGAGGCGAGCTACGTCACACGTACGCAGGCCCTGCCCCCGCCCTTGCTCGCCACAGGCGGAAAAAGGGAGTGGCCAGGCGCAAGGGCCCCGCAGCCGGCGGCGGTGGTGCCTGAGCCGCCTCCAGGTGGCTGCTCTAGGCTCCCGCCCGCTCAGGCAGCTCGGAAGCCACTCTGTTTTGGGGTCCTCGCCGCTCTTCCACGTCTCCCGGAAGAGTAACTGAGCCGTGGCCGATCGAGGGCCAGGTTTGCTCAACCTGGACCCTCTCCCGGCCGGCTGCTGAGGACGGGAGGCCTGGGAGAGTGACCAGGCCGCGGTGCAGCCGCTCCAGAGTACTCAGGTGAGGTGGCCGCGGGGGGCCGAGGGGTCCCCTTGGCGCCTTAACGGCCTTAGAGGCGGGGGCGGCATCCCCTCAGCGGAGACCCTGCTCTCTCCGCCCTGCCGGGGGCTCAGGAACAGGGCCCCCTTGGGCCTCCACGGACGTGGCTTAGTGCCCTCCCCTTCCCTCTTTCCCCCACCCCAGCCTGGTTTGGCCGCTCTTCCCCCTCCGGAGGCTCAGTGCAGTGGGTAGGGAGCGAAGTGGGGGTCTGTACTCGCCCACCTGGCATTGACGACAGAGCCCCTGGGACCGACCAGCTGATCCCCAGCCTTCCTTCCTCTGTGTTGACACTTGGTCTTCGTGCATGCCCTGCCACCAACGTCGGCCGACCCATCCCCATCCCCGTCCCCGTCCCCATCCCCATCCCTTGCGCTCTCACCCTCTCTCTCTTCAGGTCGGCGTGGGCCAGTTACTGGGCGGAATTTCTTGAGGGCTCTGTACCTCGGAAGTCTGCTACAGTTCTTTTGTCCGTGGGGCAAGTGTATAGGGCCCATCTTAACATTTAGTTGGGTACTCAATCTTAAGGCACAGGCTTTTGTTTTAAAACCCTTTAAAACTTTACAATGAGAGGCAAGGTATAAGTTAATAAGTATGTTTTGATTGCTTTATTAGGAGAGATCATTTGTTCCCTACTTACCACCAGTGTTTACTCGGGAATGATACATACTCTGTAGGGAATTTTATATGTTATGGAGCATGTCGCTTCTATTTTCATTGGATTTCACATAAGCTCTGTGAAATACAGGGGCATGTAATTATCCCATTTTGTAAGGAACAGGTTTAGAGGGTGAGTTTCTTCTTGAGGTTGTTCATGTACTGGGAGGCTAGATGGGGAACGCAGGGGTTAAAAAGTGGTTTTTGGCTGACTTAGATTTGCCTGTCTGAGCTGCTGTCTAAACTCTGGGATCTTTCTAAACCTTTCCCCCCATTTTTTTTTTGTGAAAAAAGGGTATTGCTACTTACCGCACAATGTGGTTGTGAAAATTATGTGTGCTAAAGATAATGTTTGCAGGGCACCTGACATAAAAATTAATTCCATTCAGCAGTATTTATGGGTGCCTGCTGTGTGCTGAGAATTCATTGGTGAGCAAAACACACATGGCATTTATCCACCCACTCCCTGCCTCCCCTTCCCCAAGAGGGAGAGACAGGGGGAAAAAATACATATAAAACATGAAGGGATGTGAGGGAAAAGAATAGTGTGTGAACAGAGAATGATAGGACCTAATTTAGATGGGACAAAAGAGCCATTTCGGGGGCAGATGACGTTCAGGTGAAGACCAAGAACAAAAAAAAAATTAACTGTGAAAGAGGGCTCCAGGCAAAAGGAATAATGTGCACATTCAAGAAATGGTTGTTGACTTTTTTATATGCTACTCTTCTATGAAATGGAAACTAGTTATTTCATCATCATCATTTTGATTTATTGTGGCACTGGATAAGTACCCAAATATATGCATCAAATGAATGTGCAATCGTAATTGTTTTATTCTGAACTTAGCTTAATGTGCATATAGTAGGTACTGAGAATCCAAATTATTGAAGGTATATTTTAGGCATGTATATGCACACCTAAATTATCCATGATAGTGCTGCAGTATTTACACTTAGTTGAAATAGGAATAACAGTAGTAGTGGTAGTTGTAATTATGGTAGCAACTACTCAAATGAGTGCCTACTGTGGGCTAGGCATTTTTCAAAGTGTTTTTTAATGCAGTATTTCATCTTAAAACCATCCTGTAAAGTAAGTACTCCTCATTTTCTAGGTGAAGTTTCTCAGTTTCAGTCAAGTAGTTTGCTTGAAGTTACATAGTAAGAGGCAGGGTCAGGCTTTCCAACCCAGGACTATCTGACTCTAGAGCCTGGTCTTAATCGCTGTGCACTGCTGTTAAGCCACACTGATCATTTTATATCCTTTTTACAGGTTCACCAATAGGATTATTCTGCTGCCATCATGTCCTGGTTTGCTGATCTTGCTGGAAAGGCAGAGGATCTTTTAAACAGAGTTGATCAAGGGGCTGCAACAGCTCTCAGTAGAAAAGAGAACACCAGCGGCATTGTTTATAGCAAAAATACTGACTATCCTGAACTTCACCAGCAAAATACAGATTTGACTTATCAGACAGGACCTAAAGCTACTTACATTTCCTCAGCAGCTGATAATATTAGGAATCAAAAAGCCACCATCTTAGCTGGGACTGCAAATGTGAAACTAGGATCTAGGACATCGGTGGAGGCCTCCCATCCTGTTGAAAATGCATCTGTTCCTAGGCCTTCATCCCAGTTTGTTCGAAGAAAAAAGTCAGAACCTGATGATGAGCTGCTGTTTGATTTTCTTAATAGTTCACAGAAGGAGCCTACTGGGAAAGTGGAAGTCAAAAAAGAAAGGGGCAAAACACCTGTCTTGCAGAGTTCTCGGACAACAAGCGTCAGTTCTGAGAACACCAGTGTAACCACCATCAAAACCATTGAAGAACATCCTTCTGGGAGCCAAAGCCATGGTAGTTAATCAGTCCTCTGTTTCTTTTAGAGTTAACCAAATTGGATGTCATCATCGCCTAAAATGTTCTGGTAGCATTTGTCATGCTCTGTTTTGTTACCTGTCCCTGCTGGCGCAAGGGCAGGCTCTCTGAAGTGTGTGGTGTAAATAAGGGGACAGCATAGAACACTATTAGCCAATATACAGTTACAGTAGGGACCTTTGAATGTTGTCTGTTGTAACTTTACCCAGCCCAGCATTTTATTTTTTAATTATTTAATTAATTTATTATTTATTTTTGGCTGCGTTGGGTCTTGGTTGCTGCGCACAGGCTTTCTCTAGTTGTGGCGAGCGGGGGCTACGCTTCGTTGCAGTGTGTGTGCTTCTCATTGTGGTGGCTTGTTGCGGAGCATGGGCTCTAGGTGCGCGGGCTTCAGTAGTTGCGGCACGCAGCCTCAGTAGTTGTGGCTTGCGGACTCTAGAGCGCAGGCTCAGTAGTTGTGGCACACGGGCTCAGTTGCTCCGTGGCATGTGGGATCTTCCCGGACCAGGGATCGAACCCGTCTCACCTGCATTGGCAGGCGGATTCTTAACCACTGTGCCACCAGGGAAGTCCTCAGCCCAACATCTTAAATTATATCCAAAATGATTCTCTAAGATGTTTTAAGATATAAAGAAGAAAATTTTGAAATCTGAAAGGAAACATATAGTTTTGGATTTGGAACTATCTCCGATTCATTTCTTTCTGTCATTGGTATTATAAGAGTAACAGGCGGCTGTACTTCACTTATATTCTGGATTGTGAGCTTTTTGGTGTGTTTTTCCCCCTGCCTGCCCTGAAAGTAAAGCGTGAGAAACTGAACTTTGATCTGAGTTGGAGGGTTAAAGGCATTGATTTAGTCGTGAAGTAAGAACTTAGAATTCTGGTTTTCAGTTGTTTAATTTGCTATGAAATTACCTCAACATGTACATCTTCTCACCTGCAAAAAATGATGTTTACATGGTAATGTGGCTAATTTGAGTACCTAGGAAGCATTTTAAAATAACAATAAACATGATAGGTCCTTGCAGGGATTCTTTATAGAGCTGATAGCTCATGGGAGCTTGTTATGTTCTTAAACCTTTTAGCTTCTTCCACAGTCTTGGCTCTTAGTGAATAAAATCTTTCTTGTATTTCAAGATAAAAAAGTGGTAAAGAGATGGGTTTTGGGCTTTCAAGACAGGTGCATGCACTAGCAGTTAATTAACTAGGTATGAACAATCCTAAATTTCTTCTCAACTATCTTTTGATTAATTATACAAACATTTATTGAGACCCTATTGGGCCAGGATACAGAAGTGAATGGGTTATAGTTTATTGGATGAGATACACATGGACACAGATAATATACATGTAATATAGTAAATGCAGCAGTTGAGGTATGGTCAGAGTGTTGTGGAAGCGTGTCCTTTTCCTTACTGATTCATAGATACTCTCTTTATGTTCTAGATGGCAATTCTTTCTCATCCTCCTCCAGTTTTACCTTGTTGTTTTTTTCCTTTTTCTATAATGTCTCAATAGAAGTTCTTAATATAATGATTTATCAATTTTTTCTTTATGGTTTGTGTCTTTTGGGTCTTAGAAAATCTTTTCCTATCCTGAGGTCATAAAGGTATTTTTCTGTATTATAGGAAAAGGTTTTATACTTTCGCCTTTCACATTTAGATGTTTACCTAAAGTTGTTTTTTATGTATGGTGTGAGGTAGGCATCTAGTTCCCTTTTTTTCCCAAATGGAAATCAGTTATCCCAGCACCATTTATTGAAAATATTTCCTTTCCCTGTTAA
Source organism: Aethalodelphis obliquidens (assembly GCF_003676395.1). Lineage (NCBI taxonomy): Eukaryota > Metazoa > Chordata > Mammalia > Artiodactyla > Delphinidae > Aethalodelphis > Aethalodelphis obliquidens. The sequence continues at coordinate 17,149,120 of NW_020837965.1, forward strand.
TCTGCAATACCACCTCTGTCATATATCAAATATCCATCTATATGTTGGTATGTTTCTGACACTTAATTCTGTTTCATTGGTTTATTTGTCTTTATGTCAGTGCCACATTGTCTTAATTAACGTGGTTTTATAATATGTCTTTATATCTCAAAGAGCACATTCTACCACCTTGTCCTTCTCCAAGAATGTTTTGGGTATTCTTGGGACTTTTGTACTTCCATATGCATCTTAGAATTTGCTTGCCAAGTTCCACAAAAATTCTGTTGGTCTTTACTAGGAGTCCATTGCTTCTACTGACATACAGATAGTTTGGTGAGAATCAGCATCTTTACAACATAGAATCTTCTAACTTATTAACATGGTATAATTATTTTTTAGATGTCTTTCATTAAGATTTTATTGTTTCTTCCATAAGTGTCTTACATACTTTTTGTTAGATTTATTCCTGGGTAGTTTATATTTTTTAAAGCTCTTAAAAATGGTATGCTTTAAAATTTTTTACTTTCTGTTTGTTGCTGTCTATAGGTTTTTGTAAATACACACACACACACACACACACACACACACACACACACACACACACA
>NW_020837965.1:17149713-17161464 GCF_003676395.1 Aethalodelphis obliquidens
CACACACACACACACACACACACACACACACACACACACACACACACGGCAACCTAAGATAGCTCTGAAGCTTCATATTTTTCTATACGTTCATTTAAATTTTCAACAACACAATAATACCATATGTAGATAATGACTGTTTTCTGCTTAACCCTTTTATCTTTTTAAAAACTCTTTTTATTGCCTTACTACATTGGCTTGTACTTGAAAACCAATTTTGTGTCTTGTTCCTTGTCTTAGAGAATGCTTTGAGTGTTTCAGTTTGTGTTAAGTTTTTCATAGGTACTTTTTATTGGGTTAAGGAAGTTTCTGTGTATTTCTAATTTGAGTTTTTATGTTGAATTTTAGCAGTGTTTTTTTCATGTATGTATTGAGATATCATGATTTTTCTTCTTAATATTAATATGGTATACAAATCAGTTGATTTACTTAAACCTAAAACCAAACTTAACTTTCAGTAAATGTTTGCTAGAACTCACTGGTGAAACCATCAGGGTCTGGGGTGTTCTTAGTGGAAGATTTAACTATTGATTCAATTGGTTTTCCATTTCTTTTTAAATCTGTTTTTGGTAAGTAATATTTTTTTCTAAGAATTTGTCTATTTCATATACTTTCGGGAGGATTATATTTATTTTACTTAATTTCAGGAAAATAATGTCACAGCTGAAATGTTAACACAGTCAGACACTAATCACTTATAGTAACCCTGCAGAAATCAAAGCTTGATCACAAATACCACGTGAAGAATACCAATATTTGGCACTCTGCTAAATGTTTGTTTTTTTAAAGCAGCATTAAGGAAGTATAACTGACATGCAGTAAATTACACATTTTTAAGGTATACAGTTTGATGCGTTTCATCATCATGTACATTTAAAAATTTATTGACATAACATAGTTTACAGTGTCTCCCTCAGAAGACCATTTTTGGTTATGTTGATCCTCTAGTATGTTTCTTTTCTATTTTGTTAATTTCGGATCTTTATTATTCTGCTTTCTTTGGGTTTATTTTGCTGTTTTTGTAATCCTTATGATGGGTGCATAACTCATTAATTCCTTTCATTTTTAAAAAAGTATATTTTATTTACTTATTTTTGGCTGCGTTGGGTCTTCGTTGCTGTGCGCGGGCTTTCTTTAGTTGGTGGTGAGCAGAGCCTACTCTTCGTTGCGGTGCGCTGCCTTCTCCTTGCAGTGCGCTGCCTTCTCATTGCAGTGCCTTCTCTTGTTGCGGAGCACAGGCTCTAGGTGTGCAGGCTTCAGTAGTTGCGGCACACGAGCTTAGTTGCTCCGCGGCACGTGGGATCTTCCGGGACCAGCGATCAATCCCGTGTCCCCTGCATTGGCAGGCGGATTCTCAACCACTGTGCCACCAGGGAAGCCCCCTACCTTTCTTTTTATTTTTCTTTCATAATTGAAATTTTATTGGCTGTTTTGAGGATCAGTACACAGACATTCCAATTTGTACACAATTCTCAACATACGTACCAAAAATCTAAAAAATCATGCAGTTGTGAATCTTTTCTGAACAGTTATTCCAGTGACTTTCCAGCTTAAAATTTGGAGGCAAATTTTCCTTCACGGGATATCAAGTACCAGTATCTTCAAATATTGATAATGCTGTTATATCGTAAGTCCCACTAATTCACAATTTAATATCATGTACACTACATACTCAAATTGTCCATCGTTCACAGCACATTAACAGTTACTAGAAGAACTGGACTACCACGACCAAAGATGTTACAGAGTGCACAAAATTCTGCCCAGGAGAACCAAGATCAAGGGGTGAGTGGTTTGCTTTAGGAAACAATTCTACCAAAAACAACATGGGAAGAGAAGTAATTTAAAGTGTTTAAGACATTAAATGCACAACTGACTTCAAACTGACATTTAGTGTGCTTTGTATTATAGGATAGAAAAGCTACCCTCCATCTGTGGAATGTTAAGCTGACACCCAAGACAATCAAAGCCTCCCATATTCAATATCCCACTATTTTCTGGTTGTACCAAAAAATAAACAACCAGCAAATTATTTCACCTCTTAAAAAAAGCATTTACACTTAAAAAATGGGATGAGGTGGGATTCCCTCCTTTTAAAAAATATTTCTAGAGCTACTAAAAAACTTGCATTTACAAAACAGTTGGTAAAAATATTCCTCTGGATTGTACAAGACGGGAGACAGGGACCACTGATAGGACCGGGTGTGTGATATTAATCAGACTTGGCTTCTTTCTCTCCTGCTTCATCAGAAGCTGGGCTCTCCTCGTTTTTAGTTTCTCCGTTTTCTGCAGGTACGTCTTCTTTAGTCTCTTGGTTAGCCACTTCAGTCTCTTTTCCCTTTGCTCCCCTTTTCCCTTTTGTTTGCACGTTTTTGTCTAAAGATTTATCCTTTCCTGCCGCCTTTTTTGGCTTCGTTTCCACTTTTGCAGGAGCCGGTTTAGCTGACAACCTCGCCGACCTCCTCTTGGGCTCCTCCTTCGCCGCCCCCTCGGCGGAGCCGACCTTCCTTTTGGGCATCGTGGCGGCGGGGCCGGCGCGTGCCAGGTGCCTGCGGGCCGCGCTGAGAGCCTGCAAAGCTGGGCTGCCTGGCCGCTGCCACTCCTCCCCCCACCCGAGCTTCTTTCTGTCATTTTTAATGTAAATATTCAAGGCTATAAATGTCTAAATACTACTTTAGATATATCTTACAGGTTTGGATATATACTTTATTTCTTTTTAAAATCTTATAAAATTAAAAATAATTTTTAAAATTTTCTCAATTTTTATTCATTAAAAAAAATCTTTATTTTGGAAATTTCAAATATACTAAAGTAGAGACTGATGGTTCCCCTCAACCCCCATATTAAGTTTTATCCAGTGATGATAATCAACAGCTCATAGCCATTCTTGTTTCATTTATAACATCTCATTTTCAATCTCTTTCTTTACCTCTACCCACCACAGAATTATTTTGGAACAAATCACAGATCTCATATCATTTCTTCTATAAATATTTTATTTACTCTAAAAAATACAAGTTTTCAAAACGAACAATCACGCCATTATCACCATAAAATTAATAATTCCTTTGTATCATCTAATATCTAGTCAGTATTCAAATTTCCCTGTTTGTCTCATCATTTTTACAAGTTATTGAAATGCGAAAATCTTAGTTGTACAGACAAATGGCTACACCTGTGAAACCCACACCTTTATCACGATAAAGAATGTTTCCTTTGCCTCAGAGAGTGCCTCATGTCCTTTTCTAGTTGATCTCCCCACGCATCCCCCAAGCACCCACTGTTCTGATTTTTTTCCCCTTAGATTATTTTTGTCTGTTCTAAAACTTCACGTTTGCCAGCAAAAAGTGAGATCATATAGTATGAATACTTTCTTAGCTGACTTCTTTCATTCAGCATGTTAGTGAGATTCACTCGCGTTATTGAGTATATTAATAATTCTTTTTTATTGTGTAGTATTTTACTGTAGTATTATACCACAATTTACCCAGTCTCTTTTATGGACATTGGGGATTTTCCAGTTTTTGTTTTTTGTGAATAAAGGTGCTATGAACATTTTTGTACTTGTCTTTTTGTGGAAAAATGTTTTTATTTCTGTTCAATAAATACCCAGGAATGGAATTACTGGGTCAAAAGGTAGGTACATGTTTAATTTCATAAGAAATTGTGAATACTTCCCCACAGTGTTTATGTCATTTATATTGCCACCAGCAATCTGTCTATAAGAGTTCCAGTTGTTTCATATCTTCACCAACATTTTATGTAGTCTTTTTCATTTTAGCCAGCTAGCAGGTGTGTTTTGGTCCTTGTTTTGGTTTTAATTTGCATTTCCTTGATCAGTAAAGATGTTGAGAACTTTTTCATTTAGATATAGTTCATTTTTTAGCACATACTTAATTTTTTTGGAGTAAGTAAGAAGTGTGTTTGCATCACATTTAGTAACAAAACCAAGATGAAACTGAATTAATGAGTATCTGAATTAATGAATATCTCTTTGGGTAAGGCAGTTTAGACTCCAGTTTCGTATATAACAAATTGCTCTGACCTGTTATTACTCTCCTTGCCTCGAAACCCACAGCTGTTCTTTTATGCCTTTCCAGTATTTTCAATGTTGAAACTTCTCCCTTTTTTTCAAAAATGATTCACAGACAGAAGGGAGACCAAAACCCTTGTTTACCTAAACCCAACCACGTAAATTTCTCTGCTTTTTTCTTCCCCCTTCCCAGAACTGTATTCTTGTATCTTTTCTTTATCACCATTTGTTCAGTGTATCCAGATTTCGAGGGTCCTTACAGATCTATAGGCTGTATGTATGAGAATGAAATTTCATCAGAGGGAAGTCTATTAAAAATTTAAGTTTACTTTTTATGGTGTTTTAGCTATAGCAGTCAACTTGAGCCAAAAGGCATTCTACCACAGTAAGCTTCTAGTGCATATATAGTGAGCATTCCAATGTAACAAAGATGTATTTGCTTTTTTTACAGAAGCCTCTAATAATTCAGATTCTGGCCATGAAGGCCAAGAGATTTCTTCAAAGGAAAATGTATCATCAAGTGCTGCCTGTGCTGATCACAACCCAATGCCTAAAGATGATGGGAGATCACATGAACTGTCTAATCTTCGACTGGAGAATCAACTGCTGAGGAATGAGGTTCAGTCTTTAAATCAAGAAATGGCCTCATTACTTCAAAGATCCAAGGAAACTCAAGAGGGTAGAGCCTTATTTAAATTACCAAGGGTTAGGAATTTAGCATTTCAAAAATAAACTAAAAACTTGATTATATCTAAACTATTAGATTTTAGATGGGACTTGTAAAATAGTGTTTTCACAGAAATATAGGGCCCAGATTTGGAAATGGGAACAGTCATCCTCCCACCCACCTGAAACAGAACACTGGCCTATTTGGTCATTCTTTAGAAACCATGAATAGGAAGATAGTGTAAGCCTTGTTAGACTGACTTTAGAAGAAGCTTCACTTTAACCCAGACTAATTTAGACATAGAAATAGTTTTTCCAGAGACCCTGTACAGTTTGCTTCAATATTTAATTTTTTTTTTTTTTTTTTTTATTGCCCTCTTTGTACTGCATTGCTTTTTTTGCACCAATTTTCTAGGTTAAAAGAATATCTTTTTGCCACAGTAATTGAAAGAAACATTTCTTTCCGGTGTTTATCTTCAGGTTTTGGTTTTGTTTCTCTTAGTCTTACTGGGGTGTACATCGTGTACCCTTGATTTGAATGTGCATTCTTTCCTATCTGTAGCAGAACTCCAGAAATCCACTGACCATTTTAATCTTGTGAACTCTCGGCTGTGTACTGATTTTGGCTCCCAAATGCTTTATGACATATCTCCAGAAAAAGACATTTGTAGAAGAGCAGCTAGCTTCATGCCTGTTTCCAGCCAATTAACTGTAATATAGATATGAATGTTGGCCTTGGAAAATGGAGGTCCCTCTTGGAGCAAAAAAGTTGAAGATATTTGTAAGCTTCTAATTTTGGCAATAAGTACTAAAGGGATTCAGAGGAGAATCTGTGTGTGCTCTGAGAAAGATGTGTTTACTTGTATGGAGAATTTTCTTTCCTTTTCTTTTTTTCTTTAAAGAATTAAACAAAGCAAGAGCAAGAGTTGAAAAGTGGAATGTTGACCATTCAAAGAGTGATCGAATAACTCGAGAACTTCAAGCACAAGTAGACGACCTGACTGAAGCGGTGGCTGCAAAGGATTCCCAGCTGGCTGTACTGAAAGTGAGACTCCAAGAAGCTGACCAGCTGCTGAATACTCGCACAGAAGCACTGGAAGCCTTACAGAGTGAAAAATCACGGTAGCTAACTCTATTAATAATGAGAAACTGAACTAGAATGTTTATCAATGCAAGTAATGATAAACATGGTAGTAAATACTGTCTTATCAAAATTTAACTTCGTAAATTTACAAGAGAGAAAATGTGGCTTTTGGTAATGCTGGAAATGTGTGTGGTTAAAATGGATTTATTATCTGAATCTTGAGATGCATTGTTAGCAAATTCTGAATTTAAAAATATTTGAAGAGCAGTGTCATTAATCTTTTGACATACAATGATGTGTGGCGTGTGCTTATATTTGGATACCTAAAAATATAGGTTACAGTCCATTGAAAGAGAAAAAGATTCTCTAAGAATGTTTTAGTCAAACCGTCTTTTTTGTGCTAATATGCCAGTGCTCTAAAAATTATTCTACCTTTTCATTTGTATACTGTGGAAATGAGTTATTTCAAGTGATGTCTTTTCTTTTAGAATAATGCAGGATCACAGCGAAGGTAGTAGCCTGCACAATCAAGCTCTACAAACTCTTCAGGAGAGATTGCACGAAGCAGATGCCACTCTGAAGAGAGAGCAGGAGAGCTATAAACAAATGCAGGTTAGAATGGGGACAGCAGGGCTCTTTTATTATTTGGATGAGGAGGAATCGCTTTACACTGTTCCTAACATTTACTGTAATAAAATTCTGCAGTGCATTTCAGAAAATTCTGTTTCTGTGGCAAAAACTAAGTATTTGAAAATTTAGCTTGATCCTTGCTAAATTTAATTTTCTACGTTGAAAAACAATTAAAATACTTAATACTCATTAGATATATACATCTTTTCATTTAATTTGGTTGTGCAGCCAGCCTTACCATTATTTGATTAAAAGCTGATTTGAGGGCTTCCCTGGTGGCGCAGTGGTTGAGCGTCCGCCTGCCAATGCAGGGGACGCGGGTTCGTGCCCTGGTCCGGGAAGATCCCACATGCCGCGGAGCGGCTGGGCCCGTGAGCCATGGCCGCTGAGCCTGCGCGTCCGGAGCCTGTGCTCCGCAACGGGAGAGCCCACAACAGTGAGAGGCCCGAGTACCGCAAAAAAAAAAAAAAAACTGATTTGAGGCATCTCATTCTTTTTATTTAAGCCTTTTCTGATTCCAATTTAATCTGGTTCTGTTATTTCAAGAGAAAGTTGTACATAATGTTTATTTAGAGTTTTACACTTAAGTGAATTTTTGCATCTAGTTTAGTGATTTTCAGCTCTGTCTACACATTAGAACCTCCTGTGTGGTTTTAATACTTTCTGATGCTGAGTCTTCATTCCCAGGGAGTCAGATCCCATGTGTGAGGTAGGGCATAGGTGTTGGTGATTTGGATTTACACGATTTGCGGGTGTAGCTGATGGGTAGTCAGGGTTGAGAACCTCTGGCTCACTGTCTTTTCAACAGGTGAAAATAGTTCAGCCCTAAAAGTAAGTAACAGGTAATATAGGCTTTTAAATTTTTTTATTAATATATTTTATTTACCACAGTAAAATATCCCAAAGTACTATCATCTCATCATGTAGTTAATGTTAAAAATTATTCGTGAGATATTTTACATCTTTTTTGCATACTGATTCTTTAAAATATGGTGTGTTTTACACTTACAGCACATCTCAATTCACTCGCTAAATTTTCTTTAGAAATACTTGATCTGTATTTAGATTTCATAAGATTTATAGGTGAAAAAGTTGTTCTAAACATACTCAGAATAACAGTTCTTCAAAAAGTTAAGCATAGGGTCACCATATGCTGCAGCAATTCTGCGCCGAGGTATATACCCAAGAAAATTGGAAATACATGTCCACACAAAAACTTTTACATGAATGTTCATAGCAGCATTATTCATAATGGCCCCAAACTGGAAACAATACAATGTCCATCAGTTGCTGAATGGATAAACAAAACGTTGCATATCTGCACAAGGAGATATCATTCAGCCATAAAGAGGAATGAATTATTGACTCATGCTATAACACGCATGAACCTTTAAAACATTATCCTAAGTGAAGAAAGCCAGACACAAAAGGCCACATATTGTTGATTCCATTTGTATGAAATGTCCAGAATAGGCAAATCTATAGAGAAAGAAAGTAGATAAATGGTTGCCAGGGGCTGGGAGGGAGGGGAACGTATGGGTAGAGGATTTCTATTTGCGGTGAAAATGTTCTGAAATTAGATAATGGCAATGGTTGCACAACTCTGAGAACACTACACTGAATTGTATTCAGGAAAACATTGAATTGTACATCCTAAAAGGGTGAACTCTATGGAATGTGAATTATATCTCCATAAATATTATTAATTGAATTGAGCTTCAGTATTTATGTTAAACTAATTTAAATGAACAAACTTAAAAATGCACTTCTCAGTTGCAGACACATTTCACATGCTCAGTGTGCCTCACTGAGTGGTCCTCTTGCTCCTTTCCTTCCAAACAGGAGTTAATATTGGATCAAAGGTTTGTGGGCTTTAGTTATTGGCGTGTAACCATGAAAGCTTTCTGACTTCTGTCTCACCTTCTGAGTTTTTTGGTGATGGGAGCTTTTGAAAATAAGGGTAAAATATAAATAATTCTCAGAACTAAATTTAGGCTAAGGGACAGACCATGTGTTTTTTAGAGTGTACTTTAAAAGTTTCTTAAGCTAAAAAAATTAGAGGGAATAGTTTATTAGAAAAACTGAAATAAAGGAAAAACATTAGCCATGATATTAGAAAAGATGTAGCTGTGTACTTGTGTCTTGCATTTGTTTTCTAATAGACTTTCTAGTTTTCTGTAGACCTTTATTCATTTATCAGCTAGGTCAGACCAGACCTAGTATCCAAGTGACCAGATTCACCTGGGAAACTTCTTAAAAAACAGATTCCCAAGCCCAGTCTTGGAAATTCCAATTCAATTAAGCCCAAGGAAGGCCTTGGGCAGCTGTATTTTTAACAGACTCCCTCACTGATTTTGATGAATTGCCATGTTTGGGAACCACAACCTTAGAGTTCCTGTTCTTCAGTTCCTAACAAATGAAGAACTTTTTTTACCTCCCTGTTATGTTGTTGGGCTGAGCTAATAAATCCCATAAGATGTCTAAATGGATGGTTGTAAAGTATACCTCAAAGCAAAATGATACAATAAGTATAATATAAACTTTGTCACAGAGTGAGTTTTCTGCACGCCTTAATAAAATGGGAGCGGAGCGCCAGAATTTGGCAGAAGCAGTTACCCTGGCGGAAAGAAAATACTCAGATGAGAAGAAGAGAGCGGATGAGCTACAGCAGCAAATCAAAATGCTTAAGTCCAACTTGGAGTCCTCTAAGCAGGAATTAATTGACTACAAGCAAAAAGCTACTAGAATACTCCAGGTAAGCGTGAGATGCACATGTGTGAATGTTAAGATAGGCCAGATGACCGAGAGACATTCTGAGACTTTTTATAGATCTGTGAGATACTTTGTTCCCGTTTGACTGGGCTGGCTTGCTTCAGGTGTCTTGCTCTTCTTAGAAATATTATAAAAAAGATGAAATGTCTCCTGTTCCTACCACTTTTTTCCTTTTAAGAAAAAAATTAATTCTGCCACTCCCTAGTTCAGGTCTTCAACCTGTCACCTTAATCACCAAAAGCAATGTTTTTTCCTCAGTTAGGTGTTTCAAGATCTGGTCTTTTTTCTTCCACTAAGTAACCATGTGCTGTTGAGCAAGCTGAGCCAGAAGAAGGCAGCAGAGAGAAAGATACAGAGGAAGAAAGAGGACAGACTTATGGAGAAAGGGCTTAAATGAGGTGAAAGGAGATGGAATCAATGCACAGGTGGAAGAATTATCCCCCCCCTCAAAAAAATGAAAGGGCACATCTTCACTCTGATAAGAAAGGCAAAGGAAAGAGAAGTTGAAAGCTACATTAGATGACTACAGTCTTAGATCTAAGGGAGGGGGAAAAAGCTGGGAGAGGAGATCTGAGAGCTGGAGGAGGCCTAGACCAGTCACTCTGAAAAATTCAAGAGGATCAACAAGGAAGAACATAACAACTGTTAAAAACATTGCTTTTGGCTCTTTTGACCACTTCGATCCATTTCCCTGTCCTTCTCCTTTCTTTTAATGCTAGACGTGCGACATCTGCCAGACGTATAATATCTGCCATCTTCATTTTAGAATGTTAACTTTAACTCTTTTATGTAATTTCTGTCCCCACTACATTTCTGAAATTGTCTTCTCAAAAGTCTTTAGTGACCTAAATGCTTTCTGTCCTCTTACTAGTTTCCATCCACTTTGATTTTGGTAGAGCTTTTTGACCCTGTGAACCCTCCTACCTTCTTGAAAGTTGCCTTCTAATGTTACTTGTACTGCCTTAGCTCTCTGTCTTCTCTTTACTGCTGTTTCTCTTGGGTCCTCTTCTTCTGTCCTTTTTTGTTATTCTTTTTTATTTTGCTTTGTCATATACTCTGCTTCTGTCATTGATGTGACTTCAGCATGGCTCCAGCTTCCCACCTGGTTTCTGAATGCCTGCCATGCTTCTCTGTGTGGGATGTCCCAACCCCCAAATCAGCTTCCCCTCCATTCTCCTGTTTACATAAGTGATATGGCCACCTTCCTAGGCAGTGAAGCTTGAAACTGCAGTGGCATTTTGACTCCACCTTTTTCCTTTATCGCCTGCCTCCTATTGGCTATGACCCCCTTTTTTATTCTACCTCTGTGAAATATCATATCCATCTCCTCTAAACTCTTCTTTCTAATTATTTGTGTTGTATCAGTGTAATTTGTTAATTCATCTAAGAGGTACTTAATTGAGCACCTAACTATTCAGTAGGCACTTTGATAGGTGCTGAGGATACTGAGCTCAAAAGATGTGTCCTCTTTCTTAAGGGAGCATTCAGTTTAGTGGGACAACACTGAGGCAATTGATAAAATGAAATTATTGACGCAGTACTATGGGAGCTTGAAAGAAGAAGTCCTTAAAACCTGCCTGGAGATGTCAGGGATCACTGGAGATGCTGTATGAGGAGGAACTTGAAGGATGAGTAGGAAGACTCATGGTAGGGAGGAGATTTCAGGTAGAACAGCCTGTGCCAGAACATAGCGGGCCTGAGGGAACATGGTGTATTAAGGAGACTGCAGCTAGTTCTCTGTTGCTAGAGCATCAAGTATTAGAGATAAAGAGATGGGAGAGAAAACTCAATGACAGCAGATGCCAGATTGTGGAAGGCCTTGCATACCGTGCAGAGGAGTTTTGATTTTATGCTTTAAGTGATGGTAGGGGGTGGGGAGGTTTCAGAGGACTTGAGCAGCATGACCAGATCTGGGTGTAAGAACTGCTGCAGCCATGAAGAGGTTGGGGGTGGTGGTGCTGGATGTCTGTCTTGTTTATCGTTGAATCCCCAGCACAGTGCCTGGCCCTTAGTAGGTTCTCAGTAAATTGTTGACTACATTGAAGGGATGAGGAGTGGGATGGTGAGATGTAGATGATGAAGAGGCTTTTATAAAAAATAATGGTAAGAAATGATGAGGACCTGATCTGAGTTTGTGGCAGTGAGGATGACAAACCAGGGACTGCTAGGAGAAATGTAGGAGGTAGAATATATGAGACTTGGAGATTTAATTGGAAGAAGAGAGAAAAAGGTAAATGGAATCTAGGATGATTCCAGGTTTCTGGTTTGAGTGTACGAATGATGTTCTCGTGTACTACTACAAAAGGGAAAAAAGGAAAGACAGCAGTTTAGGATTGAAGGAGATTATGATAAATAATGGTGAGTTTGCAAAATTGATGTGACATCGAGGTGCAAGTATCAGGAAGGCCATCAGAAATGTAGGCCTGGAGCTCAGTAGAGGGGTCTGCTGTGTAGCCACATGGAGGTATGGATGTATAAATATAGATGTAGATCTAATCATGTTTATTATAGAAAATTTGAAAAATACGTAAAAGCTTGAAGACATCACCCATAAAAAGGAGAAACT
>NW_020837965.1:17161564-17207685 GCF_003676395.1 Aethalodelphis obliquidens
TGGCCTCTCCCGCCGCGGAGCACAGGCTCCGGACGCGCAAGCCCAGCAGCCATGGCTCATGGGCCCAGGCGCTCCGCGGCACGCGGGATCCTCCCAGACCGGGGCACGAACCCGCGTCCCCTGCATCGGCAGGCAGACTCGCAACCACTGCACCACCAGGGAAGCCCAGGAGAAACTATTTTTGATGGAGGAGAGTGACTTTCAAATATTTATGGTGAAGGAACCAATGGTTCTTTTTATTACTGGCCTAGGATTACAGCACTTTTTAAACTAGTCTTCCCATGTCAAATCTCTTCTTCCAACTTATCTTTTATACTAGGTGTCGGCAAACTTTCTGTAAGGGGCCAAATAGTACCTGTTGTAGACTTTGAGGGCTGTATGTGATCTCCATCACATATTCTTTGTCTTTACTTTTTTATAATCCTTTGAAAATGTAAAGAACCATTCTTAGCTGAGTGAGCTATACAAAAAAAGGCCACAGGCCGGATCTGGCCCACCGACGATAGTTTGTGAGCTACCGCTTTAAACCTCTGCCAGAGTTACCCTCCTCAAACGCACCTCTGGTCATATCACTTCCTTATCCACTTCCTGGTAACTGGCTCTGGACTGCCCAGTACAATTCACACATTTTAGCCTGGTATCCGAAGCCCTCACACACTGGTCCTGACATTTTGTCTGAATGCATCCCAGGATACTCTTGGGCCCTTGTGCTTTTTCATTTTACGCTTTGTCCTCTGTTTTCTCTACACCTTTTAAAATCTTAGCCATTTTCCAGGACCAGTATAAGAGCTATCTTTCAAGTAAACCCTTCTCTTCCCCAGAAGTGTATTTTTTTCTGCTCAGAACTTTGCCTTGTATCGGATATTTGTCACTTCCCTTTTAGTTTATAAGGCAGAGGGTACTATCTGGAGTGACATTGTCTTTATTACATAGGACGCTTAGCATAGTGCCAAACCCATTGTAGGTTCTCCATAAATATTTGTTGAGTGGAATGTGATTGTGGGGGGGGAAGTATAAGAAAGGATGAGAAGAATCTTGTTAATAACAAGTTTTCAACAATAACATGGTCCTGGGGACTACAGTCCAAGAACACTGTACAGCAAAGCTCTGTTGCATTTTTATCCCTATGGATTTAACATTCTGTGGACTTTCTCTGGTGGAGAATATAATTGGAATATTCCCATAACAGTTTAATTGGTGTGTGGTAGATGATATTCAGTGTACAAGCTAATCTCTGCTATTCTTTGTTTTATGATAGTCTAAAGAAAAATTGATTAACAGCTTAAAGGAAGGATCTGGTTTTGAAGGCCTAGATAGCAGTACTGCAAATAGCATGGAACTAGAAGAACTTCGGCATGAGAAGGAGATGCAAAGGGAGGAAATACAGAAACTGATGGGTCAGATACATCAGCTGAGATCTGAATTACAGGTAAGATACATTACTGTTCAGCTTCACAGATAGCCATTTACCCTCAGGTATTAGTAGTTTGAGACATGATGGATTCTGTATTTTGGGGGAAGGGTATAGGTGAAATAATGTGTGAAACTTTGGGAGTATTAGTTACCATATAGAAGTGAATCTAAAGCAATAGGTTTCTTTTCCATTGATTGACTTAAAGTTATAGGAATAAGAAAGATAGGTAATCAGATTCATTCATTCAGCAAATACTTACCAGGTATTTGCCATGTGCCAGGCATCTTCTAGGCTTAGAGCTATAACAGAGAACCAGACAGTTTTCATATTTATGGACCTAACATTCTAGTGGTTAAAAACAAACTAGATTTGGGCTTGTTTCTAAAACTAGGGTGTTGTCTAATATGAGAATGGGCTTAGGGATGATCTTTTATAGTTTCATGCATAATCTTTTATAGTTTGCGTAATTAATATATTTAATCGAAAGGTAAAATTGGGCCACTTATTTATCTTAAACATGGGGTCTTTGACATAGGAGGGGTCTCTGAGGATGGGAAAGATAAAAGTGTGGGGTAATGAGCCTTCTGTTCTTAAAAAAGAAAAAAGAAAACAACTTTCTGCCAGGAATACTTATCCATGCATTAGCTTAGGAAATTATTGATTTGTAAGATGTACGTGAACAACAGTGGCAAGTGTGGAAGTTGTGAGAATGGGTTGGCTTGTCTGGAGCATGAGTTTGACTGTCAGATCTAGATGCAGATCCTATATCCTGGCTTTGGCACTTAGTAGATGTGTTACCTTACACCAGGTACCACATCTCAGTGAGCCTTAGTTGTCTCATCTGTAGGTTGCAGATGAGAACAAGGTTCTCTTGAGAATAAGGGATACTATGTATAAAGGGCCTAGCATTGTTCCTGACACATAATAGGCTCAGTAAATCGTAGCTGCTATTATTTCTGGGGTTTTTTCTTACTGTCCTTCAAAGTGTAGGATCTTTTTTCTCTAAATAATTTTGAATTCCAAAGACTTAAGTCCCATGAATTTGAAATTGAATAAATGCTAAACTTTTTCCTACCTATTCCGTGTCTTTTGCCTGAGATTATGAAAAATATGATTTGTTTTACTTTAATATCTCATCCCTACCCCAGCATCATTGATGACATTGACACATTTTCCTATCCTTTCTCAAGAAGTTTATGAAATTGATAATAAGGACTGTAGGATTAGGTCTGGCAAAATGGAAGAATTGTTAATTATAGCAGCTTTCATTTGCTGAGCACTTCATGTGCCAAGCGCTGCACAAAGCCCTCGACATATGTCCTTTCATTTATTCCGTACCAGAACCCCGTGAGGGAGATGATGCATTCTCATTTTACAGTTTGAAGAAATTTAGGTGCAGAGAAGGAAGGTAACTTGCCATGACTCGTAAAGTAGCAGAGCCAGGATTAGAACCCAGTCTGTCTGATTCCAGGACACGTATCCTTAACCACTGCACTTACTGCCCATCTCTTGAGAATTCATCGGATTTAGTCAAATTTATAACAAAGATTAGTCTGCTTTCTACTCACCCTGAAAATGGTAGGGAAAAATAATTTAACTTATTGCTGTTTTCCAGTAAGTCCACAAAGTTGTGTGAATTTAGAGTATTTTACTGTGGTTGTCTGGGAGTATCATTAATCTGTCAGTTCTTTCAAACAATATGCGAAGTGCCAGAGTTTGTGGAGATGAGCATATAACACAATGTACCAAAAGATAAAAAGCAAAGTTAAGATGCCAGTTTTGTTTCATGTAGTACTGTATGAATGGACTGTGCTTATTAACCCATAGAGGGAAAATACAGAACCCAGAGCAATGTTCTTTGCCACTAGTGGATTTCACAGATATCTAGAAGCTGGTTTTTGAGTTTGAATAAGTGAGAATAGTGACACCAAGTGAAGAAGTTAGAGTGAGAAATATGGGAAGATGTGAAAACAGATAATAGTAATAGAGCTAAAAAAAGAAACATACTAACCTCAGGTGATATGAGAGAAAAGTTATTTTTACTGTATGTTACTGTATGTTGATACCCACACATGTACAAAAACTAATTATAACCTGCAATTTCAGGGGACTAAGGCAGTGAAGTCCTTTTTGATGTTACAGTTCTGTTCTTGAAATTGTTACTTTTGAATAGAGAGATACATCTCCCAGTGAGCCGCTGTCTGCTCACGGTCATTAAACCAAATGGTTTCTGCTGCAGCATCCTGTTCATCTCTCTCACCATTTGCCGTGTTATATAAGGAGGTGCCAGTTTTTGTGCTCCGTTTAGTCTGCGTCTGTGTCTCATTCATCTTTATCCCTCCAGTGCCTGCTGAGCCCAGTTCACAGCACATAATGATCACTCAGTAAATACTGAACTGAACAGTTCATTATTGCTTTCACATGTACGGTTCATCTTTTTAGGATATGGAGGCTCAGCAGGTTAGTGAAGCAGAATCAGCAAGAGAACAATTACAGGATCTGCAAGACCAAATAGCTGGACAAAAAGCAGCTAAACAGGAACTAGAGGCAGAATTGGACCGACAGAAGCAGGTAAGGATTTTAGATTGATGACTACCTAGGAAGACTGTACACTAGCGGTCATATGAGGAGACTTCTAGTAAAGCAGCTTACTGAAATTCTTAGAGGATGAGCTCAGAGGTCGCTCCTACGTTATTACTAACCCACCCTCCTCGTTGTTTGTTTGTTTTAACAGGTGAAATATAGCGACACAAAATGATTTTGAGACTTGCTTAATATCACACAGCTAATTAGAGAATAGAATAGAATCCAGGATTCCTGTCCCAGAGCCCAGAATTCTTTCTGCTGCTCTGTCTGTATTTTATTGTATCTCCTTGTCAGAGTATGTATGTTAGAACACTTGAAAACATCAGTTGATTTTTGTATTTTATCAGATTTTTACTTTCTAGAAACAGTAGTAACTTTTATTTAATAGAAATATAAATACAACATTAGTGCCATAATAGACTGCTTTTTCTGTTTTGAGAAAAAATGCTTATAACAGACTTTACTTACAAATCATGTTTAAAATTATATTTCATTATTCAATTGGCAGTTGTCTGCTCTCCAAGCCAAATTATTTTACTTCAATGTACTTATATGATAGTTTCAGTACTAACACAGTTAAACATGTTTACAGTCACATTTTCACAATAAGAATATATAGTTAATATTCATAACATCTATAATTTACTGAGTAACAACATTGTTATAGGTACTTAGTATACATAATCTTATTTCATCTTCACAATAAAATCACTCTTCTCTTCATTTTACAAGAGGGAAAGCTTTGTATATTTCTCAGTGCATCACTTACAACGTTTCCAGCTTTGCATACTTATATTCTTTGAAGATTTTTTTCATTAGGATTTGTCATTTCTGAAACTGGTTCTATTTTCAGGGAAGTGTTTGTTTTTATTATGACAGTGATTTCCTGAGTAGTAAGAGAAAAATTCACCGAGTAACAACCTGTAGGGTACATCATAGGCTATCTTAGATAATTTGGTTGTAAGATTAGCTCTCCTTTCAGCAATTGCATTTTCATTTATTTAAGGAGCTAGTATATATTAAAAGGCAAGAATTTGATGTTCTTGATGTTTAGTGAGATAACTTTCATTTTATTATGGCCGATGGTTTTACACATCCACTTGCAGTGCCCTTTTCTAAAATGAGGGAATTAAGTAGAGGAAAGTGGAGCTGAATGTAGCTCTAGGCTATTTATTTAGTAATCAGATGTTCTGAATTGGAAGTACTTAATCTTGGGATTAAATAGTCCTTTAAGTAATTTAAGTAAATTTCAGCCTTAAATTTTATGCTAGCCTAGAGCTTAAAAGAAACTGGGCAAACCTTGTAAATTATGATTCCCCTACCTAACCTAATTACCTTCCTCATTTCCTCTTTTCTCACTTATCTCAGTTTTTTTAGTCTGTGAAGTGAGCAGGTTGAACTAAATGTCTAAAGTAGTCTCTAGCAGTTTGATTCCATATCACGTTACTTCTTCATACAGCTCCCCTTACTTTGCACCGTTAAACGTAATGCTTTTGAAGGTACTTAATGATTTACTCTTTCTTTCCTGGCATTGCTTTACTCTTTAATTCTCACCTGACTCTTACCAATCCTGTCCATCGTACAAACTAGTTTCGTGCAGTTCTTAGTGAATTTGGAGGTATTTCTTTTTTTCCTCTCTCTGTGTTTTATCAGTGATGGAGCAAAACAGGTGCAGGATATTGCCTGATAAAAATAAGCCCGTGAAAAGCTGCCCAAAATCATCAGGGGCATGCAAATTGAAACCACAGTGAGATATCTCTACATGCCCACTCTAATAGCCACACTTACAGAGACTGACAGTACCAAATGTTGGAAAGGATGTGGAAGAACTGGAACTCTCTCATATTCCTGTAGGAATGCAAAATGGTACAGGTATTTTGAAAAGCATTCAGAGAACAGTTTGGCAAGTTTTCTTCCTTTATGCTAGGCATACACTTGTCATATGATCCAGCAGTTCTGTTCCTACATTTTTCTACCCAAGAAAAATGAAAACGTATGACCAATAAAGACTTGTGCTCTGGGACTTCCCTGGTGGCACAGTGGTTAAGAATCCACCTACCAGTGCAGGGGACTCGGGTTCAAGCCCTGGTCCAGGAAGATCCCACATGCCGCAGAGCAGCTAAGCCCGTGCGCCACAACTACTGAGCCTGAGCTCTAGAGCCCATGAGCCACAACTACTGAAGCCCGCGTACCTAGAACCCGTGCTCTGCAACAAGAAAAGCCACTGCATTGAGAAGCCCACACACTGCAACAAAGAGTAGCCCCCGCTCACCACCACTAGAGAAAAGCCCGCACGCAGCAATGAAGACCCAACGCAGCCAAAAAATAAATAGATAAATAAATTTATTAAAAAAAAAAAAAGACTTGTGCTTAGATAGTCATCATATACAAATTGATACATCATGCTGAAGTATTAACTTTTCATCAGATCCCTTGAAGTCTGTTTATTTACTCATTCAGTATACACACAGCACATATTGAGCAAGTGCCTACCTTGTGTCAAGCATTGTTTCAGGTACTGGAGATGACATAGGGAGCACTGACTTAGCTTTTGTTTATTTGTGCCTCACTTTGTAGGAATTCCACTACATGGAAGAAGATCTGTATCGAACAAAGAACACATTGCAAAGCAGAATTAAAGATCGAGAAGATGAAATTCAAAAACTCAGGAATCAGGTATGAAGCAGCATTCACTACTTGAGCAAAGATACCATTGTAAAAGTACATTTTTTTTAGAGATACAGTAAGACTTTCTTTTCCTGTATTTTCACCTGAATCCTGTTGTTGGAGTAGTGAGGTAAGTTATTTTCAATGTGATATAGAATTTTCATCGAATGCCATTTGAGTCTGCATTTGCTGTATTCCAGGGCTTGCTTCTTATACAGGTATCTTGTAACCAGTCACCCAAGGAGATGTGAGTTACTCCAGAATTTCATACCATCTAACTTCAGTGGTAGTTTTGCTGATTGCCAGTTTTACAGTTGTGTTTTCCTAAGAAAAATCCAACGATACATTTTCTTATTAATAGATCTTTCATTAGAGTCACTAAGACCTTTTTATAACTGAAAATGTGAAACATAGAAAATAACATGTGCCTACCACTCAGATTTGCCAGTCTTTATCATTAACTGACAGAATCGTGCATTCACTTACCCTGTCATTATACACTGTCCTTTCCTCTCTTATATTCACATGATTGACTTAATAAATAATGAACTTATTGATCATTTAAATAATTTGCATAAAGATTGACTAGTTCATCTTTCAGTTAGGTGATGACTTTGTTTGAACATGAAAAGTCAAATAATTTTAATTTTTTTAAGTTCTTAGACTTCTTAGTAGTCCATAATTTAAAATGTTTAAAAACTTAATTTTTTATAAGAGTTGGGGACAGCTAACTGATTTTGAGTGTTCCCTTCTCCTTCCCTTTCCTACATTTGTGAAATGATTATAAATGGTAAGATGACTTGCTAACAGAAAATTAAAGAAAAGAAAGGAGCATAAACCATCATTCAGTTTAATGCTTAGGTAAACATTCCAATATTTTAAAAATATTTATTGAGTACATACTATGTCTAAGATATTGTGGTATTTCTGTTAATCAAGAATTAACCATAGGAGGTTATCTCTGAAAGATTTTTCATCTAAGTAAGAAGGAAGTTGTACAATTTGAAAAGATATCAGCCCCTTAATACACTGCAAAAAAAACAAAACAAAACAAAACCCCACTCAATTAGTGAGTTAAGATATATACTGAATGAACAATAAAAAATGCTATTTCTGCTTATCTTATTACCTTTGGGCCTCCTCGGAGAAAAATATCTTTGTTAAAACATTACATTGCATGGGAGTTCCCTGGTGGTCCAGTGGTTAGGAGTCTGCCTTCCAGTGCAGGGGACGTGGGTTCGATCCCTGGCCGGGGAACTAGGATCCCACATGCTGCAGGGCAACTGGGCCCATGTGCTGCAACTGGTGAGCCTGCGTGCTCTAGAGCCTGCACACCACAAACTAGAGAGAAGCCTGTGCACAGCGATGGAGAGCCCGCTTGCCACCACGAAAGATCCCACATGCTACAAAGACCCAATGCAACCAAATAATAATAATAAAAAAATTACATTGCAGTTTGACTATTTTTTCATTCTTTAAAAACTATTTTATGGGACTAGATAAAAACTTGTGGAAAAAAATGAACCTTGATCTTTATCCCCTAATTAGACTTGTAAAATTAATAAAAATTGATTTGGAATGAAGCTAGGTGTAAGCTACAAAGCTCCTACAAGAAAGTATAGGGAAATCTTTTGCAATTTGGGAGAAGACAGATTTCTTAGGACACAAAAAGCACTAACCATAGACGGAAAAAGTGATAAAATTGGACTTCATCAAAATTAAAAATTTTTGCTTGTCAAGAGACTCCATTACAAAAATGAAGAGAGGTCAGCAACAGACTGAGAGGAGCTAGTTACAATGCATAGCACAGCTGGCAAAGGGTTTGTGACCAGGATAAGGACTCTTACAGAAACTAAAGAGATGCACAACTACTTTTTTTTTAATGGACAAAAGACTTGGGTAGACAGTTCACAAAAGAAGATTATGAATAGCCAGATAAGCACACGAATAGGTGCTCGAAATCATTAGTCATCAGGGAGATGCAAATTAAAACCTCAGGGAGATACAGCACTCCACACCCACTAGACTGGCAGAAAGTGGAAAGATGGGCAATACCACGCGTTGAGGATGTGGTGCAGTTGAAACTGTCATACTCTGCTGGTGGAAGGGTACAGTGGTACAGCCACTTTGGAAAACTGGCTGTTTCTGATAAGATTAACAACATACATCTAACCTATAACCTCAGATATTTACTCAGTCTAAGTGAAGCCATATGTCCACAAAAAGACTTGTACAGGAATATTTGTAGTGGCTTTGTTCATAAATAGCCCAAACTGGAAACAACTGAAGTGTATGTCAACAAGTACGTGGGGGCTTCCCTGGTGGCGCAGGTTAAGAATCCGCCTGCCAATGCAGGGGACACGGGTTCGAGCCCTGGTCTGGGAGGATCCCACATGCCACGGAGCAGCTAAGCCCGTGCGCCACAACTACTGAGCCTGCATGCCACGACTACTGAAGCCCGCGCGCCTAGAGCCTGTGCTCCACAATAAGAGAAGCCACCACAATGAGAAGCCCACGCACAACACAGAGTAGCCCCCATTCGCCGCAGCTAGAGAAAGCCTGTGCTCAGCAACAAAGACCCAACGCAGCCAAAGATTAATTAATTAAAAAGAAAAAACAAGTACATGGATAAACACATTGCATACTACTCAGCGATAAAAAGAAACTACTGATACAACAACATGGATAAATCTTTTTTATTTTTTTAAAAAATTATTTTATTTTTGGCTGCATTGGGTCTTTGTTACTGCATGTGGGCTTTTCTCTAGCTGTGGCGAGCGGGGGCTACTCTTCGTTGTGGTGCGCGGGCTTCTCTTTGCGGTGGCTTCTCTTGTTGTGGAGCATGGGCTCTAGGCACGCAGGCTTCAGTAGTTGTGGCGCATGGGCTTCAGTAGTTGTGGTGCGCAGGCTCAGTAGTTGTGAATCGCAGGCTCTAGAGCGCAGGCTCAGTAGTTGTGGTGCACGGGCTTAGTTGCTCTGCGGCATGTGGGATCTTTCTGGGCTTGAACCCATGTCTCCTGTGTTGGCAGGCAGATTCTTAACCACTGCACCACCAGAGAAGCCCCGGATAAATCTTTTTAAAAAGCCACACACAAAAGTGATCATACCATATGATTCCATTTATAGGAGATTCAAGAAAAGGCAAAACTAAATTCTGGTTATAGAGAGCAGAGCAGTGTTGTCTGGGAGTGATGGAAATATTCTGTGTTTTTATCTGGGTGTTGGTTGCACAGTTAATACGTTTGTTGAAACTCATTTTATACTTAAGATCTGGGTATTTCACTGAATGTAAATTTTGCCTCAACTAAAAAATATTGAAGTGTGGAGTAAGATTGGGGATCACAGTACAATCTTAAAATTGAGCATTCCTTTTTAATAGTAAGTAAATCTTAGTTTATACTCAATATAATTCCATTTCGTAGTTACTTATTGTAGACCTAGCCCTGCAGTTAATTTGTGGGAGTGCTGTAAGCGGTTTAGAAGGAAGGAAGCTTGATGGATGGTAACTAGACTTATTGTGTCGCTCGTTTCACAGTGTATACAAATTTCAAATCATTAAGTTGTATACCTGAAACTAAAAGTCAGCTATACCTCAATGTAGTTTGTAGTTTGCCCTAGGTTGTAGCTAAGAAGTGGTAGAGCTGGGGTTTTCAACTTAAATCAGTCTCTCAGCCTCTTTTCCAGACTGTGTTGATGCAGACAGTGATTCTTACCCTCACAGAGCTGACTGGCAGTTTCATTGAGGAGGCAAAATTGTTACAGTAGTGAAGCTAAATGCCAAGATAGTAGGAGTCTAAAAGAAGACTGAGATCAGCTCGGGCTGGAGTCGTTGGAAAGGGCTTCAAGGAAGAGGCTTTGAAGGGAGGCAGAGCCTGGAGAAGAGAAGGGGACTGGGGAGAAGAGAAGGGGACTGGGTTTGCCCAAAAGGGAAAATTTGAACAGCAGAGCAGAGGCAAAATGGGAGCGGAGGAAGATGATACAGGTGAGGGCAAATAGAAGATGGAATGAAGTTATTAAGGAGCAACTGTCAGCCAGACCCTACTAGGAAAATTCTCCTTTCATGTCCCAAAGTGCCATGTGCAAAAGGCACTGTTATCCTCACAGGTGAGCAAACAGATTGGGGGAAGTGTAGCAACTTGTCCAAGGTCAGGTAGCTAGGAAATTGCAGCGCAGAGATTGTGGTTTTTGCAGTGCACCACAACTGTTGACTTATGGAGGTTTTGAATCCAGGTTGAGAAGCTTGAACTGTGTCCCGTGTACCAGTGCTTTCAAATGTTTTTGACTGTGATGACATAGCAAGAAATACAATTTAAGTCATGTCTCTATACTCACACACACTTACACGTATAAAACCAAAACAAGTTTCACAAAAGAATACTCTCACACACTATATGCTGTGCCCTCTATGTACTATTCTGTTCTGTTTTTTTAAATGGCAACTGTGACCCACCAAATTGATTTCATGGTCCACTAATACAGTTTGAAAATCGCTTCTGTAGATGGTGAAAGAATCGTAGAGTTTTGAGAAATCATTTAATGCCACGGTTTACCTGTGGGAATGCAGTAACGTGGTTTCTGTGTTGTATGCCTTTCATTTTATGTAGTAATCTTATGAATACTTTGCCTTTCAGCTTACGAATAAAACTTTAAGCAATAGCAGTCAGTCTGAGTTAGAAAACCGACTCCATCAGCTGACAGAGACTCTCATACAGAAGCAGACTATGCTGGAGAGTCTCAGCACAGAGAAGAACTCTCTGGTCTTCCAGCTGGAGCGCCTTGAGCAGCAAATGAACTCCGCCGCTGGAAGCAGTAGTAATGGGTCTTCTATTAACATGTCTGGAGTTGACGGTGGTGAAGGTAAAAAAAAAAAAATAGGGAATCTCAAAAGAATATTTCGTTGCCTTAATTTTTAATGTTGCTAATTCAAACATGATTTGAAAAGTTACAGAAAGACCATTTTTGTTTAAAAAGAAGCTTTATCTAACAAAGCAGCCATTTTTCTCGAGGCCTGGGCTATGCACTGTTTGATATGATCGTTAATGAACTGGACAGTGGGATGATTACTATCCCACACTGGTTTCGAACCTGGAGAAGAAGGCCCAGGACACTTAACAGGGTGGTGAGGACAAATAATTCAGTTGAGAGGGGCTTTCAGGAATCTTAAAGTAAGACTTGCTTTAATAACCATAATTATTAATATTAAAGTTAATACATAGTCACATGAGGATATCCGTGCTCTATAATTTTAATGGAGAAATGTATAGATTCTCAAAATACATGATCAAGAAGAATATTGAAGATTTTAGCATAAGTTTCAACAGATCAGGTTTTTAGTTTTAGAACTTCATAACTACTTTGACTACAAAGTAGTCATTCAACAAATCTTAGTTCTTTGGCTTTAAATTTTTAGAACTTTTTTTCAAATAACATGTTATTTTATATATTTTTTTAATAACACAGTCTCAGTATAAAAAGAAATGCAAAAAAAAGGAAATTAAAATCACTTGATAATCTATTGCCCTCAGGTAACATTTTGGAACATCTTTGTCCAGACTTTTTTCCTATATATGTTTGCAGTACTTGTTTTATTGATTTTTCATTTTTGTCATATTAATATATTTTAATAATATATTTAATACAATATGTATATATTGCTTTATAGAAATTTATCACATGAAAATACTGCAGTTTGTTTAATCAGTTCCTTATTGTTGGAGATTGATAAATGATCAGAAATGGAATTGTTGGGTCAATAAGTACACACATTTAAAGGCTTTTGATTCTTGTTCCCGAAATCAGCAAACAATTATTAAGTGCCCACTCAGTATCAGGTGCTGTTGCAGAGATACAGTGGCCAAAAAGAGGCCAGACTCTGCCCCATAGATCTCACATTCTGGTGTCGTGGGGGAATACAGGGGAGGAGACAGGCAGTAAACAAGTAGTATGAGCTGGAGATATGTGCTACAGGGGGAAATGGAGCAGAGAAAGATGTGCAGGGTGCCACATGTGAGGAGGCGATAATAATTTAAACAGGGAAGTCAAGGAAGACCTTGTTGAAAAGGTGGCATTATATTAAAGTCCCAAAGGAAGTCAGGTAGTAGACTATGACGAGATCTACAGAAAAAGTGTTCCAAGCAGAGAGAAGTGCAAAGGCCCTGAGGCAGGAGTATAGCTGGCATATTGCAGGAGACCAGTGCAGCTGGAGTAGACTGAATGAGGGGCCAGAACTTGGAGGAGGCTGTTTAGGTCTGTATAAGGACTTTTACTCTGAATGAAGTCGGAAGCCATAGAAGGGTCTTGAGAGGGGTAACTGAGCTGACCTGTATATTTTAACAAGATGTCTCTGGCTGCTGTGTCAAGAGTAGACTGCAGAGAGCTAAGCACTGAGGCAGGGAGACCAGGGAGGGGCATGGTATTAACCCATGTAAGACATGCTGGTGACTCAGACCAGAGTGGGGATGGAGGGGGTGGGTTCAGGATTTATTTTAAAGGAAAGCAGATGGAATTTGCGGGCAGATCAGATGTGGAGTTTGAGAGAAAGGAGTTAAAGGTTTTTGGAAAAGTGGAGTTGTGTATTGAGATGGGGAAAACTGCAGGAAGAGAAGGTTGGCAGCAAGGGCAGGCAATCAGGATAACAGCGTGCGGTGTGCTAAGTTGAGATGTCTACTAGACATCCAGATGGAAATGAAAGGGTGATGGACGAGCCTGGAGTTGGAGGTGGGCTGGGCTGGAGATGCGAATTTGGGAGTTACCAGCTTTGTAGAAAGGGTGTGTGGCCTCACTCCTGCGGGCCCAGGAAGAAAGTGCCCATTAATGCTGCCTCTCACCAATACTCGGTAAACTCTGATTTTTGCTAATTTCATAGGAAAATAATTTTCTTAGTTTTTGAATTTTGATTTTTGCGGGTATGGAAGTTTACATATTTAAACTGTCTTTTTTTTAATGTTTTCACCTTTGGTTATTGCTTAAAAGTTGACCTTGAGAATTTCTTCCATATGTAACATAAGGTATATTCAACTATAATTTTGTTAGAAAGTTGACTCTGGTGTCTGTACGTTAATTACTTATTTTCTTGTTTAAACAGGCACACGTATGCGAAACGTTCCTGTTCTTTTTACTGACACAGAAACTAATCTGGCAGGAATGTATGGAAAAGTCCGCAAAGCCGCTAGTTCAATTGACCAGTTTAGGTAAGCAGTGCCGGCACCAGTGAGTGACGGACCCTATTTTTGTAACATTCTCCAGTGATTTCAGTCATGGTGAGTCCTGTCCAGCAGAGCTGATATTGATTGATTGACTGCGCCATGCGGCTTGCGGGACTAGTTTCATCACCAGGGATTGAACCGGGCCCCCTGCAGTAGAAGCGCGGAGTCCTCACCACTGGGCCACCAGGGAATTCCCAAGCTGATTTTTTTTTTAAATACGTATTTATTTGGCTGCACCAGGTCTTAGTTGCGGTACACGGGATCTTCGTTGCAGCATACGGGATGTTTAGTTGCGGCACGTGGGATCTTTTTTAGTTGTGGCATGCAGGATCTAGTTCCCTGACCAGGGATTAAACCCGGGCCCCCTGCCTTGGGAGCCCGGAGTCTTAACCACTGGACCGCCAGGGAAGTCCCCCAAGCTGGTATTTCAGTGTCATGAAATTGCTTTAAGAGGTCTGCCAGTGCCTGTGTTTTGTTGAAGGTGTTTAACTCTGATCATTTCTCTTCTTTCTGTAATAAACTCTGTTTGAAAACTCATTAAATTTCATTGAGAAAGCCTGTATCATGTAAATGCATCCATTTGAATGTTTTATCTCCTTACTTCATCATATGATTAGAATAAAAGATGCCACTATATATAAATGAATAGTACTTATTTTCATATATATTTTATATATACTATATAAATAAAAATTTATATGTTACATATATTTATAAATAAAACTTTTTATACTAGTAGTCATCCACCTTATAAAGAAAATGTTCTCCTGGTATATGTGTATAGCCTTGATAAAGTTCATATCTAAATAACCTACTAAACTCTCTTGCCTTTTAGTTTTTATAATTAAACATAGTTGAAATGAATCGTTGCCTAATAGAACAGTCTCTTCTTACCTTTTTGTGTCAGAATAGAGCTGTGGTGTTAAAAATGAGGATGATTTACTAATTTGGATTCCTGAAGCCATGAGCCTTGGATGCCATAGTCACTGTCTCCACACTATTGAGCATATCTATTTCAACTATTAATATATTCAACATACATATTAGTTTTTAGAGAACATATATGTAAGGCAGTGAAGGCATATATGCAAGGGTAGTGAAAGAAGCAGAAGGGCGTAGAAGAAAGGTGTATCTGTGCATGTATCCGTCTTAGGGAAAAAATGTTGCAGAAAGGCATAGTAATAGGCCTGGACGTCGTAATGCTTCCCACTCTTAAAGTGTTTACTTGAGTTTCTGTAGTTGGGAGCCTTTTAGAAGTATGTGTCCATGCTAAAGCTCCCAGATTAGCTATTTACAGGTTCATTCCAACTAGACTCTTTTTTCCTATGCATGTGTTCACACTTGCCTTTGGTTCCTAAAAGAAAAATGATTGCTAGAGGGACCAAGTGTGCCTTCTACAGTTGTAGCTGAAGAATTAAGAGGAATAGCTTGTGCTAAAAGCTTAACAGTCAATCCCCAAATAATGATAAAAGTATTTGTTCACTGCTGTGATATTTTATATGGTTATTTCAAGTAATCATTTAACAATCTACTATAAAACAGAAATAATCTGTCTTTTGTGGTAGCCACATAAATAGTTTAAATGAGTAAAGTCT
Organism: Aethalodelphis obliquidens; assembly: GCF_003676395.1. Classification (NCBI taxonomy): domain Eukaryota; kingdom Metazoa; phylum Chordata; class Mammalia; order Artiodactyla; family Delphinidae; genus Aethalodelphis; species Aethalodelphis obliquidens. The sequence continues at coordinate 17,177,032 of NW_020837965.1, forward strand.
TAAAAAACATGAAGAGATATTACCACAGGAACATGTTTTGAGTGTAACTCTCTCCTCTCTCTCCACCCCTATCACTTGCACAGCATCCGTCTGGGAATTTTTCTCCGAAGATACCCCATAGCACGAGTTTTTGTAATTATATATATGGTAAGTAAACTTGTTTGCAAAAACAGTGCTGCATTTGATTTTTAACTAGTTTTTTTCAGCTGCTGATCTTTTTGACTAAACTTTTAGCAATCAATTTTGAAAGAGAATAGAACTCATTTTTGGTAATTAAGGTTTTTTTTCTTAAAGTGTACAAGTAATGTTGATAATTCATTATGTCTAAAAAATAAATTGCTTGAAGGCTTTTCCGACAGTAAAACTAACCGTAGTGCAGTTTAATGATTACCTTTATTTCTAAGCCCCTCCAGTGATACAATACAAAACAATTGATTTCATTTTTATCTTGAAGTAAAGTTTAATTATTTCCATGTGTTTTGCTTTATTTCCTAAAGGGATCTCAAAGGTGATGTATTTTCTTTCTTAGATTTCTTAGCTCTAATAAAATGGTTACCATAGTTTGGGATGCCGTGTCATATCTTCTGTGAGCCTAAAAAGCCCACTGACTGTTCTGAGTGGGGATGTCTAAAAGTAGTTGAACTGAATTAAGACGGGCAGTTTTCTTGAGAAGAAATAAAAGCATACTTAGAAATTTCCTTGTGAGCCACTAGAGGGAAGAGTTACTCCTTTAAACAAAAAGGTTTTAAGATGAGGGGAATGGGGAGAGTGAAAGAAAAAAATTGAATGGCGTCAGAAAGGATTCAGAACATGCCCACATCTGGGTGGGGAGATGATGAGGAACACAGGCACCCTCTGCCAGCATGAGATGAGATGTTGCACTTCTTGTGTGCAAGGCACTTCGTGATGGAACCTCATCATGTCAGCACCACCATGAGGGAGTTAGTGGAAATGTATCACTGCAGGTCCTGTTCTGGACCCTAAATCGACCTCTGAAACCTGACACATTATTCCTGTCGAGAACGTCTTCCCATCTCCTCTTCACCAAATCATGGCTAAACCCTCTTTCAAAACACCAACCACAACTCTGTTCTAAAAAGCCTTTCCAGCCAACTTCATGTACACCTAGCAGTTTTAATCAGGCCATCTACTCTGCACTGTAATCCCCTGATGGGTTAGTTATGTGTACGTGTGCATGTTGTGAATGTGTTCAAGACTTTGCCCCTCTCAACTGAGAATGCTGTAGGTATTGTAGCTCTTTATTACCTTCCATTGCACTTTTTAGTTCATTTGACTGTACAGTTGTTTCTTCCTTGTTTATCCAGTAAACACGTACTGCGCGCCTGCACTGTTGCAGACATACTAGCCACAGGAATACAGAGACAAACGAGACATAGCTCCTGCCCTCAGTGCACTGCACAGTGGGCCTTTAGGGAGGATTGATTTATTGGCTAATCCATAAATTGTTTTTTCTTTCTTCAGGCTTTGCTTCACCTCTGGGTCATGATTGTTCTGTTGACTTACACACCAGAAATGCACCATGACCAACCACATGGCAAATGAACTGAGCCAGGTTGTTTTGGTGATTGGTCATCTCTCTCCAGTTTTGGGGTCTGCAGAAGGGTCACTTGCCTGAAATTCCTGAGAAGGGTACACAAGATTATTTTATCACTACAGGCTTTTAACTTTTTAAGTTATTATACAAGTACTCTGCTACCAAAATCTTCTTCTGATTTCCTTCAAATGGTAAGAGTTTCTAAAAACAAAAATAATCTAACGAGCTCAGCTCTTGCTTTTTCTGAGGTCAGGGGCTCAGTGTATATATGCATACACACGGAGATGCTGGGGGTGTCTGCCTCTGTACAGACCATCCTGTATTTTAGGTGACACTCATTATGGGTTATAATCAGGGAAACTAATTGTATTTAGTGATATAAATAAAATGTTTTCTTTTTGATAATTCAGTCTGCTTTGTATTTTCATATATTTAACTTTGCAAATGTAGATTTACTTTTTCCATTGTTAAATGCTTGATTGGTATAAATCTTTCTATAAATACGTAAGTAAAATTTACTGTGCATTTTTCTTTTAAAAATAATAATTTTTCACTCCCATTTAAACAAGACCTTTCCAGATCGGCGTTCACGAGCAGAGCCAGAAATCAGAGCTGATGCCACTTGTAATTGCATTAGTGGTGTGTGCGCTTCTTTTCCTCCCCCTCCCACCCCACATGCTGTCTTCCTTTAATTCTTATTCGTTCATCCATTGTCTTCCTTCACCTCTTTTCCTTTTCTCTAGCCTATACCTTGGGTGGGCTCAGGACATCCATAGCCCCTCTGGTAGCATTTAGGAATCAAACTTGGTTTGACACCCTTTGTGTTTTTAAAATACTCCAAGGCAGAGACTATATAGAGTTATTCTTTGAAAAGGGACATTTTCTCTGCCTTAAGTCCAGTATAATGTCTGTTTTGGCTTTCCTTGTCATCTACATGTCTGAATTCTCATTTTGTCCATGCCGGGCACTGGCAGTCTCTCTTCATATATAATTGGCATATGTAGAACCTGGGCTGGGCAAAGGGTATAGTCCTTCCTGTCAGGAATGCCTTTGCAGTAGCCTGCTGGTGCCTAACAGGAAACCTGACCAGCTTCTGTTCTTAATGATATTTATACTGTGACTTTAATTGTCCTATAAATTCTTCAAACTTTTGGTATGCTAGATGTATATGTTTCTTATTTTTCATCAGAGAATGAAGTTTTAAAGGTCATCTTAGGTGTGTTTGGGCTTTTTTCCAATTTAACATGAATGAAAAGGGTAGAGAGTTCTATACCATCTAAAAGTGGATATGAGATTTTGGAGGGTAGGGTAGAGACATGTTATTAAATCTACATGTTATAGTTTTTTTTTTTTTAATTATTTTTGGCTGCGTTGGGTCTGTTGCTGCACACAGTCTTTCTCTAGTTGCAGCAGCGGGGGCTACTCGTCGTTGTGGTGCGGGAGCTTCTCATTGTGGTGGCTTCTCTTGTTGTGGAGCACGGGCTCTAGGAGTGTGGGCTTCAGTAGTTGTGGTGCACGGGCTTCAGTAGTTGTGGCTTACGGGCTCTAGAGCGCAGGCTCAGTAATTGCGGCGCACGGGCTTAGTTGCTCCGCGGCATGTGGGATCTTCCCGGACCAGGGCTCAAACCCGTGTCCCCTGCATTGGCAGGCGGATTCTTAACCACTGCGCCACCAGGGATGTCCCTAGATGTCATAGTTCTTCTTCAGGTGTGATAGCCTATTAGAGTCTGAGCTGTGAAGTCACGTCTTATCTCAAACAGAGTGAAGAGTTTAGACTTATTAATATCTTTTAAAGGTTTTTTTTTTTCTCTTCTAATTTGGAACCATTTCTGGAAAATGATTAAAACCAGGCTACATACTTAAAATGGAAAATGGCACCTGCTTCATCATCGTGTGTTGCCAGACTTCCCGTCTCTGCATGTCCTCCTGGTTTTTGTTGGGATGGCTCTAAATCTTTTGTTCAGTTTTTATGCATTCTTGGCTTTGGAAATAGTTTGACAAAGTGTTTCTGAGACTATTTTTCTGAAGTTACTTAAATCTTTAATTGACTTTCAGTTTCTGTATTCTTGACCACTAACACACTAGGGGATTTTTAAAAGTCTCCCATTCACTTATCCTCAGATAACATGAAACCTTCTTGACTTACTTAAAAGGATTGTGTGAAAGCTGAATTTTTTTCTTCTCAATGTACTGCTTTGTATTTATAGCTGTCAGTTGGAAAATAAGATTATTTTATTATCTTAAGATTTCCCTTTCTCTAGACTTTGTGCTTTCTAAAACCTACCATTTCTATTGCTGCAGAACAGAAACTTCAAAGGAAAAGCATGAGTTGTTAAAACGTGGAACTGTGTCTACCCTGGTTAGTTTTGTCGTTAAGGGAATAATGTCTGGGGCTGGACATTCTAGCCTTCATTTAGGAAGACTTATATACAACTCACCCTGGAGGGGAAAAAAACCAACCTACTCAAATATGCCTCGCTGGGCTCCAGCTCCCTACTTTAGGAGGTCAGCTGTATTGGAAAAGGCCAGTATGGGCATCTTGGTCTAGATGGAAGTAGAAGGACAAAACTGGCAAAGCCAAAGGGACTAATAGCCTAAAGCCCTTCAGGCTGTGATTGGTCAGAAGAAAGAAATGACAGAAAAATGTCTTGTGGTTATTCTGAACATGTTGAGGCTAGTATTCTTAGGAACTCTTTCCTGAGTGAGAAGGCTGTGGATTGAATGTTTCTGAACTTCTACAGTTCTAACATGTGGTCTGCTCTTCAGACACAGATTCCAACACAAACACCTCCAAGTAAAGAAAACTTTTTTTTTGTATGAACAGTTGAGTCATCAAGTGTGTTACACACAGAAACCTCATTTACAAATGTCTCGAAGAAAAAAAGTGGTGGTAATATCATCTTAAGCCATCACAGGACTATAAGATAGTTCAAATTACATACCCTTGTGCTGGCCCCTTCTAGGAACTGGGAATAGAGTGGCGAACAAAAGTCCCTGCCCTCGTGGAGCTTACCTTTGAATGGGGAAGGCAGACTACAAACATACGCATAATGTGTCACTAAGAGTTACAGGCTGGGAATAAAAATAAAACGAGGCAAAGTGTAGAGAGACGTGGGGGAGGGGAGAGGGAAGTCCTCCCTGCAGAGGTGACACTGGTGCAGAGCCTGAATAAGGTGACAGGCCATGCCAAGTGGAGTGGCAGTGGGTTAAAATGCAAAGACCCTGAAAGGTGCTAAATTTGCTGAGGTGAGAACAGGCTGAACCCGAGGAGGTGATTTTCCTATGTAGTTGCAAAGAATACCAGGTCAGTGAATTGATACTTTCCCCCATAACTTCTTGGTCTCCGCATTCATAGTTAATGCCTCATCTTTGTTCAAGTCAAGGACAAAGAGAAAAATGAAATCCAAGAGCAGAGCCCTTCATATCTGAAGGCAATATCTCTCATCCTTTGGTCAACCAGCCTAAGCACGGCTCACTGTCCGGCACCACCGCTCTTGTGCTATCAGAGCTCGTAAACTCAAAATGACATTTCTGATCCCGTGAGGACAAAGATACTACCTTTTTAATCCACTATTATATCCTTAACGTCTAGAACACTGCCTGACACATAACCGGCCTTCAGTTGTTGTTCACTGAACTTCATTGACTGAATCAGGCAAAACACTAAATTCATGCATGACTCCTCGAGAGCTCCTCGGACCTTCACTCAGCATCTGTCCCGTCTACACAGCACCTCTGGTTTCCAAAGCCAGAGCAAAGAACTGTAACTGGCCAGGCACATTGCTAGTAGCGAGGACTTTGATTGGGCAGCTTGTCAGGGTTTTCCCAAAGAGGGAAAAGCCATAATAATTTAAAATATAAAAGCAAAAGGTGACCTGAGGATTTCGCTGGTCCTAGATGTTCATAGTGAAGACCTTTAATCATCAGGGAGAGTTCAGTCTTGCTTAATGACTCCCAAAAGACAGGCAAGGCTGCCTTACAGTGGAGAAGCCTCTGAAAGCAATACGATATTTAGATTTACTTTTTGAAAGTTCTGCAAAGCAACATGTAGGTACAATCAGGTTCTTTTCTAATGTCAAATTAAGTTTCCTCTCTACTCCACTGGACCTCTCCTCTGTAGCCGATTAGCTTCTTGTGGTGCTAGTTAAACTGAGTTTACACAAAGTATATAATAAGGTTTATGCATGTAAACTTATCAACTATTAACAATTTGCTTTCACTCACAAACGTGGCTTAAGTCAACTGAACTCAAGAATTAATTAAAACAAATGTAACTGGGGCTAGAACATGCATTCTCAACGCGGGCTGATATCACCTTCAAGGGGGTGAAAATTGATTTTTAGATGGGGAAAAGTATCTTACTGTTTATATTCATAAAGCCCAAATATACATGCAGTACATAACAGTATATCTGTGACATTAAGATTTTATTGGGGTAGGGAGTAATAATGAAAAAAAAAAAGTTTGAGAAATACTGGGCTAGAAAGATCAAGCAACCTAGATCCTGCCCTGATGGAGCCTACATTCTTTTTTTTCTTTTTTAATTTTATTTTTTTATACAGCAGGTTCTTATTAGTTATCCATTTTATACATATTAGTGTATACATGCCAAACCCAATCTCCCAATTCATCCCACCAGCACCACTACCACCCTCCCTGCCGCTTTCCCCGCTTGGTGTCCATATCTACATCTATGTCTCCATTTCTGCCTTGCAAACCGGTTCATCTGTACCATTTTTCTAGATTCCACATATATGCGTCAATATACAATATTTGTTTTTCTCTTTCTAACTTACTTCCCTCTGTATGACAGTCTCTAGGTCCATCCACATCTCTACAAATGACCCAATTTCATTCCTTTTTATGGCTGACTGATATTCCATTGTATACATGTACCACATAATCTTTATCCATTCATTTGTCAATGGGTATTTAGGTTGCTTGTATGACCTGGCTATTGTAAATAGTGCTGCAGTGAACACTGGAGTGCATGTGTCTTTTTGAATTATGGCTTTCTCTGGGTATATGCTCAGTAGTGGGATTGCTGGGTTATATGGTAATTCTATTTTTAGTTTTTCAAGGAACCTCCATACTGTTTTCCATAGTGGCCGTATCAATTTACATTCCCACCAAAAGTGCAAGAGGGTTCCCTGTTCTCCACACCCTCTCCAGCATTTGTTGTTTGTAGATTTTCTGATGATGCCCATTCTGACCGGCATAAGGTGATACTTCACTGTAGTTTTGATTTGCATTTCTCTAATAATTAGTGATGTTGAGCAGCTTTTCATGTGCTTCTTGGCCATCTGTATGTCTTCTTTGGAGAAATGTCTATTTAGATCTTCTGCCCATTTTTTGATTGGGTTGTTTTTTTTTTTTTTAATATTGAGCTGCATGAGCTGTTTATATATTTTGGAGATTAATCCTTTGTCCGTTGACTCGTTTGCAAATATTTTCTCCCATTCTGAGGGTTGTCTTTTCGTCTTGTTTATAGTTTCCTTTGCTGTGCAAAAGCTTTTAAGTTTCATTAGGTCCCATTTGTTTATTTTTGTTTTTATTTCCATTACTCTAGGAGGTGAGTCAAAAAAGATCTTGCTGTGATTTATGTCAAACAGTGTTCTTCCTATGTCTTCCTCTAAGAGTTGGTTTTTTTTCTTTTATAAATTTATTTTTTATTTTTATTTTTGGCTGCGTTGGGTCTTTGTTGTTGTGTGTGGGCTTCCTCTGGTTGCAGCGAGCTTGGGCTACTCCGTTGCAGTGCACTGGCTTCTCATTGCAGCGGCTTCTCTTGTTGCGGAGCACAGGCTCTAAGTGCGCGGGCTTCAGTAGTTGTGGCACGTGAGCTCTAGAGCGCAGGCTCAGTAGTTGTGGTGCACGGGCTTAGTTGCTAGGCGGCATGTGGGATCTTCCCGGGCCAGGGCTCGAACCCATGTCCCCTGCATTGGCAGGCGGATTCTGAACCACTGCGCCACCAGGGAAGCCCCTCCTCTAAGAGTTTTATAGTGTCCAGTCTTACATTTAGGGCTTTAATCCATTTTGAGTTTATTTTTGTGTATGGTGTTAGGGAGTGTTCTAATTTCATTCTTTTATGTGTAGCTGTCCGGTTTTCTCAGCACCACTTATTGAAGAGACTGTCTTTTCTCCATTGTATATCCTTGCCTCCTTTGTCATAGATTAGTTGACCATAGGTGCGTGGGTTTATCTCTGTGGAGCCTACATTCTAAGGAAACTGGTTTTTAAAGTCATGCATGATCTGCCCTCACTCATGAGCTTCAAGCCACCCCCACATCTACTACACTCCAGCCTCTTGTACTGTGCTAGTCTATTGCTGTTCCAACTCTTCACTGCCTGTTCTTATGGGAAGATTTTACTTCCTGTCCCGCTGATGTCAGCCTTGGCCATATGACCTGACTTGCTTTGGCTGATGAAATGTGAGTGGAAGGGGCATGAGCCATTCCCAAGCAGAAGTTTTAAGCATCATCTTATGGTTTTGCCCCCTAACTTGTTCCTCCACCGTGAGCCCAACATGTTCTAGACAGGGGCTGCTCCTGGAATGAAGAGGACGTAGAGCAGAGCCAAAACATGGCGCACGTCAACAATGGACATGTAGCTTGAGCAAAAAGTAAAACTTGGCTTTTGTGAGCCCCTGAGATTTGGGAGTTTGGTTGTTACTGCATCACGACCCAGCGATAGATGACTGATGGACCCACCAATGCCCCCTGCTTTCTCTCCACCTCCAGACCTCCCCTCTGCTTAAAGACACTTCCCTTCTTGGTTCCTGGCCCCTCCTGCTGTCAGCTTAGATGCTTCTTTCTCTATTAAGTCAGAATTCCTCCCTGCCCCTCCCCACCAAAAAAATACCAGGCTAGGTGTCTCTAGTAGGCAGAATAATGTCCACCCCCAAAATGTGTCCATGTCCTAATCCCTGAAACATATAAATATGTTATGTCAAAACATTGCAGATGTGATTAAGGATTGTAACAAAAGATTATCCTAAATTAACCAGCTGTGCCCGATGTAATCATAAGGGTCCTTAAAAGATGGAAGAAGAAAGCAGCAGAGTCAGAGATGTCATGACAGCAGAAGTCAGAATGATTGAATAGCTGGCTTTGAAGATGGAGGAGGGGCCATGAGCCAAGGAATGCAGGCAGCCTCTAGAAGCTGGAAAAGGCCAGGAAGCAGATTCTCCCCTAGAGCCTCCGCAAAGGATTACAGCCCTGCCAGGACTTTGATTTGAACCCAGTGAGACCCACTTCAGACTTCTGACCTCCACGACTGTAAGAGAATAAACCTGTGTTGTTTTTAGGCACTTAGTTTGTGGTAATTTGTTACAGCAGCAATAGACTCTGATACGGTGTCCTTCCCTGGTTATGAACCCCAATCACACAGTAGTTCCCTAAACATAATACTGACGCTGAATTGAATTGCCTCTTAACTTTCCATCACGCCATCATTCTGGAATAAACAAACAACTTTCTAAACCAGAACTAATGAGGAACAGTGATGGGTGACAAAGGATTTCCCCAGGTAAAAAGAGCATTTTCTAAGTTGAAAGTGTATCTGAGTGTTAGTTTTTCATCGGGTGCTATGTTTATTTTAAAGCTGGATGGGAGTGAGAAAGTAGAAAACGGCCCTACTGACAAATAGTCAGCCATGTTCCCAGCTGGACATGAACAATACTCAGAACAAGACATTGAAAAGGCCACTCTTGTGAGCCCCCAAATTACTAACCCCCCCCCCCTCTGACAAGCATTCCTCCTTTCTGAGCAATTGCTGCTGTTTCACCAATAACAACTCAAGCCCCATTTTAACTCTCCTTCTAGGTGACAATCACTGAAGTACTCGATCACCCATTGCCCCTGCTTCTTGACAGCATCCAACCCAGAACAGGCCCCTGGTTCTTTAATGCCCCCCACAATCGTCCAACACAAACACAAACCCTAGAAGCAGCCCCTCTCGTCTCCCCGCTGGGATGCTCCCGAGGACGCCTTCTCCTTGGCCGCAGCAAGCTGGGTAAACCTAGCTTTGAAAGTTTGTGTTGTGTTTATCTGTTTTGACTACAGGTGTGGTCTTCGGTCCTCATATTTAATTCTAAATTCACAGACCCGCAAACAGGTCCGGAGACCCATCAGGGTCCTCTAATTAGCTATAAAAATGAGATCAAACATGTCTTCAGTTTGTTTTCATGTAGCCATGGGCTTGGACTGTTTGGTTACTGAACGTGTCAGCTTACCAGATCTGTCTGGCACCAGGTCTTCTGTTTACCATCTTGGCGAGAACTTTCCAGTAGCTTTTAGTCACTGGAGAAAACCTGCCATATTTTTTCAAATAATGCTTCGTCCTGTGGCAAAGCCGGATGCATTCTGATGAGAGTTTATCAGTGTGAGAGGAAGCAGGTGTGTGTTCCCCGCTGCCATCTGATTTCTTTCTTTGAGTTCTAGAAGCAGACACTCCATCAGCCACCCAAGCAGGGAATTGCCTTTCTACAGAAGGTAAACAAGAGGGTTTGCTTTATTTTCAGCCATAATATTGGACCTAAAAAACATTTCAAATCACTTTTTTTTTTTTTTTTTGCGGTACGCGGGCCTCTCCTGTTGCGGAGCACAGGCTCCGGATGTGCAGGCTCAGCGGCCATGGCTCACGGGCCCAGCTGCTCCATGGCATGTGGTATCTTCCCGGACCGGGGCACGAACCTGTGTCCCCTGCATCAGCAGGCGGACTCTCAACCACTGCGCCACCAGGGAAGCCCCTCAGATCACTTTTTTTAAAAAAATCTGATTATTAGAGTAATATTCCTGTTGTGAAAAATACAGAAAAGTGTAAAGAAGAAAGTATCATTCATCCATAGACCCATCCCTCTAGTAAGTCTTCACATCTGGGCCTGTTTCCTTGCAGTCTTTTCCCGTTGTGTATGTGTATGTACGTAGGAAGGTCCAGAAGTGGAGGAAAAACAGCTTATAGTGGAAGTCACACTGTATATTCAATTTTCTATTTTAATTGTATTTCTAAATTACATACTACATGCTCATTATAAAAATTCTAAGCAATACCATATGCCATACCATACCAAAGTTCTGGTGCCCTTTTAGTGCCTCCCTATCCAGCCACTTCCCAGTGATAACTCCTCTTAAATATTTAAGGAAGAAACGAGCTTTAGTGCTCAATTGTAAATACTCAGTAAATAAGAATTTAGTGGTGGGTAGGGGTGGGTGTGGCAGTTGTAGAGTGGATTCTTCCCATCCCTTTTGTGGCAGACAGACCCTAAGTTGACCCCCAAGGATCTCCTGTCCATGCCTTTGTGTAATTCCCTCCTCTTGAGTGCAGATGGGACCCGCGACTTGCATCTGACCTATAGAATATGGCGGATGGAATAGGATGTCAGTGTTTTGATTTGGTTGCACTGTAAGGCAAAGGTGGTAGGTTGTCAGCTTCCTGATTACATTACATTATGTAAGATTCCATCTCAGCAGACTGGATTCTCCTTGTTGGCTTGATGAAGTGAGTGGCTGTGTTGAGGAAGCCCATGGGTCAAGGGATGGTGTGTAACGTTTAGGACCTGATGGCAGCCTCCAGCTGACAGCCAGCAAAAAGCTAGGCCCTCAGTAATACAGCTGCCAGGAAATGAATTCTGCTGACAACTTGCACAAACTTGGAAGGAGATTCTTCCCTAGTCAAGCCTCCAGATGAGACCTGGCCGACATCTTGATTATAGCCTTGTAAGACCCAGAACAGAGAACCCAGCTAAACTGTGTCCAGACTCCTGACCCACAGAAGTTTCGAGATAATAAATGGGTATTGTTTGAAGGTGCTAGAATTGTGGTAATTTGTTACACAGTGATAGGAAACAAATACACCTTTTCTATGCATTTCCATGCTGTAGGGCTAGGACTCCTTGGGTGCAAGCAACAGGCACCAGCTCAAACTGGTATAAGAAAAAGGAAATCTATAGGTTCACCTGACTTCTGGCACGTTTAAATCCAGGTGCTCAAACAGTGTCAACTGGTATCTTTCTCTTTCCTTCTTAGTTCTCCTGTGTCAGCTTGACTCACAGGTAGCTACTCCCCAAAGATGACCACACTGCTTCGTTCACATCCTCTCAACCTGACAACCTCAGTGAAAAAAAGTACCACCTCTTCCCCACGGGTCCAGCAAGAGCCCTGGGGTAGATGTCCATTGGCTCTGGTTGGACTAACTGAAGACATATGCCCACCAATCCCTGGAGACAGATGGCTGTAGATGGCCCCCACATCCAAACCCCATGAACCAAAAGAGGGAGGGTAGGTGCCAAAAGAAAATAAGGGCGCTGCTAGTTATGCATGTTATAATCAGTGCAAATGCAATGATTACGAACAACAGCTGTCTGCCGTGGGTACGCGCATATTTGTACATCCAGATGTACACACAACTTCATACCCTACTTTGATGACATAATAGTATCGGACAGTATTGTAGTAAATACCACCCACATTATTTTTTGCCTATGTTTTTCAAAATAAACATGAAAAACTTTATACTCACGGAAGAGTTGAAAAGACAACACAGTGAATATCCATATGCCCTTCACCTAGATTCCCCCATTGTTAACATTTTGCACCATCCGTTCTCTCTTTTTTTTTTTTCTCTGAATGACCTAAACTTAAATTGCAGACCTCATGGCACTTCATCCCAGGATAGATCCCAGCTTGGGTCTGAGAAGAGAGGCAGAGTCTCCTATATAACAAGAGCACCATTGACACAGCCGATAAATTTAACATTGTGCAAGGATATTACCTAATATCCAGTCCATATACACATTTTTCTAATAGTCCAAAAAACGTTCTTTGTAAGCTGTTTAAAATTGTTTTCTGGTCTAGGATCCAATCCAAGATTACATTGGATTATCCCATTCCCCCCCCACACCCTGGTCCCTTTCATCTAGAACAGCCCTTTCTCCTCCGCCCCTTTTTTAGTCCTTCTTGTTTTGATATTTTAAAAAAAATTTTTTTACTGGAGTAGAGTTGATTTACAATGTTGTGTTAGTTTCAGGTGTACAGCAAAGTGAACCCGTTATACATATACACATATCCACTCTCTTTTTTAGATTCTTTTCCATGTAGGTCATTACAGAGTAGTAATGTAGTAATTGAGTAGAGTTCCCTGTGCTGTACAGTAGGTCCTTATTTGTTATCTATTTTATACATAGTAGTGTGTATGTGTCAATTCCAATCTCCCAGTTTATCCCTCCCCACCCCAATATTTTGAAGAGCGTGGGCCAGTTACCCTGTAGAAAGACAAACAACATGGATGTCTGTTTCCTCACAATTCGATTCAGGTCCCACATTTTGGGGAGGAATTCCTGTACAAGTGATGTCAGGTCAGCACATCAGTCCCGGAGCCACAGAATGTCAATGATGCTAAGTTGACCACTTAGTTAAAATGGCTCCTGCCTGGTCTCTCCATCATAAAAGCATATTTTTCCTTTTTTTTTTTTTGGTAATAAGTATTTTGTGGAGTGATACCGTGAGACCATGCAAATACCCTTTTCCCCAACAAATTTTCAGTGGTTTTAGAATGCACTGTCAAAAAGAAAAAACAAAACAAGAATGCACTGGTGATCCTTGCCTGAATTATTATATTGGTGGTTACAAAATGATGATTTTATAAATATATCATTTTTTTCTACCGTTGTTAGCTGGCCATTTTCTTTCCCACCACTCTTTTTTTTTTTTAAATACTATCACTGTGTACTTATGAATTCTTTTTTAAAAAATTATTTGTGGGCTTCCCTGGTGGCGCAGTGGTTGAGAGTCCGCCTGCCGATGCAGGGGACGCGGGTTCGTGCCCCGGTCCGGGAGGATCCCACATGCCGCGGAGCGGCTGGGCCCGTGAGCCGTGGCCGCTGAGCCTGCGCGTCTGGATCCTGTGCTCCGCAACGGGAGAGGCCACAACAGTGAGAGGCTCAAGTACCACAAAAAAACAAAAAAACAAAAAAAACACTTATTTGTGTTGAAATCCAGTGTGGTCATTATCCTTGTTGATAATTAAACTGTCCCAGGTTTGGCTAGGGGGAGCCCCTTCAAGCCAGCTCTGGCGTCCTTTCCACCTGTCCCCCTTTGGTGCACATCTTTGCTTTCCAGCATACCAAGATGTTCCAGTCTAATCTGGAACATTCCTTTCCTGGACCTGGAATCAGCCATTTCTGCAAAAAAGGTTCCTTTTCATGGAGAAAGATAGAAAGCAAGATCTCGACATTAGGACCTTCCAGACAATTTTTCAAGTTGCTAACCACATAATATTTCCAGTAACTGGTTGGACCACCACTTAACTATTCCATTAATACTGCGTACTTTGGAGGGAAGGAATCTTTCACTATTCAGAATAACACTGTGATGAAATACCTTGTGCATAAATACATTTTTTGAACTGAGTGCCTTAGGACACATTCCAGAGGGGAGTCACTGGGTTAAAGGTAGAGGCACTTTTCCGACACGCTGTGCAAGTCACCCAACTGCCCTCCAGAGAGGCAGTAGCCAGCTTGCCACCCACCAGGAGTAGACCAATTTCTTAGTGCCTTTTCACCTGCAGCAAGTATTAGAATAAAAACGAGAGAGCAGTTCTTAAAATCCAATGGAGAGCACGGTATCTCATTGGTTTAATATTCATTTGACTACTGGTTAGGTTGAATATAATCAGGTAGAACATTTTTCATGTTTATTATTTGAATATGTTTTATAAAATCAGGTCATTTTAATGGGAAGACTCAGTAAAAGAGGAACTGCGTGAGTACTGTCTAGGTTCTCGTAATTTCTAGATAGTGTATGTGTTTGGTATGATCGCCAAGTGGGAGGGGGACAGACTCTGCTGGGGTCACCAGCAAATGAGGCTCAAAGACCCGAGGCCCCCAGCCTCTGGTCAGTACCTGCTGCAGCACCCAGGGCACCCCCAGGTGACCAGTGCAGCACCCTTCCCTGTGTGCAAAGCCAAGTGGGGAATCACAGCCACAAAGGAGCCCTTAGTTCCTGCCAAACAGCTCTATAAGCCCCAATTGGTGGCCTTCACCCCAAGGATTTTATTCTTAGAGGTCAGGGCGGCTATCAGAAGGAAGCAGCATGCCACCCGGGGTTTGACTCACTTCCTTCGAGGTACTGATCAACAGTAAACATTAGGGAATGCTGGAAAGCAAAGGAGAGAGCTTGTCACCAACATGAGAGCATGCAATGCCACCATTTGTGGCTGAACGATTAAGTACATAGCCAGCAACAGGCCATCTGCTTCCAACCAAGCATCTATAGACAGAAGAGCTTTGATCCCATGCCAGCTAGTCACAGGTTTAATACCACCATTGTTTCAAAGTAGTGAATGAGTGTAAACAATATTTCAAGATATCTGCAGCAACTGTAATGGGATATCAAAATATCTGTGACTTCCACTGGAAACATATTCACAGGTATAAAATTGTGGTTGGTTGTCTATATTCATAATAAAAGGAAAATGCTAAATTTTATTCAATAATAAAGAAAATAATGATATAACTTTCCCCATTTAAGTTCATGGGTCCCCTGAATTCTATCCATAGACCTCTCAAGGGTCCAGCAGTGGTTAACAACTCCTGCATAGATGGAAGGACCCTGGGTCCCTGGGCCCCTGCTAAGAAGGTCACCTGATGACCACCTACTTGCTCTGAGTGAACAATAAATGAACTCTTTTTCTACTAGGCCACTGAGATTTGGAAGTTGTTTGTTACAGCAGCTAGCATTACTTGTTCTAACCAACACAGAAATCAAGCCTTAGATTCAAGAAGTCCAACGAAGCCCAGACAGATGTGCCAGGATGAGAACCAGGCAGTCTGACCGCAGGGCCAGTCTTTTACCCCCGTCCCCACACCCACCCCACTATCTTCCTGGGTGTGTGACTGTGTATGTCACAATCTCTCTGGGCTTCAGATACTTCAGCCTTTTGTTTTCTTAGTGAACAAATATGAGACAAAGACACAACAAGACCTGGGAATGCTTTGGAGAAAGAAAAAACACAGGTTCAAGGTCAGAGTGAAAAACAATACCATTAAGATACCATTCCTCAGCAACAAGTAGTGGGAATTACGCACCTGCAGCTCAGACAGACCTGGCCCTGCCAATTGCTTGGAGAGTCACTAGGCCTCTCTGAGCCTCTGTTTCCTTATCTGTAAAATGGGGACCTAGCCCCTGCAGTGATTGCAAAGATTAGATGAGATAGGGTATGCAGCCGTGTCTGATTCTGCCTGGCATACATCAGGCGCTCCCTTCTCCAGTGTGTCCTGTTCACTGGGAAAACCCGGGGGCTTGGAAGGGAGACTTGGAGCAGTTTTGCCAGGCCACCTGATGAAAAGAGGGTGTCTTTGCAAGCTCCGTTTCCTTGCTCAGCCTATGTGGATTGCTGTGTCCTGCCAAGGCTTAATTAAATCCTGGAGCAGTGAGCACGGATAATTAACGGTGAGGCTCAT
Source organism: Aethalodelphis obliquidens (assembly GCF_003676395.1). Lineage (NCBI taxonomy): Eukaryota > Metazoa > Chordata > Mammalia > Artiodactyla > Delphinidae > Aethalodelphis > Aethalodelphis obliquidens. Next base: position 17,193,042 of record NW_020837965.1, read on the forward strand.
TAGGTGTGACTTTGGTTAATGTCTATGACTGTGGAAGATCCTAGTCACGGGCAATTAGTATTTATCATGTAATTAGGATGCTCAGTTGGCAGGAAGGGGGTGAGCAGCTTGGCTGTGTGGGGCGGCAGGTGGAGGGCTGGGCCTCGCCTGGGCATAGCAGGCTGGATGCGAGCCCGACAGGGGCAGGCGTCCTGGGAGGGGTTGTGGCTGAGCTTCCCTCTGTACTTGGAGGCCACACGGACAGTTTGAACCCTGAGCAGCTCTGCCTTCAGCCAGACGCTTTCAGCTCAGGGATTCAACAAGCAGAAGCCCGGCGGGGGCGTACGTGAACTTTGAGTTACAATAAAATGGGAAAAGAAACTATTGAAAATTTTACACTGTATTTATTTGCATTCTGAATAGGTAATATATTCACATAGCATCAAAATGTATAAAAAGACAAACTGTGGAAAACTTCTTCCCGCCCTGACCCCCATCTGCCCAGTTCCCACCCACCTGCACCCTAGGGTGAGACTGATAACTACTGACCCCGGGTTTCTGTGGCTCCTTTTCAGATGTGGTGCTTTGCAAGTACAAGCAAACCCAAATATGTACCCTCTCCCCACTTGAAAAAAATATATTAGCACAGAAATATACTGTTTTGATTCTTGCTTTTTTTTTAACTTTTTAACAATAAAGCTTTTCTTTAGGGCAGTGAAACGGCTCTGTGTGATACTATAACGGTGGATACATGTCGTCATAAGCACGTCCAAACCATGTACAAGAGTGAACCCCAGTGTGAGCTCTGGAGTTTGGGTGATGATGATGTGTCAGTGTGAGTTCACCAACTGTGGTGAATGCACCTCCGTGTGGGTGTTGGTGGAGGATGCTCTGCCTGCCGGGGCGTGTGGTATATGGGAAACATCTGTACCTTTGGCTCAATTTTGCTATGAATCTAAAACTGCTCGAAAAAATAGTCTATTAAATTTTTTAACTTCATTTTTTAAAGAGCTGCAGGGAATTCCACTGGACAGATGTGTCTCAGTTTTTTTAACTGTTGCCCCCTAGTGGACATTTAGGCCATTTCCAGTCTTCTGCTCTGACCAACAGCACACCAGTGAATAACACTGAAGTGACAATGACCACTGTGATCTTTACGTGGGGCTGTGTCCCTGCAGGCCAAATGCTGTGACAAAGAGACCTTGGCTGGCAGGACAGGGTGAGCCACCATCCCTGGGGCCACTGTCCTGTGCTCTGTTTGCAGGAAGGAGAGAGAGAAACCCCAGGTAAACGAGCCCTTTAAACAGTTGTGTGGATCACTTCTGTCCCCATTCCACTGGTGAGGACGTAGTGGCACGGCCGCAGCTGGCTGCTGGGAAGTGTGTCCAGCTGGAAGCATGCCTGGAAGAAGGGGGCACAGAACTGGCAGCGCAGATAGCCAGCAATCAGTCCCAAGGGAAATCCCCAGACCTGCACACACTGGACCAATGGATAGAGACTGGAAGCTAACGAGTTCTTGGTAAGATGTGTTTGATAGACAAACATCTCTTGAACTGTGAGCTCAAAAGAAAGACATGAAATTTGGGAACCACTGACCAGATGATCCCTTCCGGCTCTTTAAAAGAAATCTCAAAAAAAAAAAAAACCAACAAAACCTAAAATCCAGAAAACAGCAAGTGTTGGCAAGGATGTAGAGAAATTAGAACCCTTTGTGCACTGCTGGTAGGATTGTAAAATAGTCTTACAGTTATGGAAAAACATATGGAGGTTCCTCAAAAAATTAAAAATAGATGACCATATGATCTGTCAATCCCACTTCTAGATATGTATCCGAAAGAACTAAAAGCAGTGACTCAAACAAATATTGTTTGTATGTTTATTGCTATATATTCATAGCATTATTCACAATAGCTAAGAGGTGGAAGCAACCCAGATGTCCATCAACACATGAATGGATAAACAAAATATGGTATAAAAATACAAAGGAATATGACTCAGCCTCAAAAAAGAAAGTCGGACACGTGCCACAACTTGGATGAATCTTGAGGACATTACGCTAAGTGAAATAAGCCAATCATGAAAAGATAAATACTGTATGATTCCACTTATATGTGGTATCTTAAATAATCAAATTCTTAGAAACAGAAAGTAAAATGGTGGTTGCCAGGGGCTGGGGTAGGGGCAGGGGGGACGAGAGAGGAACGGTGAGCTGATGTTCAATGGATACAGACTTTGACTTGCAAGATGTAAAGCTCTGGAGCTCTATTTCATAACAATGTAAATATACTTAACACCGCTGAACTGTACACTTAAAAACGGTTAAGATGGTAACATTTACGTGTTTTTTGCCACAATAAAAAATCTATGAATGCACAACTGAAAGTAATACAACATTGTAAATCAACTATACTTCAAGAAAAAGTTGTTTGTTTTGAAAAAAATTTTTAATGCATTAAAAAAGAAAGAAATCTCTGGGATATCTTTAAAATGTTCATGCTCTCTGACTCAGCTACTCCACTTCTTAGCAAGTGGGGGGGGGGAAACCTATACAATTATTTAAGCATCAACAGTTCAAGGTGGACTTATTTATATTTATATTAGCATAAAATTGAAAACAACCCCAGTGTCTAGAAATGGAAGAGTAGTTAAATAATTATGGCATCCCCAGTCATAGAAGAATACTGAAGACATTTAAAAAATGCACAAGAAAAAATGCTTACAGAGAATTTATGAACACGGAAAAAGCAAAGTTATAATTAATGAGAAAAGGGGAATCAAAATGTTATGTACCGGGCTTCCCTGGTGGCGCAGTGGATGAGAGTCCGCCTGCCGATGCAGGGGACACGGGTTCGTGCCCCGGTCCGGGAAGATCCCACATGCCGCAGAGCGGCTGGGCCCGTGCGCCATGGCCACTGAGCCTGCACGTCCGGAGCCTGTGCTCCGCGACAGGAGAAGCCACGGCATTGAGAGGCCCGCGTACCACAAAAAAAAAAAAATGTTATGTACCATGCTACATCAAACCAAAAAAGATCTTCGTACACACACACACACACACGGAGGAAATGATAGCAAAGTGCTCACAGCATAATCTTCAGGCATAAGATTACAGGGGATAGTTTTTCTTCCTTTCCTCTTGGTTTCTCTCAGTTTCCAAAAGTTAGCATACAATTTTTTATCATGAAAAATCCCCCACTTGTGGATAAACAAACTCCGGACAGTGGAATATTATTCAGCTCTACCCGTTATGCCCTCAAATGACAGGGAGGATTCTGAAAGGTGTATGCTGAGTGAAAGAACCCAGTCTGAAAAGGTCACACTTTTTTAGTTGTATGATTCCAACTACAGGACATTCTGGAAAAGGCAAAAAAATGATGGAGACAGTAAAACGATGAGCAGTTGCCAGAGGTTAGGAGGGAAGGGGAGAATGAATAGGTGGGATGTTTAGGGCAGTGAAACTACTCTGTATGACCCTGTGATGGAGGCTACCTGTCAATGCGTTTGTCCAAACCCACAGAATGTGCAGCACCTGTGAACTCTATGGGGAGTCGCTGTTTAACGGGTACAGAGTTTCTGTCTGAGAGACGGATAGTGGTGATGGTTGCAGAAGAGCGTGAAAGCACTTTATGTCACTGAGCTGTACACTTGAAAATGGTTAGAACAGTAAATTCTGTGTTATGTGTATTTTACTACAACTAAAAAAAAATCGTGAACCCTGTAAACTCTGGACTTTAGGAATAATAATTCACTGATTGTGACAAACGTGCCACATGAATGCAAGGGGTTTGTAGGGGAAACTGAGGGGTGGGGAGGCAGAGGCTCTACGGGAACTATCTGCACTTTCTGCTAAATTTTTCTGTAAACTTAAAATTGCTCTAAAAAAATAAAGTCTATTCATTAAAAAAAAAATCCTCACTTTGCTTTTCATTAAAACCACAGCCTGGATTTTGTCAACAGCTATCTTGCAGGCTGTATGTCTTCCCGGTGGATCTGGACGGGCTCTTGTGCCTGGAGAGAAGGGTCAGCTATGAATCACTCCTTGGATTGGAGAGGTGACCAGTCTCAGCCTGGCCTTGAGAGCAGCCATTTGTCATCCTGGTGGGACACTGCTCTCTCCAGGGACGCTCATGGCATGGGGGACACTTGTGAGTGTCGCCTCCCCTGGGGAGGTCAGTTCTCAGGCAGTGTCAGAGCGAGGGAGGGTGAGGGTGAGGGGACTGGTGCCTGGCCATCAGGTACAGGGGTGGAGGGACAGAGACCATGAAGCCACCCTTCCCCCGGAACTGGGGTTCCAATTCCAGCCTCCAGACATCAGTCACCTCGTCTGCAAATGGGACAATGACCTTCCTTTGCTCCCCACTCCTGCCAAATCTCCTGGATCTCTGGGGCATCTAGAGGGGTACAGCCCTGTGCTGAATGCTACATACATCCTTGCCCCAATCCACAGGGGAGAAGGCAGAGCCCATGGAGAGGGCCAGTGACCTGCTGCAGGGCACAGCCTCCATCCGCTTTGGTGGGACTGGGCTTTGGGCATACTGATGTTCTCTGACAATTGCCTGGAGTGATTTCTGGGGGCTTAAGGTAACCTTGAACTTTTTTCCAGAAAGATCCTGTACCCAAGGGCCCTGAGGTAAAGGCTGGTCTTTCCCTGCTTTGTATTGATTGTTTTTAAATAATTTACCATTGTTTTTCAGTAATTGCATTTGTTGTAAATAATTTACCAGATAAACGAATCAATGTTCTGTGTGGAACATTTAGACCATACAGATAGAAAGGAGAAAATTAAGATTACCTCTATTCACACCACCCAGAAATACGGCTCTGGACATTGTGAAGGACACCCTTTTGGTCCCTTTTCCTAGGGCTCTTTACTCATTCATTATACAAACTCTTATTACCACTTCCTGGTTGTCAGGCACTGTCCTAGGCCCTGGGAACACAGTATGGCAAATAAGATTTGGTCTCTGACCTCAAGGAGATTTAAATGGAGACACACACACACAACACGCACACATGCACATGCACACACACACACTCTCTCTCTCTCTCTCTCTCTCTCTCTCTCTCGCGCGCGCGCGCGCGCTCTCTCAGTGGGTTTGGCTTCGGTACTCAGAATAATGATCATCAGGAAGAGGACGTCTTGGGACCATTTTTCCCACTTAATGTATTAGGAACACTTTCCCAAGTAATTAAATATGGCTTCACAGAATCACCTAAGTGGCTACGTAGTGTTCCATTCTGTGGACGTGCCATCCTTTATTTAACCAGTCTATTGTTGAACATTTAATGCTTCAGTGAAAAGCTTTTATAGCTGCATCTTTGTGCACAGCAATGGTTCTTTCTTTAGGCTAACTACCGAGAAGAGGAATTGTTGGGTCAAGTCATGTTGCTATTTATTGCCTACCTCTCCTCCAGAACACGGAACTGGCTTTCTCTCCCTTTGGCAGGACAAGAGTTCTCATGTCCTCCTGCCAGCACTGAGCATTGTCAAGCGTTCTAAGCTTTTGTTTTTCACTTTTTGATATAATTTCAGATTTTCAGAAAGATTGTAAGAATAGTGCAAAGAACTTCCTCCTGACCAAGATTTACCAAGTGCTAACATTTCCCCCATTTGCTCGTCTTCTCCCTTTTTTCTGAACAATTTGAGACTACGTTGCAGGTATCATGACTCTTTACCCCAAGTATTTCCCTGTGTTTCCTAACAACCTCTTATGTAACCACTGGACAATGATAAAAAAAATCAGTAATTTAGCCTTGATACAATACTACTATTTTCTAATCCATAGTCCATATTCAAAATTTACCAATTATTCTAATAATGTCCCTCCTGTCCAGGATCCAAATGCAGGATTGATTATACACTGGGTTTAGTTGTCACTTCTCTATGGTCACCTATGACCTGGAGCATTATACATTTTTAATACCTTTGCCAACATGACAGGTCCAAACAGTGTCCTGTTGTGATGTTCATGCCCTTGATTTCTGGTGGAATGTTCATTTGTCTACCTCCTTTTATGCACTGCCTACTGGTGTCTCTGTGTACTCCCGGAGAGGGGGATGTCCTCTTTCTCTCATGTATTTATACCAGTACGTTAGGAATCAGACATGGTTCCTGGAAAAAGGGCTGACCAGTCATCGCCACCCCCCGCCCCGGATCCTCCCGGTGTCCTGTCTCCAGATCGGCCTTTGGCCAGGGTTTTGAAAGAGCGCAGTTGTCTGATCGGATCAAGGACACCCCATCCTTCCTTCTAAACTCTGGGGAGGATGAATATGATTCCTGTTGGGTCTGACATTTCCTGTGGGATCTGACCCTCTGCCAGCTGGGCTCTGTTTCCGAGAGGCCACCTGCTGAGTGTCAGCAGCCCCCAAGGTTGCTACTGATCAATGGCTCCTGGCAACCAAGGCCGGTCTGTGACCTGGGAGGAGGGATTGTGCGCAATGGAAAGCCCCCCAGGGTGCACCGCAGGGCTGCACCTGGGCCAGCACGGGCCTGCTCCTGCCTAAGATGGACAAACGCTTAACCCATCTGAGCCCTTTCATCTTCCAGGAAGACGGAAAACGCCAAGGTTCACAGACTCTGAGACACCAGCCAGGATACAACTGTCAATGCCGGCACCACTCCACATTATCTTATCACTTGTAAGTGTTATTTTGTATATAGATTTTATTAAATCAATTGTCACTCTTTTGTGCAGTCATAAAAAGCAAACTATAAAAAAAAGAAACGTCAGTAGTCACAGTCTGACTCTCCCGAATCACATTTTTTTCCTTCTCTCGTGTCTTAATGTTTTTCTAATAAGGGAAAATTTAAATACACAAAAGTTAGTAGAAATAGGGTAATGGATTCCCAGGTAATTGTCATCATCATCTCTGGTCTCATCCACACACCCCCTCCTGGATTAGTATATAGTAGACTTCAAGACATCATATAATTTCCCCTGTGAACAGTTCAGGTTTTGTTTGCAAAATATAAGGTCCTTTTGTTTTCAACATCATCCTAATATCACATCACACCTAAAAAAATAACGTGGGCTTCCCTGGTGGTGCAATGGTTAAGAATCTGCCTGCCAATGCAGGGAACACGGGTTCGAGCCCTGATCTGGGAAGATCCCACATGCTGCGGAGCAACTAAGCCCGTGTGCCACAACTACTGAGCCACTGAGCCTGTGCTCTAAAGACCATGAGCCACAACTACTGAGCCCATGTGCCACAACTACTGAGCCTGTGCTCTACAGCCCGTGCTCCGTAACAAGAGAAGCCACCACAATGAGACGGCCGCACACCACAACCAAGAGTTGCCCCTGCTGGCCACAACTAGAGAAAGCCCGCGTGCAGCAACAAAGACCCAACTCAGAAAGAGAGAGAGAAAGGAAGAAAAAAAGAAAGAAAGGAAGAAAGAAAGAAAAAGGTAGATGTTTAAAAAAAGAAATCACATTATTATTTTTTTATTTATTTTATTTATTTATTTTTGGCTGTGTTGGGTCTCTGTTGCTGTGCGTGGGCTTTTTCTAGTTGCGGTGAGCGGGGGCTGCTCTTCGTTACGGTGCACGGCCTTCTCTTTGCTGTGGCTTCTCTTGTTGCAGAGCATGGGATCTAGGCACGCAGGCTTCAGTAGCTGTAGCATACGGGCTCAGTAGTTGTGGCTCATGGGGTCTAAAGCACAGGCTCAGTAATTGTGGCACACAGGCTTAGTTGCTCCGTGGCTTGTGGGATCTTCCCGGACCAGGGCTCGAACCTATATTCCCTGCATTTGAAGGCAGATTCTTAACCACTGCGCCACCAGGGAAGTCCCTATAATGTGATTTCTTAATACCATGAAAATATCAAGTCCATGTTAAATGTTCTTATCTTTCTATAGTTGTTTGTAATGGCCTTCGTGTAAGTCTCTATTTTGTTGATACACCTCTTAAGTCTCTGTCATCCCTCCCTCATTTTTCTCCCCTTACAATTTGTTTGTGGAAGAAACCGGGTCATTTGTTCTGCAGAGATTTTCCAGTTTGGCGTTTTCTGCTTACACTTCACAGTGTCGTTTAGCATTCCTCTGTCCCCTGTATTTCCTGCTAACTGGCAGTTAGAGGGTTTTTTAGACAACCAAGAGGAGAAAGTATCCCAGGTGCCTCTCTTGGTCAATGTGAATTTCCCTTAAAGGGGGTTTGGAAAAGCGTTAGAAATGACTGAAGATATTGGGACGGTGGGATTGGGACCTGCTGGGTAAGCAGTTTGGGGTGGGACACGTCCCCCTCTGTGTCTCATCTCAGCTGAGGAGCTGAGCGTTGCCTCACTGCCCCTCCCTGGTGCTGAATTTCTGGAATCATTTGGGTAAGAAGGCCTCCGGGGTGCATCACTGATTGGCAACAATGAGCTTGGCCCCGGCTTCTCCAGCCTGAGAACTGAAGGCAGCTGATTCACCGGGTCCCAGGCGACCTCAGCTTCCTGTGCAGGCACCGTCAGACCCTTGAACGTGGTGCCCAGGAGTGGGGGCTGGGAAGCCGGCCCATTTGCAGACGTCCCAGTGGTGTCTTGAGACACGTTCCTCCTGGTCACATTTACTGGAACATTTATTTCCAAGGTCCCCTGAGTGCTGCGCCTTCCTTAAATAACCCGGAGAGGGCACCAGTGGGTCTCCTCGCACACAAGTCACAGTTCCTAGAAACAGTTCCAAAGGTTTCTTCCCTTCCGTTTTCTTTTCTTCTTTTTTTTCCTTTTCCTCCTTCCTTCTCTCCCCCTAGCTCCTTCCTACTATCTCTGTTTTTTCCCTCCTCTTTTTTTTTATTAATTGTTATTGGACTATAGTTGATCTACAATGTTTTGTTAGTTTCTGCTGTACAGCAAAGTCAATCAGTTATACACGTATACACATTCTTTTTTAGATTCTTTTCCCATATAAGCCATTACAGAGTATTGAGTAGAGTTCCCTGTGCTATACAGTAGGTTCTTATTAGTTATCTATTTTATATACAGCAGTGTGTACATGTCAATCCCAACCTCCCAATTTATCCCTCCCCCCACCTTTCCCCCTCTTTAATGACCAACTCAGTCATTTTTCAGTGCACTAAGGGGAGCTGCTATTCAACAAAACCTGCAGCAGGTGGGGATTGCGTGAAGCAGGGCCGGCCCCGTGGAATTGGCCTTCGTACCCACACAACACAGATGAGGGGTCGGGAGGTCCGGGTTCAAGTCCTGCTTCTGCCGTCAGCTGTGGAAGACCTCCCTTCCCTCCTCCTCCAATGGTCCTACATCCTGACCCTGCCACTTAGCCGCCGTGTGAACTTGGGCAAGTTGCCTGACCTCTCTGAGCTTTCCTCACAAGTAATATAAGGCAGGTAGTGGATCCCTACATCACGGGATTAAATAAGGTGACGGTCTGAACACAGAGCCTGGTGCACAGTAAGCACTCCGTAGCATTATTACTTATAAAGACAAGGTCGGGCTCAGGAAATGCTTTCCCTCTCGGGTCTGAGAAATGCTAGTCTATTAATGATTACAACCTGTGAGCCTACATGGTGGGGGGATGTTGTTTCATTGTGGGTTGAAGCTTTACTTTCCCCCATAAAGTGGCCTCCTCCTCCCCAGGTGATGCAGACCCAACTGGCCCCTGCGAGGTGGCTCTGATCTTCTGCTAGGGCAGGATTATCCCCTCCGTGGGCCACACTGGGTCCCTGGCTGGTCCTTTAAGCAGTGGAGGGAGGCAGTGAGCAGACTAAGTGATGGCCTCTGAGTCGAGGCCCGACCCCAAGTGTCTGATGGAAACAGGGTCTGGTTTCCAGGCAGGCTCGGAGTGCCTAGATATAGGGGTCCCTGTGGGCTCCTGTGGGTGAGGCCCTAGGCCACGAGTTTGGGGAAACAGCAGTGACAGCAAACAGGCCTGAGTGCCCGGCCCTAACTTGAGTAAACCAAGCGGAACCGGTCTGTGTGGCAGGGCCTGTGCTTCCCTCGGCGTCACGCCAGTGGGTTCTGATGTTTCCATCAGCGTAGGAAGAATGGGGCTCAGGCGGCCTTTGTCACGCCTCCAGAGGAACATTTTGCCTCAGTCTCCCTTGGGGCTGGGACCTTCTGGGTCCACCCCATATGCCAGGTTTGAGGCAGCTTGGAAGAAAAGGTCTCATCTCCTGCTTCTGGAGTCTTCCCTTGAACCCAGAGCAGGATCCGGGCTTCTCAGGAGCTGCTGGCATATCAGGGCTGGGCTTGGAGACCTCACCCTGCCTGAGGGGAGTGACTGGGGAAGGCAGTTGGTGGGCAGGGAGGTTGCTCATCTTCATACAATGGGAACATCTTCTCCATCAGGAAAAGACGATGATGGGTAACAGGCTGAGAATTTTCCATCATAGATGAAAGCTATAAATCCTTAAGTTGAAGAAGCACAAGGAGTCTTGAGCAGGGTTAAGATAAATGACTCCACAAATGGACACACTGCAGATAAACTTCAGGACCCTAAAGCAGAAGAAAAGATCTTGGAAGCTCCGAGAGAAAAGACAAACTGCTTACAAAGGAACAACAGACTGTTAACCACAGCAATGGAATCTGGAAGATAATGACATGCTTTTTTTTTTTTTGCGGTACGCGGGCCTCTCACTGTTGTGGCCTCTCCCGTTGCGGAGCACAGGCTCCGGACGCACAGGCTCAGCAGCCATGGCTCACGGGCCCAGCCGCTCCGCGGCATGTGAGATCTTCTCAGACCGGGGCACGAACCCGTGTCCCCTGCATCGGCAGTCGGACTCTCAACCACTGCGCCACCAGGGAAGCCCCTTGACATGCTATTTTAATAATAGTTTGAAGTGCTGGGGGAAATATAAGCATCAATTTAAGAATGAGGGAGATACAGAGACTGAGAGAGTTATCACTACCATGAGTTGAAGGCTCCTAAAGAAAGAATAAAATCCAGTCCCAGAGGAAGAATGCATTATAAGAAGGAATCTTGATCAAATCAATTTGGAAACACGGATACATTTAAACAAATATTCACTGTAGGAAACAACAATCATAAAAATGACTAATTTGAGGAACCTAAAAAATAGAAATACTGATCAATAAAGGCATGTAAGACAACATGTAGGGCAGAATTGGAGAAGAATACTTGACTTTTTTTATTATTTGGGATAAAAGAGAGATCCTGACAAACCTAAGACTTTATTATATCAAGCGGGTTAAAAATTTAAGAGTAACCTCTAAAGGAAGGAAAATAGAATGTATGACTTCATACCAGTAGAAGAGCGAAGGGGATAAAGAAAATTTCATCAATCCAATGAAAGACAACAAAGAAGGAAAAAAGATGAAATAGACAGGTAAATAGAAAACTGGAAATAAAGGGTTATATATAAGTCTAAACCATCACTATTTGCAATAAATGTAAATGAACTAAATTGCCATTTAAAAGGTAAGGATTTTCAGACTGTGTTTCAGAGAAATCCACTGCCTGCTGGTAATAAGAACTCAGAATTTTCTTAATTTCACAGACTCAGACCCCGACTCCAAGATATTTGTCATTTTTATGAGTACTTCTTTCTTTTCCAACATTTAAAATGTTTTAGTCATCTTCCAACAATCAGATATGATTATACCATTTATACAGATGAGGAAATCAAGGCTGTGATAAATTTCATAACATCCCAGTTTCCTCAGCTAGTGTGTTGTAGGATTTCAACCCAGGTCAAGAGGACTCCAAGTTTAATGCCCTTTAAAGCCCTAAATCTGCACTTCCTTCTTCTTCCCCTGTTCAAGTGTCTCCCTTGGCTCCCTTATAGCTACAGATCATCCATTAGAGTCACTTGATCTGTTTGATTGATCTGTGTACTCCCATGCACTGGTACAACATTGTCTTAATTCTTGTCCTTTTATATTTTCATACTAGGTAAGGCTCATTTCTCTTTCAACTTTTTTAAACTGTATTTTTACATTCATTTTCCTATGTTAACTTTAAAATAATTATGCCAAAATTTAAAGACACAGAACTTTACTGGTATTTCATTCAATTTGTTCAATATTCACATTTTCTTGTATTTCCCTCATTCATCAATCGTAAATGACATTTATTCTCCAGAAGTTCTGCAATTATTTTCTAAGGAGGTCCCACCCTCACAGATATTCACTGAACTTGGGTTTTCTAAGTAATTAAATTATACCTTCTTCAGATAATGTTACTGTGTTTATTCCTTTCTGGGAGTTATAACTCTTATTCCTGTTTTCTGTCTTTTTGCATTGGTTAGAACCTCCAAAGCACTATCAAATAATAATGGTGACTGTGGCAGACCTTGTGAATTGTTTATCCCAACCTCCATTCTCTCTTTCCTATTTAATTACAGAATCCTGATTTTTAGCTGGGTACATTGCTACTCAGCATTCTTTGCAGCTACATGGGGCTACGTGTCTAAATTCTGATCAATGAGATGTGAGGGTTAGTGTTATGTGGGACTTCTTCAAAGTTCCTGTCCTCTGCTCCCTTCTACCTCCTGCTGGCTGGAAAAGTTGATATGATGGCTGGGACTTTAGCTGCCATCTTGGATCACTTGTTAGACAGAATATTGACCCTCAAAGATGTCCATGTCCTAATCCTTAGAACTTGTGAATTTGTTAGTTACTTGGCAAAAAGAAATTTTCCTTGTGTGATTAGTTTAAAGATCTTGAGATGGGAAGATTATCCTGGTTTATCAAGATGGACTCAATCATAATCACCCAGATGCTTATAAAGAAAAGAGGAAGGGCACTTCCCTGGCAGTCCAGTGGTTAAGACTCCACACTTCCACTGCAGGGGGCTCCAGTTCGATCACCGGTCAGGGAACTAAGATCCCACATGCTGCGTGGCATGGCCAAAAAATTAAAAAAAGAAAAAGAAAAGAGGAAGGCAAGAGAGTCAGATGAGAGAAAGCAATGTGAAAAAGGCAAGTTGGAATGACGCAGCCACAATCCAAATGCCTCTAGAAGCTGGAAAAGGCAAGGAAATGGATTCTCCCCTAAAGCCTCCAGAGGGAACACAGCTCTGCTGACACATCAATTTGTGCCCAGTGAGACTCTTTAGGACTTCTGACCTCCAGAACAACAAGGTCATAAATTTGTGTTGATTTAAGCCTCTGAGTTTGTATCAATTTGTTAAAGCAGCAATAAGAGACTCATACAGACCTAAGGGTGGGAGGCAAGCACTAGGATGGTGGGAAAATAGAGCAGAAATTTTGTTCCACAATGACAAGGGAGTTGCCCTGGATTTCCTACCTCCAGATTTCTTTTGCCTGATGGAAATTTTTTTTTCTTGTATAAGACATTATTTTTTCAGGTCTTTGTTAATTCATAAGATTAATATTTGATACAGGGATAGAGACCACCTCATTTTAATCTTGATTTTAATGAGAATTAGTCTAGTCTTCCATCATAACATGTGATACAGATACATAAGTTGAGATACTTATTCTTTATTGTGTTGGCAATCTCCTTATACTTTTAATTTTTAGTTTCTAAAATAAAGTTGAATTTTTACTGAATGCTTCTAGAGAATCTACTGAGATAATTGTATGTTTTGTCTTGTATGAATTTAATACTTATACACTTTATTTGTAGCTTTCCGTTCTTGAAATAAATCCTACTTGGTTATGTCATAGTATTCTTTTAATATATAATTGAATCCCAACTATTGAGAAATGTAAACATTTATTCCAGACATCAATGTGATCAACTAGAAATCTGTTGTTAAGAGGGGAGGAAAGGGGCTACCCTGGTGGCGCAGTGGTTGAGAGTCCGCCTGCCCATGCAGGAGACACGGGTTCGTGCCCCGGTCTGAGAGGATCCCACGTGCTGCGGAGCGGCTGGTCCGGTGGGCCATGGCCTCTGAGCCTGCACATCCAGAGCCTGTGCTCCGCAATGGGAGAGGCCACCAACGGGAGAGGCCATCAACAGTAGAGGCCACAGCAGTGAGAGGCCCGTGTACCACAAAAAAAAAAAAAGAGGGGAGGAAAACTGAATATAGTTTTCTCTGTATTCATGACCAGTCTATAGGGTTTGTTCTGTCTACTTCAGATATCGTCTAAGGTTATGTTAGCTTTGTAAAATAAATTGGGTAGCTCTCTCTATTTTTCTATGTCTCCAACAAGTGTAAATATTCCTTGGGATTATTTGTTCCTTGAAAGTTTGAAAGAATTCATCCATAATAACATCTGAGTTGAAAGCATTTTTTAAAAATAATAACTTGGCCAGTTTCTTTCATGGCCATTACTCCACTCAAATTTTCTATTTCTTGAGTGAAAAGTGTTGGGCTTGGAGTCCTGAATTTGGGTATGGGCTTTACCACTTACTGGCTGTCTCTGTTCATTCATTCATTCCATTACTGCCTTTTAACACTAATGCCAAGAGCTGTGCTGAGCACTGGAGATAACAGTGGTAGACAAAATAGAGTCTCTGCCCTCAAGGCCCTCAAGGTCTTCAGGGGGAGACAGACCACAAATAGGCAAAGAAAATGCAAGTGCTTGAAAGAAAGGAAGGAAGGAAGGAAGGAAGGAAGGAAGGAAGGAAGGAAGGAAGGAAGAAAGAGAAAGAAAGAAAGAAAGAAAGAAGAAAGAAAGGAAGAAAAAGGAAGGAAGGAAGGAAGAAAGAAAGAAAGAAAGAATGAAAAAGAAAGGAAGGAAGGAAGAAAGAAAGATAGAAAGAAAGAAAGAAAGAAAGAAAGAAAGAAAGAAAGAAAGAAAGA
>NW_020837965.1:17207695-17365470 GCF_003676395.1 Aethalodelphis obliquidens
AGAAAGAAAGAAAGAAAGAAAGAAAGAAAGAAAGAAAGAAAGAAAGAAAGAAAGAAAGAAAAAGGGAGAGAGAGAGGGAGGGAGGGAGGGAGGAAGGTAGGAAAAAAAGGGGCTGAGACTATGAATAAGGGGAAAGCCTCTGAGTGGATGGGTGGTTGAAGATGACCTCTTGGGCAAACACTGTGCCCAGATGCCCTCAGATCCCATCAGCTTGTTCTGTGGCCCATCCCCCTGCATCAGCTCTGCTTCTCAGGGCTCACACCTGCTTCCTTTAGGGAACTGCTCTTGGGTTATTGGAGTGGGAAGTGCCTGAGGTTTAGGTTCCTCCCCCCGGGGACTGGTAGCCACAACTGACCAATACAGGAGTACAAAGCCCAGGCAGTCCCCTTGCCTGGAGTCAAGGAAAACTCCAAGCAATAATTTACTCTCCAGGGCTCCCCGTGGGGTCAGGCCTGAGATCACACACTTGCTCAGTGTCTCCCTTTTGCCTGTCCTGCATCCCAGCTCCCTTCAGTCTCCCTTCCCCACTCCAGCATTGCTTAGTTAATCACTCACTCATGCCCCCTCATCTCAGGGTTTGCTTTATGTGAACCTGACCTATGACAGCCTCTGTGAGGAGATGACCTTAAGCTGGGACGTAAAGTGTGAGAAGTAGCCAGTTAGGGGAAGAGCCAGAGAGGGTCAGGGTGAGAGAAGCTGGATTTGGTGGAAAAGAGAATAACGTGCAAAGGCCCTGAGGTAGGAAGAATCTTGCTGAATTTGAGGCTTGAAAGTGAGCATTTTGTTTGGGAAATGGTGAGTAGGTGGGAGGAAAGACAGGGCAGCATCCTGCAACAACATCCTTAGATTTTATCCTGCAGACGGTGGGGGCCAAGGAAAACTTCTGAGCCAGGGAGAGGCAGGATGAGGGCTACGTGCTACGCTGTGAACCTGGGAGCTGAGTAATGCAGCAGAAACGTAGAGGACATCAAGACTGGGGACAGAGAGATCATAGGGGCGGGTGGGGGGTGGCAATGATTTTGGCACAAAGTTATGTGGGCCTGAACTTGGTGGCTGGGGGCGGGGGGAGGGGAGCAAATTGTGGAGAGAGATTAGGAGATAAAATGGAAGAAGCTCAGTAGGCTGAGTAGCATAATGGAAAAAATTTCAATTACAAAAGTAATACATGAAGATATAGTTATTAAGAAATGATTCCCATAAATAGGAAGCGAAGGCTTGGGAATAAAGCATTCTTGGATTTGAACTCAAGTGAGGAAGTTCACCTCTCTGGGAGGCAGTTTCAGCATCTGGGAGATGAAGGTGTGCCTAGGCCCCAAGGATTGTTGGGAGGAGTAGATGAGAAACATAGAACTCATCACATTCCCCCTCTCTCATCCCTTCAAAACAAAAGGGCTGAACCAGAAAGACATTCCCAGAGCTGCCTTTCGGCTCTGACATTCTGTAGTTTTTAACATTCTACAATCCAGGAGCTGAGAGCACAAAAGCCTTGTGTTTGAAGAAGTGTGCTTTCCAAGTAAGCAGAGCACGGTAGCAGTCAAAGGTGGTTTCTGAACGGCTTCAGTGTGATTAAATTCACCACTTAACCAAATTGCTTTCTATTGCCTTGTTGGATGCAGTTGCAAGGAGGTGAGGGGGCTTAATGTGCAAAGCTCGGCTTGCCTGCCTGCCTAATGAATTAACTGTTCCCTCTCCCTGCAGCCTCCTGCCTGCGGGCACCCAGCTTGCTCGCCTGCCCCTAGCCGTTCCCCTGGGCAGAGGTCTCTGGTGTCACAGATCACCACGAGGATGGCCAGCATGTTGTCATTGCGTGAAGTCCTGGCCCTGGCTTTCCACCCCCCCCACCCATTAGCATTTTCTCCCCAGAGCTGACAATGGTCACAGTAGTCTTTCAGAAAAGAGACAGCATGGTAGGGTAAGAAGACTACTTACTCAAAGTTAGGCTCTGGGACCAGCTCCCCCACTTACTAGTGTGGGACCTCCAGCAAGTTAATCATAGAGAGAGCTCCAGGTCCTAAGAACTTACATGCAACAAGAGCCTTGCTGGGTGCTTTCCCACACTATCCCTTTACACTTTCCCTTCCTCAAGGCTATCAGCTGCTCCAAGGGTGGATGTTCTGTTGATCTCTGCATCCCCAGCTCCAAGTCCAGGGTCTGGTGTACAGAAGAGGCTCAGGAAATGATCTGTGTAAAGTGATGAATATAAGAAAGAATGAATAATTGGGGAAATGATTGGATGAATGAAGGGATGGAGGATAAATGAGTGGAAAGATGGATGGATTGACAGATGGAAAGAAGAAAGGATAAATGGATAGAGAGTGAAAAGATGTATGGATAATGGATTGAAGGATGAATGATGGTTGGTTGGAAGGATAGATGGATGGAAGGAAGAATAAAAGTACGGATGCATGGATGGTTGGATGGAGGGATGAAAGGATGGATGGGTGGATGGATAGAAGGATGCATGATGGTTGGGTGGAAGGATGGATGGATGGAAGGAAGAATGAAAGGACGGATGAATGGATGGAAGAATTAAAGGGTGGGTGGAAGGATGACAGGATTGAAAGATGGATGGGTGCCTGCAGACTGTTCCTCAGAGGGAGGTACCAATCTGAGAGGTCAGCCCCCAATTTTTTTTGTCCAAAGCCATTCAACATGTGCCTAGAAGTGACCAGGAGTCTTGAACTTAAGTATTTCTCATCCCCACCTATAAAATAATGGGTTAGACTAGCTGATCTCTAAGGTCTTCATTTTAGTTCCTGCCCTTGGGAACTTAATTCTTAAGAGAAGAGAGAAAATGATAATATTCAACATTGACAGTTTGAAAGAACATTCACTTGCAAACATCATTTCGTGATGATGCCTCAAACAACCTGTGAGAACAGCAGGGCGACTATATTATATTATCTTCCCCATTTGACAGACGGAGACACTGAGGTTCAGAATAGTAGCACCTGGTATTTAGAACACATACTCTGGAGTCAGACAGCCTAGATTCAAATCTAGGACCAGAGTGACCAGGGATGACTTAATTAACCTCTCTGTGCTTCTGCTTCCTCATCCAAAATATAATGGGGAGGGCATGGCAAGGATTAATAAAATCATTCATTCATTTATACACACTTATAAGGACACACGTGTTGGGTCCTGTTCTAGGCGCTGAAGATGCAGCAGGGAACAAGAGTTCCCAGCCTCTACCCTGATGGAGCTAATATGCTAACGGAGGGAGAAAACAACAAACAAACATGTGAGTAAGTTATAAAGTGAGGCAGCTGCAGTAAGTGATGTGGAGAACAGTGGCCAGGGAAGGGGGAGCGAGTGTTGTCAGTGGGGCCGGGGCTGCAGTTTTAAATTGGGTGACCAGGGAAGGCCTCACTAAGAAGGTGACATTTGGGTGCAGACATAAGGAGGCGAAGGAATGAGCCAGGTGGTACCTGGGAGTCCTGCATTCCAGGCAGAAGGAGCCGTACACGCAAATCCTGTGATAGGAGCGGACCTGGCATGTTTGAGGAGTAGCATGGAGGCAACAAGGGAGGACTAGTTGGGATGAGGTCAGAGAAGTAAGCGGGGAAGGGGCACAGATCCCACAGGGCCTTGAGGCCATCGTGGAGACCTCAACCCTCAGAAGCCACTGGGATTTTCTGCACAGAGAAGTGACATGATCTGAATTAAGTTTCCAATGGGTCGCTCTGGCTGCTGGGTCAAGAGTAGATAGAAGGGGATTAAGGGTGATGGTGGGAGGAATTGTTAGAGGGCAGGGGCTGGGAGGGGGGACTTGAGTCAGAGGGGTAGCTGTGGAGGAGGTGAGAAGTGGCTGGATGCTGAACACGTGTTGAAGGCAGAGCCAGCAGGGTACTGACAAGCTGGGTGTGAGTGAAAAAGGAGTCACGGGGATGGACCTAGAGAAGATTCTGCTTAGTGAAATAAGTCAGAGAGACAAATGCTGTATGACACCACATATGTGGAATCTAAAAAATAATACAAATGAGTGTATATGCCAAACAGAAACAGACTCACAGATACTGTGGTTACCAAAGGGGAGGGGGACAAATTAGGGGTATGGGATTAAGAGATACAAACTACTATGTATAAAATAGATAAGCAACAGGAAATAGGTATAGCAGAGAGAATTATAGCCATTATCTTGTAATAAGCCATAATGGAGTATAATCTGCAAAAACACTGAAACGCTGCTGTTTCAGCTGTACAACTCTACAGCTGAAATGAACACAAGATTGAAAATCAGCTATACTTCAATTTAAAAAAAAGATCTTTGGCCTGAGCACCTGGAAGGAGGTCATCGCCGTTTCTTCAGATGCGGAGGCTGCGAAAGGATCACATGTGGTCGGGGAATTCGCCACGAAAATAATGAGATCATCAAGGGAGTTATACTAGATGGAGGGAGTCCAAGGCCTAAGGCTGGGGGGATAGAGGAGCCAGCAGTGGAGACTGGGAAGGAGAAGTCAGTGGAGTAAGAGGAAAACCAGGAGAGTAATGTCCCTGGAAGCCAAGAGAAGCACGTATTTAAAAGAAAGAAGGGGTGTCGAATGCTGTGGAAGGTCAATAAGCTGATGACTGAGAACTGACCGCTAGATTCAGCAACGTGGAGGTCCTCGGCAACTGCGTCCAACGATAGAGCAGTGAAAGCCTGCTTGAGTCGGTGCACGAGAGCGTGAGAGGTGAAGACACGGAGGATGGTATGGTGGACAAGCCTAAAGGAACTCTGATGTAAAAGGAAGGAGGGGTGTGGGATTGAGGGAGCTTTTGGTTCTGCTCTTAAGAGGGAGAAGTTACATGTTCATATATTGAAAGGAACAATCCTTCATCCATCATCCACCCCCCCATCCATCCATCCACCCACTCATCCATCCATCCAGCTTCCACCCACCCATCCATCCCACCAGCACTTCCTGAGTGCCTCCATGTGCTGGCCCTGAGCTGGGAGCTGGGATACATAAGCCATCTGCCCTGAAGAGCTCACAAGCTGAGAACTGGGGACACAGACAAAATTGGTAACTGTGGAGTGCAACAAATGCTGTGACCAGGAATACAAAAAAGATGATGGGAGCAAAAAATTCTGGAATGCCTGGAGTATTCAGAAGGCTTCACAGTGGAGACTGATATTTGGGCTGGATCTTAAAGGAAACATAGGAGTTTGTCATGTAGACAAAGGAAGGGTAGCTTTGTAGACACACACAGAGAGAGGAACCCCGTGCAAAGAAGTGGGGAGGGCTTGGGTTGGAGCCAGGTTTGAAGGGCTTTGCATGTTCTTTGCAGACACAAGGGAGGCCATGAAAAATCTCGGGCGAGGGAGTGACATGTTGAAGCATAGCTTTTAGGAAGCAGGGGCAGCCTGGAGGGTGGGCTCGGGTGTGGAGAGGACGGCCAGGTCCGTGTCCAGGAGGGGGTCGAAGGCACGGGTGTGAATGAGACCACCAAGAAGGGCGTAGAGTGCAAAGCTATGAGGGCCCCGAGGCGATGCCAACCTGGAGAGAGGATGAGGGAGAGGAGTGGTTAAAGGAGGCTGGACCCTCTGCTGCCCTCGACCCTGGTCCAGCTGGGCTCGGTTTGATGTCCACACCCTGCCTGTCCCTCCCTCTCAGTGAATTGCTTCTATCTCCCCACTTCCTGGAACCCAGGAAGTATCTGGCTTACCCTCCATCACTGCAGGGACACCCCTGCCCCCCGCATCCAGCTTCAGCCTGGACCATCTCCCCCCACCCCCAAACCCCGCCGGGAGACCAGAAAGGGGAACTGACTACCTGCGAGGGTCTCACTGCCCTGGGGGGAGTGTCGGTCTCCTTTCCCCTCCTGCTTCCCTGCTCCTCCCCGGCCTCACCCTTGCTGACCAAGGATTCTCTACCCCTTTGGGCCTTCGAGGGCCCCTGGGCCCCAGAGTCGGAATTCTCCATTTGCAAAAAGAAATGACATTCATCATTTTTGTTTTTCAGATTAAAAAAGGAACAAATGCTTGTTTTAGTTTTTAAATCAGATAATCCAGAAAGATAGAGAGGAAATTTAAATTACTTACAATCCTATTTCCCAGAGAAAATCACTGTTACCATATTGTTGTGTATCCTACCAGAATGTTTTCTTTGCTAGGCCCAAGTGGGTGTCCACACACACCTCTTTGTGAAACAATAACAGCTGCGCACTGTACACTGTTCTATGACCTGCTTGTTATTTTTCACTTACGTGGTGAGACCAGTCGGCACACCTAGATCTCCAACATTGCTTTTTCTTAGCTGAAGAATATTCTGTGGTGAGAAAGGGCCTTGATTGAAGCCCATCCCTCTGCATTTAGGGTCACCTCCTCCAAAACATGTTTCCGGTATAAACAGTCCGCTGTGTACATCTTTGTCCGTAAAGCTTTGAGCAAGAAAACGGGGCTGTTCAAACTTGGGGGTTAATATGGCCCCTCCTACTCACATCACGGAGGAAATTGATTTTTATTTTCAAAGTCTGTGGCGATTAAATGAACAATGGTTGCCAGGCAACCCGTGAGTGGGGCCTCAGAGTGGAGGCCAGAGCAAACAGCAGCCTCCAGCCGCCCGGGGACGCAGAGCATCTCAGGCTCGCTTCTAGGTAATAAGCCCCCTCCCACCCTGTCCGGAGCCCCCAGCCCCAGCCATGGCCCCCATCCCATCCTTTCCCCTCCCAAACCGACTGCAGTGGGCCACCAAACGTTTGCTGAAAACAGCCCACGTGCGGTGCGGTGTCGGGTGAGGCTGCTGGGATGCGCGTAATACCCCATGTCCCGGTCAGAGGTAAACCTCACGCACCCTTGAGAGGCTTAGGAATTTCGGGGTGTCATCCTATAGAGCCTACAGTGTACACCAGCCATTTTCAAGGTATTTCTTTTTTCTCGTTCTGCCTCGGGTTACCCGGTGGATAGGACCCGCTCTCATCAGTAATGAGGTATCCGAAGGGCAGGGGTGGGGTGGGAATATCAGTCTCTGAGGAACGAAGTGGAGTCTGAAAAAGGCCCCTCTGCCACGCCCACAGCTGGGGGATCTGGGGTAGCTTCTCAGGGCAGGGCCTTTGACCAGGAGGAGCCATTGAAGGATTCTGCGCGGGGTGGCGGGGGGAGGGGGGTGGGAATCAGAAAAAAATCAATAATGCTGTACTTCTCCCTCCATGAAGCAGGATTGTTGGTGGGTCTGGAGGCCCAGCCTCCATCACGAAGAGGGACTGCAGGGCCCGCCTGGGCTCTGGGAGTGGCGTGGAAAAGAGCAGAGACAGCCAGGAGGCCGCAGGATCGGCACCCAGGGAAGGGGGTGGGGTGCCGAGGGAGGAGGGAAGGACCCCCCCCCTGCAGCCCCAGGGGACAGTGTGGGAGAGGGAAGGAAGCGAGTCAGCAGAAGCGAGTTCCAGCCCTGTCCCTCTTACTGCATCACTCCCTGCTGTGTAGGAATCCCTGCCCTTCCTCACCCAGACAGAAGCTTAACGCCATAGGTGCAAGGAAGGCACCTTCAGTGTCAGTGTGTGCTGGGACTTTACCCACGGTTTCTTCTTCAGCACTAGCGTTGGGCACTCTGATTTCCTCCATTTCACAGATGCAGAAATTGAGCATCAGAACACTCGGTCGTCTTGGCCGAGGGAAAAGAGCCAGTATCAGAACCTGTCTGGTCCACAGCTCCCTCCTACACCACTTTCTTTAAATACGATTTTTTAAAAACAGCTCCTGTGCCTGCACATTTGCTATTAGAAGTCGCTTTGTGCTAGAAAGAGTAGCTTTGGCCCGTGTCCCATCACATGTGACTCCAGCCCTGCCCCTCTGGTCTAACACCTGTCATGGCTCATGACACCCATGACAGAGAAGAAAACCAAAGAATCCACCCCAGTTATCATCATACCCCCAAGTGGGCCATCACTGTGCCTTCTAAGCTCAAGGGGAAGGGAGGAGCAGATGAGCCACTGCCATGGTGTTACCTTAGGCCTGAGGCTGTTCTCAGGGTCCTCCTGGCCATGGTTCTGGGGCAGGGGGTGGGGGGAGCCACCTACGGGGGTGAGAGAGATGGTGCTACTTTCCTTCTGGATGTCATTCACTCACGCAGGGCTTCTCTCCAGAATGGCAGGGGTGCTTGGGAAGGTGCCCTAGTCGCAGCCACTAGGTGGCCC
This sequence comes from Aethalodelphis obliquidens, assembly GCF_003676395.1. Classification (NCBI taxonomy): domain Eukaryota; kingdom Metazoa; phylum Chordata; class Mammalia; order Artiodactyla; family Delphinidae; genus Aethalodelphis; species Aethalodelphis obliquidens. The sequence continues at coordinate 17,215,814 of NW_020837965.1, forward strand.
AGTTCTGCACCCCCCCAAAGTGACCCCCAATAATCCTCACCTGCATGTGCAGACCTCCCTACACTGAATAGGGCTGACCTGAACCACAGGACATTGCAGAAGGGACAGTGAAGGGCCTCTGAGGCCAGGTCTTGATGGGAAGCCAGCTGTGTGTCGTGAGCACCTCAAGCAGCCCTATGAGAAGCCCATGGAGTGAGGAACTGAGGCCTCCTACCAACAGCCAACACCAATATTCCATTCGTGTGAAGGAGCCACCTTGGAAGCAGATCCTTCAACTCCCGTTAAGCCTTCAGATAAGACTGCTGCCCTGGTGGCCATCTTGTCTGCAACCTCACGAGACCCTGAGCCAGAACCATTCTGGGATTCCTAACCCTCAGACACTGTGGGACAATAAATGTTTATTGTTGTTTTAAGCCAGCTACATGTTGAGGTAATTAGTTACACAGTAATAGATGACTAATACTAACAGAATACCTTAGGGAAACTGGTGAAGCCTGAGGACTGTGTCTGGGGGATTCTGGAAAAATCTTTATTTATTTATTTATTAAAGATTATTTATTTGTTTCTAATTTTTTGGCCGTGCCAGGCGGAATGTGGGATCCTAGTTCCCTGACCAGGAATCGTACCTGCACCCGTTGCACTGGAAGCGTGGAGTCTCAACCACTGGACCACCAGGGAAGTTCCTGGAAAAATCTTTGAAACAAAGTTTTCACAGCAGGATTTAACAATGGCACCCAAGAGACATTAGCCACGGTAGATGTATTAGTGAGAATTCTTTCTGTTACAAAAGACAGAAACTTAACTCATGAACTTAAGCAAATAAAAATGTAAGGGAGGACTCATCCTATTATTAGACTGTGTAACTTGGAAGGATGGGGTGGAGTTAGCTGGAGGCATGATGGGATTTGGGTTTACAGAATTCCAGGCTCCCAAAAGTGCAAGGGCCTGAGTTGGGAGTGGACTAAGGAGAGGGCTGAGGGTCAGCAGGATTGGACTCTCCAGCATCCTCTGGGCTCTGAACAGGATGGAACACTGATGTCAGAGGCTCATCTCCAAGGACAGGAGAGCAGAGGGTCCCAACATACCTGTGGGCTGTTCCCACCTGTTCCTTGTATCTCAGTGTCCTCAAGCTTCTGCTCACCACCCTCCCAGGCCTCACTCCACCCCTCCTCCTTCAGCATCAATACCTCCTGGGTCCAGTACCTCTGGACATTGCCACCTGGCCCATGGTCACTGGCCCTTACCCTCGCCACGGCCAACACTGCCTCAGTTACCCCAAGCCTTCCGGATTGCAGCAACAGGCTGCACCATCCACCTGACCACCTGAGTCTGAACCTTCACTTCATCCCCACTCCTCCCTCTCCCCCCATCCCCACCCCCACTGCCCTCTAACAAGCCCCCAGATCCGTCCACAACTGTCTGTCCCACCACCTCCCTGCCTCGTGACAAAAGCCATCCAAAAATTGACTTAAAAAGAGATATGATATCGATATGCTCAGTTTCTGAAAAATTCGTAGAGCCGTGTTATGATTTGTGCACTTTTCTGTGTGTACGTAATACTGACCTGCTCCAAGCCATCACCACTTCTCTCCCGGATTACAGTAACCATCTCCCAACTGGTCTCCCTGCTGCCTGTCTTACCTCCCCGCCTCTCCCCTCTCCCCGCCACCCACCACTCTACCTCCTCTTACTTCTACCTCGGCATCACTTGGCCAAGGCTGTGCACGCCACCTGAAGTTTAATTTCCCACTCTCATCTGCCAACGGAACTCCTATTTATCCTTTAGATCTCCGGTCTGGTGTCCCCTCCTCCAAGAAGTCCTCCTGGATGCCCCAGAGCTCATCGTTCCCTCCTCGGTGATGTTGTTGAACCTACCACACTCTGGTTTGTAGAGTGGTTATAAATATGGCGTCCTGAGTCAGAAAAGGGATGTTAGCATTGCCACTCACCAGCTGTAGAACAGCCTGGGCAGGGACAGCGTGGGGCCAGCAGCCAGGGAAAGTTCTGGCAATAGGAAAAAGAAGGAGTTCCCCACTTTAGGCAACAGAGAGGGAGAGAAGTGCAGGCAGGGTGTGGGTGGAGAGCAAGGCCGGCCCAGAGTGGAGGGCTGGGGCAGGGCTCGGACACTCGTGGGGCACCTGCCTGTGCCTCTCTACATCACCTCGCTTAATCTTTGTAACAAGAGGTGAGTATTATTGGGCACAGTTTTGCACGTTTAGAAAGTGAAGCTCAGGGAGTTTGGGACTTGCTCAGTGTCACTTAGCTATGAAGAACAGAGACAGAATCCGAAATCCAGGTCTGTCGGACTCCAAAGCCTTTCAGCTCTGACACAGAGTCTGTGTAGACCTGGTTGGAGGGTCCTGGGCTTCTGAAGAGGGGAGCAAAATGAGAGCTTAGTCAGCCTGGCCCATGGTGGAATATGCCCTCCATTATGTTGGGTGATAGACTTCTAGTAATACACTCCAAGGTGGCCCTGGCTTTGAGGTTTCCTCTTCCCAATTGTTGAATCAGTACAATCCTGCTTACCTCTAGGTCAAAACAGGACACCTTCCCTCATCCAGAGCCTATTCTCCATATCATACCTTGAAATCATCTTGTAATTGCAACATAAGTCCCAATTTATCCCGCCCGCCCCTCCACTTCTGCTGGTGCAACATGAGGATGGCCATGGCCAACAGCTCACAGCTCCCGGTGTTGGGTGAAGGGTGTGAAAGGGGATGGGGGTACTCTTCCCTTTCTGGGGATAATTTCGTTTTGTTTCTCTGCTCAGCTCAGCAGCCAGCCACCTTCAGCCTCCCCAGCTAATGAATCCTTCACTTTCCATCAGCTCTGATTAGATTTTTCTGAGCCACCAGTCTGAGCAACAGGAGGTCTAGCTTGGACTCAACCTAGGAGGGGAAGTGGCCGACTCAAGGAGGTGGAGGAGGTGCAGAGCTATTGGCAGCGGGGTAGGCAGAGAGAAATCAATGGACTCCCTGGAACTTCCATCCCTTGGAAGCCACACAGGACAAGTTTAATCATTCAATAAATGTTTAGTGAGCACCTACCGTGTACCACCTCTGTTCTCAACATGGCAGTCAACAAGACAGATGAGGTCCCCACCTGTCCTCATGGAGCTGATGTTCTCGATAAACAAATAGAAAACATTGTTTGCTGTGATAAGTGCAATGATGGAAAATAATGTCTGATCCATCTCTTTGTTAGAGTCTCACGGAGTTTTGAAGCCAGCTCTCATCCCCACTCTGAATTTCTCCTGCAGGCAAAAGCCCCCACCCTTCCCTCTTCCGCTCCTCACGTGACACATTTTTTATTATGGCCTGTCACCTGCTTAGCACAGTGCTGGCCTGGCTCTCAACTGTTTGCTATTATTCTTTTACAGAAAAGGAAGCTGAACCACCTAGTGAGAGAGTGATGGAGCTGAGATTAGAGACCATGTTCTTCACCCTGCCTGTGGAGAGGGGATGAAACTGACAGCTAAAGGGGAGGTTCTGTGTTTCACTGACCCATCAGGAGCCACGTGGGGATCTGGTGGCTCACACATCCTGGACACATGGGCCATGTCCACAGAAAGTGTCCTCTTTGTACCATTCTCACTGGAGATCTGAGGATGGCTGGGAGTCAGGAATGTGGGCCCTGGAATTTTACATTTGGACAGAGTTGGGTGGGGATAGATTAATTAAAGCGCCTGCAGGTAAAATGCCCTTATCCTGAAGTCACAGATCATCCAGGCTGCATTTATCAAACTGCTATCACTGGATCCTCTCTAATGTGAAAACCTCCAAAAGCAGACACCAGAGGAGCTGCTTTGTTTGAAGCAGGAAGACAGAGCATGGCCAGTGTCCACCAGCCCCAACCCATGACACGTCTGTGCAGCCAGGGCCTCTGCAGAGTACAGTTTCAGAACCACTGAGCTCGTCCAACCTCTTCTTTGGAGAAATGGGTGACCCGAGGCCAGATGGTGGATTAGGGACAGAACCTTTAAGGAGCTCACTTGAGATTGGCGAAGTGGAATATAATGGAAATGGCCACCCTTTTGGCCACACTGCCCTGCTTTCAAACATAGGGAGGTGAGTAGAGGCCTCTATCAGGGACAAGAGTTACCTGGACTGAGAAGAAATGCCTGGATTCCAGGCTTCCAACCCAGTTCTGGGCTTGGTTTGTGTATCAGTCAGGATGACTGAAGGTTATGCTGCAGTAACAAGCATCCCCCCCCATCTCTGCTTGAAACAACAAAAGTTTCTCTCTCTCTCTCTCTCTCTCTCTCATACACACACACACACACACACACACACACACACACACACACACACTCAAATTCACTGCCAGTCTGGGCACCTCCAGGGTCACCGTCCCCTGTGAGCTGACCCAGCAACCAAGCTAACCAAACTGCTTTAATCTTCTGGCACTTACTTCTCAGCACTCAGCTTCAGGGTTGGCCAGGGCAGGGAAGGGAACAGGGAGTATCTGGCCCATACTTCTTTCATCCAGAAGTAAAGCACATCACTTCTCACATTTATCTGGCCAAAGAAAGTCACATGGTCACACAATTCAAGAAGGGGGGCTGGGATCATTGGAAGATGACAGTGCATGTCCAGAAATGGTTGGCAAGCCCTAAACCTGCCAACCACTGTTTCCAAATCAGCAAAATAGGCAAAGTAATATCTATCATCATGCCTTCACTCATTCATACATTTACGTATTCAACACACTAATTTTTACTGGGGAAGGTGCTGGCAAAACAGTGATGTAGGGTTGGAACTCGGGTCTCCTGGTTTCTAAGCCAGGGCTTCACCATCCTCCTACTCAAGCTCTCTGCCAGCCTGGCTCACATTTTGGTCTTAGTTTGGCTTCTCCCTAAGGCAGAGCCTGAGACAAGGATTTGGGGGCAGGGAGTTTACTTGGGAGATGAGCCGGGGAGGCTACAGTGAGGGAGCGAGAAAGAGAGAGACAGGGCAGGAGGGACGCCAACCACGTGCGCATGAGTGAGCTGGTCACTGACATGGGCAACTGGGGCTCCATCCCACCAGGGATCCTCTGAGGAACTGTGTAAAACACACCTCAGAACCGTCCTGAGTGATGGGAGGCTTGGGCCTGGAGACCCACTGACCACCCCTGCCCCGCTGACAGAGGGAGGGCTGTTCCTGCGGAAGTGAATCCCCCAGTTCACTGGGGACAGTGCTGCTGTTGAGGTCCAATGGGGGCTGTGGGATGAGGTGCAGGGCACCAATAGCATCCACTATAGATGCTGACGGAAAAGCCATGTCCGTCATGAAGCCATATGGAAACCCAACACAAACAGCCCTGCATTGGCCAAACAATGTGGGCGAGCATGTCTCATGGGCCAGCTGCTGAGATATTTTCTTCTAACCTCCTTTCCCAATTTGGAAGGAGGTAACTCCTCCACATGACAACAACGAGGGGAAACAGCAGCACTGTGGTGCCAACTGACTCGGGCGTGGGGACAGGACGGCGGCAGCCACAGGTGCCCCAGGGAAAGGTTTCATGCTGGCCTGGACACAGCCTGTCCAGAGGCCAGAAAAATGTGAGTGGGACACAACAAGGACACACAAACAGGTCTATCAGGGCACCTCCCGCGGTCAGCATGTCCGGGAGTCGGAAGACACCACCCCTGTGTTTGGAGCCTCCAGCCTCTTCGAGAACCTTCCATGGCAAGAGGCAGCATGGTGCAGATGGAAGAGCTCCAGCCTTGGAAGCAGATCCTCTGGGTTCAAGTCTTGACACCGCCACTAACTGCACACCCACCAAGGCTGATAGATCAGAAGATTGTGTGTGAAGCACACAGTTGAGAGTGGCAGTGGGAGCGGTCACTGATCCTCACGGCCAGAGCAAGGCTCGGTCCCCACTGTACAGAGGAGGCAACTGAAATCAGAAAGCCCCAGATCTTGTCCTTCAGAGCATCAGAGCAGGTCCCCCTGAGTCCCTGTGAATCCAAAGCTCCTCCGATCCCACGTTTCTGGAACGAACCCAAAGCCAGCTCTCCAGGTGGGGACACCACAGGAAGACCTCTGCACTGGCGATGTGACCCCAGGGCGAGGTGAGGCAGGAGGGATGATCACATGACTAGGCCATGTTCCTGGAAAAGTGCAGGAGACTCGTAGGGTCTCAGAAGGAGCCAGGGAGTGACTTGGGGCCACAAAGAGCACGAGGAATCTTGTTCTTGGGCTGGTCTAGATTTTTCCATCCAGGTGGGCTTTAGGGCCCTTTTGGAGTCAATGATCTTATTGTCAACAAGTTCTGACAGGTCAGTGAGGGCGGGAGAGTCAGGGGAGGTTCCAAGGGGAGCTGACCTGTGGGGTGGGACGGGTCGGGGGGAGGGAAGGCATCCTTGTCCCCTGGGCTCTCACGAAACTAGAACAAGTGAATAGAGTCCAGGCTTATTTCAGCAGCGAGGACCCACCGGCTCCTTCTCTCACTTCCACCACATCTGGATGAGAAGTAGCGTTTCCTGGCACCCCATCCCGCTCACATCCCGTGACCAACTCAGCATCTACCTTCCATACGATGTGCAGGAGGGAAGGGGTGTGGTGGGTGATGGGACAAGGTTGGAGGGGAAAGGAGTCACATGTCCACCATGAATGTTTCTCAGAGACCTTCTCCCGTCCTGGGGCTGCTGGGCGGTCCCACAGTCCCATGTACCTCGATCCTGAACGTTTAGTCCAGCTAGGCCTATGCCTTGGAGCCCTGGGACAAGGGGCCCATGCTCGTTCTCACGGAGCCTTATGTAAAGCACACAAGGATGTGAACGATTGATGCTGGAGCCAGGGACCAGGGAGAGCAAGAGGTGACCTGCACTGGGGGAGGGTCTTAACTCTCAGATCAGGTCATATTTGGATCACCCAGAGATCCAGTGATGACTGATAGCTGTCCAATACCATCTGTAGTGCACAAAATCCTCATCCTTCCTCTGTCTCCGTTTCCTCATCTTATACAGGGAACAATAACATTACCTTCCTCACAAGGCTGTTGTGGGGTGAATGAATGAATAATGGGACGTGCTTAGAACAGTGCCTGGCACATCATAAATTCTCAATGAATGTTAGCTATGTTTTGGTGGTTGTTGTTATGATGATGATTATTTATACATTCATTCAAGCCCAGAGCCTTATAAGTAAGGGTTTGTGTTGGATGAATGATTGAAATAAATGCAAGTGGATAAAATATTGGCAGCAAATGACATCAAAGATTGAAATAGGGCTTCCCTGGTGGCGCAGTGGTTGAGAGTCCGCCTGCCAATGCAGGGGACACGGGTTCGTGCCCCGGTCCGGGAAGATCCCACATGCCACGGAGCGGCTGGGCCCGTGAGCCATGGCTGCTGAGCCTGCGCGGCTGGAGCCTGTGCTCTGCAACGGGAGAGGCCACAACAGTGAGAGGCCTGCATACCGCAAAAAAAAAAAAAAAAAAGATTGAAATAGACACTTGATTTGCCCTTGATTTGGTCTGATTAGTTATCATGATCTGGAATCCTGGGAAACTGCTGAATAGGGAGGCTCAGAATAGACAGTTTTCCTCTGTACTGAGTACAGCAAGGTACACACGGGGCTTCTGCACTTTGCAACCCACAAAGTGGGCAGGTTCCTTACCCATTTTGCTCATCTCTCTCCTTGCCAGACAGTAAACTCTTCCAAGGCAAGGACCATGACTTACAGGCACTCCGAAACCAAGTGTCAACATGGCTGCGGGGACAGAGCATGTGCTTACAAATTTGTATTGAATGAATGAATGAATATTGTCTGATTGACCCAGAAAATGACAGGACTAAACCTTTGATAAAGGACCTCAGAGCCTTGGCCTGTGAGGGACTGGGGAATCAGGGGTTAATTATTACCCCTTGAATTGGATTAGATTAGATGTTCACCGTTCACTGAAATCGGATTAGGCTGTGTCCAGTTCCAAAGTGGTGAAGAGGTTGGACTTTGGGGTCCATCAAATCTGGGAGGAAATGTCTCAGGCACGCCCCAGCTTTGTAAACATAGTCAAGTTATTTAATTTCTCTGGGCCTCAGTTTCAGCATCTATAAACTAGACTTGATGATATTTGCTTCTCAGGGATGCTGTGCAAACAAAATTGTCCAAGGTGTGTAAAGCCATTTGCCCCCCGGGGAGGGAGCCGTATCTTTTTTTTCCCCTTTAAAATTGTTTTATTCAATACAAATTATGTCAGTAGTATAAACTGTTAAAAGAAACAAGTTTTGAGTGAATGGGTCAATTTGCCAAATTGGCTATTTGGCAAAATGATTCTTAGCAAGTTGATTTTTGGCAAAGTAGACCTAGTGTTCTCTTACCCCATCACCTTCTCTGCCAGGGGTGGAGGCAATGAAACTTCATTATAGATTCTGTGAAGTGGGGATGATAGCAGCCCTCTCCTCTCTCAAGGGATTTGGAACCACTTATGGTGGTGTAAGTGATGGAAGAGTCCTTTGTAAACTGTAGAGTGAGGTGTACATGTGAGGATCACAAACACGGCCGGAGTAGCAGAGAGAATTTGAACCTGGAGCCCAGCTGGAGTAAACCTCTCAGCCGGGGGGATAGGACTCAGAAAAGACCCAGAAACCCAGTGGCGAGCTTCATCCACAAGGCCATGGACTCAGACTGCCTGGGTTCAAGGCCTGCCTCTGCCTCTCTCTACTGTCTGCGACCCTGGGCAGTGACTTAATTTCACAAGGCCTGAATGCCCTTGCTGGTGAGGTAGCGTTACAGTAAGTACTTTGTGGGGCTAGGGGCAGGGACGAGCCTGTGAAGTGCTCAGTCCAGCTCCTGGGACACAGTAGCACCCAGTAAATGGGGCTGCTGCCTGTTCTCCACAACCTCACTCTCCCACCCACTCTCCAGGGGCAGCAAGACCTCCTGCCTCAGCTGGTCCAGTCTTGGGTTTGCACAGTATGAGGAGAAAATAAACCAGAAGGACAGCAAGGGAAGGGGAAGCAGGGTGACCCACCTTACAGGGGAGGTCATTATCGTAGGAGGCAGGGACAATCGTGACCCCCATTTCACAGGTGGGGTCACTGAGGCACTGCTGGCACCAGGCTTCACATCCAGGCCTGTTTGTGCTCAAGGCCAGTGCTCATTGAGCTCAGCCAGGATCCCTCTGTGGCGCTGACTCCAGACACCATGTGGGTCCCCAGGGCCGGAGGAGAGCACACGGACAGAAACCAAGTGGGTGCTTGGCCCAGCCCAGCTCCCCATCCCCACGCCGACTCCTACTCCTTCCCCATTCCTTCCACCCCCTAACTATGACCCCGTGCCCTGGGGTGCTCTCCCGGGCTGGTGTCCCTGTCAGCCTCTCCAGGATGCTGGGACAGGGACGGGAATCACCAGCTTGGCCTGTGTCCTTCTCTGCCACAGATAACAGGTAATTGCTTTATCTCACTCTCACTCTTTATTACTTCCCTGAGGAGATGCTATAACCACGGCCTCCACAAATTAGGTCAGTCTCCTGGCTGCAAGCACACACCAAGGGGCCACTGTCAGGGAGGAGTGAGCTGTGGAGGGGAGATTATATCTTCGGGTGGCAGGGACACACTGTCCCTTGGCTCAGGACGTGCCGACAGGCCACGGATGACTCCTGGGAGTATAGGCAGTGCCCTGCCGAAGAAGTGCTGGATCCAGAGGTAGAAGTGTGAATCTTGTCGTGGGCTCTGCCCTAGGCTTGCTGTATGACCTCAGGCCCAGCACTTAACCTCTCTGGGTTCTAGGTTTTTCTTGGGTCAGATGGGGACAGTAACTCTTTCCCCCATGATACTCAAGCCAGCTTGGAGCTGGGAGACATCGATTCCATGTATTCTCAGTGTGTTCTAGATTCTTGTGGTAGCTTCTTTCTTTAAAATAGCTTTATTGACATACATTTGCACATATTTAAAATGTACAATTTGGTAAGTTTTGACATATGTGTACCCCTGGGATGCCATCACCACAATCAAGATAGTGAACACAGGGCTTCCCTGGTGGCGCAGCAGTTAAGAATCCGCCTGCCAATGCAGGGGACACGGGTTCCAGCCCTGGTCCGGGAAGATCCCACGTGCCGCAGAGCAACTGAGCCCGTGTGCCACAACTACTGAGCCTGCGCTCTAGAGCCCGTGCCCTACAAGAGAAGCCACCACAATGAGAAGCCCGTGCACCGCAATGAAGAGTAGCCCCCTCTCTCCACAACTAGAGAAAGCCCGCATGCAGCAACAAAGACCCAATGCAGCCAAAAATAAATAAATAAAATTAATTAATTAAAAAAAAAAAGATAGTGAACACATCGATTCCCTCCCCACATTTCCTCTTGACCCTTTGTGATCCCTCCTTCCCCTCCCCACGTCCACATTCCAGGCAACCCACCGGCTCATCTGCCTCCTTTCACTATAGATTCATTTGCACGTCCTAGAATTTTATACAAACGGAATTATACACTATGTATTCTTTTTGTCTGACTTCTATTTTGAGATTCCTCCATATTGTGTATTTCAACAGTACATTTCTCTTTATTGCTAAGTCACCACCCATTAACGGATATGCTACAACATTTTTATTCATTTATCTGTTGATAGATACCTGAGTTGTTTCCAGTTTGGGGTGATTGCACATAAAGCTGCCATGAATATTCATGTACAAGTACTGAATGCTTTCGTTTCTCTTGGGTAAATACCTAGGAGTGGAAGGGCTAGTCATAGGGTTATAGGTGTTTGTTTAATTTTTCAAGAAATGAAAAATTGTTCTCCAAAATAGTTGTACCATTTTACGTTCCCACCAACAGTATATGAGTTCAAGTTCCTCCACATCTTCACAAACACTTGACACAATCAGTCTTTTTAATTTTAGATGTTCCAATAGGCATGTGGTGGTATCTCATTGCAGTGCTTCTTCCAGAGAAGCACGTGCGTGTCCACACCCTGTGCCCAAGGCCAGTTGTCTTTCTTAATTAGGAGTTGAGGCAGGACGTGGGGACCCCTGGAGTCCTCTGTGTGAATCTTTCATTCTTCCCTTCTGCTACTGGAGAGGCCGCTGGGGACACACGGTGACCTCCCAAGTACCTTTCCTGCCTTGGAATTCTGGGACAAACGTACTTGAGACCAAGCTCTCACCTTTGGTAAAAATTCTCTGGCCTCTCAATATCATTGTCCTATGTCCACTTGGGTGTTTAATATTTATTGGCATTCAGTGCCTTGGGAATAAGGTCTCTCTCCCTGGGAGATCCTGGGATCCCAGGATGAGGTGGTGGGGTAGCCTGAACCACCTGGCCTGGAGCTGGGAGCCAAGAGGACTGGGTCTGGGGTGGGACCCATGGCTTCTTCAGAACACCATCGTCAGGGGTATGACAGCAGCTGAAGGGCTCAGAGGCCCTCCACGCTGGGAGGCTCCCTGGTTCTGAGGCCAAGTCAGAGGGCTCTTGCCCCCCCAAACCTTCTGTCCAGGCACAGATCTTCTCCAGAAGAGCTGGCACGCACGGAACAAAATTCGTTGGTTACATTTAGGACCAAATGCTTCTCATCATGTGTCTTCCATCAGAGAAAGCTGAGATATGGTTAAAGTCACCTGGAAGTAAGAGTGGAAGAATGGGTGTTTCAAATGTCCTTCTAAGATGCAGTGGGTATCACAGTCTGAGCCCTCCCATTATTCTTAGCGATCGGAAGTGAGGCCACCCACAAAAAAACTGTCTTGCGTTTCATGTGGGAAATGTCCTAGATTTTCTTGTTTATCTTAAAGAGCTTGGGAGGAAGTATTCATGGAGATGTGGGAGACATGGCCAGTGACTCAGGAGGCATGATTTCCGCAAAGAAAGGGACCGCTCAGAAAATCAAGTCCAAAGCCCTCCCTCCATCATTTCAACCATTTCTAAAGGAAAAATTTGAGGTCCAGAAAGGTGAACAGACCTGCCCCAGGCCATCCAGTCATTATGACGTAGAGCTGGGACAATGTCTCTAAAATGAGGCAAAACATGGGGCTGCACTAGTTCCCATGAAGTAAGGAGGGTCCTTAACCACAAAAATAACATTGTGAGGGACTCGACGGAGGACGCACACGACTCCCCTAGCACCCAACTTCTCAGAGGCGGAAAATGTCTAACTCTTCGGGAATAAGATACCATGAAAAGAACAACTACATCAACTGAGAAACAAAACCACAATTCTAATTTCTATAATTATCTAAAAATTTCAAAAGCTTGCACAAGCTTGGGGGGAAAAAAAACGATCTTAAAAACTATGGCCTCTGGGACCTGTCAGACAAAAATCATTAACCAGTGTCCTGGGTTCCCTGGAGGGAGGTGACGGTTCAGAAGCATAGACAGCGGCCCACGAAGCCATCCTTAATCTTGTTTCATCTGTGCCTCTAAGAGAGCACTGCCTTCCCCTACAGTCACAGAGTAAATCAGAGAGTTCATGGAGCATCGTTTGAACTCAATTGCCTCTACCTGAAGAGCCAGGGCGAGTATGTTCACAGGGTGACATGACATCTTTAGGGTTCTGAAAGCACCCAGGTCCCCCAGACATCTCCCCGACCAGTATCCCACCTTGTGAGAAATTCCACCATCGTTCTTGTATTTGGGTTAAGCTATTTTCATCTCCGTGACAAAACACAGGTCATGTTCCTATGATTGTAGGGTTGAGGATGATTTGAAGCAATGTCCTTCTCCTCCAAAGGCTTGAAATCTAGTTGAGCGGATAGAATATTTACATGAGGTTAATGCCCAGGCTAATACGGTAGCTGATGATGGTCAAATAGTAAGGGCTAAAAGATCTCTGAGGATAGTGAGATCTGAGTGGTTTGGGCTGGTCAGAAACCCTTTCTGGAGTGGAAGGTGTCGAGAGGAGTTGATCTGAGCCTTAAAGTTTGAGAAAAACAAGCAATAGCAGAAGGCGCTCTTGGCAGGGGAATGCATGAAAAAGGTATGGGGGCAGGAGTGTGTGTGACAGTACGTATGACACAGGGGAGGGAGGAGGGGTGAGAACAGTAATTAGTATAGTATGGCTGATGGGGGAGGGGAGGGGAATAATAAGAGAGGAGGCCAAAGAAATATGAGGGGGCCATTCTGAGGGGGCGAATTCCTCCCTTTGCTGGAAGGTGAACCTGTGGCACGCCCTCATACTCTAGCTCCTCTTGCCCCCGAGTAATACTTCCTCACCTCCCTGTGCTTGGTGACCCATCACCCCACTTCCGTGGGTCCCCCATACCGCAGAGTAAACGCCTGACAGAGCCGAGACTGTGGTACCTCCGCTTGGGGGTGCAGGTGGGAGAGCAGAGCTTTGACCTCAGCAAAGAAGCACGGAAGCAGAGTCCAGTCTGAGAAGGAAGAGGGGTATTCGGGGCAGGTGGACAAAGCTGAGGACTCCAGGGTGGCACCTGGACTTAGGTCTCGGTAGGAGGGAAGGTCCTTGATTAAACCCCACCCAGTCCAGGACTTCCTGCGGGCTCCTGCAGGGCGGGGACACAGGGGGAGAAGGGTAGCCCACATTGCTCGTGGTCTCTGAGCCCGGGGGCTGGGGGAGGAGGGGAGAGAACAGCCTGTTCTTCGGGGGAGAAGGCTGCCCAGCTAACTGGCTCTGAAAGCATTTGGCCGGAGAGAAGATGCTCGAGTGGCCTGCTAGGCCCCAGCCGGCTAGGAGCTCCCCATGCATCCATCCAGGCCGGTGCTCCCCAGCTGGGCTGCCTGCAGAGGGGCAGGGCCTGACGCCGGAGAAATTGCTCACCACCTGCCCATCTGTGGAGAGCAGAATCGGCACCACTCGGGGCTCCAGCACCCCACCTCTAACACCCCTTTTCCGGGCCCCCACTTTGCAGGGCACTAGATGCAGCTGTGAGGAGCTTGAACATCAGAGATACTCAGTCACCTGAAGGAAAACCACATCCTAAAGCTACTACAATGACAGGTGCAGTGACGTGGCACTCACTGTGGGCAGGCCCTGTGTCAAAGCACCCAACTGTACAGCAACTCCTTTCTTTTTTAAATTAATTAATTTATTTTTGGGACTGTGCTGTATCTTCGTTGCTGTGCGCAGGCTTTCTCTAGTTGTGGCGAGCGGGGGCTACTCTTCGTTGCGATGCGCGGGCTTCTCCTTGCGGTGGTTTATCTTGCTGCGGAGCGCGGGCTCTAGGCGCGCGGGCTCAGTAGTTGTGGCTCGCAGGCTCAGTAGTTGTGGCTCACAGGCTCTAGAGCGCAGGCTCAGTAGCTGTGGCACACGGGCTTAGTTGCTCCACGGCCTGTGGGATCTTCCTGGATCAGGGCTCGAACCTGTGTCCCCTGCATTGGCAGGCAGATTCTTAACCACTGCGCCAACAGGGAAGTAGCCCCAGGAGGTAAGTCGTATCATCCACACCCCCCATTTTACAGATGAGAAAACGGAGGCACTCCCAGACCTTGAGCTGCCCAGCCCTGCCAATGCTGAAGAGTGAAGGACGTGGCTCGTTAGTCAGTCCAATACAAAATGGACCACACGAACCAAGTGCTCCCCCAGGGGACAGAGCCTGAGGGAGAGAGGACAGGGAGAGAGCTACGAGAGCCACCTGGGACACCCAGGAACTGTGCTGGGGCTTTCCCTCCTGTTATCAGCTCCCGAGACGCCCCAGACATAGTTGGCACTGACAGATGTTGGTGACTGAATTCTCTCGGTTCAATTCATAGAAATCATGCAAAAAATTATTTTGGCCATTTTGTAGAATAGGAACAGAGGCTCAGGAAGGTTCAGTGACTTTTGCAAGGTGACACAGTAGTACCAGGAAGAGCCAGGATTCAAACCCAGACCAGACTCTAAAGTGCAGCCCTTTTCACCATCCTAACTGGCTTCCGTCAGCTGGTCAGGGGCTCTGGGGACCAGGATCGCCCTGAAATCACCTGAAGACTCTTCCCTGGGAGGCTCTGGAGGCCAGCCTTTTGGGGGCCTGTAGAACTGAGAGGTTGGGGTCTGGGGTCCCATCTCCCTCGGAGTCCTGGCCGCGGGGCCCCATCCCAGAAGCCCCCTGCGTTGCTTTGACCCTGTTGGGAGGGCAGGGGTGCCTCCCGCCTCTCTCCCTACCGCAGTGCCTCGGCCAAACAGGCCAGCTGCTCTACTCTCCTCTGCCCTGAGCCTGCCTCTCACCCACCCTCTCTCCCCCAGACCCCTGGTTTCCTGCGTCTGGTCTCCTCGGCATGACTGGGTTTGCACGCCACAAAGCAGTTCTTCCACAGCATTGTCTCTATGGAGGCTCTGCAGATCCACCTCCCAGGTGATCTCCCCCTTGGATCCAGAAGTTTCTGGCCCAGAGGTGTCTCCCTAGAAAAGACATCCTGCTTGGGAGTGCAGTGTCGCTGTGGCCCCCTGTGGGAATCTGGGTGCAGGAAGGAGGAGGAGAGGTGGGTTAGGGGAAGACCTCTCGTGTCGCAGTTTGGCCCAGGCCGGGTCCTTCTTTCCAGTCTGCTGTGCCTCGAGCCCCCGTGAGCTCGTCTCTGCGTCCAGGGCTTGGCACCCATGGCAACCTCCCCCTGCCTCTCCCACCAGCCTCCTGGGCTGGGGCCCACTGAAGCCTGTAAACTGCTTTATTAGATTAAAGCAAACATCTGCGAAAGAAGAAAAGCAAAACCTTAATTGGAGGCCCCTGGGGACGTTTGCAGAGACAGATGGTAGAGGATCTAATGAAATCACCTCCTACAACCTCTGTGCAGAACTCGCAGATAAAACACCATTGCCCAGCAACAGAGCTTTGCTACCTGGAGGCCCGATAAGGGGCTTAGAGGAGCTGTGTGTTTGGAAAATGTGATTTTGCAGGCAGGGCCAAGGGTATGTTGACTCTGCCCAATGCCCTGGGCTCCCCCATCACATGAGCAGCTGCCACTTTCTCTGGGGTACAGGCAGGAAGCTGCTCTGAAGGAGCCCCTTGGCAGGGACTCCTCACATGGAGGTGTCCTGAGCCCCAGAGCCAGAGGAGCAGCGGTTCACTCCCTGGGATTTGGTGCTCCTCAAAGGGGACATTTCAGGGCACCTGGGGCAGTGGTGGCAACGGCTTCCTCTTCTCTCCCTGACTCCTGGTTCAGAAGCATCTCTGCAGGCCCTCTGGAAGGAAGTGGGGTGTCTGGGCTGCTGGGAGCTAGCTAGGCCTGATGGGCACATCTACACAACACCCTGGGGCCTCTGGGTTCCTCCCACCTTCTGCTGCCCGTCTTCTCCCAGTGATTCTTGTTTTCTTCAAAGTAAAAGCCAAAGTCCTCACAAGGCCCACGAGGCCCTACCTGATCTGGCCCAATATTGTCTTATCCCCGACTAATCTCTGCCTCACTCACTCTCTTCCAGCCACCTTGGCCTTTTTAATCTGCCTCAAATCTGCCAGGTGTAGTCCTGTCCCACCGCCTTTGCACTGACTGTTCATTCTGCCTGGAATGTTCTCCCAGATGTCCACATGGCTCTCTCCCTTGACCCTTCTCAATGGGGCCCTACCCTGACCGCCTGTTTGATGAGGTCACAACTTCCCACCCAGCTATTCTCAGGCCCCTTACTCTGTTCTGCTCCTTCTTTTTTCCCAACATCACCACCTTCTGACCTACTGTATAATGTGCTTATTTATTAGGTTTTATTGGGTTTTTTAACCATTTTTTAAATTGAAGTATAGTTAATTTACAGTGTGTTAGTTTCAGGTGTACAGCAAAGTGACTCAATGATCTATCTGCCTATCTATCTATCATCTATTTTTCTTTTCCATTATAGGGTATTACATTATAGGTTTTACGTTATAACCATTATAGGTTATAATTTCCATTATAGGTTATTACAAGATATTGAATAGAGTTTCCTGTGCTATACAGTAGGTCCTTGTTGTTTATCTACTTTATACATAGTAGTGTGTATAATTTCTCTCTCCTCCTGCCCTCACTACCTGCTTTGGTAACCATAAATTTGTTTTCTATGTCTGTGAGTCTATTTCTGTTTTGTAAATAAGTTCATTTGTATCATTTTCTTAGATTCCACATCTAAGTGATACCATATAATATTTGTCTTTCTCTGTCTTATGTTTTATTGTTTATTGCCTGTCTCCTCAACCTCCAAGAAGTCAGGGGTCTTCTTCTCTTCACCAGCATACTCCAAGCCTTGAGAACAAAGCCTGGAACACAGTAGGTGCTCAATAAATGTTTGTTGAATGAAGGTCTCCCCTTCCCTGTCCCCTAACAGCTTTGGTAGAACTGGGGAGAAAGAGGCTGGGTCCAGAGAGGCCAGAGTGCACCTCCCGAGGTAACTGTGCACCCCTGGGGAAGGCCTAGGGCAGCCCTACCCGCATAGCCCCACCACTAGCAACCTCGGGGGGAGGGGAAGGCGGTCTTGTCCAGGAAGGAAAACCCAAGGCCCGGCGCCAGAAGCACTTGGCTCCCATCACAGCCCTGTGTGACTTGGGACAAGGCACTGCCCATCTCTGAGTCTCAATTTACTGTCAGATGATATTAACATTTACCTTCTTTATCTAAAAGCAGTAAACTTCCACATTCCGGCTTTCCACACGACAGCCTGAGGTCGACTCCTGCCTCTGCCACTCACCAGGCTGTGTGGTATTAGGCATGTTTGGGACCTCTCTGAACCTCCACCTCCTGATATTAATGATAGGGTTTCATCACAGGTGTGTGAAGCAGTCACTATGTGCTAAAGGGTCAGGTGCTGCGGTTCAGATCTCATTTACACTCAGTACAACTGTGTGCCCTGCATCTTCACAGCCACGTTTCAGGTGGGGACACTGAGGCAGAGAGTAGGAAACGAACCAGGGTCACTTGGAGACTCGCTGGTAGCTCCTGGGTAGACTCTGCATCTGGCTCCAGGGCTCTCTCCACCCCCTCCTTCCAGCGCTGTAGCTTGCCTGATGCAACGTCCGCTCCCCAACCCAGAGGATTCTGGCCTTGGCCCTTCCTCACCATCGGGACCTCACCTTGGTCAGAGGCCTGGAAGTGGTCTAGAGCTGACAAGCTACTTCCTGGGTAGGACGGGAGTCTAAAGAGCGACCCTCCAAATTAATGTGAAGAACGGTCAAGCTCCAGAGCCAGGGATGGAGGGAAATCTATCAGGGGACAGAGGGCTGGAGTCCTAGAGGCTCTGAGCTCCACGTGGCTCAGGATGGAGGCCCATCAAGGGATCGAGGGATGGATGCTGTCAGACCACCCACACCCCAGACAGAGCACGGGGGAGCGGGGGAAGGGGCAGTCGGCAACTTGACGTGGGTTCTGCAAGTCAAGGGTCAAGGATTCGAGGAATTGGTGGAGGGGTGGGAAGGAACCGGGGGTGGAGGGTAGGGGGCGAGGAGAGGAAAGGAAATCAATAAGGAGTGTGCTAGCAATAGTGTGTGCAGGCAAGCCCGACCCCAGGGTGAGGAACCAGCTGAATTCCTCAGGGAGCCAATGAGAAGCTGTACAAAAAACCTCTCCTTGGAATAGCGCCCAGGGGTGAGGAAGGTGGGGTGCTTCTAAATGAACTTCTGACACTTGTCTTCCATTGGCTTCCCCCCAAATATTTACCTTCCCATATTTTGACACCCGTGGAAGCCTAAAATCCTTTTCCTTTCTCTTGTCACTTCTCTACAAATTTATTTGTTAAGATGCTATATAAGCCCAAGTTCTAACCATCTCTTTGAGTTACTCATCACCGAGATTTCTCCTGTGTGAGGTGCACCACATGCATTAATAAACTATTTTTCTCTTGTTGAAAAAATAAATAAATGAACATCTGAGGGCAAGTCCCTGAGCTTTCAGCTTCCGGTGAATGCGAGCAGAGCAGACTTCTGGGTTTCTGTGAAAACCCTTTGGGCACCAAGGGGTAGATTCTGGCAGTGGGCAGTGGCCCAGGACCCTGAGAGGCCCAAGAGACATGGTCAGGGCTTGGACTGCGTCTGCTAGAGTTAGGCTCACTGGCTTGAGGGGAGCAACTGGGGCCGCAGCCAGCCCTGAGTCTGCCGCTCCCCATGGGCACAGACAGGCTGCCTCTGGGGTCTCCCTTGGTGGTGTATTCTGGGGGACTGCACTTCTGTGAGAGCCATCTCCGAAGTCCTGGGAGACCAGCTCTGGTGGGGGCTCTGGTGCCCCTCCCCAGTGGGCACCCCCAGCAGGGCTCCACTCCCCCAGCTTAGAGCCTGGAGCGCTCCCAGGGATGCTAGCTGGGGGGCAGCTTTTGCCCCACAGAGAGACTAGATGCTGATTCTGTCCCCCTGCTCTCACTCCTCAGACCAGAAGGCAGCCACCTTCATGCAGCCAGTATCCTCACACAGCAGTGGCCATAGAGAGTGCTTTCAAATTTTTTATCATGGTAAAATACACAGAACATAAAGTTTACCATTTTAGCCACTTTTAGGTTTACAGCTCAGTGGCATTAAGTACCCTCACATTGTTTCACAACCATCACCACCTATCCACATAATTTTTTATCTTCTCCAACAGAAATGCTGTTCCCATAATGCAAACCCCCCATCCCCCCTCCCCAGCCCTGCTCCTGGCAACCTCCATTCTATTTTCTGTCTCTGAATTTGACTAAAGAGTGAGTCCTTAAAAAGCATTTCAGTGTCGTTCTCACTGCCCAAATCTGCCTTCTGTTCTCCCCTCCTCCCCACCAGCCCCAGGTTGGTCCTTGGACTCTGGAGTTAGGGGGTAGCATTTTGGCTGCCAGTCCCATACCTCTTTCATCCATTTCTTCACTCTTTTCATTCACTGAAGCAATGGAACAATTGAGGGCCAGGAGAACCAGTTCTGGCTCTTACAACTTGCTGTGTGATCTTAGGTAAGTGCCTTTCCATCTCTGAACCTCAGGAATGGGACTAGAATCTTGGCAATACCAGTGTCACTCACTGAGTTTCTCACAGACCTGGAAACTGATCGTTTTAAGGCATTAATTCAGACAACTGCCCATTAACCAGGAGATTTCTATGCCCGTGATCAAACCCTGAAGTGTTGACATCCTTTATAAAGCCTGCATGGTTTGAATGAATTTAAATGGTGTTGTCTGTGATATGGAAATAAATAGTGCCTGGCATTGAGTAGTCCTTTTCCTTTGACATAGTGACAAGGGGTCTATAAGCACTCCCACCATCAGCACTTATTCACCTGGACACCCTCCACCCCAGTGTTGCTGTTTGTTGTCAGAACTGTTCACTGTCCTTATTGGCTATTTCCTTGTTTCAGTTGGGGTTCAGGTGCAGAAAGCAGGATAGTAAACGACTTACAGAATCACTGGGAGGACTGAAGAAGTTGACTGTAGTGTGTTTCCAGAAACAGCTCACAAAGCCACACCCCAGAACTGAGCTGCCACAGGAGCTGCCCATGCCAGGATCAGGAAACCTCTTGCCAAGTCAGAACACTACCACAGCCACTGACTCGAGAGCCACCCACCTCTGCCATGTCCACAGGAGCAACATATTGGCTCTGCACCCTGTCTCTCTTCACACAGTTCCTGAGCAAATACCTCTGATTGGTGGAACCTAAATCACATCCAAGTCTTCAGCTGCAAGGGATTCTGGGAACTGTAGTTTTTAGTTTTCCTACTTCTGCCCACCTGGAGAGGGTTGGAATGGAGGTTGAACAATCTAAACCACAGTGTCCTCCATATACTCACAAGGTAAAGAACTCCTGACTTTGCTTTGCCCCCTGCCTCCTGCCCTCGGTGAGCTATGCTATAGCTCCCACCACCTACTCAGCTCAATGCTTCATCTAACATACAAAACCAAGGCAGTATATATACTTAGCTACAATCATAACACATTCTGTGCGTGGGTCAAAATTTGGCAGTAGATCTGGGAAACTGTCAGGGGGAGCCAGGAGCAGTGGGTAGACTGAGAAATACTGGTTCCCTAGTACTCTAACATGATCCTAAGATGGGCTGCTAAGCCCACCTTCAGAGCAGACCGTCCTTCTCTCAGATTCCTCTTACTGCATAATTGATGGAGAGTTAACCACATCTTGGCCTTAGGTTTTTGCATTTCAGCAGGAGTGATTCACAGAAAGAACATTTGTTCGGGGGGGGGGGGGGGGAAACAAACAAACAAAAAAAACAAGGACCTGACCATGGGCGCCAGATGACAGGTATTTGCTTTAAGCAGAAGCAGCTCCAGAATGTCAAGACAAGAGGAGCTCAGGGGCAGCGATCTGATTAGAAATGGGGGCTAGAGAACTTGTTCAAAACTTTATATATAAAGCCAGGACATGGTTTTTTATGGAGATTGCCTGTATAGACTTGGAGCAATAAATAGAGTCTTTCACCATGTTTCATCCACCTAAAGCTGGAAAAACATTAATTGTCTTTCTCAGAGATGAGAAACCTTAGAAAGCCTGAAGGCAGTAGTTTTGGATGGGGGTTGATGATGAAGATCAGTTAAACATAAGGCTGGTAGAGGGCGTAAGGCATGGGAAATAGAGGGAGGTGACACAGACAGACGACTGGTCCCCACACTCCACCGTTTCCTAGCTGTGTGACCTTGGAAGAGTTCCTCCATCTCTCTGAGCTTTGGCTTCTGCATATGAGAAACAGAGATGTTGATATATTAGGCACAGGTTTATTGTAATGATGAAATAAAATAACATGTATAAAGCCCTGTAGCAGATGTCAGTGTTCCACCTATGTCCCCTTGCACCACCTCGGAAGTTACCTGTAGACAGTTCCCATACATGCCAACAGCTTCCGGTGTTTCTCTGTCTGAGGGTATTCTCTGGCAGTGGGAGTTTGCTTGTCCCTTTCACAGAGCAGACAGGAAGTGCGGGGAAATCAACGTCTTCAGGTGAGACCCTCAATGAGGGAAAGGAATCGACAGGTAAGTATCCCAGCGTCCTCACCCCAGTGGAAAAATCCCGAGGTGTGTCCTACACAGTTTCTCAGTAAGTCCCAGCTAGACTGAGTCTCCACTGCCCTGAGTGGTAACTTGCTTATCAATACACATTTCATTGGTTCTTTACCTTGTCTCACTTTCCTACTCCCTTGCTCATGGAAAAACTTCCAAATGAAGCACTCCCAAATCCTCGCTTAGGGTCTGCTTTTGGGGAAACCCAATCAAAGACAGGCATCTGGGGCTTCCCTGGTGGCGCAGTGGTTAAGAATCCGCCTGCCAATCCAGGGGACACGGGTTCGAGCCCTGGTCCAGGAAGATCCCACAGGCCGCGGAGCAACTAAGCCCGTGCGCCACAACTACTGAGCCTGCGCTCTAGAGCCCGCGAGCCACAACTACTGAAGTCCGCGCGCCTAGAACCCATGCTCTACAAGGGAAGCCACCGCAATGAGAAGCCCGCGCACCGCAACAAAGAGTAGCCCCCCGCTCGCTACAACTAGAGAAAGCCTGCGCACAGCAACGAAGACCCAACGCAGCTAAAAATAAATAAATAAAATAAATAAATTTATTAAAAACAAAGACAGGCATCTAACCCAATGCCTGGCTCCTTAAAAGGGACCCATCAACAGCACCGTACAGGGTTCCTCATCAGAACCATAACACAGAAATTATTTGAGTGGCTATTTTTTCAGTTCTCCCAAGAATGGTGCATAATTCGTACCATTCTAGACGCATGCAAGAGACACTAATTCATGGTGAATGCCTTAGCGTATTGGGCTTCATTCTCTTGTAAAACTGCATCCGTAAACAAGTATAATAATTGTGTCTACGTCATAGGGCTGTATTGTAACTCTTAGAACAGTGCCTGGTTCTTAGCAAGTTTTCCACAAGGGTTAGTTGTTGGCATCACCCCCATGGGTTGTGTGGTACAGAATGTTCATCGTCCTCCAGTATCCCGTCTTCCTTTAGTAATCAGAACCTCCCCGTGGCTGCCCAGTCTCCCTTACAACTAGGTGTGTCCACGTGCCTAAGTCCTAGCCAGTGGGCTGGGAGAAGTGTTGCAGGCAAGGTCTGCATCAGAACCTTACAGAGAAGCTTCTTGGTCTCCGTCTACCGTTTGCCCCCTTTGAGATGGTTGAGAAATGGTGGCAACCAGAATAGCTGCCTTGATATCAAAGGTGGAAAATGTTTGTTGAGGATGACAGAGCCACCCCGTGGATCCAAACTGTTCACTCTGGGACTGTTGTGGAAGAGACAAACAAGACCCCATCTTATTTCACTCTATTTTAGGGTCTTTCGTTCCAGTGGCTTACCCTTACCTAACCAATCCAGCCCAAAGCCAAAGATGGGATCGATGCATGTGAGTTTTCTCTTTCTTTCAATTTTCCATTGTGCCGACCACGTGCCCAGCACTATGCCAGAAACTGAAGTCGAAAGATGAGCAGGACGCAGACCAAATCCCAAGGAGCGCAAAGTGTAACGAGATAGAAGGATCTAGAGGCAAAAAATGCCGACCACGTGTGATAAACACTCACACAAATGTTGTGGAGGCAGAGAGGAGGGAGCAGTTACCTCAGGTCCTCAAAAGGATGGAAGCATTTGCCAGGCTTTAGGGGAGGGAGTGGAACGATAATGAGAGGCATTCCAGGGAGCAGTAACAGCATGTGAGAAATCATGAGATGGGGGGAAACATGGGCACTTGAGCAAAACAAGCTCTAGGTCCAACTTTACCATTCACTGGCCATGTGGCGTCTTGGAAGCTCATGTTAGCATCCTGGGTCTCTGTTTCCAAATCTGCAAAGTAGAATAAAAACAATCCTGCTCTAACTTAGGCTGAGGCTTACCGTGAGGGCTCAGTGATGAAACATTCTGAAGAGCTATGTGGCATGGTGTAAGTGCTAGTTACTGGCGTCGTCACTCGTAAAACCTAGTTTGGGAGACTTTTGCCGGTTGGTTATGCGTAGCTTCACGGGGCAAACAGGATCAGGCTTCTGGAGAACTAGTGCTCCCGGGAAGGTGGCAGGTGCTCTGAAACTTCCCAGGAGAAAAATCCACTCAGCTTGGAAAGTGGTTCAACTTTCTCCACGGCAGTTGGGCAATGCACAGCAAGTGTCTTAAAATGTCCATTTTCTTCGACTGAGGAGTTCACCTACTCTTATATGAAATGTCATGAAAGAATTGCAAATGCTACAGAGGTTTGTGTACAGGGTTGTATGTTGCAAACCTTTGCACCACGTTCAGGATGACCCACATCAGAAGGGCACTTATGTTTTCAGTGTTTGACTGAAGTTTTTCACTGGGAACTGTCTTTTACCAAGGGAGTCAGCTCCACAAAGACTATAGAACATACACTTTAAAGTGATCAGTACTTCTCTCTGGGTTGTGTGAGTACAAGTGATGTTCTGTATTTCTGTGCATTTCCAAGTTTTTGAGACAGACTCCATGTTAACGTTCAGCTCTATTCTCCAGGCTGTTTTCCCTCTGCCTCCTTACTATTCCTTGAACACGCCAGGCACATTCCTCCCTCTGGGTATTTGCACTTGCCGTCCCTCTGCCCGGAGCCCTCTGCCCCTGGACACATGCAACCCCCTCCCCCAGCAACTTCAGGTGACTTGCTAAAATGTCACTTCCTTGGTGAGGCCTCCTTAGATCCACCCTCTTTAAAATATAACCCAACCCCTTCCCCCAGCACACCCATCCCCCTTCCCTGCTCCATTTTTGTCCACAGCACTTGTCCCCACCTGACATACCGTGCATACCTACAGCAGCTAAGAGCTGTCCTAAGCACATAGTAGGTGATTAACGAACAGTGGTTAAATGAATGAATACCTGCATGAACAGGACCTTTCTAGTCTCTTTTGAGCTTCTGCCAGCTTTTCCTTTAGGGGTGGGAAGTGGGAAGTAGCAGCAGATGGGAGGGGACTGTTACAGGAAGAAGGAGGGGCTCTTGGACGATGCCAGCTGATGCCAAACTGTTGCCCAGATACCCGCTTCACTATGACAGTGGGGTCAGGTGGCAAAGGGTGAGAACAGTAATGTGGCCGGAGCATAAGGGCCTCAGGGCAGAGAGAAACAAACGAGGAAACCAGCCTTACACACAAACCATCCAGGTTTTGAGAACACTCAGGAGGATGTGAGAGCTGTTCTCAAACACACAAATGGGCTATCAGGCACAAGAAGGTGATCCTAAGGGGCTGAACGAGGTCTAATGAGTACAAGTTACAAAGACCTCTATTTCGGCTTGATATCAAGAACTGTCCCCTACCCCTCCCTCCCCACCCCCCATGAGCGCTGTCCAACAATGGCCAAGGCCCAGGATTCACTCATCTGTGGGTTGAACTTTCAATCAGTACATTCAACAGTTATCAGTTAAGGGCATTTACTCTGTCAGGTGCCCTGCTCAGGACTGTGAAAGCAATGAAGACTAAACGTTATTCAAATAAATAAATGCATATTAGAAATCGTGAAAGCACAAAACTGGGTTGCCAGAGAGAGAGGCCTGATTCAGACAAGGGGTCGGGGACCTCTAGACGGCCTCCTAGATATTTGAGGGAGCCCTGAATGGTGAGCATGCCTCCAGCCAGTGGGATCGAGGAAGCAAGACCCCCTCAGGAGGGGGCCCTCAGGAGCAAGGAGTGGTGCGCTAGAATTGGCAGGACGTCAGCGCACTTCGGCGGCCCACGAGGTCCAGAGACTGGAGGTGACTTGCCCACGGACACACAGCAAGTCGGTGGAGCTGTCGAGGGGTGGACGATCCGCTGAGTCCCCCGTGCCGCCTCCTGGAAGCCAGATATCCGCCTCGCTGCCTCACCCAAGAGCTGTGTGAGGCGGTGGCCATCGGCAACAGCCGTGAGGCTGGGGGTGTTGCGAACTGCGGCCAGACCCCCGGAGGGTAGGGGCGGGTCCTATGACGTCATTTCCGGGGTCCGGGGTGTATATAAGTGGGGCGCGAGGGTGCCACTGCTGCAGTGCCCGAGCCCAGACGGGAAAGGCGGTGGGCGGATCGACAGGCGGACGCACACAGAGACCTTGCGACCCCCATCCCCGCGCCTGTGTCGCCGAGGCCGCCCGGAGCGACCAGTCCAGCCACCCCTCGCCCCAGTGCGCGCCGCGCCCGCCCCCAGACCGCCAGCTGCTCGGCGCCCCGGGTTCGCCATGCGCTCCGCAGCGGTCCTAGCGCTTCTACTCTGCGCCGGGCAAGGTGAGCGAGCGCGGGGCCTTGGGGGAGAGGGTCCCGGGCGCCCCTGCCTGCTCCTGCCCTGCCTGCCCTGAGGTCCGGGCACCGCGCAGCGCCGCGCGCTCCTCCATGCCTTCCCTCCGGCGCGGCGAGTTTTCAGCGCCACGGACAGCGCCTCGCCTCCCACCCGACCCCGCAAAGGGGCCCGGGAGCTGATCCCGCAGGCCTGACTCTTTGACTCGGACTCCCGACCCCGCGGGGCAGGGTCCCCTGACGTCCCCACCCCGTGTCTGGGCTGCTTCAGGGCCGGCGCCGGCTCTGCGTCGTGGCCGACCAAGGTCATCGGGGTAGGTGGGAGGACCGCTGCGGGCTCCCCACTCGCCTGCCTCCCCCTGCATCCTCCCTCTGCCCCCGTCTGTCTACCCTTGACTTCTACCTCTCCCATCCCCCGTCACAGTCCTCCTCTTCCATCTCTTCCGCTCCCCTCACCCTCTTTTCTGTCACCTCTGGGGTCTCTCTGCCTCTGCCTCATCCTCCCCCAGCCCGATCCCACTCAGCCATTGGCCTGAGCTCACACACCCCGTCCAGAGCACGAGCTTTCCCAAGGGGAAGGGTTAGGGCTCTCAGTGCAGCCTCTGGGAGCCACCTCCGGGGTGGGGGGTGGGGTGGGGCAGCAGCTGGGGAAGGGAAATAAAATCAGTTCAGCATCTCATTTGGGTGGAGGTGGTCTTAAGAGGGAGCGCGCCTGATAGAACCAGTCTGGAAGGACCGTTTTCTTCCCTCGGAGCAGAGGAGTGACCCCAGCTCTCTCTTTTTCTTCCTAGTCATTGCCCTCCCTGTGAACAGCCCTATAAATAAAGGGGACACTGAGGTAAGAAGGGGTGAGGGGATGCCCCGGCATGGGGGCCAGGAGCATAAAGCCAAGAGCCAGCACTGCGACTGCTGAGCCTGGGGACGGCTTCGCCGAAAGAAGACATCAAAGTCTGCTAGATTTCCCTGTTCTCCTCCTGTGGGGCCTTCCCCCGCCTCCTCTGAGTTGGGTGTGCAGCCCGATGGGGCCTGTGTCTTACCCGCGGGGCCCAGGTGCCAGGCCCCCTGTCTTGAACGCTCCGAATCTCACAGGCCCACCACGGGCTGGCGGGGGTGACTTCTCTGAGGCTGTGGTTGTCCACCGACCTGCGGGAACAGTTGTCTGCCTGGCTCCGGCCTCCCGCTTTGCTCTTCCCCAGAGCCCTGCCAGCAACACACCCGCCCCGTCCCCCAGTCACTAAAGCCCTGGCTGGCTCTCCCAAAGGGCCACAGTGAGAACACTCTTGATCATGGCTCCTGCACCCAGGGTCCCAGCCAGTTGGGGCTGCTGGTGGAGATCACCCAGGAAAGGGCCTTAGAAGACACTGATGGGGGCTTCTGTGGCCAGCAAAAGACACTCTGTGTTGGGTGTATACTCGAAATTCATTCATGTCTGAGTTGGGGCTGTTTTTCCAGTCTCTGATGTTCACAGATACCTCCACTTGGGAGTCAGAGAACTTTCTACTCCCTGCCTTTTCAGGAGCTGTTTTCTTCTATTCCAGAGAGGCTGTAGTTGAAACCCAAAACGTCAAAGAGATTTCAACCTCAGTTTGCTCATTTCCTATTCATTAGTTACAGACAGCCCTAAATTTAAACGTATACCACTCATTGTAGCTGTGTGATGTTGGGAAGATTCCTTAACTTTTCTGAGCTTCCCCTTTTCCTGTCTATAATAATATTTCCTTTGAGGGGAGTTGTAAGGAATTGGAATCGTGTGAAGTACCTGGCACATAGTTGGTCCTCGGTAAATAAGCATTTTTATTCCTAGAGCTTCCTTCCATGACCTCCCCATCACTCTTAGGACCCATAACCAATTCCTCTCTCCCAGAATCTGTCCTCATGGACTGGTGGTTACCTGATCTCCCCAGTGCAAGGCTTTTGGTTGCAGGGAGACATAGGGTGCAGGCTATAAGCGCCTCCCTGCCAGGTCCCTTATGGGACACACTTTGTATTCAGCAGCCTGGGGTCAGAGACACTGGAGCAGCTGGTGAAGACCTGCATGTTTTAACCTAGGATGCCATGATTACCGTAGAGCCTGTTTGCCGGTTTGCCATCCTGGATCTTTGGATGGGCTGCCTTGGCATCCCGTAGACACAGCCTTCCCCCCCCCCCCCCCCCACTCCCCACCAGTGTTGCCTGTTGCGTGTCTGACACCTCCTGCTCCTCTGCCCAACTCCAGGCAGCTGAAGCAGGTTGGGAGTCGTGATTCCCTCCCTGGGTGTGTGTGGCACTTTATAGAGTATTTTCCCATCTGTGCCTCATCACCCTGGGAGGGGAGTTGGGAAGGTCTTCTCACTCCCATTTTACAGATGAGGAAATTGAGGCTCAGAGAGGTCAAGTCGCTTGCCCAAGATCACACAGCTAGGATATCACACTACAGTTGGCACCATCTTCAGATATCATTCACTTATTGGCTGCCTGATTATCCATAGCGCCTTGCTGGGCACTAGACAAGACTTTCAGAGATATGGCTGCTGTCGGCCTGGGATGGACACCCAGATGTAGCAGATGGATGTGTGCCCACATCCAGCCAGGGGATTCACCTGGTGGGTGACTATGGAGCCAGACTGTGAGGCTGTCACTCCCTGCATGTGACAGCACCATGGATATCTAGAGAGAGTTTTCCAAGTCTTGTTTCCAGACAGGGTAGAGCCAGGAAAGGTCTTTGTTCTCCACTGGGTGGTCCAGAAAGGCCTCCTGGAGATAGCTGACCTTTTGGGCATCTGCAAATCTAAAGACACACCTCTAATGCCCAGGAGCAGCTTCCCCATCTTCAGAGAAACCCTTGGGATGAGAGGGTACAGGTTACCCACCCTCACCTTAGAGGGGCTCCTGCCGGCCTGGTGATTGGGGTGCCTGGCACTTGGTAAGCACTGTGTAAGGTTTTTTGGTTTTGTTTTTAATTATTACTATTGCTGTTACTATGTAGCTAAGAGAGCAGAGCTGTGCCCCTGAACTAGGTGTCCATGGACTCCTAAAGACACAAGAGAATGTCCTTATGTCCTCCATAGAAATTTACCCTGGAACTTCAGGGAACTGAGCCCCATGCCCAAAGCAGCCCCAACCTGCCCCAATCTCTTCCCAGGTGATGAAGTGCATCGTGGAGGTCATTTCTGACACGCTCTCCAAGCCCAGCCCCATGCCTGTCAGCCAGGAGTGTTTCGAGACACTCCGAGGAGGTATGGGCCAGGCTTGGGGTGAGGGGCTGCTGCCTGCTGGGCTGGGGGGCAAGGACATGGGTGTGTGGTTTCGGATGGAATTCAGTAGTCACTGACCAAGTGCCTGCCTCAGCCAGGCCTGTGCAGGGTGGAATAGAGAGATGAAGGGCTTACAGCCCCTGTGAGCCCAGAGATTACAGACTAGCAGAAGGGACAGATATGAACACAATTAACCAGAATCCTGGGCAGAAACAGCAAGCCGCCAGAATGTGAGGTCCCTGTGGACAAGGCTTTGTGTGCTATATCCCCAGTGCCGAGAACAACCCCTGGCACCCGGTAGATACCCTCTAGATGTACGATGAATAAAAGAACACTGTGGGTGGGTGGGCATGAGAAGGACAAAGCTTTCCAAGCAGGCAGTCAATGCTGGATAGATCCAACATTAGCGTTGGGGTTGGGCTTTAAGAAAAAAGTTGAAAATCAGTAAGTAGAAAAATGAAGAAAGAGCACCCCGGGTGGCGTGGACAACACGGGCAAAGGCATGGAGATGAGAGAACATGTTGTGCTTAGAGACACCCCTGCATCACCTCAGGGGCTGCCATCTCTTGGCGAAGGTCTGGGTGCAGGGAATGTGGCTGACCTTTCTGATACAATAGCAGATGGAGAGATACCTTGGAAGGGAGGTCATTTCAGAAGTGTTATCTCAAGACCCAATCTTCTGCTACCACCCAGGTTTTGAGTTTCCAGAATAAATTCCTTGTGCTCAGCTGAAAATATTGATGGCAATCTCTTTCTGGGCCGTTCTCTGGAAACCACCCGTAACGACTCTTTTTCATTGCAGATGAACGGATCCTCTCAATCCTGCGACATCAGAATTTGCTGAAAGAGCTCCAAGACCTCGCTCTCCAAGGTATTTTCCAACCGCTGCACGCGAATCTGAGTAAATTCCGGTAACCGAGAGTCAGAAAATCACGGTGGAAGGTTGAGCAAGGTCTTGTTTCTGATGCCCAGTTATTGCCTTTTAATTATAGGGTGGCAAGGTGGGGTCCTCTGTGCCACCTGGTCCGGTCTATAATTTATGTAATTAAAGAGATCAAGGCCCAGAGAGGTTGAGTGACTGGTCCAAGGTCACATAGTAAGTTAAGGACATCCCAAGACCAGATGCAGCTCTTCTAATACCCCACGGTCTCTGGAGTTCAGCCACTTTAGAGGGGACACTAGAGGGGACACTTTCAAGACTAGGTTGCAGAGAGGATCCCTTTTCTCTGTTAACAGAAAAGAAAATTGGTCTCCAGGAGAGAGGAGGGGCCCCTTTGCCCTCGTGAGCTTCTGCTCAAGGGGGAGATGGGAGAAGCAGGGTCTTGCTTGCCCCCAAACACAGACCAGACTTTCAGTGTGCTTTCAGAGCGAGACATGGCTTTCTCCAAGAGGTTAAGAAAATCTACTGATGCTCTTGGGAATGGAGTGATTTTGTGAGGTAGTGAGCTCCTTGTCACTGAGGATGTTCAAGCAGAGCCTGGATAGGATGCTGGGAAGGAGGGTTAGGCTGATGTCATCCCACAGAGTTAGCTGCTCTGCCCAGCCCCAGGCTCCATCTTGGGTTCATGTGAGGCACAGAGGCCTCCCTGGCAAATTGGAAACAATGGGTTCTGGCCCTGCATCTGCCCCAGGCTGACTCCCTGTGGGAAGTGGCTTTTATTTGGGGCGGGGCCATAGGCACCCTTGTGCCTCTCCCTGAGAATGGCCCTCAAGGATGAATCTTGCGTCTCCCTCCAAAGAAAGTGAGGGCCCATCTTTAAGGCTGGGCTTGTGTCTTGGATGGGGTTAGGGTGGAGGGCATGAAGGCTGCTGGGGCTTAGGGAAGGCCCCCACTCTGAGGCTTCTGGGGCAGACTGGGCCATGTGTGAGAATGGAGAGGGATCTGGGGAGGTGGCAAGTGAAAATAACCACAGCAGGAGGGCTCCCTGAAACCCTCCCCAAGTTAGCACGCCATTCTTTCTCTCACTCGCTCGTCCTCCTGGAAGACAACATCCACTGCATATCGTTGCTAGGAGTGCAGTATGATAATTTTTAAATTAAGTATTGAGTGACTGACTTACTGCATTTAAATAATTAAATATAATGTCAATGGAGACTACTATAGGGAATGTGTCCTGAAACATCTGTTTACACACATACACACACATATGTGTGTGTGTGTCTAATATAAACAGTGTCCAGTATACAGGTACATTATTATTTTCTATTAAAAGCGTATGGGGGGACTTCCCTGGTGGTCCAGTGGTTAAGAATCTGCCTTCCAATGCAGGCGGTGTGGGTTCGATCCCTGGTCGGGGAGCTAAGATCCCACATACCTCATGGCCAAAAAACCAAAACATAAAACAGAAGCAATATTGTAACGAATTCAATAAAGACTTTAAAACTTTAAAAAAAAAAAAAAAAGGCGTATGGGATAGGGCTTCCCTGGTGGCGCAGTGGTTGAGAGTCTGCCTGCCGATGCAGGGGATACAGGTTCGTGCCCCAGTCCAGGAAGATCCCACATGCCACGGAGCGGCTGGGCCCGTGAGCCATGGCCACTGAGCCTGCGCGTCCAGAGCCTGTGCTCCGCAACAGGAGGGGCCACAACAGTGAGAGGCCTGCGTACCGCAAAAAAAAAAAAGAGTATGGGATAGATCTATATGTCTGTCTGTCCATCCATCCATCCATCTATCCATACATCCACTCATCCACCCACTCCCTCTTCTGTACTCTCATGTCTTCTGCACATCTCTATCCTAGCATTTACCATGCAGCAACCCTGTTTTATAGATGAACAACCAGGTCTTGGATCACCCTAGTCACCCAAGGTCACAGAGCAAGGAATTAACCAAGAAGTGTGGACCCCAGTCGTCCGGGGGCCAGATCTGGACGTACCCCCGGCCCACAGCCCCCATGTCAGCCTGCTCTGGCCACCCCAGAAATTCTCATCATGGGAAAAAATCACCACCAGCTGCAGAGTTGGCCTGGCCCGGGCCACCATCAAGAACCAGGGATGGGTAGAGACAGAGCAGACAGCATAGCTTGATGCAGGGGCTGATGCAGGGAGAAGGGTCTCTGGTGCTGACCCCAGGCTTGGATGCAGACAAGAGCTCAGCCTGGGCTTACGGGGTCCGGGGGAACAGGGGTTGCCTGAATCAAGAGCCCCCATGAGGGGACAAGCAGTCACTATCACCTCTTGCTGCAGGGTCCCCTAGCTACCAGCCAGGTCCTGAGGGCCCTCCGCTCTCTACTTCTGCCCCTGGGACCATCTGCTCCATCTGCGCCTTTATTGCTCCATGAGCCAGCAGGCAGGGCTTGTTCTTATTTTAGGTGAGAAATGGAGTCTGGAGAGGTGATGGGGCCAGGAGGGGACGGCCAGCCCTTACCACCCCCCACCAGCTCCTACCCCCTCAGTCTCTCACTGGGCAAGCCCAGAACATGATGTGCCCACTTTACAGATGAGGAAACAGAGGGCTTCCCTCTCACAGACAAACATGTGGAGCTCAGACCAAATGGGACATTTTTCTCCGTTTTTCATACAGGGGCCAAGGAGAGGGCACATCAGCAGAAGAAACACAGCAGCTACGAGGATGAACTCTCAGAGGTTCTTGAGAAGCAGAATGACCAGGCCGAGCTGAAGGGTCAGTGCCGACCAGTCTGGCCAGGGACCAGGGGAGGGAGGATGAAAATAACAGTACTTATGATAGATCGAGGGTTCCTGGGAGTCAGCAGCCCTCCTTTAGGCCCTGTAAGGTAGCTCATATTTCCTTCTCTTTACAAATGGGGAAACTGAGTCCCAGGGAGGTTGAAGTACCTTCCCAAGGCATAATTGGAGATGTGACTCTGGGTCTGTCTCACTCCAAAGCCCTTGATCGGTCCCATCTGCCCACTTCAGGGACTGACACTCTCAGGCAGGAAGTCTCTGGCCTGGTGGATGGGCAGCTTCGACTCTTCCCAGTGGCCACCGCAACAGGGTCCCCACCCCCAGCGCCTGCCCTCCTGGGAATTAGTGGTGCCTTAGCATAGCCAAGTGGCAGCAGGATCCCAGAGGGGTAGGTTTGAAACACTAAATGAACCTGGATCATCTTTCTTGAAACCAGAGAGCGTTTAGGGGTCACGGATCATGGCTTAGGTCAAGGGGATGCTCTGTTACTCACCTTTCTGCCTAGAAACAGCCACACACTTGCCCCTGCAGCCCTGCTCTTTGCATGTGGAAGGTGAGTGAATAGGGCCAGTTCCTAAGAGCGGGGATCTCAGTGGTCTTCTGTCGGGGCTGAGAGGGGAAGCCTGCTGGTGTGGCCGAGGTGCCCTTGCATTGGCCAGGGCTGTCACCCTAGTGGCTGCTTGGGGCACAGCAGGGACTCCCACATTTTGGCTCCATGGAAATGAGTGTCTGGTTGACTCTAGATGTCCGCCATGGGCTGTAGGAGGGGAATAGTGTAGCATGAATGGGGGTGGCAGCCACATGTCAGTGCAAAGAGCACCCGGTACTTGGCATTTGGAAGCTCGGGTTCGAGGCTCAGCACTGCTGACTGTGAGCACAGACAGGCCACCTTACCTTTCTGAGAATCGGTTTGAGTTTCTGTCAAATGGGCATGGGAGCTTTTCCACCTGGAGTCCTGGAGTCAAATGATGGAATGTACTTGGTAGTGTCTTGTTCCACAGTGATCATTCTAGCAGTGCGAGGGATTTTTACTAGTTAGAAGGCTGTCTTCAAAGCAGCTACAAGAAAATACCTTTTAATGAAACCTGACAAACATTGAGGAATTGAGCACTTTCACAGGATGCTCAAGACAGAATACCTGCACAGAGGGGAGAATGAAGTTGCAGTAATGGTGCCTCTTACACAGAGAGGTTAAGGAACTTGCCCAAGATAACACAGCAATTCAACTGCTGTCTTAATTTTAAATTCAAGGCTCTATCTTCTGGGGTCATTTTCAAGGTCTTTTTAGAAAAAAAAAAATCACATCTTGCTTCGAGAGGTAGAATTACAGAGAAAGAAACATAATGCAGTTGCGCTCAGGTCAAACCTAGACATGGAGAGGGCAACCCTAATTCTCTCATGGGTGTCTTGGGCTGGGCTTACTGGAAGCCAAGAGATACAGTGGCTAAGATATGAAATTGGTCTCTGGGGAGATCCCACATGCAGCCTGGTCCTCAGGGCCTGACTTTGCTCTGTTGTTTCTGTAGAGGGGACAGAAGAGATGTCCTCCAAGGATGCTATGGAAAAAAGAGGAGATTCTAAAGAGGTGGAGAGGAATGGTGAAGATGCGGATGGACCCAGGCCTCAGGCCGCCCCGGAGCTTGGGCAGGGGTCCAAGGCTGAGGAGGACAACCAGGCCCCAGGGGAGGACGAGGCCTCCTCCAATACCCACCCCCTAGCCAGCCTCTCCAGCCAGAAACACCCAGGCCCACAGGCCGAGGAGGACAGTGAGGGCCCCTCCCAGGGTCCAGTGGGCAGAGAGAAGGGCCTGAGTGCCGAGCAAGGGCAGCAGGCAAAGAGAGAAGAGGAGGCCGAGGCTGGAGAGGAGGCTGTCCCGGAGGAAGAAAGCGCCCCCACCGCAGCACTTAACCCCCACCCGAGCCTCGGCTACAAGGAGATGCAGAGGGGTGAGAGTATGTATGACGTCTGAGACACCAACAAATGTGTCGGGGAGAGGGGGATGGGACGGAGGGGGGCCTCACCCACAATCTCATTCCACCTTCACAACAACCCTGAAAGGTAGGTATTATCTCCATTTGCCTGATGGGAAACCAAGGCTCAGAGAGGTTAAGTAATTTGCCCATGGTCACACAGCTAATTTGTGTAAAAGCTGAGATTCCAACCCAGGCTCGTCTGACTCCAAAACCCTGCATCTCCCACTGTTCCACATAGCCCCTCCCCAGCACCCCCACCCCACCCCCGGAGGGGAGAGGGACTTTGCAGCGTGGGTGGGTGGGCTTTGGGAACAGAGGGACAGCATGACAGGTGGCAACAGGCTGGTCTGGGGACACTGTTAGCTTCACCCAGGGTTTAGGAAAGCCCCTGGCTCCTCGTGAGGCCCTGGTCAGGGTCTTCCCTCCCTCCGCAGGTGGGTGACCCCCGGGTCAGGGCTTCTGGGGTGAGAGGGCCGAAGGAAGAGGCAGACTCTGGCCAACCCACCCCTCAGAGCTTTAGTGGGTCCTGTAAAGCACGGTGTCAAGATGGCTTTTCCCTCCCAATGGAATCCGTTGTGAGGGGCTGAGCTGGACCCCGCCTACGGGGTCTGTGGTCCCAACCGTGGCCACAAAGAGGCCCCGGGGAGTGGCAGGGACCGGGGAAAGTGGCGGTGCCTCCCTCATTCCCCTGCTCTTGTCCACCGCCTGCTCCAGGTTGGCCCGAGGCTCTGGCTGTGGATGGAGCCGGGAAGACTGGGGCTGAGGAGGCGCCGTCCCCCAAGGGGAAGGGGGAGCGGGACCATTGCCTGCAGGAGGAGGCGACGGCAGGGGCCCCGCAAGGCCTCTTCCGGGGCGGGAAGAGCGCGCAGCCGGAGCAGGAGGGGGAGGGGCGGCTCTCCAAGGAGTGGGAGGATGCCAAGCGACGGAGCGCGATGGACCAGCTGGACAAGGAGCTGACCGCCGAGAGGCGGCCGCAGTGGGAGGCGGCGGAGGAGGACCCTGACCGGGCCATGAAGCTCTCCTTCCGGGCCCGGGGCTACGACTTCAGCGGTCCTGGGCTGCAGCTGCCACGAGGCTGGAGGCCATCCTCCCGGGAGGACAGCGTCGAGGCGGGCCTGCCCCTACCGGTGCGTGGCTACCCGGAGGAGAAGAAAGAGGAGGAGGGCAGCGCCAACCGCAGACCAGAGGTTGGTATGGGTGGGGGGAGCCGGCCCTGGGCCAGGCCCCGGGAGCATGGGCCCAGCTGGGGGTCAGCTGCAACCAGACATGTGGCCCCTGCACCACTAAGGGGACACTGTCCCCCTTGGAGTCTGGGACTGGAGGGGCACTCAGACAGGGGGCTCTTGGGAAGCTGGGAAGGGACAAGGGAAAGGGTGTGTCAGGGGGACAAGTGAACCCCCAGCTCATGGAGGGGGGCACCCAGGAAAGCTGGCGGACAGGAGACAGAAGCTGGAGAGCTGGTGAGTCAAGCCTGTTCCCAGAGGTGCTGGGCAGGGACTTTGTCCTGAAGGCAATAGGGAGCCTCTGCAGGCTTGGGAGCAGGACAAGGGAGTGACTGACTGGTGGAGCTTGGAGCTTTGGATGGAGAGAGCTTGGAAACTAAAAAGACCTGGCAGGGACTGGCCTGGGGAGGGCTACTTGCTGCCTGGAGGATCCAGGCTCAGGGCAGCATTGGCCTTGAGAGCTGGGAGGGCACGGCAGGAGGGGACACTGGAGGCATCCTGGGAAGGCCCTACTGTTGCTCCAGCCATGTCCTCTCCTGGCCCCCGTGCAGCCCAACCACACCCTCCTCCCAGGTTCAGGCTCTGCCTCCCACCCCGATGGCGAAGGCAGCAGGGGCAGGGCCAGCTGGACCTCAGGGCCTGGTGGTGATGGGTGGGGAAGGCACGGACCTGTGCCAGAAGACCTGGGTCCTGCCTCCTAGCTGGGTGACCTTGGGCCAATCACTCCCCTTCTCTGAGCCTCATCGGTTGCCCCATTTGTGAAAAGGGGGTAAGAAGTCTTTTCTGCTCACCTCATTATCATGACCAGAATGCACGCGAGCTCTGAAAACCTGGCCATGCCCAGCGCTGCTTGGGAAGCTCAGTGGGGTGCAGGGACATGGTCCCATAGGAGGGGATGGGATGGGACTTTGGGGCAGGCTGGCGACACCACCTTGGGGCTGGAGGAGGCCTTGGGGGGGTCTTCAGGCCTCAGTGCCCAGGTGGGAATCGGGGCCTTATGGGGGTGGGACATGTTTAAGGCTCTGGCCCCAGTGCTCTTCTCTGCCCACCCAGAAGAGGATGTGGTCCCTTCCTTGGGTCCCCGAGCCATTCCCTGGGCCTGGGACCAGGGTCCCAGCAGCCTGAGAGGAAGAAGCCTCCTTCTTGGGAGCTGGCGCTAAGAGAGGTCACCTGCCTATGTCTCCAAGGACTGAGGGGATGGGGCTCCAGGAAGCAGCAGCCTGCCCCCCCCCCCAAGGCTGGGCACCTTTGATCGTTGCCTTCCCCACCCACAGAAGCTGGACAGAGCCAGGTGCCTTGGGGCACCCTCCAGCTTCCCTTCTCCACAGGCAGAGAGAGCCTTGGACTGCAGGGCGGAGAAACGGGGACCCCTGAGTCCTGTGGACAGGACGGAGCAGGGCCCCATCCACTCAGCCCAAAGATCTTAGAAACAGCCCCAGAATTACAGAACTCCTGCCCGGGGGCTACTCCAAGATGGGGGCCTCTGGGGTCCCTGTTTCCATGGCAACCATCATCCATCTATTCTGACTGGGCCCCAGGTGGGTGCCCTCTGCTTGGCATCAGGCAGGGACCCCAGGAAGACCACCCCTCTCAGGTCAAAGCTGGGGCGTGGCCTTCCCTGACCCCTGCTCAGAGTCTGAGGGCATGCTCTCTGGGTGTCAGTCCCAGAGGGTCCCCTGCTGCCCTGGACCACCCTGGCAGCTGGAGCTTGGGCACCCAGTGACTGGGACTGAGGATGCAAGCCCAGCCCTAGGCAGGTCTCACGTCCTGAAACCTGGGCCACAGACTGCTGACTCCTCAGGTAGGAAGGCCCGTGGCAGACAGGAAACCCAGGCACGGCCTCACCCAGGAAGCCATCGTCACAGTCTAGGCCTTGGGGTCGGGGCACTGGAAGGCGCTCTGAAGGGCACCGGAGGCTTCGTTTTCCACGTGCCTGCCCAGAGCCATTCAGGAGGCAGTGGGCCTGCGTCCACCAGGGCACATTTCTGTGCCCAGTGCCCCTCAGAGCAGCCCCGCAGGGTGGCATCACTGTCCCCATGGAACAGATGAGGCCCTTGAGACCCAGAAAGGCAAAGCCACCTGTCCAAGGCCACACAGCTAACCCGGCCACAACCAGTCTGTCTGCATGCCCCATGCTGCTGGCACAGGCTCCCTGGGCCAGTCCCCATGGGACTCCTCACATTCTCTCCTAGGACCAGGAGCTGGAGAGCCTGTCGGCCATCGAGGCGGAGCTGGAGAAGGTGGCCCACGAGCTGCAGGGGCTGCGGCGGGGCTGAGGCGCCGGCTGGCCCCACCAGCCAGGGCCCCGAGGCACCCTGTGGTCCTGGCTCTGTTGTCCCCTTTGCAGGTCTTGGCCAGATGGCCCGGGCGCTGCTTCCGGTAGGGAGGCCGCCCCCAACCTGCCCAAGCCCAAGCCACCCTGTTGCCCCTACGCTCCTTTCCTCCTGTTCTTGACCCCTGCCCCAGTGTGGCCCCCGCAGGGCGGACCCCTGACTTTAAACAATTTTCCTCTCTCTGAACACGGGCAGCTTTCTCGAAGTTTCCCTTCCACCATTAGAGCCACTGGGCACAACTGCAATAACTTCTGACTTTTGGGTGAAAGCTGAGAACTCCTGACTCTAACATACTCTGTACAAAATTTATCTAAGGATAAATAAATCTGCTCTGGGCTCTTTCCTGTTTCTTTGAACCTTCCCCCGCCTTGACTCCAAGTGGGGTAGGATGGACTGGATTTCAGGCAAAAGGACAAGGTGAGGTTCACTTCCCCTGGGGTGACTCTGGGCCACTTTCCAGCCAGGGGATCGTGGGCAAGTGACATTGCTGCTTGAAGCATCAGTTTCCTCATCTGTAAAATGGTGCTGACACCTGCCCCAAAGCATGTGTGGGATTAAATAACACTCTTCCCCTATCTCCCAGCCACACATGAACTGGGCCATGCAGGGGCGGGGCCAGTTTGGGAAAACAGCCTCTGTTCTCTCTCTGCTGGGTGGAAGCCCTGACAAGCCTTGGTTTAGTGACTGTCACCAAGGCCACAGGCCCCAGCCAGCTTTGGAGTTCCTGACCTGGGCCTCTGAGCTGCAGGCCCCCCTCGGCATAAATCTGTCATCCCCTCTGACCTGATACGTGCACAGGACTCTGGGGCGTCTGAAGTTCTTGAACTTAATGGTTCACTATAGCACGGCAGTCTTAGTCGCAGTTTTGAGAATGAGCAAACTGAGGCTCACAGGGTGACATGACTCATCGAAGTCACAGGCAGGAATGATGCCCAAAACGTTTAACCACGGGGGCTGCAGGATTATGCAACCGGAACAGACAGGCTGGTGTGCTGGACCGGTGTGGACCAGCTGAATATCAGGGCCGATCATTCAGTCATTCAACAAACACCCGTGAGCAGCTGCTATGGGCCCGGCAGGCCTGGGCACACAGAAATGGCCCGGACAAGCCCTGACTTCAAGAAACACACTGCCCAGAGAATGTGGGCCTGGAATCCCCAGCCTGGCTGTAGAGCTTGGACAAGCATTCCTGGTGCCCTTGGAGCCTCATCTATAAAATGGGGACAATACTTATGACCTCCTCACCGGATCATGGTGAGGATTCGAGGGTCTAGACAGCCTGGACCAGAAAACCACTACAATGGCGATACAAGTCACTTGAGGGGTCTTGGCAAGTCTGGGCCTCTCCTGAGTCCGGCGAGGGGGCTGCTGCCGCCTCTCACCCCCCGAAGCACAGAGGGACACCCTCCAAAGAGCTGGCGCCATAAGGTGTTTATTCACACGTTTCAAAGGGGCAGGTTTACACCCCATCCCCAACAATGACCGAAATAACAGACACAGCACTAACTGTATTCCACTAGTCAGCTATCAGGACACCCACCACCAAGACCACTTCGCAAATAAAGAGAACACAGGACACCTTGTCCCTGAGATACCCCATCCCAGAGATGGGCCACCTGTGTTTTCATAAACACACGGGGCAGAAGTGCAACCAAGTCAAGAGAGCCAGAGGTTCCTGGTTTTTACAGAAGCCGTGATGTTACACAAA
Organism: Aethalodelphis obliquidens; assembly: GCF_003676395.1. Lineage (NCBI taxonomy): Eukaryota > Metazoa > Chordata > Mammalia > Artiodactyla > Delphinidae > Aethalodelphis > Aethalodelphis obliquidens. Next base: position 17,255,883 of record NW_020837965.1, read on the forward strand.
GTACATACAGATTCACATAAACGTCATATACACGTATGCACACACGTTAAGTACGAGCCAGCTTGGGGTTCTGGCAAACGTGGCTCGTGAACAGGATTGAAACAAACATTTGTCACAAAGTACAGATGTCAGCGCCGCAACTGGAACTGCCAACGTCTTGGTGAGATCACTGTGGGAGAAGCTTTTCGGAAGAGAAAGCAAGCTTCACAGAAGTGGGATCCACGCCAGCCCTGGAAGCCGAGGTTGGTCTGGCTGTGGGAAAGAGACAGGCCCTCCAAGCCGCCAGGTCATGGGCAGCTCTGGAAGTAGAGGGGAAATGCAACCATTTCTGGAAAAGGCCCCAGGTGGTCTGGGTGGGGCCTGGTGGTCGGAACCAGAAGGAAAAGGGCCCGGGTGCTTCCATGCCAACAGTCGGCTCTCCAGTAAACAGCATGTGGGTGGAGGGCCATTCCAAGATCACACTGGCAAGGCTGTGCAGAGAAGGGGCAGAGGCAGAGCGTTGCGCACGGAGGGCAGGACCGACAGGAGAACCGCCCATCTGGAGGCCTCGGCCGCAGCATCTCATGCTCAGGCTCCGGCACGGGCAGGGCGGTGTGTGCGGCATCAGGGCGTGGCCAGGCTCACCGAGGAGGCCAGAACCTTCGTCAAGGGTGGATGTACTCCTCTACCTCGTGGTAAGCTACGTGCAGGGGCTGTGCTCCTTCAGGACAGCCAGCACGCCGCTCAAGGTCTCTGGAGCTCAGGGGCCCTTGAGCCATGGCCCGGGAAGAGAGACGAGCTGTCGGGGATCCCGCTGGGTGAAGGGTCAGTTTCTAGGGTGGAGAGGGGAGGGCGGATGCAAACCCCAGGGACACCAGTGAAGCCATTCAATGGTTCTGTGTGGCCAGTGGCCTGCGAGTCCCTGAGCTGAGGACCAGTCTTCCAGCAAGGACAGGGCGCCACAGTGTCCCTCGGTCCTAGGCCGCAGGGCAGACAACAGCTGCTCTTCCCAGTTGGCTTAAAGGATGGCTTCCTGCCAGGGTCCTTCAACCTTCCATACAGCACACACGGCAGTCCTCTGGGTAAAGAGGAATCCTTTCTCAAGGTTGTTTTCTCCCTCACTGATGGCATTAACTCAGACAATGCCCCATATAAACTCGCCGGGGACTCCAGCTGCGTCCGTCTCCTGCAGGTGATGCTGCAGGATCTCTGGTCCAGCCCGACCCACCCCGCGCTGCAAACCCGTGCTTCCAAGGGCAATCCCCCCGCCCCCCACGCTCCCGTGGGGAGGAGACATCCAGCTCCTATACTCAGTTGGGGCTGAGTGCTCGTGGAACCACATCATGATACAACCTGCAAGCAGAACCCGGCCCGCAGCCTCTGCTCCAGGCTGCCGAGGGCAGAGACCTTGCAAGTGACCCTCGGAACCTACCCGAGGCCTCAGGCGAAACGTGGCCCCGCCACTTGCTCCTGGAGCCCTTCGGCAACCCCAGCCACTGGCCACCACCCAGGTGCCGCAGGGCACGGCCCCCAACAGGCCCACCAACTGGCAAAACAGCTTGGGGAGGAGAGTCCCAACCGCCCCCGGGATGCCAGCAGGGTCCAGGCACCACACGTGTACACCACAGCAGGGCCTCCCCACGGGCCCTCGAAGGTGCTGAGAGTGGCCGGAGGCAGCAGCACCAAGCCCTGGGGAAGAAGAGACCGCAAAGGCTGAGGGCCTTGAGGGGGTCTGTCTTCCCCTGATGCGGAAGCCCCAGGGCCAGGGACACGGAGACCTAAGAGGAGACCGACTCCATGGCCGGTGTCCTGGGACCCGGTCAGTGTGCATCAGGTGACACTGAGGATGGGGGTCGCTTGGTGAGACCTCATTGCTGCTCGCAACCCTCTCCCCGTCTACGCTCCCCGACACAGCTCCCTCCACCCCTGCAGAGACGCTGGGCCCGGGGAGAGGCCCGCACATGCCCTCGAGAGTGGCCAGTCCCTTCCCCACCACCCACCACGCAGCTCCTGGGCCTTTATGAAGCCTAACCCCGCCCCTCGGTTTCCCCACCCTGCTGGCCACCCGCATCGAGGCTGGTGGAAAGTGCCGCGTCACTGCAAAACAGTTACTTGATATCCGGGCCCTGGACGCTAACGTGTGAGAGCCGGAGGGGAGGCATCGATTAAACAGGACACGATGTGGCCAGGGGCCCTGCCTGGCACCGGGTCACCCTGCACTCCTGACCTGTCCTGACTCGATCAGGACTGGAATTTTACTCAAAAACGTAAAGCTGTTTTATTAAAAGACTGGAGGAGGGCACAGGCTTTTAGCAACGTTTTGTAAACACGTGTGAAATGCAGTTTGATTTCAGTAGTTTATTTTGGAGACAAAGCAGTGCAAGAGGCCAGCCACGCTTTCCTGCTCCCCCGGCGCTTGGGGTTAGGCTAGGAAAGGCGACGTACAGACATTATAATCAGGGTTCAACACTCAAGTCGTGTAAACACGGTGGTCGGAGGGCCCGTGGTTTCTAGGACAGCTGGGCACTTCTGATGGCAGCCGCCCTCCCCCCAGCCCTTCCTTTCCCAAAGTGGGCGACCGCCACGTCCCTGCTGACCAGGCCTGAAGGTGTCTGAGCGCCCAGCTCAGCGGCCGCTCTCAGTCCATCCTCCCTGGACCACGCAGGACGGCCCAGAGGCCTGTTCCTCTTCCTCAAGAGGGACTGATGAGAGAAGACACAAGGCTATGCTCAGGGGTCCCTATGCATCCCGCCAGATGGTCACACGGCCCGAGGACTGACAAAGCCCTTCACTGATCCCCTTCTCTGCAAAGGGGGCTGCCGGCCTGCCTGGACCTCGGGCTTGGACTGATCAGCTGGTGGTCTGTCTGCTGCCATCAGGGGCTGGGGTGACTCTAATAGGAGAAGCGGGTAATGTGCTTTCTTGCCTCTGGGGCTGCGAGCCCCCTCGCACCTGGCTGGCTTAGTGCTTGGGGCTGGCAGCGAGCATGAAAGGGGTGGATCAGGCCTTCTGGGCAGGTGTGGAGCAACGTGCAGCCTCCTCCTGCCTGGGGGGAGAGCCCCAAATCGCCTCGATGCCAAGGAGACGCTCATCTGGGTTGACGTCACGGAGACACAGGCTGCACTGTAGGGGCTAGGGCGTCCAGCCTGCCCTTGAGTTCCCTGGTCATGACTGCCCGGCGACTCTTGGAATGATTGGCCCAAAGTCACAGCACAAATCCTTGGCACAAGCAGGATCAGCCCAGAGGTTCCCAGCGAGGCAGGCTCCTCCCGGGTCCAGGGAGCAGTGGCGCTTGGTCAGGGAAGGAGGCCCCGTTGCGTGGGACACGTACTGACGGGCCTAGTGGACTCCAGGGAGCTGCACGTGGAGAAAGGCAGCCGACCCAGGGCTGTGGCCTTCCCAGGGAAGCCTCCTCCTCCTCTGCTTTCGTGAGCGGGCAGCAGGTGGACCACAGCCCAGACTCCCTGCGTGGAATCCACAAGGAAATGGTAGCTGGGGCCTCCTGCTTCCCCTGGCTCCTCCTGCTTTCGGGAGGGGGCAGCTGCACACCGGATGGGGCTTTAAGCCAGCGGTAAGGGAAACGGGGCCGGGCCTGGCGTGGCGGCTTGGAGAGAAGAGAGATGGGCAACCGTTTGCTGGCTCTGCTCAGCCGCCGACAGCCTGCCCAGGGATGGCCTGCTCCAGGGTCCCCGAGGCCTGGGCCACAGCAGCCATTGAGAAGAACAGACGTGGACGTGCTCGGGCACTCACACATGCACGGCGACCATGCACACGCACGCACACCCCCACACACGCACGCATGCACACTCCACCTCACATTCAGACCTAGTGTTGAAAACACAAGCGTGTGTAAACTCAGTGGAGAGATCTGCACAGCAGGAATCAGGCGGGATTGTCCCTCTTCCGCGAGGCTGGACCACTTGGGGTTCTCTTCCGTCCCCACCCCCACCCCTCATGTAGATCATGACATCAGAGAATCAGGTTAAAAATTAAAAAAAAAAAGAAGGAGAAGGAGAATCAGATCCTTGGGAATTCTTAGTAGTAGCGTCACCGTCGGGAGCTGCTCGCCCAGCATGTGTGTGTTCTGCAGCCCGCGCTGCCCCTCAGGGTCCCGGGCCCCGTGCGTGGCTACTGGGAGGAGGCCTTGGTGGCCAGCGAGGCCACGCAGTGCTGCTGGAAGCTGGGCGACACGGCGGCGGTGCAGCCGAGTCTCTGGTGCGGCAGCTTGGAGGTGCTGCCCGCGCCCACGCCGCCCACGTCGGCCTCGGCCGTCCAGGGCGGCTCCTGGCCCATCATGCTGCTGCAGCAGCCGGGGCTGGCGCTGCACGTCCGCTCGGCCGCCAGGCCACCCGCCTGCTCCGCCAGGAGCCTGCTGTGCCGCAGCGGGGCCACGTCCCCCGTGCCTGCTGCGGCCGCGCTCTGGCCCTGCAGCACGGTGGTGATGTGGTTCAGGAGGTCCGTGAAGAACTCGCTCACGCCCTCGTAGCCTGGGGGTGGGAGAGACAGACAGCACGCTGAGCCAGGTGGGTGCGGGGGGCGCGAAGGGGCTCCCGGGCCCAGGAGGGCTGGTCGAGTGCACACAGCCTGGACTCCAAGCCCCGTGCGTGCGGCCCCGAGGGGCCAGTCCTTGAATTCGGCTGCCCCCGGAGGGTGAGAAGCCGCTGAGAAAGCGCCCTGTCCCTGCTGAGCACAGCTTCGACATCTCATTTAATCACCCCCCTCCCGACGTGGTCTGATGCCATCATGCGGGGGAGGTGGAGTGGCCAGAGGTGGCAGGACAGAAGGCCCGCTCCTCCAGCTCTGAATCAGAAACACCCCTCCCCCTCCACGTGGCTCAGCTCCAGCTTCCCTGTGTGTAAACTGAGGACGGGTGAAGGGGGGCTCCTGTGGGCAGGACTGGGAGGGCTGGAACGTGGGTGAGGCCTGAGCAACAGCAGCTGCTCCTGGAACTGAGTCCATTTCCCTCTCACCCCCAAAGTATCAGTACCTGCAAGGAGGCCCGCCATGCTGCGTACTCTGCGCACCCCCCAACAAGGCCACCGCACTAACACCGCTTCCCTAACAAGCGGGCCCAGATCTCCTGAACAGAAACCGCCGGGACCCACCTGGGGCCTGCGTTTCCCATCACAGATGCAACTGCGAATGTCAGCAAACAGTCCTCGGAGCCACCCATTGAGCAAATTTCGGATCTGGCTCGAGGATTTTGCTGACTTCTGAAAGCTGCTTCGAAAGAAATTCGACACGGGGTGGGCGCCCCCGCCCCCGCCTGCCTGAACCAATTTGCAGCAATGAGAACCGGGCACACAGCTGCAAGAACAGTGATCGGGACAGGAAGCAGGTCCCCAAAAAGGGACAGCGTGCCTGCATTGGGAGGGGGCCCAGGTACCACCCCCGGCCCCGGGATGTGACCCCATCGCTGACACCAGGCCTGGGGCTGAGAGGTGCCGACCCCTCGCACGTCCTCTGTGATGGTCTTCACAGCCGTTGGCACGAGCTGCAGAATGAAGGTTCGGACTTGGGCAGGTGCGTTAGCTCGTACAGAAAAGGCTGCCCAGGGGCCAGGCAGATGGGGCTGCCTCACTGTGCACGCTCTTATGTGTCCAGCAAACAGTGCTGTGGTTTTGAGGGAGCCCGCGGCTGAGAGGGGCAAGCAGAGGCGCCCAGGGGAAAAACAAAACTGGGTATATACTGGCATGCACAGCACTTGCCCTCTCAACACGCCCTCACTTGATCATCACAACCCTCTGTCCCCATTTTCCAGATGAGGAAATGGAGGCACAGAGTTAAGTAACCAGCCCCAAACACCAAAAGAGCCATCAGCAGGTGGACACGTGTTCACTGTGACGGTGGGTATGGTGACAACGTCCAGGGCTAGCGTTCATCCAGGCTCACCGAGTGCTGGCCCCCGGCTACACGTGGCATCCTGATAGCCCCTGGGGAGCGGGACCTGAGGGTTATCTCCATTTTACAGACAAGGACACGAAGCTCTAAGTAGCAGCACTGGGATCTGAACCAGGCCCTTTGGTGCCACCCGTGCCTTGAATACATGTGGTGCTGGGTGCCCCACTCTAGGACTGGGCGCTTCCTTGGCCCTGGGGCCGGGGGTGAAGGGCAGGGCAGTCACGGGCCATCGGCAGACGTGCTGCTGCTGGGTTTCCAGGGCGGAGATGCAAGCAGGGGAGAAGAGCTGAGATCCGCTGACAGGCCACCAAGGAACATAAGCCGTTCCCTCAGCAACAGCTCTGCCGCCCCCAGACGAGGCCCGGCCCACGGCTCCTCGCAGCCTGGGGAGGGCGGACTGAGGCGTGAAGGAGCGCTGCAGGGCAGGCACTGTGCACACGCCATCTCCTCTGCTAGGAGGGGAGAAGTGTTCCCACTGTGCACGAGCGAACACTGAGGCTGCCCCAACCGGAGGTTCGCCTCAGCAGATGGTGAGGGCAGCCAGGATCTGAACCCACGACTCAAGCTAAGAAGCAGGCAGCCTCAGGTCAGGGGCCCAGGGCCCAGGCCCAGCCCCACTACCTGGCAGCCATGTGACCTTGGACGTGTCTCCCAGCCCCCTGGCTCCAAGTGCCCGGCAGCACATGGAGATCCTGATGGTCCCTTGCACGCTGTGTGGTTGTGAGAATGAAATGAAACCCTGGGGGTAAAGGTTCCCAGGCAGGCTGGGCGCCACTGGTGGCCACTGCTGTCACCACTGCCCAGAGCCCAGCACGCAGGCTGGGTGGCGGGGCTGCTACCGGACACCCATGGCCCGAGGCACAGGGTGAGGGGGCCCAGGACCATGAGGACTCCAGATCCAGGCCCGTAAACCCGGCAGGGAGAGGGCGGGGCCCCAGGCGGCCCCTCTCCTGGACACCGCCTCCTCTGGGCCCCAAGCCCCACATGCTCCCGGGGCCTAACTCAGCACCGGCTCCCTCACAGTCTCCTCGGGGCTCAGCTCCATCACTCAGGCTTGGCCCTCCAGGGGCCTCCTCTTGGCTTCCCCCATCCACGCTGGCTCACAGTGGCCGTCCCTTCTCTGAACACCCGGGACGCCCTCAGAATGTCCGGCCCGAGTCACACAGGTGCTGGCTGGGCGGGTCCAACTCAGGACCCAGCACAAATCCGCAGCTCAGTTGCAGAGTTCCTCCCCGCCCCCCCCATCCTTCTAGAACCTCCACCCCACCAGCCGGGCATTGCCCTGCCCGGTCCCCCCAATCCACTGACTCAGCCGCCTTTTCGCTGTCGTTCCCTCCACGTCCTCCCTGATTTAGATCCTCTGATTTATTCTAATTGTTCCCCTGATGCAGCCTCAATTTCCCTGTGCTCTCTCATTCCGTCACCCTCGCTCATCAAAAACCCACCTCTCCATCCAGGCTGCACCCACGGTGACTACGGAGAAATAGGCCATTGTCCCAAAGGGTCTCAATTTCTATTCACGAACACAGACCTCAGATGGCCGCGCCACCTTGCTCAGAGTGAACGGCCACACGGTGGGCTCCCCTCTGACCTCTGACCTCCCTGCTGCACGAGGCCTCGGGCCACAGGCCCCCCTCCGCAGGCCCTGCCCGGGATCCTTAGGGGTGGCTCCCTCCCTTCTTGCCAGGCCCTGCTCCCACTCCCGCTTCACAGAGGAGCCCCTGGCACCCCCGTCCCCCGAGGGCAGGGCCCCCGCCGCCCTGCACTGTCTGCAGCAGCTGGGGAATGCAGTGGGCCTTCGGCAAACTGCATGACAGAGACAGCAGGGGCCTCCCCCGAACCTGGGTTTCCTTGGCTGTGAATCGTGGTGCTGGCCGGGCCTGGCCCGCATGCTCTCAGTGCAGGGGACACGTGTCAAGCACCCAGCCTGGTGCCCAGTGATGCTCCCCAAGCACGGGGGCTTCCTGCTCCCTGGAGACGCCCACCGCGCAGTGCCCTCCTGCTAGCAGGGCTCTCACGTGAGATGCTAGCCTCCCCGAGGGCGGGAAGCGCTTCCTCTCTTCATATCCACTGAGCCGTGACGATGGCTCTACCTCCAGGGCAGGTGCTTAATAAAGGCAAGAGCCACGGCCTTGAGACAGAGATGCCCACCGAGAGGGTAAGCGCCCAGGCTGCTCTGGGCCAGAGGGAGCGAAGCAGCACTGTCCCTGACCTGCCGTGAGATGGGGAGTCGCCTGGCCTCAGCACGTGTCTCTGTGAAGTAGCTCAGCCCAGGGCCGCCACCACCATCACTGCTGAAGCTAACAGTCCCCTTGAGGGTTCTCGGGTGATGTCTCCCGCTGAGCCCCTCCCTGAGTTGGGATCTGAGGGGTGCAGGGCAGAGCCTGGTGGGGCAGCAGGCCCGGCAGTGCTTCCTGCCTCAGGGCTGCCGCAGACAGCATGGAGCAGACGCCCCAGCCGCGGGGAGCTGGCCGGATCCAAGCGTGTCCCCAGCATGGTGGCTCAGGGCGGGGGGAGGAGCACAGCCTTGCCACTATCCTGCCGTATGACCTGGGACAACTTCTCCCTCCCTCCCTGCGTGTAAACTGGGATTTATATGCCCTCCAGTGTCCTTTCAGCTCTTTAAACCTACAAGGGCCCAAGAGGTCAGCTGAGATTTGGCCCGGAAAGGCCACTGCTGGTGGCACCGGGCCAGGAGAGGCAGCGGAAAGAACACGCGTTTAGCTGCAGGCCCACTACGCGCCCTGTAAACCCACTGGCAGGTGGGGCTGCGGCTGAGCGGGGGCTGCTCCGACCCTGGGCCCCAGACAGTGAGGGATGGAGCTGGTCAGCCCAACTCTCCGGCCCCCACCACCTGCCCAAGGCTGCCAGTCTACAGACTGGTGAAGGCGGCGCCCGGCCCCACCGCTCACCTGGGAAGGCGTTGATGTCGATGACGGCGTGCTGCCCCGTCTGGTTGTTGATGATGATGTCGATCCCGAAGAGCGATACGCCCAGTGCCTGCCGCAGGGCCCGGGACAGCTCCCGGATGACCTCGTCACTCGGTCGCTCGAAGACACCCTCGATCTTTTCCAGCTGCCAACACACACACACACACACACACACACACACACACACACACACGAGTCAGGCCCCGGGTGGGGAGGCTCCACGCCTCGCCACACACAGAGGCCCCCCCAGGGAGGTGGCACAGGCCGGGCCTTACCCGCAGGCAAGAGGCAGGACAGACCCACCAGAGTCGGCACGAGGACGGCCATTTCCAAGTCCTGCCAAGGGCTGGACAGCTGCTAGGTATACAGCGTACGTGACCTCTAGTCCTCATAACCAGCAGGGAGGCGAGCACCGTTATCAGCATTTTATACACAGGGGAGCTGAAGCTCAGAGAGGCTCAGGGGCCGGTCCAGGGCCACACAGCTCAGGGCTGGATTTGGACCCAGGCATTTAAGCCTGTAAAACCCAAGCCTCTTAGCAAGGAGGAAGGGGATGGAGAGTCTGTTGTGAACCCAGGAAGACTGTGTGGTTCAGGGAGCCTGTGAGCTGGACCTTGAAGATGGGGAGGATTGAGGGGGGTGGGGGGAAGGGACCCAGATGAGAGCACAGTGGAAGCAAAGGTGCAGAGGTAAGAACCCACAGGAGAGAGCTGGGAGCAGCTGGAACTGTTAGGGCAGAGGCGGGCAGCAGGGGGAATTTCTGTCAGCATCACCACACTGGCCCACCATTGCCGGAGCCTCAAGGCTGTGAGGTGATAGGTTCCGTGGACCAGCCTTCATTTACTGGCCGGAAGTGGGCAGGGGCGGGTGGTGGTCACAGGGCTCCTGGGTGGGGCTTACACTTCTCCCCTTCCGGATGAGTCGCTAACCCTGGTGTGACCACACCAACTCATGCTCAGCGGGCCTTTCCCCAAAGAGTCTCTACTCTGCTGCTGCGGCCCAACCCCCAGGCCCAAGTTCAGCTTTTAGCGAAGCTTCCACAGGGCTCGTGGGGCCGTCCCTTGGACTCCTGCTGACACTGCTCGCTTTCTGCTCTAATCACAGCTGGCCTGGGACAGGCACACAAGTCTTCATGGGCTCAAGCGTGGCCCCTGGCCTGGGCCTCCAAGGAAGCAGAACACGGCCCTGGGAAGGACTGAAGTCCGAGGGGTCCGGATTTGAATCCTGACCGTGACTTCCCAGCTCTGTGGTCTTAGGGGAAAGTACTTGGCCTCTGTGTGCCTCAGCCCGCTCATCTGCAAAACAGGGCCAATGAGGCCTCCATCCCAGACTGCTGGGAGGAATCACAAGGTCATTGACGTGATGGGGACAGCACATGCCTGGCTGGAGGAGCCGCTCCACTTGCATTTCAGGGCATGGATGGCAGCACGTCAGCCGGAATAGGGCTCACGTGTGGTGCTCAGGAGACAGCAGGGTCCTATGGACTGTGGGCTCGGGGCCAAAGGGGAAGCCCAGGAGCTCACCCAGCAGAAATAAAACAGAAGCTGGGTCAAAAAGCCAAATGGAGAATTACCATGTGACCCAGCAATTCCACCCCAGGTGTGTAACTTGTAGGCCACTGTTCATAGCTGCATTATTCCCAATAGGCAAAAGGTAGAAACAACCCAAATGTCCATCAACAGATGACTGGATAAACAAAATGGGTTACCCACACAATGGAATATTGTTCTCACAATGCTACCACGTGGATGAACCTTGAAAACATCAGGCTATGTGAAAAAGGCCAGACACAATAGGTCACACACTGTACGGTTCCCTTAATATGAAAGGTCCAGAACAGGTAAGTCCATGGAGACGAAGAAGCAGATTCGTGGTTGCCAGGGGCTGGGGGGAGGGGGAATGAGGGGTGACACTTAACGGGTACAGGATTCCTTTTGGGTGATGCAAATGCTCTGGAACTGGACAGAGGTGGCAGTTGCACGACACTGTGAATGTACTTAACGCCATTGAACGGTTCACATTAAAACGACTAATGTTAACACGAAGCGAGGCTGGGTCAGGTAGGCTGGGGACAGAGCCCTGGGTACCCAGGACACGTGGTGCTTACCCCCAGCTCAGGAAGCCGCATGGCTGATGGGGAACTCCCAGACACGTGCAGGGCAGGGACCCCACAACTGGGCACCGTCATGCGCTACTGTGAAAGCCACATCCACCGGCTCTGCATAGCAGGCGGCGACCCCCAACAGCGCCCATGACCCCGCTGCCCCGGCGTCTCGTCCAGGGGAGATGCTGTCTAAGCATCTGCATTAGCTTCGCTGTGACAGGCACCTGCCTGAGCCCAGGTCAGCAGCCTGGCCGCTGGTCCTGCAGCCCGGGTCCCTCACCGAGTCACAGCCCTGGGAGGACGCCTGGCATTGCCCAGTCCCCGCTGCGTGCCCTGAGCCATAACGGGCCCTGCTGCGTCTTGTTTTCTCGCCCCAGGAAATGGGGTAATAAGAACACCCCTGCCGCCACGGGACTGTGGTGGGGATCCACGAAGCTCACCCGTAAGGCCTGTGGCTCAGGCCTGGCAGCAAGGGGACCAATGGCTGCTGCTCTGTTACAAAGCCTCGTGACCCCGCTGTTTATAAAAGCACTTTCTCAGCTCAGCTAAGGAATCTCAGAAGTCCTTCTGGAGCCCTTTGATTGTCTGAAACAGGGAGGCGATGGAGGTGGTAAGAGGTGCTCAGGTGGACCCCCGGGGCCACCCGTCACCAGTCACAGCTGACACTGACTGAGCACCTACTGCACACCCAGCACTGCCATGGTGCTTTTCATCTAGGGACTCCCTGAACGCCACCACCACCCTACAGGGTAGGACAGGGAACCCGAGGCTCAGAGAGGCAATGTGACTTGCCTGAGGCCACACAGCTGGAAAGTTGTGGAGCTTCGGTCTGACCCCAGGCAGTCCTGTCAGTGTCACACTCTTAACCAATACCCTGTGTCGGGGGTGGGCAGCCAGTTGGGTGTGGGAGCTGCGTCCACCCTTGGGAACATCCAGCCAGGGAAGGAGGGGGGGCTTCAAGGCCAGGGCAGGGCTCCCGGCACCTGCACGAGGCCGAGATGGGGACTGGAGGGACCTTGGCGAGCAGGAGAATGCTAAGGGGCTTGTCTGGACACCCAGGTCTGGGGATGGCCTTGTCTGTGCATGTGGGCCTGACATCCCGAGTGGAAAAGGGACGGCTGCCTGCATTTCCCTTTTCTCTTTTCCACGTTGCCAGCCCTGGGGGAATCCCCACACAGCAGTCATGAGCTGGGGGGAAGGGGGAGATGGCAGCGGGGCCTAAAGGTGGAGAGGAGGCCCCGCAGGGTCTGCAGGCCGACCTTTCCCAAGTGGCAGACGGAGACGCAGGCTGAATGGCAGGTGGGTGATTAGCCAGGAAGGTGACTTTGCTTCTGGCCCTCACAGTGACCCTCTGGCATCAGGTAACAGCCCAGCGGTGACTAGAGCTGCTCTGTGCCAGGGGAGTGGCAGGGACAGCCTCTCGGCAAGTCCGCGGAATGCCAACCCCCTCCAAGCGTCACAGGCTGAATACGGTCTGAGAGCGTCGCAGGGAAGATGCCCTGCAGAGCTGGGCCAGCCTGAAGTTTCTGCAGCTTTTACGAGACCAGAACGTTTTCTTGCACAGAACACCTATTTACGTCTTATAATGTGCACAGCCAGGCGCTGAGGGGTTCTGTTTAAAATCTGGTTGTTCTCCAAGCATCCTTGACCACAAAACTTGTTCCCGGGGAATGTCTATTAACATCTTGAGGGACGCTGGTGTTCCTTCCAGGTCCCTTCCACGCCTGTGCTCTGTCGAACCCTCAGCACACAGCTGGCTCCTCAAAGGAACCAGAAACAGACAAGAAAAGCACAGGCGGCCTCGGCTGGGGGACAGGAGGCCCTAACCTGGAATGAGGGGGAGTGAGGCCTAGAGGTGGGGGTCTGCTGTGGATGGGACACTGGCAAACCCTCCGAGCATGGCCAGGAGGGGAGCAGAGAGCTGGCAGAGGGCTCATTTCAGCGGCAGTGGCAGCAGAGACCCCTGGCTCTCAGGACACATGGAGGAACAGCAGAGGGTGGCCCAGCGCTGACTTCTAACTGCTCAGCAATTGCCAGGGAGATAAGAAATCCTAAATTCCCGGAACACCCAGCTTTGGCATCAGACAAATCTGGGGTCAAATCTCGTCTCTGTCCCCGAGTGAGGAGCCCGGTGAATCTGGCTGAGCACAGCCCCCCCGCCTCAGGGAAGTGGGGATGTCTGTCCACCCCTGCAAGGCTGTTTTGGGCCGCAGGGCATCGAGGATGGAGCCTGACACGCAGCGACGTTCGCTGAACAGCAACCCCGAGCCCATTACCCACCGTGAATGACCCCAGCAGCCCCAGATGTACACGGCAGGCTCTTAACAAACGCTCCCTGGACTCACGTGGGCAAGGAAAGAAAAAGGAAAATTGAGGTGGTGCTCTGCTCCCTCTTCTTAAATCAGGCAAAAGGCAGATTAGAAAGCAGGACTTCAAATTCTTCACGGTTGGGGGGATTTCCTCATGTAGGAGGAGAGTTAGAAAATCATCCACTTGGAGTAGCCCAGCAATGAGCGGGCGTGGCTGTGATGACCACCGGCACGAAGGCCCGAAGCACGCGAGGAAGAGGGGTCTCTGGAACCGCCCTGGGTCCCTGGCCTGGGGGGAAGGTCCTGCCACCCTGCCCCGCTGGACAGTCAAAAGCACCCCACACCCAGGGCTCGGCGGCAGGGACATACCGCGGTCAGCACCGATGACGATTCTGGCTTGGACACGTTGTGGCTGTTGAAGAAGATGGACTCACGGTCTGGAAAAGCAAAGACAGGAAGAAGCCGGAGTTAGAAGCTCGAGGCAGGGACGGTGATTCCAGCACCCGACACCAGGGGACAGCACCGCCCCAGCCACAGGCCACAGTGGCCTTCAGGCTCGGCGTCCAGCGGCAGCCACCTGGGCCTCCCTACCCACCCCAGGAAGACAGGACGCCACGGAGACCCGCACGCCCAGGCAGGGCTCCTGTTGCCATTTTCCTTCCCGTATAAAAATGAACAGCTTGATGAGCGCACCTCTGCCTCTGCTCTCGTTTTACACAACCATACCTGATTTTCCCCAATACCCGAGGCCCCCCCTCCCCAAAGCGTGTCTAGAGTGTCTTACGGACACGCACCAGAAAGGGGGCTAAGTGAGTGGGAAATGCTGCATATGTGCATATCAAAGGCCCAGAGTCAAGAGGTCAACTGATGCCATTTAACCCAGCATTCCCCTCCGGGTTCTGCCCACGGAATGCCTTTTCAGGGTAGCAGCTGAGAAACGGCTAGGCTGCCACTTGGCACGTGAGTGTTTAAAATACAAAGGATTTTGCTGTTTCCCCACTACTTAAGGAAAAAATCGGAAATCAGAGCATGGGCTTCTGTAGGACCCATCTAAGAAAGCATACAGCCCCATGAAATACCCTCCACATCTCCCACCCCCTCCCTCTCTGCTCCCACTGCCCCCTGGGCCCCCTCGGTCCCATGGGGGCACCCAAGAGGCAGATCAATCCCAAGATTATTGGGAGTGATGAGCAGCTGGTTTGCTCCTTCACCCCCTGGAGAGTAAAGGCAGGTCAGTCGGTCAGAAACACGCTCTCCAGCAGCTGGAAGTGTGGCACACGAATGCACGAAGCACTAAACCACGAGCCTCAGGGCTGGGATCTGGTAAAGGCCGTCATCACACTGTGATCCCCCCACCCCGAGAGTGGCACGGGCCACGAGCCCCAACGTGGCCCCAGCAGCCTCTGCTTTAGTCCTTCCTGGCAGGGTGTTACGGCTCCCGTCCCCCAGGACACACTGCTCATCCCTGGGACCCAGGCCTCTAAGCGCAGGCCAGGAAGGGCCCTGGCTGAGCACCGCCGTGTGCCAGGGGCCAGACCAAGGAGGCACCTGCTCTGGCTGCCAACGCCCGCCCCCCACCACCTCCAGGATTGCAGCGCCGCAACAATCATGCATGAGGAAGTGATTCGGGCGGAGGCCGAGCAGGCAGGCGCTGAGATGTACCTGGCGTCTTTCCCGCTAGCGGGGCATGCAGGCCCCTTGCCGCCCTGGTGTGCCCGAAAGTCCTCCTACCGCTCCGACCAGAGCCAGTCCAGACGGGGGGCACGAGAGACGGTCCTGGGGAGGAGCCTGGGGAAAATAAACACCCTGCAGGACTGGTGCCAAGCAGCCCCACCAACCTCGGCTCCTGGGCGCTGACAGCCAAGAAAAGTGAGCCTTCGGGGGGTGGCAAGCTCCACGGGCCAGAGCCCGGAGCAGCTGGGATGGGCGTTCCGGCCTTCCGTGGGTACTGCCCACCTTCTCAGCCTGTAGCCCAGCCTGGCCCAGTCCTACTGAGCTCAGGGCGCCTCCCACCCACCCTGTGGGACCCAAGGGCAATCGCCAGGATGGCAGAGCAGGCCTGGGGAGAGAAAGGCCACCCAGAGCAGGTGGACACAGCCAAGCTGTCGCCCAACAGCTTCCTGTGGCAAGATCGAAAGTGTGGACCATTTCAAAGGAGGCTCGTTTCTGCTCCCGGCTAACGCTGACCTGGGAGCCCTGGCCAGAGGACTGTTTAGCAGGGAGGGGAGAGCTGCCCTTTACTCAGATCCTCCCCATGTGCGGCCTGAGTAGGGGCCGGACAGAGTGGGAGCGGATTCCAGCCATTCGATGAACCAGGAGACTGTGGAAGCCGAGGTGGGTCAGAAAGGGTCAGAGCATCCCTCGGTGCCAGTTTCCCTGGGTAGCTTCAGGATACCGAGTTCCCTAAAGATAAGCCTGGCTGGGCCCTTGCACCTTGATCACAGGTGCACCCTGGATTGGGGGGGCCCATCCCCTCTCTGTTCCTGGACTAGTCCCGAGTCACACGGAGCCCCGGGAAGAACACCAAGAACGCCCACAGGAGAGCGGAGGTAATAAGAGGAATATGGGTATTTCTGTCCCCAATTTACAGACAAGCAAAAGAGGTTCAAAAGAAGCAGAGTAAGTGACAAGTGTAGCACCCAAATATCCCAGAGGGTCTGAGGTGCAGGTGTGAGCTGTGGCCACACCTTCTTCAGCTTCATTTGCTTAATCTTCACATCTCTGGTGGGGGGCGGGGGATAAAGCATGTCATGGCGCTGCAGACGGTGGCCCAGGTCTCCTCCCAGATCCCCCGCAAGCGTCAGCTCCGCAGAGGGGCCCCGGCTGCCCTGCCCGAGTGGCTCCCCTCACCCAGCGGTGTCCCAGGACCCACTGTTTCCTCTGCGGTCCCTCATCTGTGCTGCCACAATTCGTCCTTTCATTTCTTCTTCCCTGGTGTGTAGTTTCTCCCGCTAGAAGATGAACACACGAGGGCAGGATACTTGGCTGACTATCTAGTTCCCTGCTGGATCCCAGGGCTGAGCGCCTGGCAGGTGCAAGGAAACAGGGCATTTGTTACACCTGAGGGCCTCTCGATGCAAGATCACCACATCTGGCCCGCCACCTGTGTTTGTAAATAAAGGTTTATTGGAACGCAGCCACGCCCATTCGCTTACAATGCTGTCTACAGCGGCTCTTAGGCAACAACGGCAGCATTAAATAATTATGACAGAGCTGGAAACACTTACTCTGGACTTTTGCAGAAAAAGCCTGCTGACCCTTGCTCTATGTGGTAAGCGGTGTCGTTCCTTTATATACATATCCCTAAGGAAGAAAAGGCCCACGTGTAGAGCCTAAGAAAGGCGTTGTGCCCGCAGAGGAAAAGAAACAGAAATAAACCCACTGCACAGAAAGGGGAGCAGAGAAACACACCCACTGCGACTCTGGAACTAGTGGAGAGAGAGGAGCAGTCTCCTCAAGACCGTGGACCAAGGGCAGAGAACATGTGTTCCTGGGGCTGGCACAGGCCAACCTCAACCCTCTCTGTAAAATCGTGTCTTCAGTTCCAGCAGAGGTGACTGCAAGAGGCCTGTGGCCGTAAGACACACCTGACTTCAGAGATGCTAACAGGTGAAAACCAAAAGTACATCTGAGAATCAAAAGAACACAGTAGTTGTGGAGGGAAAGCTGGTGTCTTCATCACCACTGCAGGTCAAAGAATCCCACTCAAGGAGCCTCCACCTCCCTGCATGGACAGGGGAGACCGGCGAGCCTGCCACGCAGGGCCATGGGAACCAGAAAGCTGGGAGGGGGCTGGAAAGAAGCCAGAGCCCTAAAGCCCCCTGCCCAACTGGTCCAGCTTAAAGAGCCGCTGTCACACTGTGCTTCTCATCCAGAAAGAGAACACATGCGTGAAAAGAACAACGAGCTGCTGTGATGCCCTGAAGACAGTGGACACAGAACCAGTTTTTGGGGATGGAGGGATGGACACAGTGAAAATCACTCAGCTCGCCTGGGCATAATAAACACTTCTCCATTAGCTCTACGTTTCTCCACTGATTTACTCGGCCCCAGCCTGCATATTATGGTAAACTGGCAACCTGGAATGGCCATGAGAAGACACAGATGCAGAGCCCCTGTCCTCAGACATGGGACACAGAGCTCACGCCCAGCCACTAGTGGTTCCCAGATGGAAACTGGCCCAGGCCTTTGCAACCAGGAGAAAAAGGGAAGGAAAAGAGGGACTTTTCATGTGGAAAGGAAGGAAACCACGTGGTATATTTCTTTTAGAGATGGAGTGATTTTTTGGTAAAATAAATAAAAAGGCATACCTACTCTTCCCTTAATACATTTTGTGTAGACTTAAAGAACGTATGTTTAAAAATCAGGAAACAATATAAACAGGCTTAAAAAAACATCAGCCTCAACCTGCCCACAATTGATAAGAATGCCTCTTGCCAGTACACAGTCACATACAAAAAGACCCCTCCTGACATCGGTCCCCCACCCCCAGATCATTCCATCAGCCCAGTGGGTAGAGGGAAGGACGAGCATGAGCACCGGGATGCCCTCAAAGCCCCGCCAGCACTCAGAAGGGCAGTGGAGAGAGACACACATTTCCAGAGTGTCTGCTCTCTGGGTTGCGTTAATGGGAAGAACGGCTGAGACAGGATGCGAACAGCTGGACTTCAGTCAAGAGGCATGGCCTGAGGCTTCCCTGGTGGCACAGTGGCTAAGAATCCGCCTGCCAATGCAGGGGACACGGGTTCCAGCCCTGGTCCAGGAAGATCCCACATGCCGTGGAGCAACTAAGCCCGTGCGCCACAACTAGTGAGCCTGCGCTCTAGAGCCCGCGAGCCACAACTACTGAGCCCGCGTGACACATCTACTGAAGCCCGTGCTCCGCTACAAGAGAAGCCCGCGCACTGCAACAAAGAGTAGCCCCCGCTTGCCGCAACTAGAGAAAGCCTGTGTGCAGCAACGAAGACCCAATACAGCCATAAATAAATAAATTTATTTATTTTAAAAAAAAAAAAAAACAGAGGAGTGGCTTGAAGCCATGAGGAGCAGATGGTGACAGGCAGTCCCACAGAGGGATTTTAGGAAGACACATCTGTTTGCTCAGAGGGAAATAACGCAGCCTGGACATTTCATCTGGTGATGGCGGGTTTCCCGTCCAGAGAGAAACACACAGTGAGTGAGAGCAAAACACACCAGGGCAACCAGACATCCTCCGAGGGGTCCTCTTGGAAAACCGTGCTTATTCCAGAGACGCTGCCACTGTTCCAAACGTTTCTGGAACTTGCCTTAGAGACGCCTCCAGAACCACTAGAACAGTCTTTTAAGCGGCCCCACTACCAGCAAATCCTTATCTTAGTGTCAGTTTTTGAAACGGCCAAGGGTCACCTGCAGCTGGTGAGCAGCTGAAGAAAAGCTGAACGCGTGGAGCCCCTCAGCCTCCCTAGAGGACCCCCTCAGATGCCCCAACGCTGGCAGAACCCTGCAATGCCACCACTGTGTGACACCTGAGGGACACGGAGGGCCATTATCCACTGATCCAAAACACGCTCACGGACGCGCTCCTCAGCCCTGTGGGGTACCCGGCAGGCTGACTGTGGCCACCCTTGACCTGCCCGGGGTCCCACCGCCGGGAAGTCCTGCGCCCTGCGTGCTGACTCTGAAGAGAGCATGCGTCCACCTCAGCAGCTGCAGAGGCAGCAGGTGACTCAGCGTTTCCCAGTTGGAAAAAGGAGACGTGATAAAGCAGCCAGCGCTCTGGTCCTCAAAATATGAGGGGCCCCTCCCTCCCTCCCCCTCCCTGGCTTCGCCGAAGGGACCATCACCCATTCCAGTGTGTTCCCTGTGGGCCTCGTGACCGCGCAGGGCCCCGGGAAGTGGCCTGGGGGCAGAGAGCTTTCAGGTTCTTCCTGCAATGTATGGTAGAGACAGACAGAGCCCCTACCATGACCTGGCGTGCGCCAAGACCTCTTTAGCTACTGGACACAGCTCTTCCAACCTTCAGATCACCTCTCCCTGCTCCAGAAGCTGGCGGCTGGTGCCGTGCTCCAGCCACGCCCCGAAGCTCAGGGCATCCAGAGACGGCGCGGGCTCAGTTACCTGAGGTGCCCGCGGAGAAGTTCTTCAGCGAGGGCCTCTGGACCACGGTATAGGACTCGCCGACCACGAACACCTTGTACAGGACGGCGTTGTGGTTGATGAAATTCTGGACCACGCAGGGCGGCTGGATGGCGCTCAGGCCCTCCTGGTTGAACACGATGGCCATCTGGGGAGACAGGGGGCCAAGGGCTTGCTCAGAGTCCACCACGTCCTCAGCCTCCGGCACGGGGTGTGTTACCTGTCCAGAGCACTGCCACCAAGGCCCACCCCTGGTCCTGTAGCACAAGGGCTCCCCAAGAAGAGTTTCAAGCCAGGGTGAGTGGAGAGGGACTTGAGAAGAACACCTGGGGATCAACCCACGCTTGCTATGAGGGTTTGGAAATCCTGTACCATCAGACCCACCATGGAAGGATGAGCTGGCTGTGCACTGCATAATTCCACTACTCACACTGCACCCAGGGAATGGGACCCCCTGGGCTGTGTACTACTTAACCCTTATGACCTCCTAGAGGTTCCTCCACAAAGTCTTTGGTTGGGTGGGATGGGGGGTGGGGAGGGGGGCAGGTGGCTCGGCCAGGAAGCGGAAGACAGTGGATCAGGGTTTGGGAGGCCTTGGGTCCAAGCCTGCATAATGACAAGCGCTGCCTTTTGAGTACTCATGACACACCTGGCCCTGTTCTAACCACTTTGCATGAATCACCTGGTGTTTCCCTCACAATGTACCCCCGAGGTGGGCACCGACACCACGCCCCTTTTACAGATGAGGAAACTGAGGCCCTGAGGCACTTAGTGGCTGCTGGAAAGTGACAGAGCCCGGAATGGGCTGGGGTCCAACAGCCCCCAGCCTTGCCATCTTACACACTGAGTGAGCCACACGAGCACTTGAGGAATGGAACATGCCGCTCCCCGTCCCTGAATCCTCTGGGGACAAAGGCTCCACCAGGAGGGTGTGGCAGGGGACTGAGGTCGAGATGGGAAGAGGGGCGGCTGGAGAAAGCCTGCCCGCTTTGGCGGAGGCAGGCCCACCGCAGCCAGCTGCCAGTGCCGGGGCCACGGCTAATGCTTCGTTCAAGTCCACGGGGCCCCAGGAAGGAGCCACCAGATGCCCAGAGCTGCTGGGAGGGGTAACGGGGCTGGACAGCTGGCCGCCACACTGGCTGTTGCCTCTCCCAGCAACTGTCACAGAGCACCACCACGATGTGCCTGGCGCTCAGCTGGGTGGGGCAGAAGTAGAGATCCAGGCCACACGGGGAAACGAAAAGTGCGTGTGTGTGTGTGTGTGTGTGTGTGTGTGTGTGCGCGCGCACGTGCACCACAGTGAATTATCTCCTTAGCCATCTGACGAAAGTAAGAGAGCCGTACACGGGTTCAAGACCCAGCCCTGGCGCTTGCTGCGTAAGCCCTGTTTAAGCTCCATCTTCCTCACCTGTGAAATAGCATCAGTAACCACCATGGTGGGGCTTCCCTGGCGGTCCAGTGGTTAAGACTCCGCACTTCCACTGCAGGGGGCACGGGTTCGATCCCTGGTCAGGGAACTAAGATCCCGCATGTCGCGCAGTGTGGCCAAAAATTAAAAATAAATAAATAAATAAAATAACCACCGTGGGGTGGCTCCGGGGTCCCCCGAGCTTCTGGCTCAGTGGGGCTTTTGGTTTTTGTTTCTAAAGGAGGGGATGTGGTATCCCACACACTCCAAGTGGAGCACACTTGCGTGCTTACACCAGCTTAAAGCCAAGACAAGAGCCCAAACCATCGTGTGAACCTAAGATGAAAACAAACTAGTCCCGATTTCAGTTGAGCGAGGGACCGGGGAATCAGAGGCAGGGCTCGGGCAGACTGGGGTACAGGGGAGGACCCCAGTCAGAAAGCCCCCTTTCCTGTGTAGAGCTCACCACGTGCACGGAGATGTCCTCCATCCTCGCTGCACTCGGCATCCCCGGGCACCCCTGAGGTGGGTGACGAGCCTCGGTGTCCCACCCACAGGCTCACGCCATGGAGGGCACCCCACCAGAGGGGGCGTCCCTCTGATGCTAACAGCCTCCCAGGAGGCAGATGGCCCGTGGCACACAAGCCCCCTGGGAATCTGCAACACCCCAGATCCCAATCTCAGGGCTCTGTCCCTGACCCCCACCCAGCAGAGGAGCCCCTCCCAGAAACAGTGCAGGGCGGGCTGGGGGAGGCCCAGGGGTGGGGCAGTGGGGGGGGGGGGTGTGGCACACACCTTGGAGCCAGACTTGGATAACTGGACTGAGGGGTGAAATAGCCTCCCCTGAAGGCGCTTGACCCCATGGAGTCAAGACTCCCCTGGAGGAGGGTGGCCACCTCGATCCGGAACCCCCGCCCCGTCAGCAATGACCCAGCAGGCTCCAGGGCAACTGGTTCCACGACAGCGTCTCAAACCCTCCCTGGGCCAGGCCCCATGGCAGCACATGCAGCAACTCCCTTATCCTTCACAACAGCCACCACATCCCCAGTTACAAGTGAGGGACGGAAACTCAGAGAGGCTGGGTCATCTGCCCAAAGTCACACAGCCGGTGGTGCTCAGAACCAGACCTGGTACCAGGCTGGTGTGATTCCAGAGTTCTTACGTCAACAGCAGAAGCGGTTCCTTCCTGGCAGGCTGACCTATTCTGCATTAGGCCGATCTAATCACACTAATGACTGCAGTCGCCTTTCTGTCCTGGAAACCCCGAGGCACTGACCAACAGAGGAACCGTTTGGTGGTGAAAAGGGCCAGGCGCTGGTGCCAGCGAGGGCAGTGTGGGCTCCAGGGACACGATTCTGGCTGCTCTGAAGCCTTCCTGCTCCCTCCCGGGGCCCGGCCCAGGCGCACACCCCTGGCTCCACGAGGGCTCCTGACCTTGGGAGACAGCTGACCTTTGCTACAGGCCAGGATATCCTGCCCTCACGTTCCCCCCCACAAGCAAAGGGACTCCTCGGCCTTGCAGCCCCATCACGGCATGTACCACACCATAGGGACACATCTGTTTACAGACATTTCCCCGTAAATACATGCCAGGGATAAAGACACTACATACATCTTCTCCAGGGCGCAACGCCGGGGTTGTCCACGTTTAGTCATAGGTCTTGGGGGAGCATTTCTGACAGCGGGGCTGCCTGGGACAGACTCTCCCACAGGGCCTTCTGGGTGGGTCAAATGTCTACAGCCCAGGGTGTCCTCCCATGCACCTAATGAGGGGGTCCCCAGGCTGGGCTGTGCCCCTGAAGACAATGTCCCAGGCATGGTTCTTAAGGACGGCAACAGACCCAGCAGAGCCCCTGCCCGGCCATTAGCTCCCAAAAGGCTTCCTCCGCTCAGTCTCCCAACCACACCCCGCTGGTGCCCTCCGCCTCCGGGACTCTGTGCTCCCCACCGGGCCAGGACTCACATCTTACATCCTTCCCGGGGCACCCGAGGCCGGGAAGGACTACTGGGTGAACACAGGAATGAATGAGAGGGTGGGGCAGTCACGTACACGGCAGGTAGGGTGCTCCTTCCTCCTCTCACCCCCTTCCCAAATTCAGCAGGCCTGGCAGATCCCTGTGGGCAGCGATGGCATCTTTTCAGTGGGGCCCAGGCCAGTGCCTGGCACGGAGCAGGAAGTGACCGACACCGACAGGCCAAAGGACTGGTCAGATGGAGGCCTGGCTCGCACGGGCACAAAGGGGGCAGGCACAGCCATCGCGGCCTCAGAGACAGGACAGGCACAGGGTGTGGGTGGAGAGAGCGTACAAAGCCACAACCTCAGGAGCAGCAGGCTAGGCGGGCTCCCAGAGAGACAGCGCGAGCCGAAAGGATCGGGGGCAGGGGGATGGCCGGGGGCGGGGGGAGGCGGGGGGCAGGGCAGTCAAGTCGTCAAGTCTTCCACTCACCTCGTGAGAGTTGGTACCATGAGCCACTCTGGTTTTGCAAACTGTGGGTGCGGGAGAGAAAAAGAGGGGTGAGCGAGGTTATTCACCCACAAAGCCCAGCCTTGCAGGTACAGGGAGAAACTCTCAACAACTCCCGCGGTCCCTCAGGGGAGGGGCAGGTGGGAGCTGGAGGGCGGCGCGGACTTGACCAGGGCCAGCACCTGCCCGCGGGTGAGCTGGACGGACACCGCCAGGCCAGGCCCTCACCACCCAGGAACCCAGGGACCCGGGGCCATGCCCTCCCCGGCAGCTGAGACCTGCCTGCACCCTCGGGAAGTTTAAGGCCCACCCGGCGCCCACGTGGTGCACTCAGGGCGCGATACGCACTGAACGGGAAGGCCAGGCCATTCTCCTCCAGGAGCCGCATGGTGTCGTCTCCGCCCAGGCTCGTGAGCTCCATGAAGGGTGGTGAGCAGATCCTGTCATCTGGGGGCGGAGGAGAAGCCCGAGTCAGCACCGCCCTCTCCCCGGGGCCCCCTCAGAGCCCCTGCCCACCCCATCTGATGGCCCATATGCCGCTGCAGTCACCCACATGCCCCGGGAATGAGAGCATAGACTTTCATTACATTTTCTAATAGCGTTTCTGTAGTGAAGGAACCAATACATGATAACGGCAAAGGCTGCAGATCAACTAAAAGTGAAAACCAGACACAGTCACAGATACGACTGCGATTACCTCCTAGCCCACACTTGGGCATGTGACACACACACACAGCTCCACAACGAGGATACTGTTTTGTAACTCAAATTTTCACTCAATCAACTATGAACACTGTTCTGGGGCAATAAAGACTTCACCCTCCAAAGGGTAAGCTGGGATGAAGTGAGAGAGTGGCATGGACTTATATACACTACCAAACGTAAAACAGATGGCTAGTGGGAAGCAGCCACATAGCACAGGGAGATCAGCTCGGTGCTTTGTGACCCCCTGGAGGGGTGGGATAGGGAGGGTGGGAGGGAGGGAGATGCAAGAGGGAAGAGATATGGGGATATATGTATACGTATAACTGATTCACTTTGTTACACAGCAGAAACTAACACACCATTGTAAAGCAATTAAACTCCAATAAAGATGTTAAAAAAAAAAAGACTTCCCCCTTCATAGGCAGTATCAGCTTAATGATAATCACAGGAACGACACCAGCCCTTCAGCTCTTATCCCAGGTCTAGCACTGCCAAGGGCTTTACGTACATCGCCTCTGAAGTCTGCAAATAATCCCGTGGGGAGGACGCTGAGGGGGGGGTGGGGGGATTAAAGAGTGGCTCACGGTCACACAGGGACCCGTGGCACGCAGCCTCTCGCCACCTAACGGAGGTGGCTCCCGACCCCTCTGTCACCCCGACGGGCCACACGCGAGCACAGGCATCGCCCTCCTCCTGCCACCACACTCCAGTCCCGGCCCCACCCCCATGCCGCTGCTTTCCTGAGTCCCCACTCTTGGAGGGGTGCTCGCTCACCCTGTGGGTTCCAGGCATGTTTGGTTTTCTGAGAAGCTCTGGGAGCTGGGTGTGCTCTGTTCATCAGGACACTCCTGGTGCCAAACACCGAGTGAGGGCAAAACAGATTATTCGTGGGAAAACAAAGTGTCTTCTGAATCTCTCTACTGATTGTTAAGTTGCAAGACTGGTCTGTTATTACTACTCAGTCCACCTCCATCCCCACTCAGGGCACCAGCTCCCAGGAGGTAAGACCACCCTGTATTTCTGGGCACAGGAGCTGGGAAAGGCTGAGCATTAGTGGGATGGGGGTGACACCCCCCTCCCCGCCACAAACTTGGAAACCAAACCGAAAGCAAACAGTAAAGCAGCTTGTCTCCAACAGCTTCTAGCTACTTGGCTGGCTAGGAGGTCAGTACATTAAAACATTGAAACCAAGGTAAGATCCAGCTTCACATATCTCATAAAAGCCAGTGCCAAGAATTACACAGGGAACATTAAAAGTGTTTTAATTTCCCTCCCCGCCCCCCCGCCAGCGAAGTCCAAACTCCAAACAGGCGCAGGGTGATGGCAGGTTCTCGGGGACCCAGGGAGGGTGGAGCCCTGGCAGACGGCGAGGCAGGCCCTCTGCACGGGGCACTCGTATTCCTCAGGGACAGATGCTGAAACAGAGGCCCAAAGAGGCAGTCTTTGCCCAAGGTCATGACAGCCACATACAGAGCCAGGACAAGGAGCCAGGCTCACATGGCAGGCCAGGGGAAGAGAAGCCAGGGACATCAGAGCAGGGAGGTAGGGCAGGCGGCGGGGTGGGGGGGTGTGTGTGTCCTGGCTCTCAGCTGTAAGCCATTATCTAAACAGGCCCCATTTCTGCACCCCCTGCCCAGAGTCAGAGCCGGGTGGAAACACTGGTGAGGGGCTGGCAGGCTGTGGAAGGAGGAAGCGCTCTGCGCAAAGACTCCTTGCTGCAGCCCCTCCAGCCCAGCCCTAACAGGGCGTGACACTCCAGGCCAAACAAACTGGAGCATGTGGCAGCAGGCCGGTCTGCGTCAGTTGCCCACCTGGCCTGGCAGGGAGTCCACCCTGGACCCAGCCCTCCCATGGGAAGACTCGGAGATCCCTGGAGTCAAACAGACCACCTCCGGTCAGAGCTTCCGGAGTTTTCGGAGCAGGTGAATCTGCCTGGCTTTTAGATCCGCCTTCAAGGCCCTTCCCACCCCAGCCCAAAGCTTTCAAGTAATGTCACGGCTAACGGCCAACAGTCAATAAACCCCACTTGTTATGTGCCAGACACTACTTCACACAGTCTGCAAAGCCATCGTCTACCCTCACAAGAACCCCACAAAGAGGTGCTGTCACCCCCATTTTACAGATAAAGAAAATGGGGCACAGAGAGGTGAAGCTCCCTGTCCAGAGTCACACAGTGAGTAAGGGGCGCAGCTGGGGGCTCATCCCCAGGCAGCTGATTCCCAAGTCCATGCTACTGACCACGGCCTCCCTAGCAGAAAAAGTGCCCGCTCCACATCGACAGGATAAAGGATGAAACCCACACGATCCTATCAGTAGGTACAGAAAGGGCTTCCCTGGTGGCGCAGTGGTTGGGAATCCGCCTGCCGATGCAGGGGACACGGGTTCGAGCCCTGGTCTGGGAAGATCCCACATGCCGCGGAGCAACTAGGCCCGTGAGCCACAACTACTGAGCCTGCGTGTCTGGAGCCTGTGCTCCACAACAAGAGAGGCCGCGATAGTGAGAGCCCCGCGCACCACGATGAAGAGTGGCCCCCGCTTGCCACAGCTAGAGAAAGCCCTCGCACAGAAACGGAGACCCAACACAGCAATAAATATTAAAAAACAAAACAAAAAACAGTTATTCCTCAAAAAAAATAGGTGCAGAAAAAGCATTTGAGCTAAAACTATAAAACGCTTAGAAGAACACACAGGTATAAATCTTTATGACCTGGGATTAGACATGGTTTCTTAGACACCAAAAGCACAAGCAACCAAAGTAAAAATAGACACATTTGATGTCATCAAAATGTAAAACTTGTGTGCTTCAAAGTACACTATCAAGAAAGTGAAAGGACAACTCACAGAATGGGGGGAAATATTTGCAAATCATATATCTGATAAGGGTCTAGTATCCAAAATATATGAAGAACTATTAACAACCAAACAATTAAAAGACCGATAACCCAATTTAAAAAATGGGCAGGGCTTCCCTGGTGGCGCAGTGGTTGAGAGTCCGCCTGCCGACGCAGGGGACACGGGTTCGCGCCCCGGTCCAGGAAGATCCCACATGCCGTGGAGCGGCTGGGCCCGTGAGCCATGGCCGTGGAGCCTGCGCGTCCGGAGCCTGTGCTCCGCAACGGGAGAGGCCACAACAGTGAGAGGCCCGCGTACCACAAAAAAAAAAAAAAAAAAAGGGCAAGGGATCTGAAATGGGCAGTTCTCAAAATAGGACCTATGAATGGCCAATAAGCGCAGGAAAGGACGCTCAACATCATTAGCCATCAGAGGAATGAAGATCAAAACCACACCTATAGGTTGGCTACAACCAAAAAGACAGACGATAACAAGTGTCCTGACATTGCTGGTGAGAATGTAAAATGGTCCAGCTGCTTTGAGAAACAGTGTGGCAGTTCTTCAAACGTTAAACATAGTTCCAGTGCGACCCCACAGTCCACTCCTAGCTATACAACCAAGAGGACAGAAACATATGTCCACAAAAAACCTGTCCAGGAATGTTCATAACAGCGTGATTCATCACAGCCAAAGAGTGGCAACAACCCAAATGTCAATCAACTGATGAGTGGGTAAACAAAATGTGATATAACCATGCAATGGAATATATCCAGCCATAAAAAGCACTGATTCATGCTACAACATAGATAAACCTTGAAAACATTCTGCTAAGTGAAGGAAGCCAGTTAGAAAAGCCACAAAATATATGACTTCATTTATCCCAAGTGTCCAGGATAGGCCACTCCATAGAGACAGAAAGGAGACTGGTGGTTGCCGGGGCCTGGGGGGCAGGTGGAATGGGGAGCGACTGCAAATGGGAACATTCCTTTTTGCGGTGATGAAGATGTTCTGGGATTAGATAATTGTGATGGCTGTAAAACTCTGTGAATATATTCAAACCTACTGAACTGTATCTACACTTTAAAAAGGTGGATTTTATGGTATGTGGCTTATACCAATTGAAAAAGAAAACTAAGGAAAAAACCCCAGCGGTAGCAGCTGCCACCCAGCGAGCACTCGCTCCCCGCGGGAAACTGGGCTAAAAATGCTTCGGGTACAGTGTCTCCTTCGATCCTCCAGAAAACCTGCAGAGACCGGTCCCCCAGCCCCGCCCCTGCCAAGGCCAGGGTGAATCAGAGAAGGATGAGGAGAGTGCTCTCCCGGAGAGATCTGGGGTCCAGATGAAATGCAGAGACCAGACACTTCCAATGAACAGGCTGCATCCAGCATTAGGCCAGACACCCACACCTTTCTGAAATCTCAGGCTCTGGGGTCTGAGGTGGTAGCCTGGGTGATGGCAGGACCCAGCAGAGGAGGCCAAGGACCGAGCGTGACAAGAAAGAGGGGCCCAGGCACAGCGTCATGCTCTTCCTCCTTTATCCTAACTTGGAGCTTGTTGACCACACCCTGAGCAACAGGCACTACCAGCTGCAAACCCCACGCCCTCTCCAGGGTGGGCCCGGGACCAAGACCTCCCTGATCATGCGGCCTGAAACGCCCACAGACCAAGCTCAGTCTGTGGGGGTCAGCCTTGGGGGAAGGCAGTCCTGTGCCCACAGGGCAGAGGCTGGAAAGGAACCTGTGTCCCTCACTGGGCTGCAGGCTGCCACATGCCCGGGGCCTGTCCCAATGCTGGACTCGGGTACAGCAGACCACGATGACTCTACTGCTTGACCCAATTTCTGGCTGCTTGTAGCCAAAATCACCCTGCCACGCCTGTGAAATCACAGTAAATTAGAAACTACTACCGTTTCTATTTTGGTTTCAACAACCGGTCACCAACAAAAAAATGTGTTGTATCCCTGGAGCTAGAGACCCAGCAATGAAGGAACACAAGCAACGCTGCCTCGTGGAGCTGACATTCCAGGTGCAGGGACCAGACAATAAGCCCGATGGATGAGTAAAATGGACAGCTAGATGGTGCTGGCAGGCGACACGGGGAGCGCGAGGGGGCTGCCAGTGGAGGTGGAGGTGTGATCGAGATGTGCCTCGCTGAGCAAAGACACAGGAAGGCGAGCGGTCAGCCTGGGCATCTGGGGGTAACGAAACGCGCTCCTGGCAGACGGAACGGCCAGTGCAAAGGCCCTGCTTGAGGACACGCTGCCGTCTGGTCATACAAATGGACCCAGCCTTTGAGATGAAGACGGTGACATCAGTCTAGCTCGTGGACACAGAGGTCTCCTGAGTGGGAGTGTCGAGGAAGCAGGCAGGCCCTGCAGCGGTGGAGCCGGCCCCGCCCCATGTGAGGGACAGCGACAGCAGAGTTCCCTCCAGCTCCGCCCTGGGAAAATCACAACAGTGCCAACAGCTCTTCTCCCCCAAATAGAATAAGACTCTTTCTATCAGTCAGCACTGGGCGCTATTTCTGGTTCCCCGAAAAAGGCTACTGCCGCTTATTTATTTGTCGTCTTTATTTCTGGATGGGAGTTGGAAAGAGGCTTTTTTTTAGTCAGATGGTGGGTTGTGTTCTGTTAAGAGTTGAAATATTAGCCCCTGGGAACCTGAAACACCCGCTCTTCCCTCTCTGCTACCCTCATCAGAGAACATGAAGCCAGAGGTCCTCAGAGATGGCAAGTCCTATCACGTCCAGAGAGGGGAAGAGAATAGTTCAAGACCATACACAAGTCATAGGCAGGCCCAGGGTGAGAATCCAGGTGTCCGAGTCACGTCACTGCCCTGTCCTCTCTGGCAGGTGGCCACGCTCCCATGCAACTGGTGGCAGGTGATACAGAGCTAGCAAGAGGACAAAACACAATGACAAACAGGTGCTACAAGAGGACAACTAGGGGCAGGGGAGAGGCGGAGACAGCACTTCGAAGGCGCAGTTTTGAAGCCTGACTGAACCTGGGGTAAACTAGCTGTAACCTTTGGCAAATGACTGAACAATGCTGGGCCTTGCTCTTCTCGTCTGTAAAATGGGAGCGATGCCTCCCTAGAGGGTTGTTGGGAGGCCTTGGCACCTAATAGGCACATAGCAGTGGCTGCTCTTTCTATTACTACACTGGGCAAGGCCACCTGGAGAGTGGGTAGGTTCTGAATCGTGGCCGCCGGTCCATGTCCAGTTACCGGGGATGTTGGGCCCCGGGCCTCACCCTCCTTGGCTCCCTGGCTGTGCCCAGTATGGTGCCAGGAGAACGGGCCCTCTGCACACAGATGTGAAGGAAGCCTTGGGGGGCCCCGGCAATGCAGGGCCTGGGGACAGCTGTGACAAGACTCTGCTTCAGTTCTTTTCTCCCAGATAGGTATAACTTCTTCACCCAGATGATACCCAGTGGAAACAAAACCTGGGGCAGGGACAGTCCCCAAGGACATGCAGAGTGGGAATCCTTTGCAGGGCGGGGCCCCAGAGAATGACACCCACGAGTGAGGGCTATGCTGAGGCGAGAGGAGCTGCAGACAGGCCAGAGAAGCAGCTCTGGGGGCCTGGAGCCCGCTGCGTGCTCCTAGGCAGCGGGGAGGACTCACCTGGGACGTGCCAGGGGGAGGAGTTACTACATTCGAGGGCTCTGTCTCCCTCTCTAGAACACTGGCTCCATGAGGGCAGGGGCTGGTGGGTTTATTCACTGCTGTGGGCCCAGTGCCTAGAACACTGAGGTACACAGTAGGCGCTCAACAAGTACTTGTTGAGTGAAGGGACCGATCTTTGACAGCGCCCTCCGCACAAGGCCGGCTCCTCGGGCATCTAGGCCACATCTGGACAGACGCGGAGCCTATGGTCAGTGTGCCTGGGCGCCAATGTCCCACATTCCAGGCCGCCTGCCTGCTACCTGGGCCCTCGGGCCACCGTTGCGTCCTCACACTCCGCTCCCTCGAGGCCTGCCCACCCAGGTTTGTTCCATCTGAAAAGACGACAGCTGTCACAGCTGTCCCCTCTCAGCCTGGCCACTGGCTTCTCTGGAGGACTTTCCCCTGCAGAAGCATCTTGTTTATCTACTTTGCTGTGACTGTGACTGGACTTTCCTTTTTAATTGTTTTTACTGAATGCTGCTGCCACCAGTATTTTCCCGTGGTTTTGCATTTCCTGGTCACCTGACTGGCGACACTTCCCCTCGGGTCAGACATTCATGTTTGTGCCAATCTTCCTCCGCCATGGACTGAACACCTCTCATGCGTGATAAGGCTCTGCGCTTGTGATGAGTCATTTCCACAGGCCGCATTCCCAGGAGGGGGTCCGCGCTCTTGCCACAGGGTCATGCTGCTTCCCAGAGGGACGGGGGCAGTTTCCTGGGGTACCAGCAATGCTGGGTCTTGACCATGCCTTCCCAGCCCCAGGCAGTCCCTTTTTCAGAAATCTGGGCAGTACTTTCATGAGGGAGGATGACGAGTGACATAGTGAATGGTCCCACCCCCGCACACACGGTCACTCAGGGTCGAGCAGGCCCCGCGGCAGAGGGAGCGAGGCCCGGAGACACCGGCTGGCGTGGGGGGCTGGGTGCGAGGCCCGTGCATGACCCAGTGAGCGAAAGCTCTGGACGGGGGCCCGGAGACGTGCATGCAAGTTCCGGCAGCTCCTCTGGGCCCAGGCAAGCCACGTGGCCTTTCAGGTCTTGGGCTCCTATCAGTAGACCGGGGGTCATAATGAATCACTCCTGTCTACTTGCTGGAGTTGGAAGGATGAGGAAAAAGTGCTGCGAAATGCCAGCTAAAGAAGCCAGCTCCCCCTTGGCGGGGATGGGGGTGCAGGGAGTGTGGTGGGCAAGGGCCTGGAGTTGCCATCTGTTCACACCCCCACCCCCAAACGACACAACAGGGGAGCCTCTGGGCTCACAGGTGCCTCCGGGAGCCGGGTGGTGGCGAAGGGCCCCTCACCCGGCTCCCAACAGGTGCACCCCAAGCCCTGCGTGCTGAAGGCAGAGCCGAGGGAGCGTGTGACTCAGGTATGAGCCAGCAGACCGACCCCCAGGAGAGCGGGGTTGCGCTAGGGATCGCGTGCAGACTTCTAACTGCATCCTGGAGAGACCAGGGAGGGCTCCTCGGGGGAAGGCGACATCCCGGTGGGCCTCGGTGAAGGCCGGAAATTTCAGTCCATGCAAACCCTCCCTCCTCAGTCAGAGAGCTGCTGCC
Source organism: Aethalodelphis obliquidens (assembly GCF_003676395.1). Classification (NCBI taxonomy): domain Eukaryota; kingdom Metazoa; phylum Chordata; class Mammalia; order Artiodactyla; family Delphinidae; genus Aethalodelphis; species Aethalodelphis obliquidens. The sequence continues at coordinate 17,287,853 of NW_020837965.1, forward strand.
TCGACTTGGGGCTCCACCTTTCAGGCAGGGGCCTTGTCTACCGCGTTCATGGCTGCATCCCCAACGAACAAGTGTACAAGTGAATGAACGAAGCGCTGGCCTGGGCTCCCGCCTCTCCTGGCCGGAGGGAGGTGGCCCTTATCAAAAGGCAGGTTCAGGCTTCCCTGGTGGTGCAGTGGTTGAGAGTCTGCCTGCCGATGCAGGGGACACGGGTTCGTGCCCCGGTCCGGGAAGATCCCACATGCCGTGGAGCGGCTGGGCCCGTGAGCCAGGGCCGCTGAGCCTGCGCGTCCGGACCCTGTGCTCCGCAACGGGAGAGGCCACAACAGTGAGAGGCTCGAGTACCGCAAAAAAAAAAAAAAAAAAAAAAAAAAAAAAACGCAGGTTCCCTCACGTCTCGGCCCAGGACCCCCCAGCTCGGGGCACCAAATGCTGCCTCTCAGAGCTGGGCTCGGCCCTGCTTCCCTGGGCCACTCCCCATTCCCCGGGGCCTGTGTTGTATGGCAGGAAAGAGCCTTATTCAGGAGGGAAGAGTGAGGAGATCCACCGTGTCACTGACAGCAGGCACGGGAGCGGGGAGGCGTGGGCAGGGTCCCGGCTCTCACTCAATCTTCTGAGAGTTGAGAAAACTAACCCCCTGATTTCACAGGCCCTGGAGCCTCTCTGCACATGCTGGCCCCTCGGCCTTGCAAGCCCCTTCTTCCAGCTCCTTCCTGGCCTGGGAAGCTCCTGCTCGTGCTCCAAGCCCTGGGTCAGGCCACCCCCCTCCTCCAAGTACCCTCTTCTCCCACACCTCGAGGAGGCCTCTCCTGTGGGCTCACCAGGGCCTGGCGTGCCTGGGTTTGAATCCCCGCTCCAGCTCATATCAGCTGTGCCACGCTGGCCAAGTAACTTTCCTTCGGCCTCAGCTTCCTCGCGGGAAAGAGGACAACAAAAATAGTACCGACTTCACAGGGTTGTCTCCCACTGCCCCACGTTTACAAAATGTATTTTAAAATTATGAAACAGTTCCCTCCAGGAAGGGCGGCTGCACCCCGGCGTCTGGGTAGCTGTAGTGGCCCCAGCCTGCCCAGCACGACCCATCCCAGGTTCAAGCCTTGGAAGATTCGCCGGGACAGACAGAACAGGTGCGGCGGCCCAGGGCTGGGGCTTCCTCCCAGCTGCTGGCGGTTGTAAACCAAGGAACCCCCTTCTTGGTACTCTCACACCAGAACCATCTTCTCCCCACTGTGGCTGCAACACCCTCAAACCACTGGATTCCTGGCATCCTGCCCACCTCACCTACCATCCACCCCAAACTACACACAGCGGCTGGATCCTGGATCATCTTCCTAAAGCTCCGACCTATATATTGAAGCAGCTCTCAGCTCAATAACTGTCCAAGGCTGACGTGAGTGAAGAGCCTTTCCAGGCTCCTGTGACATGATTCTGTTTGCCTTCCCATTACGGGCTGCACTGTGTCCCCCCAAATTCATATGCTGAAGGCCCAACCCTCAGGACCTCAGCATGTGGCTATTATGTGGAGATACGGCCTTTAAAGAGGGGATTGAGTTAAAACGAGGTCACATGGGGGCCCTACTCCAACTGACTCATGTCCTTAAGAAGAGGAGACAGGAGACAGAGGGAAGACCAGGACAAGACATGGGGAGAAGACAGCCCCCTACAAGCCAAGGAGAGAAGCCTCAGAGGAAACCAGCCCTGCCAGCACCTGGACCTTGGACTTCCAGTCTCCAGAAATGTGAGAAAATTAACGTCCGTGATTTAAGCCACCCAGTCTGTGGCGCTTTGCTGTAGCAGCCCTGGAAATCTAACTCACTTCCCAGCTCCTCCCAGATGCAGAGCCAAGACCATTCCCAGCCACAGCCCGGCTCCACGCACAGTGGTATCCTCACCACCCCCCGCCCCACACGCCTCGGGGATGCCCCTCCTCCCACCAGTCGGCAACAACCCGCTCAGCCGGTGTCCCTCTGTTTCCCCTAAGCCCCTGGGAACAAGCTGTCTCCTAACAATGACACCTCCCTAGCATCTCCTACTGGCAGTCTCACCTGTTCCACTACCATCTCTCTCCTGCGTCGCTACCTTGTTTGCTTGCTCATCTCTGGTCCCCTAGTAAATTTCCACACATTTGGGTTCTGACTGTGCAACCGGGCAGTACGTTCCTTGGGGCCAGGACCTGGCCTGACCGCTAGCTCAGTGCTGCTCAGAGACGGCAGCCGTCAGTGGAAACTCTCTGACAAGTGCACGTGTGTGAGATGAAGTGAATAAGTGTGAGCTGTGAGCCCGGAAACAAAAGGAGAAAGGGGGTAATGGAGGAACACAACTGACCAGCACAGGGCAAGAAAGGAGGTGGCCTGCAACTCCTCGACTGGCCACCACGCGGCGCTGTTGTTCTGGCACAGCCCGAGTGACTGTGGCCATGGGGCTTGAGTGCTGGCCTGGCCCCGCCAACCCACAGACTCCAGTGTTCATGCCTCGTCTGGTGCCTGATTGTCCAAAGTCACCTGCCCCCTGCCGGCATCCTGTTAGGGGCAGGAGCCACGTGTTCTCGAATCCTAGACGGGGAAAGATGTCTGTGCATCCTGGGCGAGCCAAGTCTTAGCCTGACAGCCCCTCTGAAAACAACCGAGTGGCTTTTTGGCTCGTGGTGACGGTAGCCACCCAGCAATGCAGAACAGACAAGTCGGGGAGGGAAAGCAGCCGCAGGCCTGGATCAGGAGGCGGCGGCCAGGAAAGGCCCGGATGGCCGGCCCATGGACGAGAAGAGATGGAAGTGGTCTCTGAAGTGGAGCCGGGCCTGGGCGTGAGGAGAGCACTTCGCGTCCTTACCTTGACTCTCCTGCCCCCCCCCTCCCCGGTCCACAGTATAATGTCCCGTCCACCAGCCTGGCCACGGAAGGGCTCCCCAAGGCAGTGCTCTACCCTCGCCTCCCCTCTCTCCTCAGGAGGCATCTTCCTGGGATGCCCCCAAGCCGCCCCGCCCCACCTCGATAAGTCAGAACCTCTGCTGATTCCCCCCAGTGACACTCGGGAACTGTCCCCTGCTCTGACCCCGCGCATCCCCTAGCACCTACTTCCGGTTCACTCTGCATTGCCTTTATTAAAGGTGACTCATCTCTCCCTACAGCCCGAGGCCCCCTTGAGGCACAGAGGCTGGATTCGTGGGGGGATTTGTGTCGGGCTTCAAAAGGGTGGAAACGATTGGACAACGGTGACATCATCCTGTCTCTTCAGACCCATTCACAGCCCCAGATGACATGAAGTTGAAATAATATGTTTTGTTTTGTTTAAGTCATTCACGTTCCAGCCCTCGAAGCCGCATGCCCTGGAGATGTGGGGACTGGGGAGCCTGACTCATGGGAACCACCTGGAAATCTGCCAGGGCTTTGGGCTGATCCTGGGAGAGGCAGATCCTCATCCGCGTAGCCCCTCGTAGGCCATGGGTGTATGCAGTGGTGGGCTGGGTGCCTGGGTTCCGATCCCAGGTCCACTGTTTCCCCCTGGGCTGGCCGCCCTCTGTGCCTCTGTTTCCACATCTGCAAGATGGGGGTAACACCGGCTCCTACACCCTAGGCTCCCTGTAAGGATGTGAGGACTAGATGAGTCCCTGTGAGGGCCGTGCAGGGGGAAGCACCACGTACGGCTTGGCTGCCGTCAGTTGGCATCGGGTCTGCTCCTCCTTGCGCGCTGAGGCCCAGTCAACAACCTGGGCATCCATTCTGAACCCACGATGGGGTGAGGGCTCCCCAGGAGCTAGGACTGTCTCATGAGTATCAGGCCTAGGACACAGGTGGCCCTTGAGGTACCCCCTCCGGGAAAGGGGAGGAGAGAAGGCCCTGCCCGCGGCTCAGGCACCACGGGGCTCAGACGGAGTCGGAGGCTGAGCGAGGCCGAAAGTGAAGGGTGTACAGGAGCAGGGCGCTGAGGCAGCCCGGGGCGAGCCTTCCCCAGGCACGGCTGGGCACTCACTACTCACCGTCCAGTTCACCCACGGCGTCTGAGGGGAAGAAGGGCCTGACACCTCAGAAGGTCACATGAGGACAGTGGATGTGAGGAGAGGCCAGGGTTCCATCCACCCAGGCCCACGGCCACACAGACCAGGCGGTGAACCTGGAGGCCTCAGGGCCCAGGAGCCAGCCTGGATGGTGCTCGGCCCCAGGACCCCCTGAGGGGAGGCAGAGAGAAGCGGCACTTCCTGAGTGCCGACAGGCTCATGCTGTGTCCCTGCCGCTCGCGTGGTGAGGGAGGGCTCGGCAGGTGGGCCGTGCAGAGGCCCGGCCTGGTGCTGCCTGAGGCACAGGGAGGGCCGGACAGCCTCTGCTGGCTTGAAGATGGAGGGGCCCATGAGAAGGAATATGGGGGCCATAAGAGCAGAGGGTGGCCCCTTGCTGACAGCCAGCAGGGAAACTGGGACCTCAGTCCTACAGCCACAAGGAAGTGATTCCTGCCAACAAGCATGAGCCTGGGAGCGGGCTCTTCCTCGGGGCCTTCGGATGAGAACGCAGCCCAGCCGACACCTTGATTCCCATCTGAGACACCGTGAGACCAGAAACCAGCCGCGCCAGGTAGACTTCTGACCTACTGAACTGTGAGATAACGAAGGGGGGATGTTGAAAGCCACTCAGTTTGTAGTTACCTGTTATGCAGCAATAGGAAACTAATAGGCTTGGTTATTATGAGTTTTCAAAGGGGGACCTTGACTGTGTTATTTGGAGACACTGGGTAGGGGGATGGGTGCATTTCAGCAGTGGCTGCAGCCCCTACCCTGCTCCCTGGAGGCTTCTGAGGGGCCCCCTAAGGCCCTGCTGCAGCTGCTACCTCCCTGCTACCAGCCCGATCCTCAGCTGCCCAGCTACAGGCGTGCTGTTGGCGAAAATACTGGAAGGTGGGGAACCAGCCCGAAATTGGGGGGGGGGGTGGCTTCTGGGCAGGGACAGAGGGGAACACAGGCCACAGGTCTGACAGTCCCCAGTCTGACATGGCCCTGGTCAGCTGGACCAGTTTCCATCCCGTCTGACTCACTAAGGACCTGTTTCTTCTCGAGGGGACAGAGTGCTATCTGCACCCAGTGTGCTCGAGGCCAGGAGTGTGGAAGTTAGACACGGGCCCCGGTGGAGACAGGGACATTCCTGAGTCCCATTCCAGCTTGTGGAAACGGTTGCTGGAAACGCGGATTAACTCTGTGGCAGCTGTTTGCACTGATTTATGGCCCCTTCCGGACCCAAAGGCTCACTGCCCCACTCGGCTCCAACTCCCAAAATGCAGCAGCCTTTGCTGTTTTCAAGACGTTTAAAAAATAATATTTGAAGGCTCTCTCTGGCCATACATATTCTAAAAGCAGAATAGAAAATGTTAGCTTGGTCCAGTGCAAAGATGAAGCTTCCAGCAACGAAACAGTCCATATATTTAAACAATAAGACAATCTCCTTAACCCCCAAAGGGGCTCTAACCAATCAATAAGAAAAAGACCAGCAACCCAAGAGAAAAATGGGCAACTAACATGAAAAAATTCATACACAGAAGAAATGCAAAGGGGCAACAGACACAAGAAGAAATGCGTAATCTTGTCAATCATGGAAGAAATGCAAATGAAGGTAAGACAGTTATCATTTCTTCAGCAGCCACACACTATAAGGAGTAAAATTTGTTCAAACCTTCTTTTTTTTTTTTTTTTGTGGTACGCAGGCCTCTCACTGCTGTGGCCTCTCCCGTTGCGGAGCACAGGCTCCAGACGCGCAGGCTCAGCGGCCATGGCACACGGGCCCAGCCGCTCCGCGGCATGTGGGATCTTCCCGGACCGGGGCACGAACCCGTGTCCCCTGCATCGGCAGGCGGACTCTCAACCACTGCGCCACCAGGGAAGCCTTGAAGCCTCACACCTTTTGAAGAACAATCCAGCAATATCTGCAAAGTGAGAAACGTTTATAGTGGTCTTCGGGAAATTCCACTTCTAGGGATTAATTTTACAGACCTATGCAAAGACCTGTGTTTACTGCAGCTCAGTTAAAAGAAAAAATCCAAATCAAACTGGAATGACTTTATGAGCCCAGTATAATTGAGTAAATTATGGGTTTTTTCATTCACATGCTGAAATCTTATGCTGTCATCAAAAAGGGCAGATCAGACCTAGTTGTCCTCATCCTGGAAAGAAGCCAAGACATATGTTCAGTGGAGAAAAAGCAAGTTATAGGAGAACACAAGTAGTAGGACACTGTTTCTTTTCTTTCTTTCTTTTTTTAAGCACACATGTATTTGTACATGTATGAGAAGAGCCTGGAAGGATGGATTCCATACTTAAGAGCGGCTGCCTCTGGGAAGAGAGGTGCGGGCCAAACAGATTTGAGCCACTGGCAATCAGGGCCCTGCCTGCTGACAGAGGGACTTCAGGACCACATCTGAGCAGGGCTGGGGGTGAGCGGCCCTCAGGAGGCATCCAGTCCAGCAATTCCTGAGGTGTGCTGGGTGGACCAGGCCTCTTACCATAAGCGCAACAAAAACGAGATGGGGGCCCATAACTGATTAAGTGGAAAAGGGTAAACATTGCTGTATTTCATCGATTCTAGGGCGTGGGTTTGGTTTTCTTTTGTTTTCTTCATTTTCCATCTCTGAAGTTAAGATGTGGCTCATCATTTATGGTGTGTCAGAATTTAATTAGCATTTTTTTCTCTATTTGTAAATATAAGCTATCAGCGCAACTTCCACCGGTGGTAAAATTCAGTTTGCCTGCCTCTGAGAGACTGAAGATTCATATTAGCACATAAAGGCTCTGAAAAGTCCTGCAGCAAAGAAACGTGTCTACTTCCAATTTCTCCACCATATCTGACACAACCCCCAACTTTTCCTTTTCCTTCTTAATTCTCATCTTTGCCTTTGCCTTTGTTTACAAATGAGATCATGCTGGGGCCCCATGGATGCCCCTCCCCACCATGGATGTCTGAGAAGGCCGAGGAGTCCCTGTCACTTTCCAGTGCAACTGGAGCGAAGGGAGGCACACTCACTCTTTAAAACTCTGTATAGGGACTTCCCTGGTGGTGCAGTGGTTAAGAATCCGCCTGCCAATGCAGGGGACACGGGTTCAAGCCCTGGTCCGGGAAGATCCCACATGCCGCAGATCAACTAAGCCCGTTTGCCACAACTACTGAGCCTGCACTCTAGAGCCTGCGAGCCACAACTACTGAGCCCGTGTGCCACAACTACTGAAGCCTGCACGCCTAGAGCCTGTGCTCTACAATAAGAGAAGTCACTGCAATAAGAAGCACGCGCACTGCAACGAAGAGTAGCCCCCGCTCGCCACAACTAGAGAAAGCCTGCATGCAGCAACAAAGACCCAACACAGCCAAAAATAAATAAATAAATAAACTTATTAAAAAAAAAAAAAAACTCTATACAAAGACCATTTGGCAAAAACCGTAATAGCAGCAACTGTCATCAAGAACCATCAATGGATGCTTTAAAAAAAAAAAAAAGTGGGTAAAAGTCTGACAAGAAACAGGATGACTGCAAAGTGTCTCCTTATGAGATAACTGCCAACACAAAGAGAAAAACAGAAATTTGCAGAGGAGAACCATGTCAGACACAACTCTGACCAAATAATCTATTAGCCAGTGGGAAGACACGTTGATGTCATGTCCTCCTGACCGGAGGGGGGAACAGTATTGCTGGTGTGGCGCTCCTGCCCCGAATGCAGAATCCCCACCTACTCAGGGGAAAACATCAGATACCCCCAAATTGAGGGACACGCAGCAAAATAAACAGTCAAGCCTCCTCCAAAGTGTCAAGGTCATGAAAGACAAACAACCTGCGGCCCGGCTCTAGGTGGACGGAGTCCACAGATGGACAACCAGACTGGATCCTGAGCCAGGAACAGGGTAGCAGTGGGACAGCTGCGAAATTGTTTAATAACCGTATTGCTATTGATGTGAATTTCCTGGCTTAGAGAACTATAAACTGTCACACAAGATGTTGACACTGGACGCAGCTGTGCAAAGGTATACAGACGGGCACTTTGTGTAGCATTTTTTGCACCTTTTTTGGGTAAGTTTGAAATTACTTAAAAATAACAATTATACTAAAAAAATTGTATACAGTCAGCCCCTTGTATCCACGGAGTTCAACCAACCACGAATAGAAAATATTCAGGAAAAAAAATTCCATTAAGTTCCAAAAAGCAAAACTTGAATTTGTCATGTGCCAGCAAATATTTACACAGCATTTTATTGTATTTACATCTATTTACATATAATTTGCATTGCATTGGGTATTAGAAGTAATCTAGAGATGATTTAAAGTATATAGGCTGGGACTTCCCTCGTGGCACAGTGGTTAAGAATCCGCCTGCCAATGCAGGGGACACGGGTTCTAGCCCTGGTCTGGGAAGATCCCACATGCCGCGGAGCAACTAAGCCCGTGTGCCACAACTACTGAGCCTGTGCTCTAGAGCCCACGAGCCACAACTACTGAGCCTGCGCTTTAGAGCGCCCATGCCAAACTACTGAAACCCACGCGCCTAGAGCCTGTGCTCCGCAGCAAGAGAAGCCACCGCAATGAGAAGCCCGCACACTGCAACAAAGAGTAGCCCCCGCTCGCTGCAACTAGAGAAAGCCCATGTGCAGCAACAAAGACCCAATGCAGCCAAAAATAAATACATACATACATACATAAATTTATAAAATGCTATAAAAAAATAAAGTATACAGGAGGATGTGCGTAGATTCTGTGCAAACACTACGCCGTCTTATGTAACGGACTCCAGCATCCTGAGTTCGGTATCCATGGGGGGTCCTGGAACCAATCCATCACAGATATGAGGAATGCTAATGTGAACTTTACAATAAATCCATAAAACTGATATAATTAAAAATAAACACACATGATGCATTTCAAACATGGGTGTGGGTGCTCAGGAAGGATGGATGGAGAGGGGAGTGCTGTCCAAGGGGCCTGGTCACAGGGTCACAGAGGTCACGATCAAGGATGCCAGCATGGATTTGGTGCTAAAAAGAATCTCAGGAACCCAGGACTCATAGGGTCACAACACACCACGTGTGGTCTGAAACACCACAACCCAGTGTCACCCAGGAGAATTACCATCTATTGAGTATTTATGCCTTAAATGCATAACCACGTTTAATCCTTACAACAACCCTGTGAGGAAGGGGCTGCTATCATTATTCCCATTATACAGATAGGAAAGCTGAGGCTCCGCGGTGCAGTTAAATAATTGGCCTAAATGCACACAGCCAGGCCAGTCCAGATTCACTACAGCACTGCTTCTGTAGAAAAGACTACTGCAGAGGCGTGTGTCCCCTGGACTGAGCTGGAGGCACAGAGTGGCCAATGGCCAGTCCTCCCACCTCCCTGGGCCTCTCTCCTCATCTTTAAGATACGGAGAACAGTTTGGGGGCATCAAGAGCTCAAGATCTCTTTCGGGGGCTTTCCTGGTGGTGCAGTGGTTGAGAGTCCGTCTGCCGATGCAGGGGACGCGGGTTCGTGCCCCGGTCCGGGAAGATCCCACATGCCGCGGAGGGGCTGGGCCCGTGAGCCATGGCCGCTGAGCCTGCGCGTCCGGAGCCTGTGCTCTGCAACGGGAGAGGCCACAACAGTGAGAGGCCCGCGTACCGCAAAAAAAAAAAAAGAAAAAAAAAATCTTTCGGCTGGAAAGACACTAGGTGGGTCTTACATTCACACTGAAGTGTAAATGACTGGTGTCTAGTACTTTCTGATCAACCTTGACCAACAGGTGTGTTTGAGCATCCGTCTGCCCTATCATGTCCCGGGGAAGAGATGTTGAGATTTCTCACCTGGGCACTGGGAGACTGCGTGTGAAGGGGGAAGAAGGCTCTGGGGATCTCGAGTCTGCAGGGGTCAGTCAACTCAACAAGGGGAAAGGGAGCCAGAGGTCACAAAGACAGCGTCTGGCTCACCTACTGGCCCAGGTCAGCCTTGCACAGGCAGGGGCTGCAGGGACAGGCCTGGAGGAGCCATCAGGGCCTGGGTTGGTGCGGGGGGTCACTCGGGAGTGCCTCCTGAGAGGGTGGTCTGTGGGTCAGGAGGAAACAGGGGTTCCCAGCAGGGTCTGTGTAAGGCGCCGGCCAGGACCGAGCATCTCCGTGTGCCAGCAGATGAGCAGGAAGTCTGGCATCTCGTCCAGAGCCTCTCTTTTCTCAACTGAAAAAGGGGATCATTACAGCCCCCTCGGGAGGGTTAGCAACAAGGGGAGGAGAAGCCGCCCACCCAGGGCCAGGCCGGCCCTACGTGCTCTCCTCACGACACCCTGGGCGAGGGCGTTTACCTCCTCCGTGCAGGTGACAGATGGGAGACTCGCCAGGGCTCAGGACTGACTCGGGCCCCGGGGCAGGGCCAGGTTCAGGACCAGCTGCCTCCTAACGTTGACACGGGGCCCACCTCGGCCTGGCCGACAGGCGGTGCTCCACTACCACCCTGCTCTGCAGACCCCACACCTCCATCTGGACGCGGGGTCTCTGCCTGCATGGCTGGAAGTGGCTGACGTGGGAACGAGGACAATGTTTCTCCCAAACGCCCAAAGTCCTGGAGTGGAATCAGGCACGGAGCACCCAGGCAAAGGCCCCCGCCTCCCTGTCAGCCCACGGGGCCCGAGCCTCTTCCGTGGCCACCCGCTCCGGGAGTGTGTCCAGGCCTGGCCTGGTGCCGGTCCTCCCTCACACCTGACCCCTCGGCCCCGTGACGTGGGCAGGCTGACACCCGGGGAGCCCCAGGGCCGGTAGATGCCACAGGGGCCAACTCCTCACAGGCCCACCCGACAGGTGTGCGAAGCACCGTCCTGGTGGGTTACTCCAAAACTCCAGCCTCCTGCACAAAATCGGAGCTGGAAGCTAATCCTGACTGGGGGGGCTACACCCCTCTCCTCTTTGTCCTCCGAGACTCCAGGCCCTGCTACTAACTACCAGCTTCGGCCACGTGCCTCCCACCCAAACCCAGGGCATCCTGTGGGACGAAGGGGAGGAGCTGAGAGCACCGGGCGCCCAACTCTGGGCCACACCTGCTGCAGTGGACAGGGCCAGACCTTCCCCACACCTCCCCCGAGGTGATGATAACCGCACATCATAGATGAGCAAACGACTCCGAGAGGGCCAGTGACTGCCCAGGCCGCACCAGTGGGGCTGGGATTTCAGCCCAGGCTTGTCAGGGCCGAAGCCTGCTCTCTTCCATTACAATGTACCGCTGTTCTCAAAAGGGACAGGACTTTTGTTTCCTCAATAACCACATGGGGCAGAGACTCCATGACTGAAGCAGGGATCTTGTCTGGACAATGCCATCGCCTGGACAGCAGAGGGCACCCGGGGGCAGTGCCAGCTGGCGGAGCAAGAGCAGCAGGGCCGGAGCCCACACTGCATCCATTGTGGCCTCGACCCCTCCTCGTCAGGCCGGGAGCCGGATTCGGGAACCACTGGCTAAGAACCCACCCAGATGGCGTGGGTTCAAACCCCAGCTCTGCCCCTAGTAGCTCTGCGGCCTTAACCAACTAGATTCAATGGATACAGCATCCGCACCGCTACGGGGTGGTGACAGTACCGCCCGTCTCACAGGGTCATGGTGAGGATTAAACCAGCTAACACAGTGCTTGGCATGCAGTCGGGGTGCCCCCTGAGCGCTGACAAAGCGGCCCTAGAGGAACGGTGACCTGCAGGCACCACAACACTGGGGACACGGGCGGACCTGGGGCCCAGGCCTTGACTCCAAGGCCCCTCCCGCTCTCTCCTCTCCCACCCACGGCCCTCCGCAGCTCACCAAGGGCGGACAGCCGGCCCCCACCTCTGAGTGAGACCCCCCGACTCGACCACACACCCCCACCCCGCGGCGGCTGCTGTGCGGGGATCGTGTCTCCCAGGCTCTGCAGAATGTCATTTTCTCTTTGCTTGGTGTCTGGATTACTCCATTTCAATCCAGCCTCCAAACGGCCTGCAAGCTGAGCCCTGATTAAACTCCCAGAAAACCACAGGCAGAGGCGCTCGATCTGCGGTGTGCACCCCCCGTCCCCAGGGAGGCCCGGCGTCCGGACGGCCATCTGTCACCCCCAGAGCGCATGTGTGGGAGCTGCCGGGGCAGCCACACCTCATCGGCAGCCGTCTTGGAAGGGCCTCTGAGCCCTTTGCCCTGTGGCCTGAGACCCTCCACCACCTGCTGCCCCCAGGGCCAAGGACACAAACCCACAATCTCCAATCACAGCCCGGCTTTCTCGCCCATCGCTCCGGCCAGTTCGGGAGTCGGCTAGAGCCTTGCCCAGGATCACTTGTCCTAGGGCGGCAGAGCCGGGCCTTGGTCTCGGGGCTTCCACCTCAAAACCCCGGCCCTATGCGGAAAGCAGGTGCCCACGAGAGAAGAGGCCTGCAGATGCGTGTCCAGCAATCTCGGCTGGTGACGCAGCCTCCCGCTCCCCGCAAGCCGGCAGCAGGCAGTGTTCAACTTCTGGGAGGCTCCTGTACTTGGTTTGAACTGGATCCAGGTTTAGTGCCATCTCTGCCTCTGGCTAAAGGGTGTGGGTGCAGCCCCGCCCAGAAGCAATCACCTGTTAGGGAAACCTGGGGCCCAGGCACTCTGGGTGGATCACTCCGTCAGCCTACTGATCTCATGTCGTATGAGCTGTTATGTGGAAGGAACGTGCTGCTGAGGCCACCCACCCTGGCCAGCTGGAAGGGGAAAGGTCATTCCAAGAGCCATTCACCCATGGATGCCGCAGGCAGGAACCCACTCCCCGGAGGGGAAGGCGGACAGCTAGTTGTGCCCCAAACTCATCCTCCCTGTTCTGCCATGGTGACGGGGCTCCCAAGTGTTAGCTGGCCACATGGTTGCCCAGAATAAAGACCACGTTCCCCGATTCCCTTGCAGCTCAGTTTGTAACTCGGTTCTGACCACTGAGGTATGAAAGAACATTACTGTAGCTTCCAGAATTTTTCCTTAGAAGATACCCAGGGCTGTTTCCCTTTGCTCCCTTTTTCTTAGTCCCCTCTCCATCCTAATGTCTAGACTGTAGATGTGGTGGTGCGAGTTTCAGCACCACCTCGGACCAGGAGGGCCACGCCAGAAGAACAACGAGCTGGGGGAAGCCTAGGTCCCCGCCGTCACTCGCCAGCACCGGCCAGCCTTCCTCTGGGCTTTTACGCGAGAGAGAAACGAAGTCCATCTCATTTCATCCACCCTCCAGGTCTCTGCTATGGCAGCAACTTTGTCAGCGGGTTTCAGGCTGACACGTCTGCAGCTGGAAGGACCCTGCCTCCCCTCCAGGCTCTGAATTAGGAAAAGATAAGCTCTGGGAGCGTGGAACTGAGATGGCGCCAACCACACAGAGCCGCCCAGGTCCTCAGACAGGTGAGGCTGGAAGCTCCGGGCAGCAGGCCTCACCTGTCCCCCACAGCTGATGCTCTGTGCAGCGATGGATGGCCCGAGCGTGGACCCTCGGTCCAAGGGCTCTGCCTGTTAGCCCCGGGAGACCCTCCCCGTGTGTCACAGCCCACCAGCCCACCCCCAGTGCAGAGCAGGGAGCCCTGTCGCCTCCCTGCAGCAGCCTCGCCCACTGCCCTGTCTTCTGTGCAGCCACTAAGGCTCTCTGAGGACAGGGAGAGCCACGCTGGACAGGGGTGGCGACAGCTCCGGGAGTTTCTGCCAAGCCCCTTCTCCCAACACAAAAGCGGTGTCACCTGGACTGCCGTACCTGAGGAGCTGAAAGGGTAATTACGGCCCTTTACAGCAGGACTAACAGGGCTGCGAGCCTCCAGGAGTCGCAGGAGTGCGGCAGGGGAGCGCCAGGGATGCGCTTCCCAGAGCAGGTTCTCTGTATCTGCGCCAGGAGCAGCCTGGCCTCTGGGAGGATGGGAGGTGGGAGCCAGCAGTGCTTCCGCATGTACCGCCCCGGGTGGGCAGGAAAAGGCTCCAGGAAGTCCCAGCCTCTGCCTGCGCTCCTGGAAGAATACCAGCCCGGCTCGGCGTGCACGATAAGGAAAGCCCAGGGTGCAGCGGTCACGGCCCACCCACACAATTCCTGCTGGCCCAGGACCAAGCCGGTCTTGAGAGTTTGGTCAACAAGTTCTCACTGGGCCCCCTAGCAGGCAGCCCCTGAGCTGACCTCAGCTGGGTTGGAGCTGAGTGGGGTCTGCCTGTGTCCCCGCTGGGGGCCAGTCACCAGCCCCTCACACCTGTGGCTGGGTGGGAGGTCACCCTCACAACAGTAACGACCATCAAAATCTACCTCTAGGCCGCGTCTGCACTGCCTGTCTGAAATGTACTCTCATCTCCTCACTCACCAGCTCCCATACCTTCAAAGGCTGCTCTCGAATGGAGTTCCCAACTGCCCAAGGTGTTCGAAGTCCCCCCTCTGACCGATGGTCTGCAAGTCCACACAAGCACCCCACTTCAGCTCCCTCCCTGCTTCATTCACACCCCCGCCCTGTCTGGGAGGCTTTCGCCCCCTCAGTACTCACCCCCCAGCGACAACCCTGCTGCCTGTGCGCCCTGCAGTCCAGCCCACTGAACACGCATGCTCACGCCCTAGGCCTGAGCTCACCCTTGATCCCAGCCCTGGTTCTCTACCCATGAAAATGGAGACAGATTCCAAGATCCAATCCAGATGCCTCAGCGCTTTCCAGGGTAAAGTGCTGAGCAGGAACAGTGGCTCCCACTCCTGGGTGACCCCATACTGTCATCTCCTGTCCCTTCACAGATAGTTGGCATCTAACACACACACTTCCTGGGAAAAGGTGGATTTCCTTTCCAGAACCAATGTTCCGCCAAAACATCACTATAGATCTTCCTTCTCATCTGGGGGTTCTGGTTCAACCCAGGGAAGGAATGCAAAGGGAACGGAAGCTGACACGGTCACTGACCACTCCAGACCCAAGGATGGGAGGATGCTGGCATGCTGAAAAACGCTGCCTGCTTTGGGGCCCCCCAAGAATGTCATGTCCATGTTGTCTCCTGGTGACGGCCAGGCGCCCAGGGCAAAATGCCTCAAGACCTCTTCCAGGACAGCCAGGTCCACCAGCCAGCTCTTGCACAGGGCAGGTTCCTTAGAGAACCAAGCACTCACCAATTCTCCTGACCAGGGTCCATGACTGCATCCACGCCAGGTGCTTGCTAGATCCGGGGCCCTCTGACTACGGACATGAAAGTCAAGCTTAGGGGTTAGGAGCTGGGGAGCCTGAGTCAGAGAGACGTGGCTAGATTCTAGCTCTGCAGCTTACAGGCTTGGGTGATGCTGGCATCCCTGTTAACCTCTCAGAGCCTCCTGTGCAAAACAGGGAGGACGGATGGTCTGGCCCACCTTTATAAAGAAGCACCAGAAGAGAGACTGTAAGAAGAAGGCTGAGCCCGGTGCTGGGCACACAGCACGTACCCAGTAAATCCTGCACTCATTATCCCCATGCTGGTCCTGTGAGTCAAAGCACCCACTGGTCCAACCATCACGTGAACAACACCTGGGCCAAGTCACCATCCAGGTCAGGGCTCAAGGCAGCCCCTTTAGGTCACACACATGTGGCCTGGATGGCAGGAACAAGGGCTGCCTCTCCTGCCTCTAGGATGGATTCTCACGCAGCCCCAAGGCCCAGGCAAAGCACTTTCTCTTAAAGTGAAACAAGAACTCTCAGCAGGGAACGCCTGGACCAGGGGGCAGAGCTAGGAGGTTACTGTGAACGTGAATCTTTCCAAAAAGCCCTTCTCACATAAACAAACACCTTGGAAAGGCAGCCCGACTTCTCTGGAGCTGCCCTGCCCTGGGACGTGGGGAGGATGAGTCCTCAGGGGCAGGGGCCCGCAGCTGGCAGGAGACGCTCCTGCAGCTGAGAGGGGGGCTCCCGCCTGCGAGAACAGAGCGTACCCCGCAAGGTCCAGCCGCCACATTACATATCTCCATGTGTTTGATCAAAGGCCCTTCAATTTCTCTGTTTGTCTCTTTCGCCCGGTTACGTAACTCCACTCGCCCGCCTGCCGCTGAGCTATTCTACACGCACTTCTGCTCTCTAACCACTGTCTTATCTGGATACTTCATCAGCACCCGTGGGTTTAAGACAACAAAACTTGAAGTGGTTGGAGCCAGTCTCCCAAAGAGAGCACCCTAGGACTTTTACTTCCTAACTCTGCTGGCCACAGAGGGAGAAGGAAAGGCCCTCCCCAGAACGTACAGCTGCTTCCTGTGTCAAAGTGCTTAAAAAGGCCGGACCCCCGTCCCTCCTCCCACCCCACGCAACGACCACCTTGTGTCCACGAGCTGGGCCGACTGCCACGGAGGCTGAGCCACTCACGTCCGTACCTTTCATGTAGGCCTCGATCTTCCGGATGAGCTCATAGGACTTGGACCGGTCAAGCAGGGTTCTGATGGCGGGAAGGGGGTCCAGGACAATGGTCTCAGGGTGGGCATCAATGTATTCCTGAGAGGAAAGAACACTCCTTCCGGTTAGAGAGGGAAGACTGATGCTGAAACGAGGGTGACAAGCAAGACTGCATGCCGCGCGCCATCCCCACATCCATCTCTCTGTTCTCCATCCCCCCACCAGCCCTGACCTCTGGTTGAGGCAACACCTGGTCTCAGGAAACGGCCTCTACCCACTCAGCCCCACTGGGATCACGTGACTTTGGTCAGGCCAGTCAGCACGTTCCACCTCCTGGGGCTGCCGGCTCAGGAGAGGACATGTGACCCGAGTCCATTCAATCAGAGGCAGGCTCAGCGCTGTTGTTGGAAATGCTGGGACAGGAGCACTGTCCCTCCCTGAGGACAAGAGGAAGCTAGGAGACCGGGCAGCTGGGAGCAGTCATCCTGGGATCTGAAGGAGAGAGAGCTGATGGAGCCCAAAGTGAGAAAACAGAGCCGAGAAAAGGAGAACAACTCGGTTCTGGTCAGCTTGTTCAAATCCTAGATAAAGCCTCACCTAAAACCCAATCTGCTCCACGGCGGGATTTTGCTCAATGAGTGGCCAGCACCCTGCGCTGAGAAGGGTTCTGAGGCAGGGCTGGGGAGAGGGGGACGCCAGGATTCAGTAGGTCTGTGGGAAGGTGATGAGACACTCGCCATGGGGCAGCCACCCGGCCCGCAGGTGCTCACCCCAGTAAGTGCTTATTAATACCCAGGAGCTTCATGGTAGACCATGGAAATGCAAGCAGAACTACGATAAGGTTAGTCTTTAAGGAAGTTACAATCTTCTTGGGGAAATAACGTTAAGGCACATGAGGAACAAGAAACCATTATTTGCAGTGTAATTCAACAGAAGACAGAGCAAGATGTGTCCAGGAAAAGAACTCAGGGATCTTGGGCCGCCATGAGACACCTCTGTGACTCCAAGAGCTCCAAGTCACAACAGGGGGCTAGAGCAGACTGTCAGGAAGACAAAGTAAATGAGACCATCCCTCTGGCTCTAAAACTCCATGAGTCTATGGACACAAATGGGGGATGCTGGAACAGGAGAGGGGCTCAGAGACAAGGCTGGGTGTAAGGAAGGCCATTCACTAGCTGTTGTTGTTACTGTGGGTTGAACTGTACACACCCACCCCCGGATCTGTTCAAGTCCTAACCCCGGGTCCCTGTGAACATGACCTTATTTGGAAATGTCTTTACAGATGGAATCGAGTTAACATGCGGTTATACAGGATTAGGATGGACCCTCATCCATTGACTGGTATCTTCAAGACGAGGAAAATCTGGACACAGAGACACACAGGGAGAAGGCTGTGGGAGGATGAAGACGGTGACCGAGCTCAGCTACAAGGCAAGGATGGCCAAGGACCACCAGCCACCAGCAGATTCCCCCTCAGTCTCCAGAAGGAACCAATCCTGCAGACACCTTGATTTTAGACTTCCAGCCTCCTTAACCGTGAGAGAATGAATGTCTGTTGTTTTAGGCCACTTAGTTTGTGGAACTTTGTTACGGGAGCCCCAGGGAATAAATACACCAGCTTAATTCACCCCTCCCCGCCCACTCCACAAGATCTGTCAGCAAGGTCAGCAGAGGCCAGGAGCAAAAGCCATAATGCTTCTCTTCTAGTAAACCTTATCAGAAAAAAGAACGCTCCATTTGGGATTTTTTTTCCCCTGGTGAACCTATTTTGGTTCCTAGTAATCATTTTTAAGAGCTCTCAACACAAAAGCCAGAGATTCATATCTACCTCTCTGAAATCTGTTCCTGCCTTATGTTTCATACCAAAGTAGCTGGTTATGAGCTTATTGGTGTCTTTTTCTCTGGATGTTTAAAAAAAGTCTCCGTCCCTGAGGGGTGGCCAGTGCACGCATCTGGGGAGGCCTTCTTCCCGTCCTCACACCTGTAAACGCCACAGGGCCTACACGCTCTCGCCGCAGAAGGTCCTCTCCCAGCACGTGCATCTGCAGACCCAAATGCAGAACAGAAGCTGCCTTCGCGACTTCCTCCTCCTCCTGAGAGCCTGGCCCGCTGCCCTGCTCGTACAGAACAAGCAGGCAGCTGATGCAGGAGGGCCCACGTCTGGCACCCCCAGGGGACGTGGGAACGAGGTGAGAGATGTCTGTAAGGAAGGTCTATCCAAGGATATAACTTGGATAGGTTCTCTCTCCTAAGGCCTCACTTCAGGGTCCCGAACCTCTCTGCTGTGGGCTCCCCAGAGGCAACTCTCCCCATCGGCACTGTTCCTTTACCGGAGCTTGTTCCTTTGAACCAGATCTACACTGCCACAAGAGCATGTCGTTCGTGAGACACCAAGATCGACATATACGACCGAAATCATGTTAATGTCCTCATGTTAAAAGGTCATCCACTCAACAAACTTCACAGCATCCACAGCGCTCAGGGCATCGTGCACGGTGCAAACAACACTGGACGAATGACAGCCTTCTAGGTTTTCCCCTACCAGATCTGGCCAATGAATTCACGTTCTGGGCTATGAATTGAAAGCACTGCAATGCCCTCACCACCCACTGCCAGGAAGCAGTGCAGTACAGAGGGAAGAACAAGGGACTGAGAGTCAAGAAACCCAGTCTCAGGGCTTCCCTGGTGGCGCAGTGGTTGAGAGTCCACCTGCCGATGCAGGGGACACGGGTTCGTGCCCCAGTCCGGGAAGATCCAAAATGCTGCGGAGCGGCTGGGCCCGTGAGCCATGGCCGCTGAGCCTGTGTGTCGGAAGCCCGTGCTCCGCAACGGGAGAGGCCACAACAATGAGAGGCCCGCGTACTGCAAAAAAAAAAAAAAAAAAAAAAAAGAAAAAAAGAGACCCAGTCTCCCGCTGTGATCACCTTCCGCTATCACCTCGGGTGAGCCATTGGGTTTCCCTCGTCTCGGTTTCCTTGTCTGTGAGTTGCAAGTATAAGTTGGAGAAACCTAGGAGGAGTGTTTAGGAGACACACTTCAAGGCCACACACATAGGGCTGTTCTAGAACAGGACGGGCAGCCACCGGTAGAGGCATTACAGGTAATGGCAGGGACACACACAAGCTCACTGCTTTCCTTCAAAAGGAAGGCGACATCAGAGACGTTGCTTCGATGGGCTGGCCCAATTCTCCCCCAGCCACCGAGGTCCAGTAAACCATGACCCGCCCTCAGATGTCCCCACCGCAGTACCGAGAAGAATGTCCACATGGTTGGCAGATAACACAAAGCTGGTTCTGGTTCCACTTTTGTGCATTAGGGCAGCGGCCTTTATTGAGAGAACTCAGACTCATTAAGACGTGAATTGAAGCCAAAGAAGCCAGAAGAAACCAAAGGAGGGAAGATGTGACAAGCAGGCACCAACAAGCTTTTGACCCGGGATGAAAGCATCAGAATTAACAGAGGAATTATTCCTAAACATGATCTCTTTTGGGACGAGGACGGAGAGGGCAAAGAAAGAGTTTTTCCAATCGCCCCATTATCCACAGGCGGGTTTTCTTCCGAGCCTTTCAGTTTATCTATTGTATCGCAGGCTTCATGCATTTTCCACAGGTCTCTTAGAATTGCCAAACAAATTGCTGGAAGGGTGAGCGCCCTGTTACCGTTTTATCACCACTCGAGGAAGAAAGGCCCAAACCGTCTCCATGGCAAACGGTAAACACATGTTCTGTTAGACAGCCTGCCTCGAAACACCTAGAAAGGGATCCTGGAAGTTAACAAGGAAGAGTCTGGCTTTAAGCAGCTAAAGTAAGGGAAACGCAGAGATATATAGCTCGGGATCAGCAGGGCCAGGAAGACGTCTAGAGAATACTGACAAAGGAGCACAGATGGGCCAGGTGCCCCCGCCCCCCGAGGCCCATGGGGCGATGACGCCAAGAAGGGGCACCGGGCCCTCTGCTGGGCTGGGGAGGAGTGGGCAGGGGTCAAGTTCTCCCCACTGAGAATCTGAGCCGAATGAGAGATGAACCGAGATGAACATGAGAGATACCATTTCCTCTGCAGTTCCATGTATGGCCAGGAAAGGAGAAGGAGTGGGACAAAGGATTTGCTCTCAGCTAATAGAAAATGCAGGTGGGAGTCCCAAGTTCAAATCCTGCCTCTGCCACCTTATGTCTGTGAAGAAGAAACTGGAATTAATCTCTGACATTTCATTTCCTGTGTGTAAACGTACATTGTGAATAAAACCTATCTCAGGGAGCTGCCATGGACAACGAGATGACAGTGACAGATATGAAAAGAGTTGGTAGTGGGAGTTCCCTGGTGGTCTAATGGTTAGGACTCAGCTCTTTCTTTTTTTTTTTAAGGTGTTGGGGGTAGGAATTTATTAATTAATTTATTTTATTTTTTTGCTGTGTTGGGTCTTCGTTTCTCTGCGAGGGCTTTCTCTAGTTGTGGCAAGCGGAGGCCACTCTTCATCGCAGTGCGCGGGCCTCTCACCGTCGCGGCCTCGTCGCAGAGCACAGGCTCCAGACGCGCAGGCTCAGCAGCTGTGGCTCACGGACGTAGTTGCTCCGCGGCATGTGGGATCCTCCCAGACCAGGGCTCGAACCCGTGTCCCCTGCATTAGCAGGCAGACTCTCAACCACCGCACCACCAGGGAAGCCCCAGGACTCAGCTCTTTCACGGCCATGGCCCCGGTGCAATCCCTGGTTGCGGAACTGAGATCCTGAAAGCTGCACGGTGCAGCCAAAATAAATTTTGAAAAAAGAAAGAAAGAAAAAAAAAAGAGAAGAGTTGGTAGATACAAAAGCAAAAAGGATTCTCATGGTTCTACAGCACACAGACCCTTAGGGCCCAACCCGACCTAAGATCTCTGAGCCCGCTGCCTGGCAGACAGGGGGGCGGGCCACCTCTGCACTTGCGGGGAGCAACCGGAGCATGACACGGTCCCCGGCCCAGGGCAGCCGAGGCTGCAGCGAGCAACCCTCTGCAGACGGCTCAGGTCCTGACAGAGCCCAGCTGCAGCTGGCCAGCCCGCTCCTCACAGGGAAGCAGGAAAGGCACCCAGCATCCACCCCCCGGATCCTCAGGAGGTAACAGGGCTCTGGCCCACTCCCCCAAAACACCGCAGGTCTCTTTCTAGGAAGTGGTAGCACAGGGAACTATATTCAATATCCTGTGATAGACCATAATGGAAAAGAATACTAAAGGATGTATAGATATGTGCAACTGAATCGCTTTGCTGTACAGCAGAGATCAACAAATTGTAAATCAACTTACACTTCAATTAAAAAAAAAAAGGGATGACTCATTTTTCAGAGATGTGTACTAAAACAATTTACAGATTAAATATGATGTCTAGCATCTGCTTCACAATAACCGGGCACAGGGAAAGAAGTAGGTGAGGGGGCTTCCCTGGTGGCGCAGTGGTTGAGAGTCCACCTGCAGGGGACACGGGTTCGTGCCCCGGTCTGGGAAGATCCCACGTGCCGCGGAGCGGCTGGGCCCGTGAGCCATGGCCGCTGAGCCTGCGCGTCCGGAGCCTGTGCTCCGCAACGGGAGAGGCCACAACAGTGAGAGGCCCGCATACCGCAAAAAAAAAAAAAAAGAAGAAGAAGAAGAAGTAGGTGAGGCACAGGTGAAAGCACAGCGGCCACGAGCTGCTGACTCGTGAAGCTGGGTGACGTACGGGGAGTGCATTGCAGCATCCTCTCAAGCATTTTTAAATTTCCCAAAACAAAAAGTTTGGGGGGAAATGGAGGGAGTGGGGAAAGTAATGAGGTCCTCCCTTTCTTCAACTCCCTGCACCCACAATTGTGCCAGAAATGAGTCCGAACAGCAACACTATCTTTCAGGAAGGAGCAGGAGGCCGCCACCCAGATGGGAAACACAATGAGAGTTACTCATGGTAAAGATGATAATAAATAATCATAACTGATAATAATTTAGAATAGCAGCAGCTACCATTTACCCAGGACTGGCTACACGCACGCCACTGGGTAAAGCGGTGGGCAAGTACTATTTCTTTTAACATAAAAATCCTATGAGGTAAGAGCTAAAACTATAAATCTCTTAGAAGAACACACTGGTATAAATCTTTGTGACCTTGGATTAGACAATGGTTTCTTAGGCATGATACCAAAAGTACAAGCAAGAAAAAATAGGTAAACCGGCCAGCATTAACAGCAGGCGCTTATGTGGGTCCAGGATGCCACCTGCCTTGGACCTGGTGCTCTGGAGTGAGGGAGTGCCCGGGCACGGCCTCACCTCATCACGCTCGGGACCCAGCAGCTGGAAGGCTGCCTGCTGGGACGTGTGCCCCTGAGAGCCCAGCCGGGCACAGCCTAGCCTCTAACCCTGACGGCAGGACTGGGAATTCAGGTTTGATGGACGGCTCTGGAAATCTACGCCTCTGGAGGAAGGCGAGCTAGGATGGAGGAAGGGCCACCACACAGAGTGCTGGGAGCCCCATCTCCTCTCTGGGTCTCAGCTTCCTCTTCTGCCAAGTGAAGGCCATTGCTGGGAAGAGGTCTCACGTGTAGGAAGGAGTTGGAGGCCACCAGACCCGCGTAAATTCCTGCTTTCCCCACTTGCTATGTGGGGCCTCTGTAAGCTTCAGTCCTCATCTGTCCACAACTCAGTAGGGCAGGTCTAGAATAGGAAACAGAGGACCGAAGCCTGGGGCCAGCAGTGGGAGGAGGATGGAGAGGCTGGGAGCTGCCTGGACCTCCCACGAACGAGCAGAGTCTCCTACTGGGTCTCTGGGTGGCCGGTTGTTTGAAAGATGGCTTCGTGGGTTCACATCCAGCAGGCGCTTATGCAAGCCCCAGAGCGGGAGCGAGCCTGATGCCCTGTTCTTGGGGTGCTGTCAATCTCCGGCGGAGGCAGGGCAGGGAACAGCACGGCGAATGCTAACAAGGGGCGCGTGCAGGGCTGGGTGAGCTCAGCACCGGCTCCCTGCCAAGCATTCTGCGCGTTAACCTGCAGCCTGGAGGGAGAATTTCACCAAAATCCTGCTGGCCAGGACCAGTGGCGGGGGGTGGGGACCAGGTTGGAAGCCATTCATGGAATAGGGAATTGACAGCGCCCAGTTTATTGGAGAAGGTCCATCTCTTGGTTTGGTAACTGGCTTCCTTCCCTCCAGTGGCCCTGTTCCCCACCCCGGGAAGAGAATGTCACGGGGCAGGACAGGAGCTCTGCACTAGTAGGAAGGGAGCCCACTGCCCAAGGCTGAGGAAGGAGAGGAAAAGGGCAGGGCAGAGCCAGGCAGGGCTGGGCTGGGCCGGGCTCAGGGGAGCGGCACTGCTCTACTGCTTCATCGGGTGCTCCGTACACGGTGTATCTGTGTGTAGCAAAAATTCATCAAGCTATTCACAATATGCACACTTTTCTCTGTATATATTATACTTCAATTTAAAAAAAAAAAAAAAAAAGGTGGGCACGGAGAGAAAGCGAGCACTGGACTAAACAGCAAGGCCCTGGGTTGCAGTCCCTGCTCTGCAGTGTGGCCTGCCTTGTGCTTACCCGGTCCGGGACTCCAGCCTCCCATGTGGAGTGGATCAAAAGTAGAAAACGGGGCCTTTCCCTGGTGGCGCAGTGGTTGAGAGTACGCCTGCCGATGCAGGGGACGCGGGTTCGTGCCCAGGTCCGGGAAGATCCCACATGCCGCGGAGTGGCTGGGCCCGTGAGCCATGGCCACTGAGTCTGCGCGTCTGGAGCCTGTGCTCCGCAACGGGAGAGCCCACAGCAGTGAGAGGCCCGCGTACCACAAAAAAATAAATAAATAAAGTGGAAAACGGGGCCCAATTCCACCACGACCACCTCCACGGCCCTGGGAGCCACCACCACCGATCACGGCGGCGATCACTTGGGAATTACAACCACCTTTTGTGCTAAATACCCCAATGGGACTTCAGAATCCTGATTATCACTTGGTTCTAGAAGTAGAGAAGCATGGGCACTCAAGATGAACCCCAGAGGCCACGCACAGAACTCTCCAAGAAGGTTCCCAGAAGCCTACGAATCAGGGTGTTTCAGTTAACACTCAGCCACCAGGCGCGTGCTGAGGAAGAACTCAAATGACTTCCTGTAGCTGTTAAAAATGACTCGTGGGGGCTTTCACAGGAAAGGGGGTGACCTGGGGCTTACTCAGCATAATCTCACTCCTTCTGGCTCTTCCTGAGAGCATGACCGGCACCCAGAGCGTTCAGCTGATGGCACAAAGGCTGGCCTTTTAACGAGCTCCTTCCACACCAAGTGGGAGGTGAAAGCCGGGATGCTTCTAGTTCCTCAAGTCTTGACACCATGATGGAGGTCCTGGCAAGATGCTAGGATGTGTTACTATTATTGATAATTACAACAGTAAT
Source organism: Aethalodelphis obliquidens (assembly GCF_003676395.1). Classification (NCBI taxonomy): domain Eukaryota; kingdom Metazoa; phylum Chordata; class Mammalia; order Artiodactyla; family Delphinidae; genus Aethalodelphis; species Aethalodelphis obliquidens. The sequence goes on from NW_020837965.1 coordinate 17,312,514, forward strand.
AATGATAGCAGCTAACTTTTCCTAAACACTCACCAAGTGCAGGACGATGTCCTACACCTTGCAGCAACTGACACTATATTCCTCACAACAACCCTATATAGTAAGTCCTATTAGCAGCCCCATTTGATAGACAGAGAAACTCAGGCTCAGAGAACCTCAGTACGTTGCCCAGGCTCCCCCAGCTAGGAGGCAGCCAGGATGGGACCTGAGCCCACACCATCTGGCTCCAGAGCCCTCTAGTTTCTAGTCAGTGAAACAGGCATAGCAAACCTGGGTAGAAAAAAAAGCATCTCAATTCTAGCTCTAGCCAGGATCACTCAGGTTCATTCTTTAAAAAAAAAAAATTTTTTAATTTTCCATTAGCTATTTATTTACATAAAACAAAAAAGACTGGGTACTTTTACGTGGGCACACAGTTACCATGTGGTGATGCTGAACCTTTCCTTAAGCACCAAGTCATGGAGGTTTAGTGGAATGAAAACTATACTGGGAATCAGACGCCTTAGAATCTTAGAATCCTGGTGTCACCAAATAATTTTGTGACGTGAAAAAAATTTACATTTTCTCAGATCTAAAAACCTTCTTTTAAAACTTATGTTAAAAGGGAAAAAAAGTAAGCCTTTCTCATGTTCTGCCAGGCCAAGTCTTTAGCCTAGAGGCCTTTAGCCTGGTGGTTCAGCCCGGGAGGCCAGGCACACTGCGTCTGGTGGCAGCACAAGGAAAACCAAAAAAAAGGAAAGGCTGCAGGCCCATCTGCTTCCCCCATCACCCCAGGGTCTGCGTCCGCCTCACTCTTCACTCAAAGGCCCCCAGGGACCACCACACTGGGCCAGTCTGCATCTGTCCCCAATCTGGGATCAAGACAAACTAACACAACTGAAGACAGACACTTCTTAGGAGAGCACACAAATGGCATGGCCGGACGCCGGAGTCCACAGCGGCCTCTGGGAGGAGGATCCACGTGGCATCAAGGGAAGGACGCGTGCCCGACGCACAGAAGGGCCGCTGTGGACACTGCTGGGTGAAGGAATGGGCCCCGTGGAGGGAGGATTAACACTGAAGCAGTGTCGCCAGCGATCCCACCTTCAGAGGCACAGTATATGCTTCTGCCGAGAGCGAGACCGGTCGCTGGGAGGGCAGGCGCAGGTGAGGACGAGGTCATGAGCCGGGCTGAGCAGAGTTTTCCGGGTGGACAACTAACAAATCTTCTGGGCAGACCACCGAAGCCTGTAATCCACTGAGGCCAGGACCCAATGTCTCTGAGTCAAAGCCTTCCTGGCACCACTCAGAATACCTGCCTGTTCATTAGCGCTCACAGAAAACCACACACCGTGGACAGTCCTGAGGAATGCACACTAGGCCCCAGAGCCTTGATGTAGCAGTGCGCCAGGCAGCCACAGCCCTAGCTAAACCCTGCCACCCATGGCTGTTCAAGAATCATACGCTGAGGGTCTAAAGAGGCAGCCGGACCTGGCATAGGGCTGCGCCTGGAGATTCCTGCGGCTAAACCTTGAGGGCAGGCTCCCAGGAGCCAAGAGAAGGTTGTGGCCCCATCCAGTACATACTAGGGGCAGGACCGCTGAGTCCAGCCACACAGGGAGCCGTCTGCAGCCTACTGAGCTGTTCAGTGTGCAACCTGTGTAACTGTCCCTGACAGCCAGCCAGCCAAGGCTTCTGCCTTCCAATCACTGGCAGACCACCCCTTTCAGGCCAGCTGCAGCACCAGGGTAGTCCAGACCCCAGCACCAGGACCCTGAGGCACTGTGAAAGTTAAGGCAAAGGCAGAGTCTAGAAATCTGGGTTCAAGTCCTGGAATCACCATTAACTTTATGTGTGCTTCTCAAGGTCACAAGTTATTTGTATCTCAGTTTTCTCGTCTATAAACAAGAGAGTCAGAATAATGTATTTTTAACATCCTTTCTGACTTTTAAGTTCTAGGATTCTTTGATTCTGTGACATGATAAACAAAGAAAGAAAGCTCTTTGGGCCTGATGGAGCCAGACTGCTATATGGGAGCCCAGGGCCTGCTGCCCTCAAGCAGGTGCACAGCACTGTGACTGCACAGGACAACTCTGGCGGGGGGGTAGGACACAGCAGAGGGAAGAAGGCCAGAGGACGGGCGCATGAGTGACAGATAATGGCTCCATGTCGGGGACAGACACCAACTCACTAGCTCAACCAAGCCCATACGCACCCTGAGACTGTCCTTTGCAGTCACCAGGTGACTCTCCAGCCCTCACAGACTCAGCCTGGCAAGTTAGACGGCTTGTCCTCACCTACTGCCGCTTCTCTAACTCTCCTCGAATGGCTCCCAGCGAGAGCTGGGCTTCCCCACCCAGCAGATGCCTTGGTCTGAATCAACCCTCGTTTGTATTCCAGAGAGATCTCAGGTGTCTTTGTGCCCCCAGCCTGAGGCCTCCCAGACAGCATGAGACCAGGGAGGGTGAGAGCCCGTGATGGGTGTGTCTGTGTGTTTGGGAGGGAGGGGGTCACCTCTTCAGCCTCAGAGCGGCCACATCCCACCCACCCTCACTGGGGGCTCGTAAGTGGACAGAGATACGGGGGTGACTGGTGATGACAGAGTAGGGCAGGGTTGCCACGTGGGGGAGCGGGTGGGAGAGCGGGGAAGAGGAGGGGAGAGAGGGTTTCTGGAAGCCAATGACCTTGAGCCACAAAGGGTCACAGGCATGGGACGCGTGAAAAGACATTCCAAAAGCAGAGGCATGGGGTGAGGGGCCCGCGTGGCTAGGTGGACGTAGGTGAAGACAGGCGGGAGAGGCAGCTGGAGACAGACCAGCCAAGGGGGTTGGACTTGATCCTAAAGCAACAGGGTCCTGAGGCGGGGAGTGACGAGCCAGCTCTGAGTTTGGCGGTGACGTGTCTAGAGGTGTGCAAGGCTAAGGGGCCAAGCCTGGAAGGGACGAGGCCTGGGCAGCGCGTCAGGCACAGTGCCGGCCTTGGGGGCACGTGCGCCGGGCTTCGCAGTTCAGGAAGGACAGAGATGCCGCCTGGCCTTTGGCACGATGCTGTCTCTGATCCGGCAGAGCTGCTGAAAGGAAAAGGACGATGCAATTTGCCCCTCAGCCTATTTTGCTCTTCAGACCCGTTATTTAAACCCACGAGCTCAGGCCCGGGGGGTCAGGCCCTTGCAGCGCAGGGAGTACAGAGGAGAAAGGTAGGGTGTGCACGAGCACCAGACAGGAGCAAGGTGGCCCAGACACTGCCCCTCCCAGGGCCCTGAGTGCCCCACGGAAAAAAACAACAGGATGAGGAGGTGATTGCTAGGGTCCTGGCACTCTCCGATTCTCTGCAACTTGGCCAAATTCAACCGATTTGAAACACCTCCCAAAGTGGTGGGACGTGGGCCAGCACTTGCTTGGAGGGAGTGTTATTGGCCCAACTTCTATGGAGAGAAATTGGGCAACAGCCAAAATTAAGACTACATAAATTCAGCATTTCTATTTCTAGGTATTTATCCCACATAATTCCATACACGTGCACACAAAGATATAGGTACAAAGATACTTAACTGCTGCAGCATGTTTCCTAAACATGATCAGAAATGTCCTAAGTGTCTATCAGTAGAGAAATGGTTAAGAAAAGGATTTAAGGCCATTTAACAGAATACTATGCAGCCATTAAAAAGAATAAGGCAGCATGAAGGAAGGACTGATATGAAATCATTTCCAAGAAAGATCACACAGAATAATGGCTTTGTGTGAGGACGGGAAGACTGTCTTTGCTCATGTACACGGAACTCACCAAAAAGGCTCTAGGCTGCTGCAACCATGGCTGCCCCCAACACGGGGATGCGCTGGACGGGCAGCAGGGGTGGGAAAAGGCTCCTTGAATTTGCTGCATGTGCATGTGTTACCTACGTCAGACGGCAGAGAGCCAGACGGAGGGGACATGGGCAAGGCCATGCCTATGGAATCCACCAGAACCACAGTGCATGAGTAGGCTGGTTAAACTCACTGTCCTGGGGGCAGAAGGTGGGAGAAACACTGGAGCGTTTGGGGAGCTTCCTGGGAGCAGAACGCCAGCAATAACGCCCCACTGTCCCTGCGCGTGAACAAAAGTCACAGAACCAGGGGTTCAGAAGAGACAAGAAGAGGTTGGAGCACCCAGGCGCCAGGCTCGAGAATGAACTGGATGCGATCTGCGCCACTGACGGAGCAGAGGGAAACCCCTTCCAGATGCGCGGTGGGGGGAGGGAAGCAGAGCACCTGTGGAGGCGGGGCTGGGCCCCAGCATCCTGGGTGTGTGACTTGCACACCCGCCCCAGTGTGCCCGGGTCACAGGCACCCCCATCCCATCTCCAGGCCGGATGCCACCCACGACTGTCCATCCGCCTGAGTCATCTTCCCAGACGGTCTGCGGTGACACGCGCCTCGCTCAGCCATCTAGGAGAGAAAACCGGGGTCCCCGTGGGGACGACACACTGTGGTTGACAGAGCTCACAATAAGTCCATGAAGAAAAGCAATCCCATCAAAGTGTAACCCCGAATGCTGAGGAAGAGGGGGCGGGGAGGAAACGGAACACTTTACCATCTGAGACAACAAACACCTTCTCCCCCGCTTCCAGGCCCCCGACGAGAACAATACCTCCCTTTCTGTCCCCAGACCTCAGCACCAAACTTACGTGTTCTCCACCTCCCGTCAGCGGGAGGCTGGCAGGGTGCCCGGCCAGGCTGAGCACCTGACAAATGTCACATGCCCTGTCACACTGCCACGGCACTGCTCAGGTCCTCAGGCAAACAGAGACCTCGGCCACACACCACCTCCGGGCCTGGGGAGGGATCTGTAGGGCTGGGTGCCAGCCAGGAGAAGGCATCTCCTCGCCGGCTGACACTAAACCAGGACAGGCTGGCCTTTCCACTCAGGGGTCACTGTCGGGACCGGACGGGGTCCCAGTGGTTATGTGACCAGGTGTCGCAGCCAACAGCTGAGCGAGGTGAGAAGTGGACAGGGGCTGCCTGGTCCCAGCAGCTCGGTTCCGCCCCGGGTCAGCAGCAGCCCCTCACTCCTTAAGCACCCGTCTTAACCACGTGCGCCTTCTCCACACACCTGTCCAGGTGAGCCTGGGGAGTGGCCCCTGCCTTCAGGCTGCTTCCCAGGACCCCGGCCACAGGCCGGCTCTGCCCGCCCAGCCGGGGCCACAGCCCTCCAGCCGGAGTCAGACTCCCAGTTCCCAGAGCAAGCGCAGGCGCCCGCTCCTGCCCTGCTGGGTGAGCAAGGCTACAGCCAGGACTTGGGGCACCCCAGCGCCGCTGGCGGGGAGAGAGGAGTCGTCTGGAGCCACAGCAGAGTTCGCAGCGTGCCGCTGAACTCTGGGACGCGGGGCCACTTGGGCCGGGGGAGGCCTGGGCGCCTCACCCCTGCACGAGGCCACCCCGCCTTCCCAGCCTCTGGCTGCAGCAGAACAGAGAACAGAGACGGCTACTGCTGCCGGCCGTGACCCTGGCCATGACCCCTAGTGCTGCGACAACTGTCTCGCTTCCTGCTGCACACCCACCCTCAGCCCTCTCCGAAGTGGCAGCCAGCGCACCCTCGGTCCGCATTCTCCCGCCGCTGCTGCGCTCAGCTGCACCAGCCCATTCCAGGTCCGCAGGCCTCTGCGCCCGTCTCGCCAAGGGGCCTGGCAGACGTAGCCCCCGCGCCTGCTTCACGCCCTCCCCCTGCTCACTAGGCCTTTTAGGCCTGGCTCAAGTGTCACCTCCTCAGAGAGGTGATAACACCCTCCCTGTTATCACAGGTCTTGATTTTTCTTCTTCCTAGAACTTACCATAAACGGAGACTACGGTGCTTTTCCTCCATTTACTTGTGTCTTCTTAGCATCAACCCTGCCTCCCCTATAGCAACACACACACCCCCACACACTCACACACACCCTCACTCACACCCACACACTCACACCCACACATACCCTCACTCACACCCACCCACCCACACCCTCACTCTCACACACACACACACTCTCTCTCACACACACACACTCACACACACCCTCACTCACACTCGCACCCACACATACCCTCACTCACACCCACACACTCACACCCACACCCTCACTCTCACACTCACCCACCCACACCTTCACTCACACCCACACACTCACACACACTCTCACACACACTCACACTCACACACACACACACTCACACACACCCTCACTCACACTCGCACCCACACATACCCTCACTCACACCCACCCACCCACACCCTCACTCTCACACTCACTCACACCCACACACTCACACACACTCACACACACACACTCCGTGGGGAAGGGGACTGCATCCACCTGATCTGTCTTATTTTTTGTATCTGCGATGTCTTTTAGGATTCCTGGCACACAGCAAGTGCTCAATTAAGACTTGTGGAATGAATGACACAGTGGTTATTTGACGAATGATCTCATGGATCAATGGAGAGACTGCGAGATACTGGCCAGGTCAGGGGCTAGAAGCCAGGGAGTGTGTGAGGCCTGAGGCAGGGGGCATGGACCCCAGCCAGCGTGGGAGGGGCTCACAGAAGGTCCTCGTGGCTCACTCTGTCCGTCTCCAGAGGACGGAGGTCAGCGGAGGCCCAGCCCGTGGCCCACCAGAGCAGCTTTACTCTTGGCTGGTGAGAGACTTTGTGATTTATTACACAAAGTCAAAAGAAACCACAGGGGCCTTTATCGTGGGCACATAGACCACATGGGTGGCACAGAAGCAAGTCAGGAAGTCATGGCCCCAAAGAGGCCAGGAGGAGAGTGGAAGACACCTTCCTGCCGTAGATGTTCCTGAAATAAAGAACCCACGGGACTACAGACCTCTTGGTGGGAGTTCCCAGTCTCCAAAACCCAGATGCTGGTACTCGAGGAGTCCAACACGTCCACAGGGCCGAACTAAGGAACCCTGAAATGTGTATACACAAGTTTTCCCTATGACTTTGGGAAAATGTATTAGTAGCAAACATTAGTATTTCTAAAACCCAGAAGACCTCCAACCCTGAGCTGTGAAATGGTGACTGTCCACGCACACACACAGAGGGACCACGGCCAGCGCGCCGGGTGAGCTCCGGCTTTCGCGTGGCCGTCCCTCCCACCGCCCCACCCAGCGCTGTACAAAGTCCATCTCTGCTCTGGGCAGGTAACAGGCAGGGTCATAGAGCTGTGCGTCTTCCTGGGGGGCTGGCCTCCCCCGCCACAGGGAAAGGCCCTGCAGACACTCAATGGCCCTAAATGGCCCCAAGCTCCCTGGGGCAGAATGAGAGACTCAGCCACTGCCCGCTGGCCTGGCCTGGACGCACAATGGGTGGACTGTGCGGCCACTTCCGCCACGGGAGGAGGGGCCTCGTGACCCAGGGCAGCAGTCATGGGGAGGCTGACCTCACAGCCTCCCGGGACAGGATCTGTCCTCGGGCCAGGGCCACCAGATCTGCCCGGCTCTGCCTCCCCTCGCCTCTGCCGGCCAACATTTTATCATCGTGTGGCACCACCGATGTCAGAGCAATGCTAGACAGGGACCGGGAACCACCGGCTCTCAACCCTCCAGGGTCCGTCCACTGCCGGCCAAAGCCCCTCGGAAGCATATCTGAAAAGGGCACAAGCCGTCTTCTTACTGATTCGCTGTAGGCAAGTGATCTAACTTCCTTGGGCCTCAGTTTTGTCACCTAAAAAAATGGGGAAGTGATTCCATTTTTCCCATGGATTGATATAGAAGTATCAAATGAGACAGATGATGTGGAGTGCCCAAGACAGAGAGGGCCACTTGGGATGTGCTCGGGAAACGGTGGCCTCTCCCGTGGCTCCACGGTGACGGCCTGAATCATTCCCTGGTGCTCAGGGCTCTGACCCCCGTCCAGAAGGCCCACATGCCACCAGGCACTGCCCCCAAGACAGACAGAAACTCACTTAACTTTTGATAGGTTTAGACGTCATCTTCTTAATCGGATTAGAAAGCCTCCAACAACAAAAACTGTTGTTTCTTCTACTTGCCCTCTGCGCCTACAGCACACAGGACATGCTGACAGCTGCTCAGTAAACATCTGAGGTCGACAGGGTTTGAGTCAACACAGCTGTGAAATCATTTCGGAGCCAGAGGGGTCTCGGAGTAAAACGGAGCTGTGGTCTTGGAGGTGATCACCGCTGTTCACGGCAGTGGCCTTTTGGGTTGGGTACCACTGCTCTCAATGCCACCGTCTTCTGCTGGCATCCTGGTGTGTTCCTGGCATGGCAGGCGGGGAAACCGAGGCCCAGGTGGGTGAGCTGGTGAGCGGTGGAGCCAGGCACAGTATCCAAAGTCGTCCCCCTGAAGGCCACCCGGCCCTGCCTCTAAGGACAGTCCATATTTCCACCCCCCTGTCACAGAGCACAACTCTCACTTGGGGACACTTTCATAATCACTGTCTCACTGACTTCTCTAAGCACTCTCAAGTTGGTTGCAACTGACAGTCACAGATAAGGCTGCTGGACTATCGTCATGGTATGATAACAAGCTGACACAACTGAGTGGTCACTAAGTGCTCCAGCTGGGCAGAGTGTTTTACACGTGTTCTCACACGCCAGGCGCTAACAGTAAGAGTGGTGAACGCTTGCACGCACTCGGGGCCGAGGGCATCTTGCATGTTAACTTGTTGAAGCGTCCTTTTTATTTTTTAGAAGAAAAGGGCCCTGTGTATTGCTGTTCACCATGTTCGGCTCCCCGGCCTGCAGGCGGCTCCTACTTCCCTGATCCCTGCCTGGAGGACCCGTGTGGCCACTGAAATGTTAGGAGTCCCCAGCTTGTGTCACTTTGGGGCCGAAGCTAAGAGCCAGGACGAGCTTCACTGAGGTCTCTTCCCTCGGCCACCAGGACCCGTCAGTAGCTGCCCGTCATCCGGGTCCCAGACGTGCAGCAGAGCTCAGCCAGCCCTCGGAGGGTGTGCGGTACAGGGCAGAAGGAGGCCTGTGCTGGGTCCCGGGAGCTGCTCGTTACTGCGGCGCGGCCGAGCCAGTCCCCACAGAATGGAGAGGGAGGGGTCTTGACAGTCACCCCCTCCGACGCCCTCCAGCATCTCAGGAGGACACTGGAGCCTGCAGCTACACCGCCAGGGAGCGGCGGGCCACATGCGGGCCCGCTTCCTGCCCCGGGGCCGGGCCCCAGCAGATTCTCAACTCACGCCTCGAGGATCACCAGTGCTCTGAGGGCTGGACACGTGTTAACATACTCAGTCCCCCCACAGTCCTGGGAGGTGTGGACGATGGCTGTCCACTTTTTATAGATGAGGGAACTGAGCACATGCCAAAGGCCAGCCAGCAAGCAGTGGGGAGGCCAGCTCTGAGGCCAGGCAAGGGCTCCAGTTATCAGCGCTCCTAACCACCCTGCTGTGGGCGCCCAACAGTCTGGAGGAGGAAAAAGGCAAATCTGAGGGCTCTAGACATTTGCACACAGAGTATAAGGAGGGCTCCAAGGAAGATATACAAGTGTTCGACAGACACGCAGAAAAATGCTTGACATCATTGGCTGCCAGGGAAATTTTAGAACAATTCAAAACTACAAGATATCATTGCACACCCACTAGGACGGCTAAAATCAAAGTCAGATACGTGCTGGCAAGGATGTAGAGAGACTGGAACCTTTATATGCGGTGGGGATCTAAAATGGTACAGCCACCAGGGAAAACAGTCTGGCGGTTCCTCAACCGACCACCGGCCCCAGCAATTCCACTCCTGGGTGTATACCCCGGAGAAATGACAACACACGTACGCATAAAAACATGCGCATGAGGGCTTCCCTGGTGGCGCAGTGGTTGAGAGTCCGCCTGCCGATGCAGGGGACACGGGTTCGTGCCCCGGTCCGGGAAGATCCCACATGCCGCGGAGCGGCTGGGCCCCTGAGCCATGGCCGCTGAGCCTGCGCGTCCGGAGCCTGTGCTCCGCAGCGGGAGAGGCCGCAGCAGTGAGAGGCCCGCGTACCGCAAAAAAAAAAAAAAAAACATGCGCATGAATGTTTCCAACAGCGTTCTTCATAACAGGCAAAAGACAGAAACCACCGAATGTCCACCAGCTGGTGACTGGACAGACACAATGTGGTCTAGCCATACACTGAATATTATTCAGCCGTGAAAAGGAAAGAAGCACAGATCCACGGTACAACATGGATGAACCTTAAAAACATTATGCTGTGGGAAAGAAACCAGTCACAAAAGATGGTATTGTCTTTTTTTTTTTTGGCCTCTACACGTGGCCTGTGGGATCTTAGTTCCCCAACCAAGGATTGAACCCGTGCCCTCGGCAGTGCAAGCGTGGAGTCCTAACCACTAGACCACCAGGGAATTCCGAAAGATGGTGTATTATATGATTCCATGCACATTAAAGTCCACAACGGGGCAATCTATAGAGACAGAAAGTGGTGGTTGTCTACGGCTGGGGTGGGCAGGGGGTGACATTTAAAGGGTACACCGTTTCTCTTTGAGGTGATGAAAATGTTCTAAAACTGACTGTAGTGATGGTTGTACACATCTGTGGATACATTAAAAACCACTGGATGGTACACTTTGAAAGAGTGAATTGTATGGTATGTGCATCTCAATAAACTTGTTTTTTAAAAGGATAAGGGGTAGGGGGTAGGGAGCTAGGCTACTGAAATGCTACTTCCTTTCAGGTAATGATGACGAAGAACCAACGTGCAAAGTGTGCGTTCTCTGCCGACATCCCCGCGGCAAGGGAAGAGCACCCTCCCAGATCCACTTCATACAACCAAACAGCTGACGGGACCTGAGAGGTGAGGGGGGCGGAGCATCATCCTGCACAGGCCCAGGAGGGCCGGGCCGGACCGCTCAGAGGCTGGCCTGTCACGGCTGAGCAAGGAACGCTCAGGACCACAGGGGCCCTGGAGTGAGGAGGGGGCACTGCTGAGCCTCCAATGGCATGAGTCCCTCTCCATCTCAGAAAACTGCCAGGTTCCAATGACCACAGTGTCCCCACTGCTCGGAGTTCATCCTGCACTGGTAATTCCCCCTCCTAAGCAGGGTCTCTCGTTCCAGTTAAATCTGATCTTATCGCTCCCACCCTGAGCCTTCAGGATAAAGTCCAAGCCCCACAGCCTGGTGTGAAAAGCACTCTCTCCACTCTTATGGTCCTGCAGGTCCCCACATCCGAAGGGAGGTCCACATGCACCCAAAAGGCGGTGCTGTCTGCCTCGTGAGCCCTCCCCGCCCCCGCCCAGCTACCCACTTTCTCCCTCCCCTGACCCACATGGGCGTCCTGCACCAGCCCCGCACCCACGACGCTCTTCCACTTCACAGACACGTAGACATGTCTCCTACGTACCAGGCACTGTGTGCGGCAAAGGGGATACCCGGGGAGCTTGAAGCAGACGTGATCTCTGCTCCTGTGGAGCTATAATCCCCAAATGGAGAGACTGGCAGAAGCAACCAGTAGAGAATGACAAACTTCCAAACAGAGGGAAGGAAAGGTGCGAAGTTTTAAGGGCCCGGGACAGGGAATGTGTCCTAAGTCAGGTAATCAGAGAGACATCCCTGAGGAAGGGACACCTGAGCTGAGAGCTGGGGGTGGGGACGAATTCCAATTAAGGGAACGTCCTGTGCAAAGGCACTGAGGTGGAAAAGAGCTCAGAGCTTGAGCAGCTGCTGCAGGAGGGCCAGCAAGGCAAGGAAGGGGCGGGTGGCACAAGATGAGGCTGGGGAGGGGGGTAGGGAGGCCGCGGCCAGACTGCAGGCCTCACGGGCCACGTCAGAGGCTACAGTCTTCACTATCATCGCAATGAAGAGGTGAGAAAGAGTTTTTAGTCAGGATGAGCGGGGATCAGGTCTGCGCGTCTCCTAGTGCATCACCCTGGGGTCTGCGAGTGCAGTTCCTGGTTTCCCGAGGCCTCCCCTCCGGGCTGGGGGCTCCTGTGGACGGAGCTCAGCAAGCACGGTGCCACTTCAGAGGAAGCTGTCCCTGTGGTCACACAGGGGGTCCAGGGGCCATCTGGGGGACACTTAACATCCTTCCAGCTAACGGAGATGGGGAGAAGAGGCGACAGTTTAGACTCAAACCTCCTCCTTCCGAGCTCATTCAGGGAAACCCCAGGAAGACCCACCCAGACAGCACCACCTGACTCATGGAATACAGTCGCCACAACACTTCGAACGATTCTCGGGCAGCAGCAGGAGGGCCACCCCCCTCGGCCCCCGGGCCACACCTGACAGCTGGCCCTGGATGCCACAGTGAGGAGGTTCTGGTCGCTCCCCTGAAGAAGCAGCTCTAGAGGCCAGGAAGCCCTCCCACCACCCCAGGGGGCCTCTGTCCAGGTCTGTTCCCTGAAAACTGAATCTCGGGCAGAGCCTCGGCGGCACCAGGCCGTCGGCTCCACGAGAACCTTGGCGCAGAAAAACAACTGAATCATCCTGATCATTCTCCACGCCAAGCCCTCTCGAGGCCAGTATTCCTTTTGGTGGGGGGGCGGGGGGAGGTGGCAGCTTGGGAGTTGATTTCTATGGCAACCAGCTTTAGTGATCTGCATAAGCTCCAGACACACAACCCCCAACCTGTCCACAAGGGCAGCCAGAAAAAAAGCATAACCTCTCAGCTCTGAGAATTCCTGTCCATCCCTGGGTCCTGGAGGTTTAATGGAAGCAACCCATGGGCGGAATTCTCTAGGGCTGTCAGAAACATCTCAGAAACTCATCTATCTTGACCCACACAGCCCCAAGCCACTTCCCCAGGGACCCGAGTATCGCCTTTGGTGAAGGCCCTTCGAGCTGAGCCCCTTCTGGGGCAAACCACCTTTCTCTGTTTCCTTACAACAAAATGCAGAAAGGCCAGCTTTGCAAACCCAAGCCCGAGGACCTGCTTCCCAGTCTCTGAAATCTGAACGTCCCTCTGCCTCTCCTGACCCTGGGCCCCTCCCCGCACCTAAGCCCGTGCCTCCCTGTTCATGTCCCGAGAATAAATATTAAAACAGGAATCTGAAAACAACGGCACGGTCAAGGTCAAGTGTCAGTCTATGGCCTGGCTCTGAACTTGAATCTCGTATCTCGCGCAGGGTGGGAAGACCAGGTCAGCGCCGACAGCCCGGGGCCCCGTGGCGGGAGGATGGCCTGCGTGCTGCTGAGGCCTCACCTGGCACCTCTCAGTCCCTCTCTCCACCGGCCCCTGCCCCTCTCCTCTCTTCTCGGGGCCTGTGCAAAGTGCAGCCTGTCACCCTTCTCCCCAAAGGAGCGTGCTCTTCGCAAAAGAGGAAACATCCTGGCCTTAGCAGATATCCGCTTCATGCTCAAGCACAGACGGCAGTGAAAATTTATCCCGGAGATACTGAGGCTGGAAGGTTATCCTGAGGTCACCTCAGGCATCTGAGGGCCGGCTGCTGTGTGTGCCCCGGGTGGGACAGACTCCTGGGACCCAGCCGAGACCTCCCTGGGAAACGCAGCTGGTGGCTGAAACCCTTGGAGCTGCACGTCCCCACGTGCCGCCTGACATGCTCTCCAACCTTCTCTGCACAAGAACAGGAACACAGGGGACCAAGTTCCCCTTCAGTGCTCAGCCACCACCTGCCCTGCGCCGTGGGCTGTGGGTGTGCTTGCGGGGAGCAGGGGATGGGAGGCCCCCCAGGGTTGGTTGCTCCCTAACTCCCAGTCCTTTATCTAAGAAAGTAATGACACAGGCAGTAGTGGTGGGAGCAGCTGTAAGAACTCAGCAAACATTAGACACTTCTACATACTCAAAGACATTTACTTCTCACAGCCACCTGCCCACCTTAAGAAATAGGACCTAGCAGCAACCCCATTTTACAGAAGAGGAAACTGAGGCTCGAGGGGGTCATGTGATCACACTGGTATCGACCACCAACTAAGCACTGGCTGGGGCCTGAGCACCGGGTGAAGCACTTCATACGCATCGTGTTGTTTACTCTTCCCAACACGGTGTGAGGTTTTCCTGGTACTAACACCATTTTACAAATAAGAAAACTGAGGCTCGGCGAGCTCACAGAGGAGCCCTAACACGCCTTTCCCCACGGCCTCCCAGCCCCATGCAAGTGGAAGAGACTTCAGGTTGCTGGCCAGGCAAAGGCCCTGCAGGGCACCACGTGTGGACAGAGCACCTCCCCACTTGCGTGGGGGAGTGGGACAGGACACCAGCAGGGCCACAAACGGGCCACCAGGGCTCATGGGAAGCGGGAATCTGCCAGAGTCTGTCAAGAAGGGGGCGAGAGCCACAGGGAAGTGAGGGAGGCTGAGGCCACCGACCCTGGACACATGGGGGAAGAAAATGCTGTCAGCAGGAGGGCTGCTATGTGGCGATGAGAGTCCCCTTTGTCCTGATAAAGAAAGACAGGACGTCAACCCTCCGGTTATCACACACTGCAAAGCGCTGGCTCGAGCATCCCTCCCACAGGGAGGCCCTCTCTCTCTCAGCTGCATTTTCACTGATAACATGACCTTGTTTTTCATGACCCCTGAGCCGCTTTCCTGGGGAATGAATCATGCTCTTGTCCACAACACAGAAAACACAGGGCAAGTCAGCGGCGGCAATGGCAGCACCCCCCAAGGTGGCGGGCGGGTTACCGTGGGGTCAGGACCCAGGCTGCTGGGGAAACGGGGAAGGGAGAAGGGAAAAGCCAAGAGGACTTGGTCCCAGCTCAGAGATGGGCACTCAGGGTCAAAGCCGTGAGCTCGGAGAGGGGTCCTCCACCACGGCAGGACTCAGGGGCCAAGGGCAGCCGCTCCAGTTCAAAGGCCCTTGGGGGTCCCTTTCTCCAGGGGTGGCAAGAGGGTTCCGCCCCTGTGCCAACTCAACGCCTGTGGCTGCGGCTGTGTGTCGCTGAGGACGCACAGGCACGTGCGCACTCTGCAGTGCTCAGATCGGTAAATCAGGTCTCTCGGCGTAGAGGGCAGAGCGGGTGCCAACCGTGCCCTGGTTCAATCCCGTCTCGCCCCCGACGGGACGGAGGCCCCGGCAGGGAAGTGCCCGACCACAAGCCCATGTCTTCTTGGCGGTGGCAGAGCCGTGTGTACAGAGTACACGGCAAGGCAGCTCCACGGCTTTGGAAATGCACAGCACCGCTCCCGGCCTCCGCCTCACCCCTCCACGCACCTGGAACCTGTGCACCAGCTCCAGGGACTGGCTGTCGTTCTGGTCGGCTTCGAGGATGACATCGGTCAGCTTGTGGATGATGACGTCCAGGGGGCCCTGCTCCTCGATTGGCCGGCTAAGGTTCAGCTACAAGCGGGAGACAGAGAAAAAGAACAACTTCAGCTCCTGAGCCCGCTGCCCCAGCTATCCCGTCTCCTCTGCACGTCCCCGCGGCACGGAGAGGGGGCAGGAGGAGGGCTGGCACTCGTGGGACAGGACGGGACGAATGGGATGAACTCACTGAGGACCTGGAGCCCTTCCGGGGCAGGCCCTGTGTTTACACTTCTGTCCCCGAGCCCCAAGCGGCCCGGGACACAGAAAATACACACGTGGAATCAGGGTGACGAAGTTTCTGTGGATCGAGGGCGAGTCGCTGTGAAAGCATTTACTGGCCACACTGCAGCTGCCCGACCACCCAGGTTTTTCAGGTGGGGACACCAGGGTTCAGGGAGGTCAAGTCCAACGACTGAAGTCACACGGCCAGACCTGAACTGAGATGCAAGCGGACACTCTCTCCACAAAACTACACACAGTCTCGGCAAAGCTGTGATCTGCGCGAATCTAAGAGCTGCTGCTTTGAGAGACCAGAGCTGGTACTTCACACTGAGATCAGGGCCTTTGATGACAAAGTGAGGGGGCAGCGGGCTGCCTGGGGTCCCTGAGGCACGGCTCCACTGGGGGGGCGTGTTTATTTTTTCAAGAGCGTGGGGTTAGGAAGATCGGGCCCCGGGGGGAGCCAGAGCTGCTGGCTGACAGACAGTCGGCATCACCTGACCCCCAAGACAGCAGCACCTGCCAACAGCCGGGGCCGCCTGACACCGAGCTTCCTGACTGGCCAGATGTCTGCCGCCCGGCACGCGGCCGCCACCAGCTGCGTGGCCCGCTCCCTTGGAGGGGACGGCGCCAGCCCGGCACCTGGCTGACCCCCTGGGTGGCCTCAGCAGAGGCCGGAGACGGCCACCAGCGCCATCCCTGCCCTCAGCCCCACCCCCAGGGGGGCCTCCCTCCGGGATTCCCGGCTGTTTGTTTCAGTCGTTCATAAAGAAATCACGGTGGCAGCTCTAGGCAGACACTGTGCTAAAAACGTATGTCCGTTTGTTTCTTTTCATTTTCAAACCACACAGTGAGAAGGAATCCCACAGACACAGACTCCTGAGACCTGCCTGGGACCTCACGGTGAGAGGGCAGAGGCAGAGGTGCAGCCGGGCCTGTCCCACGCCCCATGCCTGCCCTGTGCCACGGGACGCTGTCCTCTACAGCCACGACCACCCAGCTGCCTTGTCCTCTGGCTGCTGGCCGAGTCCGGCCATTTGGAGACACCAGCAGAAGAGGGGAGAGGAGCCTGGGTGTTTGCTCCCACCGTCCCCACTGTGCAGGGCAGCCCCTCTCCCACGACCACCACTGTCCCTAAGCTCTCCCTTCCCCTAGTCCCCTGAGGCCTGGGGTGGTGACAGCCCGCCATTCTCGGGGTGCCTCACCACCTCCCGCTGACTCCTTTGACCCTGCCCACACCTTGCCATCCTCCCTCATTTAAACTCTTTTTCCGTTAAGGCTTCGGAATGTGCCAGCTCTTTTCTGCTCATATCCTTAACTCCTCTTTTTTATTGTCTGCCAGGAAAGATGTTAAGGGATTTTACCTATTTGAAAAAAAAAAAAAAAAATCCCATGGACTTCACCAAAAGAAAATACTGAAGGACACCGATCCTTCCCCGTGGTGACTAGCCTGTGTACAAAACAGCAAAAATGAGACCAGCTGAGAAGCTGCCCATCTTCTGGGACTCCTGGACGGGGAAGGGAAACGGCATTTGTCCTCACAGCACAGCCAGGAGCTGGGGGTGATGGTCCCCCTTCACAGACCAGGACACCTAGAGCCCAGGAGGAAAAATGACCGGGCAAGGTCTCACGGGTGGGAGGTGGCCCGGCTGGGGCCTGGACACGCAGTGACACCAATGGGCTCAGCCCGCAGCCAAGCTGCTAGGTGTCCTGGGGCCCGTGCAAAAGCCTAGCGGCATCCCTGGGCCTCAGTTTCCCCTTGGATAAAAAACAGGAAACTCCAAGGACCTTTCCGGTTCTGTCTGAGGATTCATTATTACATTCCCGTCCAACTCCACTTCCCAGAATAAAACAGAATTGGAAGGAAGGCAGAGCAGCCGGTGGGAAGTGGGAACACGGGCAAAGGACAGCTCATTCTCAGAGGTGCCACAGACACAAGCCCATTTGTGCTGTAACCGCGGCTCCGCTGTGACAGGCACCAAAACAAGAAGCCAATATTTTCAGACCAAGACAGCCACGGATGGGGGAGAACTGGGCCACATGGTGATGCTGGGCAGGGCGCCCGGGCCTCAGAAACCCCATCCCAGAGAGGACATTTCCCATGCAGCAAGAGGGGACAGAGTCAGCCCCTGAGAGGAACCTGGGGCCCCAGTGCGCTTGGGGAAGGAGGTGGGCAGGAAATGCCCTCAGCTCACGCTCGCCTGGCATCACCCAAGGCCTGTAGACCTGACAACCGTGGGCTGTTTGGAAAATAAGCTCCCCACGTTCCCAGCCGCCCCACTGAAGGTAAACAGTTGAGTTTTGGAAGCCGGCCACCTTCCTTTGTGTATTTTCCAAGCATTTTTGTGCCAGTGAAACCCTTTCACGAGAACAGCAATCAGGACACACGTCAGGCCTGGATGGTCTCCCTCAGCATCGCTGCAGCATCCTTGCTGGGGCACAAGCAGTGCTGTCAGTGGCTCTAAAAGGCCCTCTAGGGCTTCCCCGGTGGAGCAGTGGTTGAGAGTCCGCCTGCCGATGCAGGGGACGTGGGTTCGTGCCCCAGTCCGGGAAGACCCCACATGCTGTGGAGCGGCTGGGCCCGTGAGCCATGTGCTACTGAGCCTGTGCGTCCGGAGCCTGTGCTCCGCAACGGGAGAGGCCACAACAGTGAGAGGCCCGCGCACCGCAAAAATAAATAAATAAATAAATAAATAAATAAATAAATAAATAAATAAAATAAAATAAATAAATGGCCCTCCAGCACTGCCTTTCCTCAATGGACCAGACAAGCCTTGGTCATCCTGAGGGGGTCTACCCCAAGGAGCCGGCAGTTTCTCTCCACTGGCTGGGAAGGGGGAGAAGGCCCTCTGGGGCTGCATCCTCAGGAGTGGTACTCAGCAGGCTCTGGGCGCACGTGGGAGAGAACCCAGGACCCTGCAGAGGAGGGACCCTCAGGAGGGAGAGGCAGCGCCACAGAGGAGGGGACCCTGCAGAGGAGGGGGACCGCAGCAGAGGGGACCCTCAGGAGGGGGGGTGTCAGAGCCGAGGGACCCTCAGATGGAGGACGCTGCACAGGAGGGAACCCTGGGGCAGGGGAGGCACCTCAGAGGCTTCGTTTCCCAGATGCAGTGGGGATGGGGGCTCGGGTGGAAGTGAACTCACTTCAGTTGTGCCATTTTGTTTTTCTGACCCCACTCCGTTCGCAGAAAAGGGAACTGTCCCAGGGACCTGTTCTCTTCCTCAGAAAGGGTCCCTCTCAGCCAGTCACAAGGCGTCCCGATGAAAGGGCCGCCTGCCGTGGCCAGAGGGGGTCTGCAGGCGCCACGTTTCCAATTCACGCCCTCCTGTGAGGCCAACGCTGGATGCTGCTCTGTGAGCACTCAGAACTCGGAGGGAACAAGGGCCCCCTGTTTCCTCAGCGAAGAAGGCAGTGAGGCAGACTAAGGTGGGGGGAGGGCTGGGAGGAGATGGGACAAAGGCCCGCGGACCCCGGTGGCCTAACAGTCACCTCTGACCTCCAAAACAAGCAACCCCATCATGCCCAGGCCCGGACCCAAGGTGAGCTGGGCTCCGCCTACCCCCGCCTTCCCCACCACCTGGTCGAGGAAGACAGGATGGGATAATGGGCACAGCAGATGCCTGGAAACCCCTCCAGGCTCAGAGGCTTCTGGGCTGGAGCAGGTCACTTAACTGCTCTGTGCCTCGGTTTCCCTATTCATAAAATGAGGATGTCGTAACTACACTTCCCAGGGCTGGATGAGAACATTCCGTTTAGAGATGTGGCACATGAGCCCTCCAGACAAGTTCCTGCTTCTGCTTGGTCACTTGTTAATTCGACAAGTATTTTCTGGACCCCACCTGTGCACCAGGCACAAACGACGACCCCTGCCCCCTCAACTCAGGGCCTCAGGCGGCCGTAGGAGCATCTGTTCACTTTGGATGCAGCCCCGGCTGCCCCAGACCTTGCACAGGGCGGTGCTCTGCTCCTCTGCCAGAGCGAGCCCTCTGCCTGGGATGTCCCCCACCCCGCATCCCCCTGTCCACATGTGAGCTCTTACTCATCGTCCAAGTCCCAGCTCAGAAGTTCAATCCTTTTCCAGACTTCTGAACTCACCCCTCCCCAAACAGGAAGAATTAATGGCTCCCTCGTCTCACCCGTGTCCCCAGGACCCTCTTGCACATCCCTCCAGGACTGCACTGTAACTTCCACGTATAAAGGCATTTCTTTAACCCTCTGTCTCCTCCACAAGACCGTGAGATCCCCAAAGACCAGGGCTGGGGCTTGGCATCCCCAGGACCTAGAACCGGGGCTCCAGGCAAGAGCTCGGTAAACGTTTGCTAAATGCGCTGGCAGCTGTAAAGAACAGAGTGAACAACGCAGACCAAGGACGAGGGGCCTTCCGTAGAGCAGGGTGACTCTTTTCTGCTAAGAGGGTTGCAACAGCCTCCCAGAGGAGGAGGTGTCCAGATCAAGCCATGGAGGGGAGAAGGAAGAATGGGACCTCCAGGGATGGGCAGCGGAAGGGAGGTGTAATCCAGGTAGAGGGGGCAGCTGCAAAGATGCAGGACTCACCTGCATTAAATCCTCTCCTGTATCTATCAATTCCAAATGCCTCAGGTGCCCTAGGCTACCACCTCAGCCGAAAGAGCTTTTCCTACAGCACTGGCCCCTGAATGGCACCTTGGGCAAGGGGCGGGGGCGGGTAGGGTGAGGGGTGGCCCATAACCGCCCCTCTCTCATGCCTGATCTGCAGGCTGGAAGCCGAGGACCCAGCAGAAGACTCCAATGCCTAGGGGACCTGAATTCGGCTGTGGTATGAACAACTAATAAGTCTTCCGTGCATTAAGCCGCTAAGAATTTGGGGTTGCCGGCTTTGGCAGTTAGTCTACCCTAATGCAGTCCCCAGAGGGGAGAGTGTGGATGGGGGAAGGGCGTGAGGTGCCGAGATGAGATCAAAGGCAGAGGGTTTCAGCTCTCTGGAGGGTTCTCTGGGCTGTACTTCCAGCTCTCCCTTCGCTCCCAAACTCCCGCACGTGCTTCCCTGACATGATCAATAACCAGCTAGATACAAAAGAAGCAGGTTCATCGGCGAGGCTGGGGACTCGAGAAAACTGGCTCCCACACCTGCTCCTGCGGGCGGCCATTCATCCTCTCTGGATACAACATGCAAGGTGTTCTACCTAGAGGCCTGGGCTGCTAAAAAAAGTCTACACTTCTCCGAACACCCAGACAGGCTGCAACTGACCTCTCAACTGCAAAGGCCGCAAGTGAGGCCAGTGAGGACATCAGGCAGGTGTGGTTACCATTTCACAACCGTGCTCGGCAGCCGGGTCTTGTTAGGAGTGGCTGTGAAGCTACGAGGCCTGGCACATTATTGAAGCTCTGTGTCGTTCTCATGGGTCCCCACTCAGGCTGTTGTGAGAACTGAACGAGTTAATGTGTGTAAATTACTTAGGACGGAGCCCAACACAGAGCAAGTGTGCAGGGGCCGTGCACCGGTGCCAGGACAACAAGGCTTCTGGCCTGAAAACTCAGGTTCCGAGGGGGGTGACCACACAGGCCTGTCCTCAAATGGGGTTTTCCTGGATGACAGGAGTGTCTTTTATTCTGATGGGGCAACACTTGGTGGGCTGGATGGGGCGGGTCACCAGAAAGATCGAGGCATGATGAGATCAAGCCACGACTGCAACTTTCAGCCCCACTCCCTATCCTTTGGCGGGGGCGGCTGGAAAATGAAATCGCGACAGATCATGCCTTTGGGATGAAGCTTTCATAGAAAATTCCGCAGGTACAGGGTTCAGGGAGCGTCCGGGCTGGTGAGCTCATGGAGGCGCTGGGAGACTGGGTCGCTCAGAGGGCACGGAAGCCTCTTCCCGCGCACCTTGCCTGACACACCTCTTCCACCTGGATGTTCAACTGTATCCTTTCCCATAACCCTCTGTAATAATCTGGTAAATAGTAAGTCCACTGTTTTCCTGAATTCCGGAAGCCACTCCAGCAAATTAATCAAACTAGAGGAGGGGGTCATGGGAACCTGTGAGGGGTCAGGAGCACAGGTAACAAGCTAAACTCGCAATCAGCATCTGGTAAGTCTGCAAGGATTCATCTAGTGGGACTGAGTCCTTACCCTGTGGCATCTGACACTCATCTCCAGGTGGTCAGGGTCGAAACTGAGCTAAACCGTGGGACACCCAGCTGGTGTCACAGGATTGCGTGGTGTGGGAAAAGCCCCCCGACACCTGCTATCAGACGTGCTGAGTGTGTAAAATGGTGACAGTAAAGGAGAACTGCAGGACGTATGCTTTTCCTATTCAGTTGTGCACTCAAAAAGATCAGCCATTCCATTGCCCTATTCTTGGTCTTCACATTACTAAGGACCAGTGGAAATTTCCCGCATGTACTGTTAACAAGAGCTCAGGTGTAGACGAGAATTTGGATTCTGCAAAGCCAGGTCACTTGTCCTAGCTCATATCAGACTCCTCAACGTGTTCACGCTGCCACATTAAAATGGACCATCATTGTTAATGATGGTAAGTAACACAGAGTCCTGCCTTTGGGCCGCAGACTAGCTAATGAGCACTGACCGCGGGAGGTGCAGGTGAGGACACTGGGTCACAGGTTAAGTGGCCTGCCCAAGGTCATCCCATTACAGCTGCATGGGAACCTGGTCTCTCTCCTGCCAAAGTCAGACAATTGGCCACTAAGCCAAAGGGTGCCCCGTGCACCTGGGGCTTTCCTTCCATCCCTTTTCTGCCCCTCAATTCACCCCTGCGGACGGCGTGTTTTCAGCTGTGACTTCCAATGCAAGTCACTAGATGAAGCTTTTGACTCAGCCAAGGTCCAGACTCAATGGCCCTGATCAACGGCAAGTGGGCAGGAGTCTGATTTATTCCCCTGGACTCTCCACAGGTCTGAGGAGCGGGGACAGAACTGCCACATGCAACATGGAAAGGCCTTGCCGGGCAGAAGTAGGGCTCTCCTGAGAGAAAAGTCAGGTCTGGTGCCTCAGGGACAGACTGCAAAAGGGTGCCTGGCCTCAGAGGATGCAGCCCCAGTCCCGTGTTTCTTGGCGGGGTTGGTTCCAAAAGATGACAGGGGACAGCAGCCCGAAGGCCCTTCCCAGCAAGAGCGACTCTCCCTCCCAAAGGAGCTCAAAGTGGCCCTCAGAGACCTCAGGAGCTGGGGGTCACGTGGGACTGGCCACCAAGACCCACAGGCTGGTCACCCCGGCAGCCTCTGCCCCAACACTCCCTGACCCAATGCCCCAATCTCTCAGCAACTGGTCTCCAATTACTAGCATAACAAACAACGATCTGGTTAAGGCAGACACGTGGATAACCCTTCTCCCCCAGAAGAGGAAGGGCCAACTCCTTCAACGGCTTAGTGATGAAGGTCCCTTGCGTGCAGCTCCAAAGTTCTGGGCATCTGCATGCCAACTTTATCTCAAACAGCCAGGGAAGTCATTGCCTCCAGCATTTAAGACAGTGTTGGCAAAGCCTCAGTGCCGGGCTGAGCCCTCAGCAGGCCCTCCGGCAGGCACAGTGCCAAGGAGCAGTGTTAGCTCTCCCTTCCTGGAGGCTTCTCTGCTCTCGGGCCCTCCAGACCCTCAGCAGGCACAGTGCCTGCTGGACCCGCTTCCTCCGAGACCAACCAGTACCTGCCCTTGGGGTTCAGATCGGACTTTTCTGGGCCCCAGGCATGACGCTTACACCACCGGCGAGTTTCAGAAGAAGAGCTCTCCTTGGCCTGTGTGCCCTCGCTGAGGTCCAGGACTGTGTCCTGCTCCTCCCTGCGACCCCTGCATGGCCTGGCACCGTGCCCGGCTGTGCCAGAGACCAGCTAACATGTGCTGAAATGCTTCCCTGAGGCTAGAGACTCAGACCATCCACCCATCAACCTACCCATCCACTCACACGATGTTTATTGAGCACTTATACAGCCACCCCTCCGAGTAAATGTTAGCCCCACTGTGCACTGAGCAAATGAAGACAGAAGGACAAGGTAACTTGCCCAAGGGCACTGCCAGCGGGGGGCAGGCCCACGGGATTTCTGACCCCAGTCTTTTACCTGCTCCTTTCCCCACAGCCATCGCCCTCGTTCTGTTTTCAGCACGCTGTCCCGGCTCCCAGGGGCCAGGACCCCCAAGGCCCCCTAGCTTAGTACGCCTACACGGTGCTCAGGGAGGGGGGTTCCACAGGGCCCACTGGAACCCCCAGTCGAAGTCTTCTGCAGAAGTCCAAGTGGCCCCAGGAACACGCTGCAGACACCCGAGTCTGGCAGGGTGAGAAAGTCGAGGGTGCCTGGGGGCCACAGAGCAAACAAGGATACATGCCCAGAGGACAAGCAGGGTGATGTGCACCCCGCAGAGAGGAGGCCTGGCCTCCACAGGGAGCTCAAGAGGCCCAAGGCCTCACAGTAGCTGCGTTCTCAGCCAAGCTAGCAGGCCACGAACTTCCGGGGGCTGGAAAGGCCGGGCTCCAACCACAGCACAAAAGAGCAAAGGAGGAGCCACCCCTCGGTCACCCGCAGGGCTTCCTGGGCTTGAGTCTTGCCCTCCCAAGCAGACCATGAGCGTCTTGAGGGCCCCTGCCTCTGGGTGCCTGTCTACAACCAAGTCTAATGCAGGATCGGAGAGTCACCAGACACTGACCCTCAAGAACCCAAGAGGGTGGATGAGGAAAAGAGGCAAAGGGACAACAGTCCCCACAGAGAGGCTTCCGTTCACCTCATGTGACCATCCCAAAGCTAAAAGCCTGGGCTGAGACGGGGTGAGGCTCTCCATCTGAGCTCTCAGCCAGCTCAGTTCAAATGCCACCATCCCTCTTCCAGAGCCTCCCCGACCCCAGCCCTGCACTGGCTCTCACCTTTCTCCCTGCACTTCCTACCGAGGATTTCAGATCAAGCACTGACTGACCTGGATGCCAACTTCCCTCCCAGGTGGTAGACTTGAAGTTGGTACCCAACGCATGCTGCATCCTCCACCCGAACGACACGCACGGCCAACGAGGTGATGGAGGTGTGAGAGAACGGCACTCCGCGGGCCACGGGGGTGAGTGTCTGCAGGGAGCAGAACGTGACTGCAGGATGTGCAAAAGCACATAGGGTGAGACGTGTCTCATTTGACAAACTCTCAAAACATCAAGAACGCGATCACAGCAATCCTTGCTTCTGCTCTTTAAGATTTAAATAAAAGAGAAACCGCTACTGCTTCACGAATCAGACACAAAAGACTGTTCTTCAACCGGGCCTTGTCTTCTCAGAATCTCAGCGTGTGGGGATGATGAGAGCACCTGCTTCGCAGGGCCGCTCTTTCAGCCGTTCGCTCATCCTTTCACCCACCCGTGCATCCAGCCATGCATTCGTTCATTCACTCAGCAGTTCCTGTGAGTGAACACTCTGTGCCTGGCTTTGCTTGAGTGCTGAAGATACAACAGTGGACAGGACGGCCAAGCTCCCTGACTCAGGACCTCATGCTCTAGTGGAGGAAGATGGACAACAAACAAATAAAAAAAATAATTTCAGGTGGCCATCAAGCGTCACACCATGAATAAAATCAGTGTAGAGAGCATACTGGGGTGGGGGTGGGGGTGGGGGTGGGACGGACTCATCAGAGAAGGCCTGTTAGGAGTTGAGTTCTGTCCGCCCCCGCAAAAAGGTGAGATTGAAGTCCTAACCATCAGTACCGCAGAAGGTGACCTTATTTAGGACCTGGCGTGTTGCAGGTGTAATTCGTTAAGCTGAGGTCATACTGGAGTAGGGTGGGCCCCTAACTCCATATTACTGGTGTCCTTATAAAAAGGAGAAATTTGGGTGCTGACACACATCAGGGAGAATGTCACGTGAAGATGAAGGTGGAGATCAGGGTGAGGCACCTACAAGCCAAGGACACCAAAGGTCACCAGTAACACCAGAAGTTAGGAGAGAGGCCTGGCACAGGCGCTCCCTCACAGCCTCAGAAGGAACCCACCCCGCTGACACCCTGATCTCGACTTCCAGCCTCCGGAGCTGTGAGACAATACATTTGTTGTTTAAGCCGCACAATCTTGAATTCGTTACAGGGCAGTCCAGGGAACTAACGCGAGGCCTCCCCAAGGACCCACCATCTGAGCTGAGACCTGAACAAGGAGAAGGACCCAGGAATGATGGAGGAGGAACGGGGAAAGCCGGGTGGGGCCCCGAGCACAGGCTGCACTGGGGGTGGGGGGGTCTCGGGGGAGGGGGACAAGGACATGGCGCAGGTTGTGTAGAGCTGCCAAGGACGGGACTGGGAGTTGGGAAGGTGTCCCCAGAGGGAGGGGAAGCCCCCGGAGGGCACTGGGCAGGGAGTTACCTCTCCGTTCTCTCTGAAGAGACCACTCTGGAAGTTAACACCTGTGAGGGGTCGGCAACCGGCCTCGAACACACTGGAAGCACTTAAGATGCACAGTTGTCAATTTTATGGCCTCACAAGAACAGAGGGCTTAAGAAAGAACTTCAAGAACCAGGATACTCTGAAGAGGGCAGGTCAGGAGCCTGCACTGACCGGCCGAGTAACGGGGGGCCATCACTTTCCTTGTCTGTAATATGAGGGCCCCAGGGCTGGTACCCAGAGCTGGTGGGATGAGAATAGCTGATCACCCCCAGCTGGGATTCCCAAACCATGCCCCCTTGCTCCCTGCCCAGCCCTGGCTCCCAGCCCAGGGTGTTTTTTTTCCTGCTGACAACGGAAAACACATCTCAATGTTGCCTTTATCTCCACGATCTTTGCAGAACGGCAACTGGCAGCTCGCGTCACAAGCGGCTAAGAATTCTCCAGGCCAAAAATACACACTCTTTGTGCCTCCTCTTTAACAATAAGAAAGGAAAACTTTGAGTCAAACTTCCACAAAGCCTGCAAAGATTATTTTTTCAAGCCCCAAAGCAGTATCCTTTCTATAGTCATTTATTTCCAGTTCAAAAAGAGCATTCCTTGAGGCAGTTTCCAAACTGGTATTTGATATAATGTTAATGAAAGCATTTTTAAAAAATTAAACACATCCCATGGAAAAGAGAAGTTCAGTGCTCTCCAAATCGCTTGAAAAGGCGCTGGGTAGTATCAAGTCAAACTGGCATCTTCAGCGCAGGGCTCAAGTATTTTAAAATGCTCGTGTGCACTGGCCACTGACAGAGGGAGAAAGTTGGCGCTAGAACCCTTCCCGAACTCACTTGGGAGAATTCTAGAGAATGCCGGGTCACAGAAATGTAGAAACTTGACCAAACCACCACGGAAAATCCTAGGCAATGTATCTGCCCACCCCTGCCCTGCAATGGGAGAAAGTCCCCAAGGATCACCACACACCACACGGGAGGGGGCAGCCTGATGCACTTCTGATCAGCA
The DNA here is from genome assembly GCF_003676395.1 of Aethalodelphis obliquidens. NCBI lineage: Eukaryota > Metazoa > Chordata > Mammalia > Artiodactyla > Delphinidae > Aethalodelphis > Aethalodelphis obliquidens. Next base: position 17,339,232 of record NW_020837965.1, read on the forward strand.
ACTTCCCGGAGTGCCACGTGGTGACGCTGACAGGTTACTAAGACTCGTGACGGGGAGACTGCAATGCACTCGACGGCTCTGGGCAGCTGTCTTTAAGCTCAGCTTTTAAGCTCAGGTCAGCGGGTGACAGTGGTGACAGGACAGCTCACGCACCCTGCGACGCCAGCCCTCCTGGCCGGGGGTGGGCCTGCGTCCGGGCCTTCCGCAAAGGGCCTGGCAGTTCCATCTCACTGCGGCAACAGCTGCTCAGAGGCGCTTAGGAGGCCTCGACAAGGAGACGCCCGGAAGAGACTCAGAGTGAAAGCGGAGAGCTGAAAAAGCCCGCGAGCACGGCAAAGGCTCCACTTCCTAAAGCGGGGCGGAGGAATGAAATCAGTCGCAGGTTTTTCCCAGGGTCTACAAATTAAATCAGCAAGTCCGTTCTCCAGTCTGCATCTTTATTCCTGTCCTGCCCCTAGCTTCTTCAGAACCATTTTTTTCTTTTTAAGATTCCATATATATGTGTTAGCCTACAGTATTTGTTTTTCTCTTTCCGGCTTACTTCACTCTGTATACGACAGTCTCTAGGTCCATCCACCTCACTACAAATAACTCAATTTCGTTTCTTTTTATGGCTGAGTAATATTCCATTGTATATATGTGCCACATCTTTATCCATTCATCTGTCGATGGACACTTAGTTTGCTTCCATATCCTGGCTACTGTAAATAGAGCTGCAATGAACACTGTGGTACATGAGTTTTTGAATTATGGTTTTCTCAGGGTATATGCCCAGTAGTGGGATTGCTGGGTCATATGGTAGTTCTATTTTTAGTTTTGTAAGGAATCTCCATACTGTTCTCCATAGTGGCTATATCAATTTACATTCCCACCAACAGTGCAAGAGGGTTCCCTTTTCTCCACACCCTCTCCAGCATTTATTGTTTGTAGATTTTTGGATGATGGCCATTCTGACTGGTGTGAGGTGATACCTCACTGTAGTTTTGAGGACACGGGGAGGGGGAAGGGGAAGCTGGGACGAAGTGAGAGAGTGGCATGGACTTATATATACTACCAAATGTAAAATAGATGGCTAGTGGGAAGCAGCCGCATAGCACAGGGAGATCAGCTCAGTGCTTTGTGACCACCCAGAGGGGTGGGGTAGGGAGGGTGGGAGGGATATGCAAGAGGGAGGGGATATGGGGATGTATGTATATGCATAGCTGATTCACTTTGTTATAAAGCAGAAACTAACACATCACTGTAAAGCAATTATACTCCAATAAAGATGTTAAAAAAAATCAAATCAGCAAATGCAAAAGTGTTGTCATAGATTCTGCTCAGAGGCCTGTGACTAAGTGGAATTTGGTATTAACTGCAGTCCTACAGGTGAGAGGAAGACCCGAGGGTCACCCAAACTAAGCCTGGGGGGCGGGGGTACCAGGTTCAGAAAGGTCCTGGAGGGGGTGACATCGAGTTTAAACTAACTGCACTAGCACAGTTGCACCTCGGAGGAACTCGAAGAAACAGCCACTGTATCAACACACAGAGTTGCCAAGCCTAGCGCGCAGTTACTTTTTCTCATCTTAGCAGGAGCCTTTATCAATGTTGCACGTAGGGGACACTCTTCCCGTCAAACATCCCCCAGCACCTCCTCTGGGCCTGGCCCCTTGCTAGGCACAGGCATAAGGACCAGGGCCGAAGGCAGAGAGAAAACCAACCAGGAATCAGTACACAGTGACCACAGGGGTGGCCCGGGCAGGAGTGGAGGACCGTGCAAGGGGTGAGGACAGCCAGGGTCGGGGGTGAGGGGTGTAACCGAAAGAGAGCAAGCTTCGTCAGGGAAGAGGCCACACTGGAACTGATCCTGAGCAGCGGGCGATGGGGCCAGCGCGTGTGAAGGGGCTCAGGTCAGAGAAGAGGTGGGAGTCTGGGGACAGAGGAGAAGCCAGAAAGAGGGTCACACAGATCCCTCGGGGTCTCAGGAGCCAGGGAGGGTTTGTAATGGGAGAGAAAGGCCATGTATGCGTGTGTAGCAGGATAAAACCAGGGCACAGGAGGGCTCCTGGGCTGCACGGGGGCAAAGAGAAAGGTGTAGAACCAGGGCAGTAATGGCGGTAGGGAGGGAAGAAGCAGGAATATACAGGGACCGAGTGGCTGGGGACCGAGGATGGGGTGGGGTGTGCACACAGGACAGATGCCTGTCAAGCAGTAGGGGTACGGGGTGCTGGCCACAGCCTTTCTCCAAAGCCAGGAGTGGAAGAAAAGAGTGGGCTCTCACAGCTACTGAAGCCCGCACGCCTAGAGCCCGCGCTCCGCAACACGAGAAGCCACCGCAATGAGAAGCCCACGCACCGCAACAAAGAGTAGCCCCCACTCGCCGCAACTAGAGAAAACCTGCACACAGCAACGAAGACCCAACATAAAAAAAAAAAAACCAGCAGCCAAAAAAAAAAAAAAGAGTGGGCTCTGACACCGGGGTCCCAGACCCCCAAAGTGTGAGCCCCCAAGAGCGATCTAATATTTTCCCCATAGGTCCCTCCTAACCTCTGATCCAACACCCTGGTTGCGGTGCCCTCCCTCAGCATCCTGCCCCAGCCAGTCAGTCAGAGGCTGGCTGACTTAGGAGGGAGATCCCGCAGCATCCAGCAGTTCCTACGGCAACCACCCCTTCCTGTCTCTGCTTTACCGAAAGGTAAAGCAGCGGGATTTGTTGGAAGGCAAGGAGACCCTTGAGTTCCTTGATCCTGACCCAGAAAACTCGACTTCTCTCTGGGGAGCCTACAAGCGTCCTCAGAAGGTGACTCCAGTCCCTCTGCCCGGTTATGCCTATACTCATTTATTTGTGTGCATTTCCAGAACCTTCTGCCAGGAATGGACATGGGAGGTGGGCTCTGCCGTAGCACTGACCGTCCTGGGTTGAGATGATCTGTCTGCTCTGCTTCTCCTCCTCAGAGGGCGGGGCGTGTCCTGGTCACCCGTGTGAGGTGGGGACTCGGCAAACGTCCCTGCTGGCTGAATGGATGCGTGCTGACCCGCCCAGCAAGATCAAGTCAGAAACTGAGATGAGAGCCGCGGCAGTGAACTCACCGGGGGGAGAGGACAAGTCACAGCTGCAGCACACGGGGCAGCGGGCCCTTTCCGCTGGGCCCAGGCTTCGGTGGGCCCCTCCGCCTGGACGTCCCCACCCTCCTGCAAACCCCTCACCTCTCAGGCCTGGTGGCTCCTCGCAGGCCTCTCCCTCCCCGCCCCACCGCAGGCAGCACTGAAGGGCTGGTTCTCTGGGCATCCATCGCCTACCTGCCAGCCTGCTGCTGAGCACACGCCTCTCTCCCCTGGAATCTCCCAGGACAATGCCTTGCTCGCCCCTGCGCACCGTCCCTTGTCTCATCCCCTCGCTGATGCCGGGGACCTGGCCAGGCTACTTCACAGTCATTCATTCAACACACAGGAACCAAGCTCTCGCTGTGTATGCACCTGACCCCAGGCCAGGGTGGCAGGGAAGGCTCTCGGGGGCAGACGCAGGCACCATGGGGCAGTGAGGCATAAGAGAACAGCAGCTCTTCCAGAATGACCAAGAGTGCGGCAGGGATGCAAATGAAGGTGCAGTTATTCAAGCAGGCAGTCAGGAAGTCCACTCAGAGGAGGTGGCCGGTGGGCTGAGCCGTGAAGGTATGTCTGAGGGCGCACATCTGCACCCATTTACCAGGGAGTCCCAAATCAGCAGTGCAGACCAAAGCGCCAGGGAAATCCTGCATCTGGAATCCAGGGAGAATGGGAGGTCAGCAGATGGCCGAAGAGGCAGCGTTGCCTCGGACACAGGGCTTGAAGAGTAGGGCTGCTGGAAGGGGCAGCGGAAACCGGCATGGCTGAACCTGACACCAGGAATGGGAAGGAGTGGTCCGCCAGGCACCACCGAGGCCGTCCAGGACAGCAATAACCATAGGCTGAGCGGTGACTAGTGCCCTGCAGCGCCGCACCCGTCTAACCCTCCTTGGTACTAGAAGACAGGAAAGCCAGGGTTGAACCAAACCTGAGTCAGCCCGGGACCTGAAGGCCGGGACCCTGAGCGTGGCCCGGCCAGGGGTCCATAACGTTCTGGGGCCCACGGCACTGAACCATGGGCATGGATGTCCCAGACAAAACTTGGTGGGAAGAAGTATGTGGTACCAGGTGGCTACCCGCTTCCCAGCCTTGGCCTGAGCACTTTTGATAACTAGTTCATGGTTCTCTAATTCCCAAAGAGCATCCTAAGAGAGGACGGAAACAGGTAGGAGGGCGTGTTCACCAAGGCCACCCCTTCCCCAAGCCTCAATTACGAAATGAGTGAAATCTGCCCCGTCCCAAGGAGCTCACGATCGGCAGCCTAGAGGGCCACGGGGAACAAACGAGGACACGGGACAGACACTGTCCCCTCCTGCTGGCAGCCCTGCCCCAGGATGCCTGCAGGGTGCGGAGGACCGCAATGTCCAAAGGGCATACGGTCAAGGTCACAATGAGAAAAACTGCAAACGTCTCGTGGAGGTTTAAGATAAACTCAAAGACAGGGAGAGAACACACAGAAATGGGACTTAGGCTCCTCTTATAAGCAGCTGATGACACATTCTTCTGACGTCACCAACGGTTAATAAACACGGCTTTCTCGAAGACGCTGCCAGGGGCACACAGCCCATCTGACCCTCCAGACTTGTTCTCTTGGCTGGTGGCCCCTCCCCACTGCTCCCCCCACAGGTCCCAAATCAGCAGTGCAGGTCCCTGGGGCAGAGGGCTCCCCTGTCCGGCTCCATATTTTCTCCCCCCTGCCCCCACCCCCCAAGCTCGGACCCATCGCCTGGGAACACTGACCCTATTCTCTCTGCTCTGGGATCATGACCCAGAACACGAGCTGCCTTCTCTCCCACTCATCTCAGTACCAGGGGGCAGGGAGAGGATGGCTCTCAGAGCTGGGAAATGCTAAGAAAAATCTCCCTGGAGCAGAGCCAGGAGGGGCTGGAAGAGATGGACAGCTACCAAAGCAAGGCTACCTCGAGGGGAGAAAAAGGCTGTACCCGCCAGGGGTGCAGCCCAGACCACAGTGGGGATCGCGGGGGAGTTGGGAAAACCCCAGAACAGAGCCTCCGGCTAGTGAAAACCCCGATATTCTCCCCACCCTCATCCACTCAACAATGCTCCTTTTTTCTTGGGCAGTGACCCCACATGTCAGGGCTGTTCTTGCACAAGGCTGGCCCTGAGGGCTGTCCCCTGCTCCCTGGGTGGCTCCCTGCTCTGGGGCAGAGCCTGGCTGAGTCAGTCCCAATCCCTGGGGGCCGCAAAGCAACCCCCCAACCAGAGCACATCTCCCCGCCAAGCCCCTGGCCCCAGGACAAAGCCACCTCCATGTCCCTCACATGGCCAGCAGGGCAAGAATGACAGGAGAAGAGATGGAGAGCACTTCTTCACCCAGGAGGTCAGACCCCACCTGCTCGTAAGGGCGGGGAGGGGGCATCTGCCTTTATTTCAGACAGGCCCGGGGGTCAAACTCACACTGACTCTTAACAAAAATTCAAAACTTAGCAAGGATTCTTTAAGGTATTTCAAGAAGCATGAAGGTTGGGTCTCACTGTTGGAATGAAATGGCAACCACAGATGAAGGCCCAGCTCAGGCTTCGATCTAACTCCAGTATAGAGCAGCCTGACCTTCGCAGCCACCTGCAGGCTCGGTCCCTTCACACAGGGGAGCCGGGCCCAGGACTCAAGAACAGCAGCTAGAAATGGCAGGGCTGGAACACGAACACAGCTTCCAGAAGGGTGCGGTCTGAAAGCCCAAGATAGTAATGCCACTTGGCGCCCCACGAAGCCCAGATGGGACTCAGGCTCCTCTGCTTGCCAGGAGCTCAGGTTCTAGAGTGTTCCACAGCGGAGACAAAGAAAATCAGGCTGACTGGAAAGATATCAGATGTGGCTATGAAGAAATGCGACTTCCTGATCAAATGAATAGCTGTTCCTTGTAAGAGATGTTTAAATTCCAAGTTACTTATTCACACCAGATAATTCTTCCTCGATTTCAGAGGTAGCCAATACTACCTTGGTATACATCCCTCCAATTTTCAGATATATCTCCCCAAATTGGAGTCACACTACATAAACAGATTTGGATCCTACTTTTCAGTAAGTGCTATAATGGACATTCTCCTATGGCATTACACGTTCTTCTAAGTCACTGCCATTTAAAGGCCAATAAAGCATCATTGATTTCACCAGCTCCCTACCGTTTAACGTTTGGTTGTTTCTAATTGTACAATAACGTAAGAAAAAGGATTAAACTGTATCCCATATACTCTTTTTTAAAAAGGGAAAGAGGAGTGGGATATATATGGTTAAACCTGTAAAACCACTTTTCAGAAGACAAAGAGGTAAGCTCCAAGCAACTGCCTAAAACAATGCATTTAGTGGGAAACCTCAGTTCTTGATCCTGCCAGAAAATAAGATGTTCGACAACTACTCCTGCTACCTGTGCCCTGTTTCTTGCTCAATTCTTCTCTGAACTGAGCCCCAAAAGATGTTTCCCAAGTTCTGCAGTAAGTTCCCTGTGCTACTGACCGCCCCCCTCGGCTGCTAGGGCATCCTCCTGCACCCAGTTCCCGAGGGGGCCCAGCCACGACAAAAGCCCACCCATGACTCCCCTTATGCTACCAAAGGAAGCCCAAGCCCAGAGTTCCTGAGTGCCTGCCTCCAGCTGGGGTCCGGCCCCAATCTGCCCTCCCCGTGCTCCTGTCGGCCAAGCAAGACCCCTTCCTGCTCACTGCTTCCCAGGAACACCCTGCATCCCCACCTCCTTGTTTGGAATAGGATTTCCTCAATTAATCGGCCCATGAACTTCTGTAAGGATCCTCCTTTGCTCTGTGTCTACTTCTTTATAAACCTAAGACCCACAGACCCTGCCTGGGTGGCCACTCAACCCCCCTGTGCTTCAGCTACCACTGAAGGGGGGAAAGGAGGCACCAGCCCCGGAAAGGGTCACTTGAAGCGGCTCCTGACACCTGGTGGCCTCTCGGGATCAACGTGCCCTGCCCACTTGGCACCTCCAGCAGGCCGGTAGTGCCCGGGCCGGTGTGTGGCCTCAATACCACTGGATGGGCTGACCCCAGCCCCTGGCTGGTACCGTCGCTGTCCACAAAGCCGAGGTGGGAGGGAAAGGGGCGTTTTCACTTCTCCTCCAGGACCTTCTCTGCCCTCAGCAACTCCTCCAGAGGGGGCCCTGCTCTGCAGACCCACTGCCTCTGCATCCAGCTCCCCAGACCCCCAAATGACCATTCTCTTCTGGATGGGGTGAGAGCACACACTGGGGTCCCCCCACCTCCAACACAGGCTACCCAAGGAACGCCCAGCGCATCTCCCATGGTTTCAGGAAACGTTTTGTTCCTTTTGGGTAAAACTGCCTTAATTTTAAAACCTACCTATTCACACATCTGGCAGGCTCTTCATCCTTACCATTCCCCTGGGAGGAGAGAACGGTCAGGTGATTCCACACCCATTTTACAGACCAGAGAACTGAGCACTCTGAGGGTCTGCGTGAGGGCAGATGTTAAGCCCGAGGCCCATCCTTGGGACTTCACGAACCAAGGTGTGCTTCCTGCTACGAACAGGGCCTGGGCCCAGGGTCCCGGGCGTGGCCCTAAGGTACAAGGACAGAGCAGGGGGAGGGGAAGAGGCAGGTCTCTGCCCACCATGCCACCCCCACCTGCACCAGCTCCCACCAAGGACAGAGTGAGGTCCAAGCCCCCGGCCACAGCACAAGGGTCCCCTGTCACACTGCCCGTGCCCGCTCCCCCCTCCCCGCCACCGACCATGAACGCAGTACGTGTCAAAGGCCAGCGCTGGGTCAGGTCTCGGGGCCCCGTTCCTCCACCTCCTCTAGCTGGTGAGCCCCCAGCCTTCCCCAGAGGGGATGTTCACACACTCCCTCCTCAGGGGGCCCGGGCAGGCCGTGGCTCTGTGGCCACTCTGGCGTGCTGCCCTTGTCCCCCACCAAGCCTGCCTCCCCCCACCCCCGGCGCGGAGGGCACATGGGGTTGTGGAAACAGCCAAGCTTGCGAGGCAGAGGGAGCCGGTGCCAGGTCCTGGCCCACCTGCTGGATGGCCCTGGGGCGGAGCGAGGCACTTAACCTCACCTGCTAGAAAGGAAGGAGGGTACCTGCTTCACAAGGTGTCGAGTGGCTGGAAGGAGAAAGGACGCGAGCCGCACAGAGCGCAGGGCAGACGCTCCGCGTGCACTTCTCCTCCCCGTCAACACAGAGTCGGGGCAGCAGGCGTCAGCTGATCCTGCACAGCTGCCATGGACGAACCCTGGGCAGGAGTCTGAGGGGCACAGGGTTCTGTGCCTGCCCTGGCCTTTCTTACCACTGCCGATGGCAGGCCTGAGGTCAGGGTTACCTGCTTACCAACGGTCCTGGCTTCCAGCACGACTCACTCACTCACGAGGCACTGTCCTCGACTCTTTACTCCTCAAAGACCCCAGCAGGTGAACACTCCTGTCACTTACATCTGATTGATGAGGAAAGAGATTCTAAGAGGCTATGAGGCCAGGGCCAGGCTGTACTGGCAAGTGGCAGAGCTGGGCTTTGAATGAGGCAGGCTGACCAGAAGGAAGGGAGGAAGGGGAAGGGGAGCGGGAGGGAGGAAGGAAGGAAAGACGAGGGAGGGAGGAAGGAACCCCTTGCATAACTGAATTCTATGTTCTCTCCTCACGGTCACATTTGTCCAAACCTTGCCCACAACCTCCTCCCGGCAGGCCTTTTATCCCACAAAGTTCCCTCTGAATGCCCCCTCCTCCAAGAAGTCTTCCTTGACCCTTCCCCGCAGGTAGGCATGGCAATCATATTCCCCCTCCCTGCTCTCAGCATGTGTTACTCCGAGTCCCAGAGACCAGTGGGTTCTGGGGTGTGAGCGCAGAACTGCCCCAGGGCTGCCATGAACAGGGCCCCACTAAAAAGGCCAGCGTGCAGCCCAGAGTCGGCAGGAAGCCAGGAGAGCCACGCCCGGAAACCGGACTCCGGCAAGGGAGGCTGCACCCTGAAGCACAAGCAAAGCGGGCCCTGCAGCAGTCAGAAGAGGACGCACTGCGCGGCCCACACCCAGGCACGTGCCCTCCCCGTCCGGCTGGCACCTGCCTCCGCGGCCATGAATGCTCCCTGTCCCTGCTTCCTGGACAGCAGGGCCAGGAGGTGGTCTGGCATGTGCCCACACCCAGCATGTGTCCACGTCCAAGTGCAGGATGGCCTGGCCTCCGTGATCCACGGGAAGACATGTAAATTGAGAAGTTCAGATGCTGGAAATCCCCAAAATACAGCAAAGCTCTACTGTGGCCAACCCTCTCTGACCATGAGCTCCGGTAGCAAGGACCCCATCTCACCCGGCCTGTGCCCCCCACGGTGTCTAATACTGCACACCATCTACAAAATGACAACAGCGGTGGTGGCCTACCGCGCACCTGCCACGTGCGGGCACCTTCAGGCCCATCTCAACCCTCAGGACGCCCCCCGCAGCGGGGGCAGCTCAAGTCATTTAAGTTAAGGACATTAACCTTCTAGAGTACAAATACCATAAATGTCCCAGGTCTCAGAGGAACAGAGCCAGGACTGAAACACAGATCTAACACATATGAAACATGTTTTTCCTACTGCTGCCCCGATATTCTAATAAACGTCCACTGAATGAATGACAGCCATAAATGAACAGAAAGTACAGCTAAGAACGAAGACAGTCCCTCTCTCCTCAGCCAGGTACCTTCAATGCCAGTCCCTGGGTGGGCCTGGATGCTGGAGGTTCTGGAAAACGCCTGTTACTTTGTCAGGTCACCACCCCCCTGCAACATGTAAAAGGATTTGGCAAAAGGATTTGTCTGAGGCTGCGATCTCACTGGTTTGAGGTTGTTCATCATACACCCTTTCCACGGACGTGGCTGGAACTGGGCCAGGTAGAGCTGGGCCCTAACAGGGCTTTGAAGAAAAGTCCCTTTTCTGTCTGCCTTGTCTTCATTTCAGGGGGAACTGGGGCTGGTGGGGTGACCCAGGTCCTGGCTTCAGGATGTTGTGGGGCTCAGGAACACAGGGAGATGCTAGTGGGCAGAGAAAGGGAAAGGAGCCTCAGACAAGGAGAAGAAAATTAAAGTTTCAGCCCTATCCCTAAAACCTTTCTCACGCAGCTACTCCCAGGATAAGAAAGCCAGGCTGCCCATCGAGGCCCACACTTGGAGTAAAGTCTTAAAAACAGCTTGGTATTGGCACAAAATACTGACCCAGGTCAGCCACCTGGGCCACGGGTGGCTTCAGGGCACACACAGCTGTAAAGCTGGGGCTCAGAGAGGTAAAATGACTTGCCCAAGATCACACAGCTAAGAGAGGCCAGGATTCAAATCCACCCCAGTGTGTGCAGAGAGGCGAGAGGAAAGGCAAGAGGTAAGGAAGGGTTCCCTGGGGGAGGCAGGTGAAAGACAGGCCAGGTGGGCTTCTGAAGGCAGGCATACCAGCGGGAAAGCACAAGTGGGGATGGAGGTGACGAAAGCCCACATGCTCTCTTGGGTCACTGCAGGAAACATTTAACACACGTGTGGGTCAACCCACTGACCATCCTTCCCTTTGGGGCTGTTACCAACAGGAAACCTGCGACCCTGTCAAGCAGGGGCAATGCCATCTTGAGGCCACACCAACAGGCAGCTCCACCCGCCCAGCCCTATGCGCCTGGAAGAGCAAAGTACAAAATACGCCCGGTGGGGACTGTGCACCCCGGCCTGGGCCGGCCGCAGCCGGGCTGGGAGGAGGCTAGTTCTTATCTGTAGCCTGATTAAAGCCAGACTGGATTTCCAAGATCTTTAAGCCCTAAGGCCACGAGCGCTATAATCAGGTGCCTCTTCCTGGAGTGTATCAGGGTTCTGGGGGCCACGCTCAAACCACAATCTCTCCATGACCTGTCAGGGGCAGGCCTGGCCCCTGCCCAGCATCCTGCAGGGAGCTGCCCACGGCCATTCCCACACCACACCCCCGACCCCTGACAGCCCACCCACACCTTCCTGCAGCTCTGGTCTCAACTCTGTCCCTGACACAGCTGCTGCCTGAGAGACCAGTATGCAGACCCCATCCCCACCCTGAGTTCTGAGCCCACGGGGAACCTTCTCCCCTCCCCCAGAGCTCTCTGCTCCCATCATTCTGGAATCTGGCTTGTAAAGGACCAGCCTCTCGCCGCTCTCCCCTTTGGCCCCATCACCCAGGAAGGCCAGAGCCACCAGCCGCAGGAGAATTCCACGGGGACAAGCCTATGAGCAAATGGAGGAGCACAAGAAACAAACAACGAGGCGGCCGGTGCGGGGTAACAGGGAGCAGCGGGGACTGCGGGCAAGTGGCAATGAATTCAAAGAGAAAAACGTAAATGTCCTGTGTGGGCCAAGTGTGTCACTTGCAGGCCAGGTACTGTCCAAGTCCCCAGGTCCACCCCCTCTACACAGCTGGGGAGGCTGAGGCCCAGCCGCAAGGGAGTGGGGGGAACGGAATGAAGGTCAGGCAGTAATTACTGAGAGTCCAGGATAACACTGAGCTTGAAGCCTAGGCCGGTGCTAATTAACCACCTTCCCCCACCTGCTGAGCTACGGCCCTGGCGAGTGATGCTGCACGAGGCTGGCAGCAGGTGGAAACTGGGACGTGGATAAACCACAGGGCCTCCAGATAAAGGACTGAAAGCTGCCCACAGAGGGCCTGGGGTTCATGATATGCGATAACAGATCAATGCTGACCACCCCCCAACTCCATGGGGATCTCAGATTCTGGAGGAGGAAAAGCGGGGGCGTGGGGTCGGTGCGGGGGGGTGGGGGTGGGACGAGGGGCGTTGTCTCACACCAGCGGGAAGGGCCGCCTCAGGTACCCAGGCTGGTTAGGAAGTAAGGAGGAGGAAAATCCACACTGTGCCAACTGGGTCCAGCCCAGGGACCCCAGCCAGGGGCAGGCTCTGGGGCTCCAGGGCCAGAACCAGTCCAGCTATGGAGCCAGAGAGGTGGGGGGAAGGCACATTTAAGGGCCCCATCCCTGTAAGTTGTCCCCTAAAGAACCCTGACTTCACTGCCCAGGCCACGCGGCCTTTCAGCCTGAGATGAAAGTCTGCGTCTGAAGTTCCAGGTCTGATGACGATGATTCACCAGGCGCCGTGTCCTCACCACTGCACGCAGAGCATTTCAAGATCAGATCAAATCTTCAAGCCTCACCTCTCAGAAATAGGCAGATGGGCCAGGTATGTCTCCGGGCAAACCCTCAGGCTCCTCTGGCAGCCTTTGAATTCAACTCCTCTAACGTGTGTGTGCATGTGCTGGGGGGCGGATTTCAGTGCAGCCTTCCGGTACGAGGGCCTCTCACTGTTGTGGCCTCTCCCGTTGCGGAGCACAGGCTCCGGACGGACGCGCAGGCTCAGTGGCCACGGCTCACGGGCCCAGCCGCTCCGCGGCATGTGGGATCTTCCCAGACCGGGGCACGAACCCGTGTCCCCTGCATCGGCAGGCGGACTCTCAACCACTGTGCCACCAAGGAAGCCCTCAGTGCAGCCTTTGAATTCAACTCATCTAATGACCCCAAAGAGCCCTGCTGCAGAGCACAAGGCCTGAAGTATGCTGCGCTGCCTCATAACAAGGCTCTTCAACAAATCACCAGGATGGAGGCAAAGGTTAGAGGAAGGGAGATGCTGTGTCTTCTTGAAAGGTACTACAGCACTCAAGAGCCAGTTAGAGGCCCTGGTTACAGGCAAATCAGGGGACTGATTAACAAGAACCAGTAATTAAAATTAAGTTATGTTTTCAGTACCTTTCACTGAACTCTCTAATTCAGACTTTTCACTGTTTCGGAACTTATTTCTGAGTCCAGTCTCTAGCCTGGGAGAAACCCAGTCCGCCCTGGGCCAGAACTGCCAGAGCATCCTTCCTGAACTGCTCTCCTCACCCACTCAAAAACCTTCCATGGCTCCCCAGTGCCCCTACACAAACCCGCACTGCCCCCGCCTTCCTTCCCCACTCCCAGCTCACTGCCTCCCAAAGCGGCTCCCTGTTCTGGCCCCTCCCGGTCCTTGAACCTGGCCCCATGCCCTGTGGCCTGCACATCCCCAGCTCCCCTGCCACCCCCTCCCTGACCAGGCTCTTTTCTGCCTGTGTGTGGTCTGAACACAACTCAAATCTTAACTCTCAGGCCATCTTGATCTCGCCTCCCAGGCCGACCATGAACTCAACTTAAGACCGTTTTGTGGGCTGTGTTCAGGGTCCCAGACACACACAAACTTGCTTACAGGAAGTCGCTTACAGGAAAGTCACAACCATTGAGCAAGCCTCGGGCTAGTTCCTTTCCTATTTTGTCGAGGAGGAATTGTGCTAACCCAGGGCCCCAGGGCAGGGGCACCAGGATCTGTGCTGCCTCCCACCGCCTGGCTCGAATTTCCTCCCCAGGGTGTCCCCCACCGGGTGCTCTTGATAAAAGGAAACCATGAACCATGTCCCTGTCATAAAAGAGATAAGACCTGCCTACAGGAAGTGGTGAAACGGCTGGACGCGATTTAGTGCCCAGAGGCTCCCGGGTGCTCTGCAGCTTCGGGACCCACGGGGAAGGGCCAGGTAGGGAGGGACAGCCCAAAAGACTAGGGGAAAAGAGCACAAAACAAAATACCTCCAAGTGAGTGGTCGCCAGGAAAGCCAGGGGCAGAATCAGGGAATCAGTACTTTTCCATTTCTCCATGGACGGGACACTCCAACCACCTTCTCCTGCGCCATGACACTGCCTCTCACGGCAGCTGAGAAACTCTCGAGCAAACAAAACCGGCAAACGGATCGGTCGTTATCGTCAAAGCTCGGCTGCTGAGGAACCGACGCAGACGGGTCCCCACATCAGCAGCAGTCAACGGAACTACCCAGAGGGTGGACGGGCAAGCAGTGTACACGACCTGGCGTCCAGCCATCTGCCGCCATCGGATGCCCCCCATAAGCCTTTGTCCAGGGTGAACAGCGAGTAGGGAAATCCCTATGGCCTCTGCCTTCTCTCTCCATCCTCCTCCCAACTCAGCTAACCAAAGTCAGAAAATGGAAGGGCAGGGGCGGGTACTGAAGTGGGCGAGAAGACACAAACGAAAAAGCCTGGGTCCTCGAGCGAGGCAGGTTGCTGGTGAACCACCGACTGTTCTTGCCAGCCTTGCATCCACGGCCCACCCTCCATAGAGTCCCAGGGGAGAACCTTTCTCGCCTACTTTAAATTCCCAGGGGTTTACCCCTTCCTCCCTGTCAGGATGGGCATGGGACTCAGGCCTGGCCAATCAGAACATCGCATCATCCACACCTGTGTCTGATTCAAGAACAGGTGTTACAGGTTGAGCTGTGTCCCTCAACAAAACAGGTTAAGTTCTAGCTCCCACAGCTGCGAATGTGGCCCTATTTGGAAACAGGGTCTTTGTAGAGGTAATCAAGCTGGCATGAGGCCATTAGGGTGGGCCCCGATCCAGTACAATGGTGTTCGGATAAGAAGAGGAAACGTGCCGTGTGAAGACACAGACACACAGGGAGAGGAAGGCCAGGTGGAGACGGAGGCAGAGGTTGGAGTGGTGCAGCCGTAGGTCAGGGGCCTCCAGAACCTGTAAGAGGCAAGGAGGAGCCAGAGGGAGTGCGGCCCTACCAACGCCTTGATCTCCAACTCCTTGCCTCCAGAACTGAGAATAAATTTCTGCTGTTTGAATTTGGTATGGCAGCCCCGGGTAACCAATATAATAGGTATGTAACCCTAGTCGGACCAATCAGAACCAGCAAGCGTCAGCCAGCCAGGGGACTTCTGCTGGAACTCAGGGCAAGAGGAAAGTCATACTTGCTTCCTATGAAGTTGTTAAACTTATGGGATGGAGCTGCTGGCAACCTTTTTCACACGACCTGGCAAAGCCTGCCCCAACGGAACCCACACAAGGAGCCTGAAAAGTGAAGAAATGCTTCCGATGACATAAATTCGAGTCCTTGATGGCCTAAAACCCATCAACCTAGACTTTTTCAGACATACGTGCTAATAAATTCTATTTATTCACATTTCCTTAAGTCTCCTTTCAAGTTGAAAATCTGTCACTTAACTACCTAAAGAGCTTTTAAGTTTTATCATACACGAAGTACAATTTGTTTTTTTTTAACATAACGTACGTCCAAATAAACATGAGCCCCAATAGTCAACCCCTTGGGCATCTAAACTTTCAACACTAACAGCACTGGTGTCCTTCTCCTTGGCACGTGCCTTCCACCTTCAAAGTTTTGTTTCCATGATGGCCAGGACTCATCCCAAAGGTACACTTGATCTTTGTTAACAAAAACCAGCTCAGCCAAGTTCAGAATAAACAGTGAAGATGTGTTTGATTTTAAGAAATGTTGACTGAAAATGGCTTGAACCTGAGGACAGAAAGTTTAGAGGGAGGTGGGTCTCTAGAGGGTTTCAACAGCTTGATGTCAGCAAGAGCCCAGGCTCTTTTCAGGTTTTTATTCTGCCATGCTTCCTATGACAGATTTCTGTCCTCACGCCTTTCGCCTCCTGGTCACAAAACAGCTGCCATAGCTCTAGGTACCCTGTCCCCAGAGGGTATCTGGAAGGCAAGAAAAGGGGGACAAAGGTCAAACTGCTACCTTTATGTAACACAGGAAATATTCTTCCCCCTTACGTCTTACTGGTCAGAAGAGCAAGACATGGGTGTCTCTAGCTGTAAGGGAGGCTTGAGATGCAAGTCTTGGACAAAGGGGACTATGTTGTCATGACAGGCCTAAGTTAATCACCAATGCCACCTGGGGCAAAAGAGAAATGGTGGAAGATGGAGAGTGAAGGTGTGCCAGGAAGGCAACTTCCCAGATGCTAAAGAAAAATGGAGTCCACGTGCCCCTTACAAATCCTAAAAAAACACTTCTGTGGCTTCTACGTGACCTTAGGGTGAAGTCAACAAATAGGAAGAATCAATTATCAAGCCCCCCACCCCCGCACGTGCCAGGTTCCCTGCTAAGTACTTAGACGAATGCCCTCAAGGACCTCACGGGCGAGGGGGAGTGGGGGGCAGGAGCTGGTCAACCTTAAACGGCAGAGCGTCTGGAGGGAGACCAGGGATCCTGGGCCAGGCCCGCGGCAGCCCCCAGGAGTGAGCCATCTCCTGGGGGGTGGGGGGCGCATATGGGAAGTCAGGGAAGGCTGCCACTAGGAAGTGACACCTGACCTGCATCTTTAGGATGAAAACGGTGTGCCAAGGTGGGTCACGACAGGCATGTGCAGAGATGGGGCAGTTAGGGGTTCGCTGTGTCTGACTCGGGGAGTGGCAGAGCCCAACCTGGGAGGAGCATGGCAAGCGGTTCTCGGGGGCTAGACATTCATCTGAAGACAAGGAAAGCAGGGGAGTGACTCAGGTAGTCTCGATGAGAGACGATGCCACAAGGTGGAAGCTGGGCCAAGAGGCAGGGATGCCGGTCAGAGGTGTGGCCGTGCTAGGTAAGGGGTGACGGGGGACCTGCGACCGAAGGGCGGAGGTAGGGATCGGCGAGGAAACATCCAAAGGGAGAACCACCAGGGCCCCAAACTGACGAGCTGTGGATGTGGAGGGACAGAGGGACGTGGGCTGGCGGCTGCCTGGGTGGGAGATGGGAGGCACTGCTTCTTTATGACTCAAGAAAACAGGAGAGGAAGCAAGTCTGGAGAGGACGGAGGTGAGTCAAGATACAGAACACGGTGCCTCCAGGCAGAGATGCTTCCCAGACATTCGAGGCCTGACGAGGGTAGGGGCAGACAAGTACAGCTCCACTCAGCTTCACCCAGCTGCAGAAGACCATGCAAGGATCAGACTTCCTGGGGCAAAGCAAAAGCCAGGGGAACGGCGGGCTGCAGGAGAGCTTCTCACTGCCTTAAATAGAAGCAGATCTGCCTGATCTGCAAGTTGACACAAGGAGGGCTGGGTTGCCCTGGGGACCCCCACAAAGCACATTTTCAAGAAAGCCCAGTGGTTACGCTACTTCTCTCGTCCGTGTTGCCAGTGTGTAGAATCAGAAGTGAACTGCGTTTGTAAAAGGCTTGTCTTCCAAGAGCCTCGAGTGGGCAGGATACAGCCCCTCTTATCTTGTCCGCGTCTGTGCAGTGGAGAGGTAGGTCCTTCCACTCCAGCCCACCCTGTGATCCACCAGGTCCCTGTCCTGCACACGGAGCCCTGCACTCGTGAGCATCACTTGTTCCAAATGGTTCTCCAAGATTCCCGATTGGCTACTTCTGCCAAGTCCACCGCAAGAGAGAAGGGAGCAAAGGCTGACACCAGGAGTCAGGGGTCTCAAGGGGGCGTCTCTTGCAGCTGGTCTCTGAGAGCATCCCCTCCATCCACGCTGCGAGGTCCTTCTTAGCTCCCGCTCCTCTCCTCGCATGACTAACGCTTCCTCCTTTTATTCCCTCACCCACTCAGGTGGCAAATCACAGTCCTGGAGAGGTCTGGCAAGCGTAATTCTTGAAAGATGGGGTCAGGTGGGGACAGGTTAGATAGACCTCACAGCCGACCCACTGCAGAGCCCGCCATGACCAATAGTGTCCAGTAGGTGGCGCCACCATGGTCTTGGGAGGAAGTGAGTGACGCCAAGGAGTCAGCAGACACCAGACGTGCACAGTACCTGTGCAGGAGATTAAAATGCTACGCTTTCCAATGATGGTGACCAGAGGGTACTGAAAGAGATTCAGAGTCTCCCCAAAGCCAGGTTCTGTCTTCCCACTGATGGGAAGCTCCTCGGAGACTGGGGCAGCTCTGCCCTCAACTATATCCCAGTGCTCGGCACAGAGCCCAGCTGGCCTGGCACACAGATGAACGAATGCCTGATGAATGGATCAAGCCAATGACGGCCAGACTCCACTCCCAGGGCTTCACCGCCCTGGCCATCCCGCTCGCCTCACTGCTCAACAGTACTCTGCACACACAGTACCTTGAATGACTGAGGCCTGGGGGGAGTAGGCTGCCGGGGTCCAGGGCTCTCTTGGACCCGATCCCCATCTTCCCGACTCTGCTCCCTGTACCAGTGACTTTCAAACCTTCTCTGACCTGTGATGTCTTGCTTGAAAGGAAATCCCCACAAATCAAACGTAGATAAAAGAGTTGCAGCTACGGTGGAAGGGAGCCTGTTGTATGCGGGGGTCAGCAACGCCACCCTCAGAAAGCAGGTTCTGGAGGGTTCTGCTCAAACTGTGCTAGCCCCTCTTGCCAGCCCTAATCCAATGAGCTCAGGCAACCACCCTGTGCCTCGCAGTTCCTTAGCGTGGGAAATGGAAAACAGCAGATGCAGCAGAAGCCTTTCAATCTGAAAGCTGAGTACCTTGCCAGTCCCTGCCACTGTAGCACACATGGGGCGGTGGTTTCTATACCTTTTGAGTGAGGACTGTCAAGAACAGCTCTGTCATGAGAGATTCCAGCACATTCCACTCCTGAGAGCACCAGTATCTTCAGTTCACCCTTCTGGTCACCAGAGCTTGCTTGGGAGGAGCCTTAACCTCTGCCTGAGGGTTCACATGGGGGTAGGGGAGAACTGAGAGAACAGAAAGCACCATGGGTTCAAATCCCAGCTCTGCCAATTAGTAGCTCTGGGACACTAAAATTCACACATCTAAAAGACAGGGTGATTAATCATCTCTACAGCTCACAGGACTGTCTTGGGGTTTACATGGGGATTTTTTTCAAGTGCTTTATAAACCACTCCCAAATGTTAGCTATATTTACACTGATTTTATTGCTGGGCTTCTAAAGGCCAAGCAGAACAGACTGGGTTTCTCCTGAAGGTCTTTTATTACAGATGCCAGGCAGATTTACGGCAGCCTGCTTCTCCCACCAGGATCCCATGATCCTGGACTCTGTATAAAGTCTACGTCTTGGTGTCAGACACTGGCTGACACCCCCCACCCAGGGAGGCTTAGTCTGGGCTGTCCTTATCCTGGGGGTCCCATCTGTCCCGGCGGGAGCGTAAAAAGAAATGCCCAGAGCCTGCCTGAGAGCGATCCAGGGGCCTGGACGTCACCAGCCTCCCGGCTTGCGAGCAACCCACCCCTTGTCCTGGTCCACCCTGCACTCACGTAATACCTGCCTGCCTCACCACCCTCCTCCCAAACCCAGGATCCCCAGGGGCCGACGACCGGAGTACATGAGCTCAGGCACAGAAGAAAGGTGCCGCCTCTCCCCTCCCAGGTTCAGTCCCCCACTCTGCCAGCAGGCAGCGCAGTCTAGGGAAGGGCCCCTGGGCACAATCCCCTGGGTGCCCCCAAAGGACTCAGAAGGAGCTTCCATGGCCCCGCCACATTCTTCACCACCACTGCTTAAAACCAGTGGTCCTCAGACGGGGGTCCTCGACCAGCAGCATCGACACACCCAGAAGCTTATCAGAGATGCAAATTCTCGGGCCCCTCAGACCTGCTGGTTCAGAGACTCTGGAGTGCGGCTGGCCACCCGGTGGAAGACGCTCTCCTGGGGATTCTAGTGACACTCAAGTTTGAGAACCACGGCTTTAATCCACTGAGCCTCACCCTGGCTGTCTATCAGAATCGCCTGGGGAACTTTAACATAAACCAAAGCTCAGGACCCAACCCCCGAGATTTTGATTTAATTAATGCTGCCCCCAACAGTACGTGTGCGAATTTTTTTCCTCAAATACTTTAAAAAGAATACAAGGAACACAGAGGGCTGTTAGGGCAGTGAAACGACATGATACTATATGGTGTCTGATACTGTGATACGATGCTATAATGGTGGACACGTGTCATTATCCTGTGCCACAGCAAGAGCAGACCCCAGTGTGAACTATGGACTTTGGGAGATGATGACATGTCCGTGTAGGTTCATCAGCTGTAACAAATGCAGCACTCTGGTGGGAGATGGTAATGGGGGAGGCTGTGTGTGTGTGTGTGTGTGTGTGTGTGTGTGTGTGGACAGAGAGTACCTGGGAACTCTGTACCCTCGCCTTAATTTTGCTGTGAACCTAAAACCACTCTAAATAAAAAAATCTTGGGAATTCCCTGGCGGTCCAGTGGTTAGGACTCCGTGTTCTCACTGCTGAGGGTCCAGGTTCAATCCCAGGTTGGAGAACTAAGACCCCACAAGCTGAACGGAAAAAAAAAAAAAAAAAAAAAAAAAGGGTCTTCCCTGGCAGCGCAGTGGTTGACAGTTCGCCTGCCGATGCAGGGGATGTGGGTTCGTGCCCCTGTCCGGGAGGATCCCACATGCTGCGGAGCGGCTGGGCCCGTGAGCCATGGCCACTGGGCCTGCGCGTCCAGAGCCTGTGCTCCGCAACGGGAGAGGCCACAACAGTGAGAGGCCCGCGTACCGCAAAAAAAAAAAAAAGTAGTCCATAAAATAAATACAACACGAAAAAGAAGAAGAAGAAGGTGATTGTGATGCAGGTGGTCTGTGGAGCCGGGGGTGATGCTCGGGTGGAGGGCAGCACAGCCAGGTTTCGGAGTCGGCAGGTCAGACCACAGGGAAGACACCGAAAGGAGGGAATTAACAGTCACAACTGACAGAGGGCAAGTTGGGTGGGGACAGGCGGGCTTTCTTGAAAGCACTTTCTTGTAGCCCATCCGATGGCTCATTCATCCAACTGAGCTTTCACCGTCTTCCCTCCCCACATCCGCCTTGACCCCTCCCTCTGGTGTAGTCAGTACATCAAGTGCTGGCCTGAGTCACTCCACTCGGAGTCAACCACAGTCCCCACTTTCTAGGTGGGGAACTGGAGCAAGTCACCACGTGTACCTGCTTTGACCTCCGTTTCCTCATCTGCACATGGAGGGTATTGAGAGGCTGGAGTGGGATATGGCGCAGGGCACAGGGTAAGCACACACCACAGGGAATGCAGGTTGTAATACGCAGCTGCTACAGCCTGGAGCCCACGTCCGAACACCCTTCACTCCATAAATGCTCACTAGTGCCTGCTCCGGGCCAGAGGCTGGGGGTACAGAATTTGCACCCCTTTGACTCCAGGGAGGCTCGAGTCCCTCCATGAAGGGCAAGGAGGACGTCCCTGAGGCTGCTGGCTTCCCACCAGGTGGTCTCTCCTTGGAGCCTGTCACCGTGGCGAGGGGAGCCTCTTCCCCAGAGGGAGCCTCCGGAGGGATGCCTGTGTCCCGACAGGCACTGCTGCTTAAGAACCCATGCTCTAGAGAGAGCCCAAGGGTACGTGTTACAGAAAACAGCACACCCTCTGCTTCCCATTGGTTTTTTTTTCTTTGCCTTTTATGTTTTATGAGCCTTTTACTGAAGTATACCACACGGTAACAGAAAAAGCACGTATCACAAGTGAGCAGTGTGACGGAGATTCACAGAAGGATGCCCGAGATCAAGACTGAGAAGAGAACACTTGCAGGACCCCAGCAAGCCCCGTCAGGTCCCCCGGGTCCCTGTCCCCAGAGGTAACCGCCAGCCTGCCTTCCAGCTCCCCCCACCCCCGCCCCCGAGTAGTTTCACCTGTTCAGGAACTTTACTATCAGTGCTCCTCCAGGTCTGAGCAGCATGTCAACGGGACATCCGTGTTTTGCACGTGGTGGTCTTTGGTTCGCTGTCATCGCTGCATATGTGACTATGACACCCTGATGTACCCATCCTCCAGCAGATGGGCATCTGGGCTGTTTCCACGCTGAGGCTATTATGACTACTCCTGCTTTGAACCTTCTATGCCTGTCTTTTGGTAGACACAGCACTCCTTTCTCTTGGGTAGATACCTGGGGTGGAACTGTGGGGTCAAAGGGCAGGGATAGCTCAGCTTTAATCAAGCCATGTTCCCAAACCCCACACCACTCCCCAGTGCTTTACGCTGCTTTATTTCTCTCCCTATCGCTCTGCACCATCTCACTCACTTCAGACGTTTATCTCTTTTTAGTCTCTTGCCCTTCTAGATGTCGACGCTCCATGAGGGCAGGGATTTTTGTTCACTGCTAAGTCCCCAGAGCCTCTGGGGACACTGCCTGACCCAGAGAAGATACTCAACAAACACCTGTAGGCCAGCCTCTGAGCTTTTCTGCATTCTCACCTGCACACAAGAGTCGGGACACCTCTCAGCTGTCCCTGTGTCCTTCCTCCCGCAGCTGCCTTTCTATTCATCCAGTCCCCAGTCCCAGATGCCGATCAGGACTCGACTGAAGGCCGAGAGCTCCCGGCAATCCACGCCATGCCGCGTCCCTTCCCCAGGACGGAGCATCCAGCCTCCTGGGAAAAGCCCAGCCTCAAGTCTCGGTCCTGCGAAGGCCGGCTGACTGCAGTGCATTCCTGAGTGCCGGCTGCAGGCCAAGCCCGCAGGAGTCAGGAGGGGCAGCCAGAGCACCCGGTAGTGAGGGGAGAGAGCCGGGAAAGTGGGTCAAGCAGCCCCATGGGGCTGAGGCAGGTGAGGCCTTTGGATCACAGGAGCGCTCCGGAGAAGCTGGACCTGACCCAGTCCAGGGAAAGCAGAGAGGGCTTCAAGGAGGAGGCTTCTCAGGAGCTGCCTGTTCCGAGATGCCTATAAATCCCCAGAGAGAGAAAGCTGGGGCAGCCACGGCAAGTGGAGATGGGCATGTGCAGAGCTGGAGGGGTGGAGGCATAGATGCAGCAGGGCCGAGGGGGATGGGGGAGATGGAGCTGGAAAGATCTCAGGCTAAGATGGTGGTGGGTGGAGACAAAGGACTGCCAGGCCAAGGCCCCTGGGCTCTGTCCTAAGGACCGGGAGCCCCAGGGGTGTCCTGAAGAGGTCACCCGATGGCAGTGTGTCGGGCACAGGCAAGAGGGCACCTGCCATCTTGCTGAACCGCAAGCTGTGAGTCAGCAAGTCTGGGGAGTGTATGCCTTTCCCACAGGTGCCCCGCGGTGCAGGCGCTGCCCGTCCCCAGACCCACTCGGAGCAGCAAGGGCTTGGAGGGGCAGAGCTAGGAGGCTGGAGCAGTGCACCCCCCATGGGAAGGCGGGAGCCAGAAGGAAGGAGGTAAAGTTGGCATGGAATCCACAGTCTTGAACACCTTGCCTGACCCAAGGCTGGCCCTCCGTGCAACAGCCGTGGCTCTCTCTACCTCACACTGCCAGCCCTTCCAGAACCTTCCACGCCACCTTGGGGCAGGGCCTCCCCTCCGGAGTCTCAGACCCTGGCGTCACCAGGGCAACAGCCCACAAACACGGGAGCCCAGGCCTCAGCACCATAAACAATCCTGACAGATTCAATAAATAGAGATGTACTACAGCAATTTGTGGGGAATTTATAAGAAATTAAAAATCCAACGCGGACAATAAACAGCCCATTGCAGAACCTGCCCCCACTTAAAGCTGAATAAACCACGTGCGAGCATTTTTCGAGCGTGACGTTGCGAGGCTGAAAACTGGGCTTGGCCAGGAATGCTTCCTGAGCCTCTGAAGCTGGGTGCTGCTGGGGAGAGGGCATCCGCACGTCTGCTCACCTCATAGGGCGCTTTACAGTTTATACAGCGCCTGCGCCTGCGGTCGCCCATCTGGTCCTCCCAGAGGGGTGAGTTTGACTGACACCATTACGATGATGAGCCTGAAGCACAGTGACTTGCCCAAGGTCACACGGCTGGTCAAAGTCAGAGAGGATGCAAACCCCGGTCAGCTGACTCCAAACCACTGTGCGCACAGAGGCAGCCACGTGTGCATGTGCCACACCCACAGCAAGTGCACCCGAGTGGGGTCTGATGTGGGGAGCTGGCTGAATTCTCTAGAAATTTGCCCTATTTAAAGACCATCAAAGGGGCCTGTTTCAAACGGATCAACGCATTCTCACTCACACTCCTGCGCCACCCAGGGGGGCTCAGATCTCCAACTCTGCAGTGCAAGCGTGGCAACCTCACCAGGCTGTCTTCAAGATGAAAGGCTAAGAAATAAGGAGGCACAGATGGAGAGAATGACTGGGAGGTTTTCTACCCCGCTTTCTGAAGAGTCAGAGATTCACAGGACGGGAGGGTGAGATGGAACTCCAGAGATTGCATCATTGCCAGCAGCCTGTTCCACAGAGAAGGAACCAAAGGCGGCCCGGCTGCACGAGGGCAATGAGCCCGGGGAACACAACTTGGGAACACCCGCGGGTGCCGCCTGGTCAGACTCTCCAGGTCACCGAACATTACAGGATTAGAACAACGGGAACAAACTTGGGTGGGAGAGATGAGTGCAGAACCACCAAGCAGGGTGGGCAGGTGCGGGCCTTCTCCCAACAAGGGGTCACAGGCTAGAACAGGCGAGCATCAGTGGGGGTGGGGAGGGAAGGGACAGTGGACAGAGCTCAGGAATGGGGGTGACTCTGCTCTGCTGCCAAGGCCCATGCAAGACAACAGGGCTGGGTGTGTGGCATCCTCGGAAAAGTCTCGAAGGGCACAATAGGTTTTTACGGGAAACCAGGGAGGTCCAGTTAGCACTGGGGCAGGCGGGGAGAATGGTAAGAGTAGCAAAAGCCCAGGCCTATGGGAGTCAGGTCTCTCTGGTTCAAAGACCCCAGTGGTTGGTACTTGCTAGCTCTGTGGCCTTAGGTATGTCCTTAAGCAAGTGACATATCTGAGCCTCAGATTCCTCATCTGCACAATAGGGAGAAGGATAAATAGATTCCCACCTCCCAGAACTACCAAGATAAAAGTCTAAATGCCCAAGAAGGGTGGGGACCCAGGCTCGGCAACGACAAGGAACTGGTTCGAAGCCACGTGGTCAGGATTCCGTAGGACAGTGACCCACATCCACACTAGAAATTCTCCTCCGAAGTCTGGGCTGGGCCCTTTCCACCCCAGAAGCACTGCCCACCCTGAAGGGAACCTGACATGCAAGCTGGTGTTTGATACTCTTTTTCAAAAACTAACTTTCCAGTCCTCAGTTCCCTGAAAACTAACTGGCAGCCGAAGGACAGGGGTGAATCCTGACACACCAGCACCGGCCACAGATTTCTGAACACGGTTTCCGTGCCAGGCCTTGTAGTAGATGTCCTGACTCTACTCAGTGAATCTTCTCAACCTCAGAGGAAGGTGCCATGAAAATCCCCTTCCACATGAGGAGGCTGGGACCAGAAGGCAAATGACTCGCCCACCGGCACTTGTGAGGATAAGGCTGGTCCCTTGACGGAGATGCTCACCGCCTCTGCCGGTCGGGGGGGGCGTGGGTTGGTGTTAGGGAGACGGGAGCGCTCCACTCTCAGAAGTGGTCTGAACTTCAGCTTGGCTAGCAAACCGCGGGTATGTGCAAAGAAGAGCAAAGCACCTGGAAGCAGGAGGGGTCGCAGAGAGGGCGGGAAGACCACGGTGCAGATGGTGGATGACCCAGGGAAGCAGCCTGTAGCCCGGCGGTGCTGGAGACCACCCACCCGGGGGCCAACACCTCAGCATGTGTCCACACTCTCCATCCCTTTCCCAAGGTCGGGAACACACATGGGCAACAGCCTCCAGCCATGAAGGACAGAGAGGGGGGCTCCGGGGCGTGGGTGAGAACTGAAGGAGGGGAGAGAGGACGCCTGAGAGAGAAACAGAACCTGGGTGCATCCGAAAGTCCAGCAGGACAAACTCCAAAACCAATGTCCCTTTCTACAATTCCCTATAACGTTTGGCTTTTTTTTTCCCCCCAAGGAGTACATACTACTTTTCATAAACTGTGAAAACAACATATATGATTTATTATTCATATAGCCCACAGAAATAATCACCAACTTGCCCCAACAACATCAGAACCAGATGTTCATCACAGCACTACTTACAAGTGACAAACCAGAACCACAGCCAGCATCCACCGAGAGAATTCAGTAACTTTGCCGACAGAGAGAACATTATGCAGCCGTTAAGAGAACAAGTCTGCGGGACTTCCCTGGCGGCCCAGAGGCTAAGACTCCACGCTCCCAGTGCAGGGGGGCCCGGCTCCGATCCCTGCTCAGGGATCCCGCACGCATGCCGCGACCAAGAGCCTGCATGTCGCTGTGAAGATCCCGCGTGCCGCAACTAGGACCCGGTGCAGCCAAATAAATAGATAAAATATAAAAAAGAAAACAAGCCTGAGTGCAGCCTTTAACAAAAGGGGAAACTTGATCAACAATATGTTAAGTGTGTCTGAGGGGAGCGGGCACAAACAGAAAACAATTTTGTTTAAATTATATAAACTGGGCTTCCCTGGTGGCACAGTGGTTGACAGTCCGCCTGCCGATGCGGGGGACACGGGTTCGTGCCCTGGGCCGGGAAGATCCCACATGCCGCGGAGTGGCTGGGCCCGTGAGCCATGGCCGCTGAGCCTGCGCGTCCGGAGCCTGTGCTCCGCAACG